>NC_044337.1:17356536-17995047 GCF_007399415.2 Gopherus evgoodei | reverse complement strand
TATGCTCCCCAAATTTTAATTAGTTTGTCAGCCGCTAAAAAGAGAAAAGATTCCCAATTACTAACCAAGCAGCACTAAAAATAGCTACCTCGCTCCCTTAAAGAGAGAGAAGCGCATTGGCTACTTTTCTGCAAACACATTACAGTTTTTACCATCAAGCACAGACTTCAATGCATTAGGTAGGGCGTAAACACTGCAGGAGTTGAGATTACACATACTGCCTTGAAAGTAAATGATCTCAACTAATTCAGTTCCAGCACTGGATCCAGTGTAATGTATTTGACAAGCACTGACCTTTAGTTTCTCATTTTTTAAAATAAATGTATTGCCAATGAGAAAAAAAAGTTACCATGTCACATGACACACCGAAACACTTCTGCCTCAGAGAGAGCAAAACCTGATCCATAAATTGGGCTGACATTACTGCTCGTGAGAAAGAAACCCACTACCCATGATCACGTTAGCTTGTGCTCTGTAGGAGGAAAAGATGTTGATATTTGCCAGGTGTTAAAAGTTAGAGAACTGTCTGGGGAGGGAGGAGATATTAACTTCTAGAAGGTACTATGAAGAGGGAGAAGTTAATTTCTATGGAGTATACTGCCCGTATAAAGGCAAGTCACAATAAAGGAAAAGACCAGAATTACTGCCAATTTCTAGAGGCCATGGTGATTTCAGTGGCCATCTGCATCACCTTCAGTCCTGTTCCTCTAAACTGCCTCTTTCCTCGTCAATCCCCTCTAGGTAACCAGTGACCAATTATGTGGCACTTGATTCAAAAGGAAGTTGTCAGGCAGTTGCAATGGTCACCAAAGAAAAGATTAAACAGATATCAAGGTGGGCTTTAAGTTCTAGGCAAAAAACCTGTCAAGTGTGTCAGTCTTGTACATTTCACCCGGCTACTTACAAGAAAGGAACAGGCAGACTCTCCAAGATGCAATTATATTACAATGCCAATGGAGGGGAGGGAGAGCTAGGAGCCCTCTGGGTGAATCCCACCTCAGTGCAGAGAATGCACGCTGGTCGCTCATGCCAGGCAAGCCCCAATTTAAAGACTTAAGCCAAAGTTTAAGTGGTGCAAAGGGCTGCACGGGGCCCCTCTGCACAAGGATTAATTTCACATGTATCTAGAATCAGTGTGTAACTCTGCATTGTTTTTTGTAAAGTGGCTCAGTAGCACAAGTTGAGCATCTCAAGCCCTTCAAGCCAGGCAGAGGAAGATCCAGCATATTGGACAACAGGACATAAAAGCCAACATTAACGTGGGTCAAACTTTGAAACAGCCAGCTTTGAGTGTCCCTTTAAAAAACAAGCCATGTGGTTATATCCCCACGCCTTCTGATCTCTGTTCATTAAAATTAGCCATCTACCTGTCTCCCAACAGGAGGTTCACATGTGCACAATTCAGATAATTCAGATAATGGGAAGGAATTAACGAAGACTAATACTTACAGGAACTGGCCAGCCACTCTCCATTGGGACTAAACTTTACTGATGAAACTGCCTTAGTGTGTCCTGCTAACGTGAACTTTAAAGCGTAGTTTGGTTTTACAGGTGCCGGCTGTAAGAAAGAGTCACACAAGTAAGATGACCGGAGCTTTAACTCGGTGTTTCAGTTGTAACAGGGGTATCAGACTGAGCCACTGTGCAGTGCTCTGCACTTGGATGGCAATCCAGATTTAACCCTTTATGTTATAAAACTTTAAGTTCCTAGCCCTTATGTTTATGAAGGAAACTTGTGCCAGTCCTGTCTTCCTGAGCCGACATAGAGACATGTTCAAACAATGGGTTAAATTCATCCTTGGTGTGACTCCAGCTAAGTCAGTGTTACCAGGAATGAAGCTGGCCCAAGAAGTCTGAGAAGTGTGAAATGAGCCATTGAACTCAATGGAGTGACCTGTGAAGGATTTTTAAAAGTTGGGGTTGAGCCTTTTTGCTTCTTTATGATTTAAAATGAAGACCTGAAAAGCTCCTCCACCAATCACAATTTTTCATCTTAAATACCAGCAATGTCAAATCCAATCTTCCCTGGTTTTGCTGGTGGACTTTTTGGGCAAGGGGTTTCAGAGGGGCGCTGCAAGTTCTCACACCCTTATTGATGGGGCCATGGTCTTTAACAAAGGCATCCTTTCTCCCAAATGTCCACAGGCACTGAAAAATTTGAAGTCACTTGCAATCTGTTCCTCTCTCTATTGAGATAATAAATTCACCAGTCCTCCGGCAGCTCTAGAACTGTCCAATGGTAGTAGACAAGAGGTGAATTGCTAGTGCAGAAAGCACTAAAATATTTTCTTGATAAGACTCTTTTAGGCTTTTTTTAAATATCACAAAACACAAAAGGGTACAAGGCCCCCTTTTCTTTTTTTTTTTTTAAACCTTTTGCAAGTCACCTTTACATACCAGCACTGGCTATTTCACTGGTGATCTTTTCAGCAGAAATATTCAGCTACTCTGGGATTGCTGGAAGGCTTTGGTAGGATACCAAAGCATTCCCCCAGTCTGACCCTGATTGTAATAATTGTGGAAATCATAATTAGCAGTAGAAATAATTAAAGAAACCAAACTTCTAACAGAGCTCATAATTCCCTCCTGGCTAACTGGAAACACTGTTTATTATTTCAAGAAACCCTGGCTGTGTCTCCCCATTTCTCAGCAAAGATTTAATACTAATGTCACACCAATGTCTTACTACGGTGATGGCATTAGTTACAAAATATACTACGCCTAATTTATGAATACTCTGAACTGTTACCATAAAACAAAATTTACACATTTTGTGATATATTCTCTTTAATTAATTTTGCAAACTAGCAAAGTTCAATAAACCACACTGGACCTCCGTTATACACGTTGAAGGTTACATTATCCACCTGTATCAAAACTAAGCTCTTTCGAGCAATGGCAGGAATCTTGTTCTCTGTCTTGTCCACAAAGCACATAGCATATTCTTGGCTCTAAACAAAATTAGGAGAAATCTTGAACAATTCTTTTAATTCATGTAAGTTATTAAAATTCAATTTCTTAAATACCCCAGTACTATTTGTAAATTTGCCAGTAAAAGATGCAAGTAACTTCCATGTGTACTGACAGGAGGAGATATAGTTCTGAGATTTACACGCACCTTGGTCTGATTGGTTGAGGAGGAAGGAGTAGATTGTGTTTTAGTGGATTCTGCATCTGGTTTCTTCTCTTCTGTTGCCATGGTTCTCAAGCTAGCAAGTCAGATGTATGGTTCTTGAAGCGATGAATGAATGTGCTGCTTCAAAAGGGAGCCTTTCACACCAAAAAGAACGGCTCTAATAGCACAAACCTACGAGAAAACGAAACCCCACTGTTAGCCATCAAGGACATTATTTCAGCACTTAGAAAAAAAGCATTAACACAACAGTGCATCCTAACCATAATCCATGTCCCCAAATAACCAGTGAAAACACAAAGTTTCATGCCCATGACTTTGTACCATATGCACTGCTCCTCTCAACTCCCCTTCTTATAAGCTAAACTATGGAACCTTTTGCTAGCCACATTGTGCTTGTCCTTTTTCGCAGATGCCAAACAACATTTAAACAGCTAAGCACATTACTGTTCATGAGAACTCTTTTCCATGTAAACAACTGCTGTAGTTACCACGGAATTGTTAACCAGTGGCAAGGGAGGTGATCCATGTGATGCTCTGAGAAGTTGTGGTCTATAGAATACAAGCTCAAGAACCACAGTTATGATCTATTATCACATTTTGCAAGGCTCCTCTGCACCATATTCAGCAATCACTAAGAACACAGTACAGCTGTGAGGATCTGGCAAGGGTTGGGGTAGTTTATTTCTCAACACACTCCCTGAAATACCATTAAAATTAAATAGTTCAAAAGCATAAGAGATGCAAAGGTTTCATTTCATAGAACAGATGCAAGTAATAGCCCTGGACATCTTTTGGGCTGAATGACAGACATGATGCAAAACCTATGATGATGCAAAATATGCAACAGGCATACTCAGAGCTCAAAATCCTATTAGCTTCCTCTGCTCTCTCAATTCACCCATTTCAACCAAGTGTTGCCTCCTTAACTGCATTTCAGAGCAGCAAGTCACACTTGTTTCTGCCATATACTTGGAAGATGTTTCACCTGATTAAGAGCCAGCCTTGTAATAGTCTCAACAGACTCGCCTTCTGTGAAACAAAACCTTTAAGTGCTGTGTCAATGTTCTGCAATCAAGGCTTATACTGCAGAGGGAGTAACCTCTATTGCAACCCAAGTAGATTTCAGCCTGACAATGGGAAATACCTCTGACACAGACAGTAAGGCTCTGTCTTTAGGAACAAATTATTAGTGTAATTTCCCCACTGTTGCTACCACCAGTTCTGTTCTGCTGATAGCAGTTGTATTTGGAGTGACCGTAGGTGACTGGTAGCATTTTAAGCATCATATCATCACTGGGGGGCTATGCAGCATGGTATTGCCCGTTGCTTGTCTACACTAGAGTTCTCTTTGGTGGAGATGAGCCGCTGGTAGGAAATTTGGAAGAGATCTTTGGAAACCGTATGTCAGCTTTTCAGAGTGCAGCTCTGGTTAGGACAATGTTATTCATCATTCAGCACAGGAACAAGAGGCAGCTTTCTGCACCAAACAGTAGAAACAGCAATGGTCAGTCCAGGATTCCTGAATGGCAATTGGCTGCTGACAATATGGCTAAGACCGAGCTCATGAAGAGACTTATACCCAACCCAAATCATTCAGCCTGCTGAAGAGAGTACAAACTCTACTTCCGCATGTGTGCCAGTCCAACATCCAGTCACCTGCAGCAGCCTGGGCACCCAGGATGAGACACGCATGCTGTTCTCCATTTAATGAATGGTAAGGGCCAGGATCGAGTATGTAAGTAACATGGGCCACACGAGCACCCCAGAACCAGTGCACAGAAGGGGTGAGGGAAGGAGAAAGGAATAATGCATGCCCCCTAAAGAGGCTATAAAGCATGTGAACCAAGGAAGGGAAAGGTTGATGCATGCAAAGCAAGATACAGAATATGGGAGCTAGAGAGGAGAGCAGATCCATACACCCTGGGCATGGACTGATGCATACCCCAGCCTAGCACAGGAGCTGTTGGGCGGGGGGGGGAAGGGGCAGGGACAGGTCTATGCATCCCTGGGACAGGGTCTGATTCATGTGCCAGCTTGGCACAGGAACTAGAAAACGCGGAGCAAGTCCATACATCCCAGAAGCAGGGACTGGTGAGTGCTAAGGAGGGGACGTATTTATGCACTCCCCATGGGCACTACAGAGAAGGCAGATCTGTGCACCCTGTGGGCAAGGGCTGGTACACAACCCACACACATGGAAGCTAGGGAGATGCAGGTCCATACACCCTGGGCAGATCCATGTACCCACATGGGTTCTCAGGAGAGGACAGGACAATGCACCCTGAGGGCGGGTCCATTCACTCCCCATGGGCCTGGAGAGGGACCAACGATTGGTGCATACCCCCAACACACACAGAGGCTAGGGAGGGGGTGGTGCATAGGGGCTATGTGGGCAGGTCCATGGTCCCCAGGGCGGGCTCGTGCATACGCCACACATGTGCAAGCTAGGGAAGGGACAGGTCCATGCACCCCCCGCATTCCTCCCATGGGTGCTAGGGAGGAGCCAGGGGCTGGTACTTGTCCCCCACGCGTGGAGGCTAGGGAGGGGGCAAGTCCATGCACCCCCCCAGGGGTGCTAGGGAGGGGCCAGGGCTGGTGCATGCCCCCCCCAGGAGGCTAGGGAGGGGCCGGGGCTGGTGCATGCTCCCCCCAGGAGGCTAAGGAGGGGACAGGTCTATGCCCCCCCCAGGGGTGCTAGGGAGGGGCCGGGGCTGGTGCATGCCCCCCCCAGGGGTGCTAGGGAGGGGACAGGTCTATACACCCCCCAGGGGTGCTAGGGAGGGGCCGGGCTGGTGCATGCCCCACACACGGAGGCTAGGGAGGGGGCCGGTCCGCGCACCCCCCCACGCGGGCAGGTCCCCGGGGGGGGCAGAGCCCGGCGCGTGCCCCCCGGGTCAGGGCGGGGACAGCGGGCCCGGGCGCGAGGCGGAGGCTGCCGCGCGCCCCCCAGCAGGGGGCGGGGGGCTCTGGCCCCGTGCAGTCACTTACCGGGGGGCGGGGCGCCGCCTCCTCCTCGGCGGGGAGCGGGGCCGGGGAGGGGGGAAGCGGCGGCAGCTCCGTAGCCGCCAGGCGGGGGAATGTGGGATGGCGCATGCGCTAAGGGGGGGGGGTGCACAATGCCGCTCTCTCCTGGGGACGCTACGGCGAGACAGAAGGGACAGAAACAGCGGCAGGCCTGGTCCACTGGCAACGCCTTAAAGGGCTAGAAGCCTCCGCTAGGTGAAGAGTTGGCAGGGGTGGTGCGGGGAGAAACTAGATGTGGTTTGGTGGAAGCCTGGTCGGCTGGGGGCCCCCAGGCCACGCACGGATGCACAGCAGCCAAGGTTCCTCCAGAGATCCCAGCTGGGCTCTGGGATGCACAGCTCCAGTCCAGAGGCTCCCGTGCTGCCCACGGGTGCAATTCCCATGGAAGTCACTGAGCACTAGACCAAAGCCCAGCCTGAAACTTCCCAAGCAGGAGCCCTCAAGGCCTGACTCTTCCCTGCCTGCTACCCCTGTAGCCATTTACACTGGGCAACATGGGTGTAAAGTGCTGTCTCTGGGGGGAGAGTTCTGGTCTGGGGGTGGCTCTCACATACACAGCTCTGACGGTTACCATGTCCACACTGAAAATATGTGGGCCCCAGCTCTGCAAACTGACAACATACATGGCTCATATTAGGAAACCCAGGCCCAAAACTGCAGCGCTGCGTTAAAACTCACTTTTTAAATTTTGGGCAGGTCCCATGGTTATTGTGTCTTACTGATTCCAGATCAAATGAACTCCATTTGCAAATGAAAAGGTGACTTTTAGCACCCAGCCTTGCAAATTCACTCTGGCATCTGAGACTCAAGCTGTGTTCTCACAAATCAATGACACTTAGGCTCAGGAGCCACAAGTGGCTCTTTAATGTGTCTCCTGAAGCTCATGATATTAAAAAACTGTGTGATTTAATTATTAACCAATCAGGATGCTTTTACTATGTCATTAACCAATTGTGAAATACTTGGTCAGTTATTTTATTGTGAGAATTGTGTGAACTAACACTACTGTGGCTCTCTTAGGTAATGTTGATTGCTAATTTGTCTCCTGAACCACTGAGGTCTGAGTATCACTGTTATACATTATTGCTAGTGGTCTACTTAAATCACAGAGAAATCCCACATTTTTCAAGGGTTGGTCATGGCGTAAATAGCAAATTTTGCAGATGTGCCCATACAGTATATAAGCATTGTACTGTACTATTGTTAGGTTTGTAAGTCACCTTGGGTAAGGGAGTCTGCTAAATCAACGGTTCTCAAACTTTTTTTTGCTGGGACCCCCTTTGAAAATATTTCAGGCTGTCACAACCCCCTCCCCAAAAAGTGACACCCCCCATCCCATGCCAAGGCACCCTTACTTCTGCGCTGCTGCTGGCGGCGGTGCTGGGCAGCCAGACAGCAGCGGATACTCTCCGGTCACCCAGCACTGAAGGCAGTGCAGATGTAAGGGTGGCAATACTGCAGCTCCCTGCCCTCCCACCAATAGCCAGATTTCATGAGGGAGGCCAGATTTCAGAGACTGTGATGCATTTTTCATGGCCATGAACTTCGTGGAGTCCTAATTATTGCCTGTAATGCAGATTCTCCAGTATGAATTATGTTTTCAGTAACTCGTGCAACTCCCCAGTCTCATAGTCGGGCCATTAGCAACACCTGCCTGGGCAAGACCCTCATCTCCAGGCTATGCCTTTGGTGACACTTGTGCAATGCCCAGTGCCACTGAGAACATAATTTGGAGACTATGGATTTGCCCAGATGTTGCTGAGGGCACAATTCATCCTGAAGAATCTTTACTACTGACAATGCATTTAAAAAAAAAAAAAAAAAGCTTGATTTTCAGAGGCCAGGCTGAGTTTGTAGAGCTTGCAACAAATAAATCATTGTTTGATTTGTAAAATGAGCAAATATGATCAGGAATTAGAGACAGAGTAAACCTGGTGCCTCACAATCATAAAGGTGTGGCATACAGGAATGCTGTCAAGGGACTGGTTTCATTTTTGGGCCCCTGTGGAATGCTTTCCAATATTAACTTTCAGGATGAGTAAACAGCTGGTATTAAAGGGACTCCCCTAGTCTCAAATCCTTATGATACATCTAGTGCCCCATTTGGGTTGCTACACTAGCACTTTCCCTATTGATAAGAAAATCCTCACTAAAAGTGACTGAACCACTCAGGAAATTGATAATAAGACATATAGCCTTTTAATTCAGCCTTGCTGGTTCAAATCCAGCCTATATGCTGCAGTGGCTGAAAGTGGTTACCCTTTGGCCTACTCAGACCAGGGTTAGATGACATAACAGTGAAAGTTCTCACAACTGGTCAATGCTGCTGCCAGCATTGGTGTAGCTGCATTAGTCCTAGTGCAACAGTGGGAGAACTGCAAGAGAGACACAGCCTGTGATGGCTGTTCAGTCACCTGTATGAAATGAACTGATGGTCTTAATCCACTTCCTTACACACAAGTATCCACATAACCCCGCCCCCCACTTCCATCCCTCCGCACACTATCACAGCATATAAGTACAGAACCATGCAGACAGGTCTCCATCTGAACTGGCACTGAGGTGAGTTGGTGGAGCAGCATCTGTGAAGTTTGCATTGCCATGGGCCCTGCTATATCTGTTTTGTGAGTAGATAGAGGACTCCAATCACCAGAGCAGACAATGCGGCTCGGTTCACCAACAGTAAATTAACAACCTATACCAATGAAAAAAGAAAATCAGGATTCCCAACGACTATACCACATGCAAATGTTCAGTGTAGTCACCTTCTCGTCTGTATCTCTTTGTCTTTTGCTTCAGTGCTGGTGATTGTATAATACAGTGGCCTAATACATATCACCATGTCTCCCTCTAGTCATTACCTACGACGTGATCTCTTCTTGAGCTCAAGTGATTAGAGACTAGTGCTTTTGGTGCTGGAGGTATCGGATTCAATCCCCAGTGATGACTGATGTCTGGGTATACACAAGGGCCTTGGCTTGAAATGCTTGCCTTGATACTTCAGTGGATCTCAGAAAAACTATTGTCTATCAGTGTGAATAACGACTGCAGCTGTAACAATCTTTTAAGACAGCTTTGGTTTTTTGGTTAGATTGTGCAAGATAACTCAAAGCAGCTCTTAAACAAGCTGCAGTATGCACCCAAGTGGCACTGCTGAAAGCATAATAAAAACTCTGTTCTGACCCTGCACAGGAGAGCCCATGAAAAGGTTTCAGAGCAGTAGCTGTGTTGGTCTGTATCAGCAAAAACAATGAGGAGTCCTTGTGGCACCTTAGAGACTAACAAATTTATTTGGGCATAAGCTTTCGTGGGCTAGTACCCACTTCATCAGATGCATGAAGTGAAAAATACAGGGATTCTTAAAACTGCAATGCCCACCTGGTGAAGTGAAGAAATAGATTGACAGAGCCAGAAGTGTACCAAGAAGTCACCTACTACAAGACAGGTCCAACAAAGAAAGTAACAGAACACCACTAGCTGTCACCTACAGCCCCCAACTAAAACCTCTCCAGCACATCACCAAGGATCTACAACCTATCCTGAAGGACGATGCCTTACTCTCACAGACATTGGGAGGCAGGCCAGTCTTCACCTACAGACAGGCCCCCAACCTGAAGCAAATACTTACCAGCAACTACACACCACCCAACAAAAACACCAAACCCTGCTAGAAACCCCGGTGCCAACTCTGTCCACATATCTATTCAAGGGGACACCATCACAGGCCCTAACCACATCAGCCAGACCATCCAGGGCTCGTTCACCTGCACATCTACCAATGTGATATATGCCATTATGTGCCAGCAATGCCCCTCTGCCATGTACACTGGCCAAACCAGACAGTCTCTACATAAAAGAATAAATGGACATAAATCTGACATCAGAAATCATAACATTCAAAAACCAGTAGGAGAACACTTCAGTCTCTCTGGTCACTCAATAACAGACCTAAAAGTGGCAATTCTTCAACAACAAAAAATTCAAAAAGAGACTCCAATGTGAAGCTGCAGAACTGGAATTAATTTGCAAACTGGATACCATCAGATTAGGCCTGAATAAAGACTGGGAGTGGCTGAGTCATTACAAAACCTAAACTTAATTTCCCCAATACTAATTTCTCCCTACTGTTACTCACACCTTCTTGTCAACTGTCTATAATGGGCCACTCTCTTAGCACTTCAATAGCTATTTTTCCTCCCTTGGTATCCTGCTGTTAATTGATTTCTCTCTTTAGACTGACCTCACACTTGGTAAAGCAACCCCATCCTTTCATGTATTTATACCTGCTCCTGTATTTTTCACTTCATGCATCTGATGAATTGGGTTCTAGCCCACGAAAGCTTATGTCCAAATAAATGTGTTAGTCTCTACGGTGCCACAAGCATTCCTTGTTGTTTTTAATGAAAAGGTTACAACACATAAGGGCTGAATTTAGCAAATAGAATCTATCCCAGTTATGCTCCATGCAAGCTCTATAACATTTTACAGGGTCTCAGAACATCCACACAAAGGCCCACATTTAGGAAAGCACTTAAGCAGATGCTTAACTTTAAGCATGTTAAGTGCTTTCCTGAACTGAGGCCAAAGGCTCCACAGAAATCGCAACAAGCTGCCTTCGTTTAACAGAGAATAAAAAACAAGAAAAATGTGTCAAGAGCTGGTCCTTTAACAAAGATCTTTGAGATCCAAAAGTTCTAACGGCAGTTGGGGAATGGAAAATCTCTAGTGTTGGGGGGATTCAAGGAAAATTTTACTGCCTGCTTAGGAAATCTGGAGCAGGAACTTAAAGAATGAAACCTTATAAAGCAAACCTGGAGGAGGGGCATAAGTAGAAGATAGGAAACAGAGTTGGAAAGCTGCACAATCCCCAGGGACAGCATTAAGAGACACATCCAGTTCAGTTCTCCTTTTTTGTAACCTAAGGTTGGTTGGTTTGTTTAAATAGACTACGTTCACCATTTTAAAAGCAGGTACTTATTCAGTTGACATTGTTCCTACCAAAAAGTATTTGCTTTTCTTGCTAAAGATTATAATTCACATGTACTGCGCCCCACCTCTCACTTACTCCCTTGTTTTGGAGATTTCCCCTACCATTTCCAGGGTTCTCTTAATTTTTATCACTATTTTGCTAGTACCTAAAGATCTCAAAGTGCTTAACAACAGTAATTAAGCATCTCAACAACACTGCATTTCCCCCTGCCCTGGGAGCGGAGTAAAAAAAAATTAAAATAAAATAACTTTTTTAAATAAAGCAAAACTATTTTTGATTATAATAGGCCCTGTTAAGCACGTGCCCAATTTTAAGTACCTGAGGCCTTGTCTACACTACAAAGTTGCAGCGCTGGTGAGGGGGTTACAGCGCTGCAACTTAGGGTGTGTACACACCTGCAGGGCATTACCAGCGCTGCAACTCCCTGTTTGCAGCGCTGGCCGTACACCCGGTCGTGCCTCGGGTGTAGAGGATCCAGCGCTGGATCACCAGCGCTGGTCATCAGGTGTAGACACTCACCAGCATTTTTGTTGACCTCCGTGGAATAAGCAGGTATCCCAGCATACCTGAGGAAGCCTCTCTGGTAATTAAGCAAACTCCACTGCCCTCCAAGCAGGTCTCCTTCCCCGCAGTGTGCTCTGGCGTTCCCCGACCCCCCCTCCAAGCAGGTATCCAGCCCCGTGGTGTGCTCTGGCGTTCCCTGACCCCCCCTCCAAGCAGGTCTCCTTCCCCGCGGTGTGCTCTGGCGTTCCCCGACCCCCCCTCCAAGCAGGTATCCAGCCCCGCGGTGTGCTCTGGCGTTCCCCGACCCCCCCTCCAAGCAGGTATCCAGCCCCGCGGTGTGCTCTGGCGTTCCCCGACCCCCCCTCCAAGCAGGTCTCCTTCCCCGCGGTGTGCAACAGCGCTGCAGCGTGGCCACATCTAACACCACTTGCAGCGCTGGTTGCTGTAAGTGTGGCCACTCTGCAGCGCTGGCCCTATACAGCTGTACTAATACAGCTGTAACAACCAGCGCTGCAAAATTGTAGATGTAGACATACCCTGAGGTTTTGATGGGATTGCTCAGATGTATCAAGTTAGGCCCCTACATTCGGAGACTGAAGCTGGCGTGGAACTCAGCCTCTTGCTTACAGAGTGGGGTATCTTGCTGAAAGTACTGATCTGTGATCTTTACCAGCTGTCCATTGGCCTGCAGGTGGAATGTAAGGTGTTGGTTATAACCTATAATAGGGCCCTACCATATTCACAGTCTATTTTGGTCAATTTCATGGTCATAGGATTTAAAAAATCATAAATATCTCAGTTTCAGATATTTAAATCTGAAATTTCGGGTATTGTAACTGTGGGGGGTCCTGACTGAAAACGAGCTTGTGGGGGAGGGGAATTGCAAGACTATTGTCTGGGGGAGGGAGGGTCACAGTATTGCCACCCATATTTCTGTGCTCTTGCCTTCAGAGCTGGGCAGCCAGAGGGATTTCAGTTCTCTGAACATTTTGAAGTTTTTGGTTTATCATCTCAATTCAGGATGAAAATTTGTGAAAACTCAAATTTTTGCATAACTAAAATTTGGTTTCCCACCCAACTGCAGTGTTGGGGTACCCACAGTCTTGGATAGATGTTGTCATTTTAAAAATATTTAAAATCTAAATAAACAAATAAATATCTTGTTGAAACCTGAGGTCCCAGTGCTGCTCCCATTGAAGTGAATGGGAATTTTGTCACAGATTTCACTAACAGCAGGATCAAACCTTCAAAGTTGGATCCAAAACAAATTGAAGTTCCTGGAAAGATTATCATTGAGTTTTGATAGGCACTGGATCAAGTCCTTAGGCCCCAGTCTTGCACACACTTACACACGCACTTACATTTACAACAGGGACTTTCTTTGTTGCAAAGTTAAGCACGTGTGTAAGTCTTTGCAGGATTGGGGCTTTAACTAGTATTTTTATTAGTCTGCAACATTAATACTGCAGACAAGAAAAACCATGTACCAGGTGAAATGGCAAACAAGAAGTTATATACTAGTCAAGAAAATGAATGCATTGACTCAGGATTAAGACTAGGCATAGTAGATCCACCAACATCTTCTGTACTTTTAAAGAGCATCTGATCCATAACAGATTGCAAATTCTCTGTGATTGCTGACAATGCTACTCTGTTTTTTTCCAAACCACAGCTACATCATGTTCATACGCTCGCTCTTGAATTTAAAAACAAACACTCAAAGGTTTCCAAGCAGATTATTTTTTTCCTATACGTGAATTTATGTCCAAACCCTGCTTGCTCATTGTAAGTGATAAAATGTTACCATTAGCAAAGTGAGCAGATTTGGTGTGAGCTTCCCCCCCTACTGAATGCACAGGTTCCCACAGACAGTAACCAGGGGGTCAGAAAGGGCCTGATCTTGAAAAGTTAGGGGTAGAGAGATTATTTTACCTGTATATTTGGCACTGGTGCAACCACTGCTGGAATAGTGTATCCAGTTCTTGTGTCCAAAATTCAAGAAGTATGTTGACAAATTGGAGAGGGTTCAGTGAAGAGCCATGAGAAGGAGTAAAGGATAAGGAAAACCTGCTTTATAGTCAGGGCCGGCTCCAGGGTTTTTGCCACCCTAAGCTGGAAAAAAAAAAAAAAAAAAGCTGCAATCACAATCAGCTCTACCGCTGCCGCTTCAGTTTTTGGCGGCAATTCGGTGGCAGGTTCTTTGTTCCAAGAGGGAGGGAGGGAGGGACCTGCCGCCAAAGAACCGGATGTGCTGCCCCTTTCTGTTCGCTGCCCCAAGCACCTGCTTGCTGGGTTGGTGCCTGGAGTCGGCCCTGTTTATAGTGATAGACTCTGTGATCTAATTATCTTAACAAAGAGAAGGCTAAGGGGTGACTTGATCAAAGTTTAAAAGTAGCTACATGGGGAACAAATATTTGATAGTGGGCTCTTCAGTCTAACAGAGAAAGGTGTGATGCAATCCAATGGCTGAAAGTTGAAGCTAGACAAACTGAGACTAGAAATAAGGTGTACATTTTTAACAGTGAGTAATTAACCACTGGAACAATTTACCAAGGGTTGTGGTGGATTCTCCATCGCTGTCAATTTTTAAATCAAGATTGGTTGTTTTTCTAAATGATCTGCTCTAGGAATTAATTGGGGGCAGTTCCCTGGCCTGTATTATATAGGAGGTCAGACTAGGTGATCACAATGGTCCCTTCTGGCTTTGGAATCTATGAACCTTGGCATGGCAGTTATAGACCTTCCTTCAAAAGCGGATAATAATAGATCACACCTACAGAACCACACATCAGTAAAGATTCATTATGGAGCCATGCACATCTTCATAAAAACAGCGTGGTCCCAGCACCAGACAAAGATCAAACTCTTGAGTTCTGATTTCAGCTCTGACTCTGACTCTGATTTCCCCCCTGGGCTCAGGCAAGCCACAACCAAATTTTGCAGAGAGGCCACTGATTTCAGGTGCCTCCCTTTTGAGGCATCCTGCTTGAATCACACATGGTCTCACACATTCGCATCTCCCAGACACTTACACTGGAGCAACAGGCTCTCAGCACTTCTGAAAACCAAGGGGCGTAGTCCTTCACAAGTGTAAACTGTCACACTTAAGTAGTGACTGTGTGTAAAGTGCACATATGAGCTGGGGCTTATTATTATTTATTAGAAAATGGAAAGCTGTATACTAATGCTAAGTGTTATTTATTAGCTTAAAGTCTCGCTGTCCCAATCTCTAATATTGTTATAGGGCTTGATGATGAGAAAAATATATTGGCATCCCCTGAGAGGTTTGTCTAATATGGGTGAATCTGGCCTGCCTAACAATACACACCCCAACCATCACATGCTGTTTGCTCAGCCGGTACGTAAGTCCCTGCACTTGGATCTGTGCACATTATTACGCTAACATTAAGTGTGTCTTTGCTCTCTACATAACATGCAGAATATGAGGAGACCACATGGAGACAGTTGGGTTCCAAATAACCCCATTTTGCTACCTATAGCTAAAGATACGAGGCCTAGCTACACATCTACACTGCGGCTCTGCTAGATTCTTGTGGCTTCTAGAAGAGAAGGCAGGGAAGCACGCTAGTGGGCTTCCAAACTACTTCTAGGAATATGACTTAATTCCTATACATTGTCTGCCCCTCCATTAGGATGTTGGACAGATTTAGAGCAGTGTTTTAGGCCACAATCCTGCCAGACGGAGCCCTGTACCCACACAGAGGTCATTGCAGGGCTGAGGTATTAGTCACCATATGAAATTTCCTATTTTACAACCTAAACAAGAAACAGAATATATCAGGGAACAGGGAAATTAATGATGCTCCGACACAAACAAATATTTTCCATTAAAAAAATTACTTATACAGAAACAAAATTTCAAACCATGATCCTTGAAAACTCAGCATCCATGCATCGGATTTGATAATCCCGCTCCCTCTCAAAGAAAATAATCACAGCATTTTAATCAAACCTAATTAAGTCGTGCTGCAAAAAAAAAAAAAAAAAAAAATCTTGCCTCTTTGTTGTTATGGGCAACTGTACGGCCAGATCCTGAAAACGTTTATTAGCAAGAGTAGGAACTAGAGGGCTTGATCCTGCAAAGTGCTCGGTGCTCTGGTCCTGATGCAGCAAAACATGTTCTTAGCTGTAAGTTTGTGGGTAATGTGATGGATTTAAAGTGAAGTGATTGGCTGGATTGGGGACAGGCGGCACCTCAGGCCCAGCAGTGAGTGTTTGCAAGATTGAGCCTAATATATATAACATGGCATGTAGTGCTCATTGAACAGAGCTGGGGTGTCTGAGTGCAATACACACAAGAAGAGCATACCAGAGGGAGAGTAGGAGAAGATTTTGCCCAGGTAGGCGGGAGAAAGACAAGTCGGTGAGATAAGGGGAGCTGTGGCATTTCTGTGAGTTTTCTTAAATAAAGAATCCTTTTCATTGTCCTGGCTACACCTTCCTCCTAAATTCCTGCTTTCTAAATGAACTCTTCCAGGGTGAACAATCGCCTGCAAGACTATAAAATGTTCCCTTTTCCATATACGTTGTCCAGTACAGCCACATCCCTGGCCAAAGCCATGTGAAGCATGCAGGTAAGTAACAAACAAGAGGAAGGTTAGAAAAGTTCCCTTCCCAAAGCCTAAGAGAAGGTAAACAAGCAGAATTTATTTTCTTCCCCTTTCTCTCTTCAAGCACTGACCCCTTTTCCTTCTTTATGATTTATTATTTGAATCACCAAGGCCTCTAGATGTCCCAACTCAGATCATTGTACTGGCCGGTCTACCTTTGAAAGTTGTACCAGTTACTGGGATGAATTGTAACTGAAATCGTTTTGGTACACCTTGTTTGGTATACTGGTATAAAGCTGCCTCCTGCTGGTATAGCTTATTCTCCTGCCCATACAAACAGCTGTAGCTGTATAACCAGTATAACTGTGTTCACGCTCAGGGGGTTGTGTAGCTTTGACTAACCTGGTATAACCAAAGCAGTACAACTTGTTAGTATAGGCAAGACCCAGAGGCAATTCTCTGCTCCACCACAGACTCCCTGTGGGATCTTGGGCCAAGTCACTCAGGGTATGTCTCCTGAGCCCGCGGCAGCGAGCTTCTGAGCCCAGGTCTACAGACTCTGGCTTGCGCTACCCAGAGCCAGCCCTAGGCATAAGCAAACAGCAATTATTTAGGGCCCCGAGCAGCTCAAAGGGCGGCCCTATTAATTATTAGCATGTGTTGTGCGGGGACCCCCCAAAATATTCCTGCTTAGGGTTCCCAATGGGCTAGCACCAGCACTGCTGGGACTGCACTGAAAACGATGGTGTCAATGTTTTGGCTCAGGCCAGAGGCTGAGCTTGTCTTCTGAAGCCCAAGGAGTGGGGTGGGCCCAAGCCGCAGCTTAAAAGTACGGTCTACAGATCTGTTTTTACCTGGCAGTGCAAGCCCGAGCCTGGCAACCTGGGCTCAGAGACACTGCCGTGGGCAGCTGCTGCGGTGTAGACGTACCTTCAGTCACATTGTGCCTCAGTTTCCCACAAGCTACACTACCTCACGGGACTGGAGCATCGTGAGGAAAAATGCCCAGCCAGAAGCGGTGCTCAGATCCTATGTTAATGGGACCATAGATGTACCTAAGATAGATAGAGAGAGCCCCGCACAGTCTAAACTGGCAAGACAGACGAAGGGGTGGGAGGAGAAATAGAGGGAAAGTCACTTGCCCAAGGTCACGCAGCTGGTTCAAGCCTCAGCTGCAGATAAAATCCCAGTCTCCTGACTCCCAGTCCAGTGCCTTTCCCATTAGCCCGCAGCACAGCACTGCCTCTCTTTTCACCCTCTCTGCTGCCTTCTCGTCTGCTCGCTTATATTCAGGACTGTCCTCACCCTGGAAACAACTGGAACGCTACCCAACAGCGGATATTTACTGCCCCTTAGTTCATGTTCGCCTGCTTCTGTCTGGAACGGAATAGCATCAGGGATGCTTCTCTGTGCTTGTCAATACAGCTAGATCAAAGCAAAGCAAATTCCTGCCCGTGGGCCTAATTGAGGGAGCTGCAGCAAAGTCATGCCTAAGTATCTCTTCTTTCTATCAGCGTTCTTTTCTGTTCAGTCTTTCCCTCTGCTTCCCCCAGACATGTGTTTAACTGGCTGAATGATTTGTGGTTCCTGTCTGACTTTAAGGTGTCTTTAAGCCACCTTTGTTTTCCATGTTCTGAAGCCATTTGGGGGTTGCCATGATCTCTGATGTCAGAGCAGCGCTCCCCCACCTCAGACGCCCCTCACACCACTGCTTTCTACTGGA
Source organism: Gopherus evgoodei (assembly GCF_007399415.2). Taxonomy (NCBI): domain Eukaryota; kingdom Metazoa; phylum Chordata; order Testudines; family Testudinidae; genus Gopherus; species Gopherus evgoodei. The sequence goes on along the minus strand of NC_044337.1, from coordinate 17,977,099 downwards.
CGGAATTAGAACTGCTAGGGCCTTGTGTCATAGGCCCTATATTGCTTACAACTAGTGGAGAGTATCCGTTAGCTCAAGTGATGAGGGCCTGCGCATTCAGAGTAGGAGGATCTGACTTCTATCTTTCTTCTGTCTTCACAACATCCCATGTGTTCAGTGTGTGCTGCAAAGCGACAGTTACAATGTCCTAGATGGACATGGATTCATGGGCAGTGGGTATCAAAGGCCAGGGCAGGCTAAGCCTCCCCTAACCCAGGCCATGCCCCTGCCCACGTTCCACCCCGAAGCCTCACCTCCCTCCCTCCCCTGAAGCTGGTGGGGATTCAGCTCCAGTGGCAGCCTGGAGCTCAGGCCTACCAGTGGCCAGGGCCATCTTGGCTGGCTCAGGCCAGCGGTTCGGCCCAGAGGTTGGGCCAGTGCCTCAACCTGAGAGTCCGGCCAGGCCAGTGATTGGGCCAGTGATTTGGCCTGGCACCGGGGCCGGTCAGTGGCCTGGTGCTCGAGCCAGCTGACGCAGGGTTCACCTGCCGCCCTGGAATGAATTGGTTACAATGTGGTCAGTTTGTGATACCTCCTTTGGCTCTCAGATAGTTCACATTCTTCCCCACTGTCTCATTAGTCAGCATGGCAGTGCACCTGTTCTAGGGCCCACAGACAGCTTAGCATTCAGAGTCCCTTGGGTGGAGGCTCCATTTTCCCTTCTCCATCTGGAGAACAAGGGCTTGGCAGTGAATGCTGTGGAAGGATAAAGGCCATGCAGGCGCTGACAGACATTAGCATGCACTCAATGGGGTAGCATTATCCAGTGGTTAGAGCAAAGGGGACAGACTGTGGTCCCTTCACCTCACTGTGCCACAGCTTCTCCGGCACTGAAAGGGTGTGATAATATTTACCCACCCCCAGGAGGATGTTCGGATGATTATTGAAGTGCTCTGAAATCCTCAGATGAAAGGCAATATAGTAGTGCAAACTATCATTATTCCTTTCCAAACCCTGAACCTGGTGTGTCACTCTTACTCAGGAAAGTAACCCTTACTTCGCTGAGTAGTCCCCCTGACTCCAGCGGGAGCGTTCATGTGAGTAAGGACTACTCGGGGCTGCAATGATAAGCACCTCTACCCTGACTCCAACACCACTGCTCCCTGCCTATGAATTCCTACTCCGATTACTTCTCTGACTCACCTGCAATGTAGTATTTAACTGGCCACTATTCTCCCCCCCTCACCCCACCATACTCAGCTTTTGCTGAATAAGTTCCCCATTAGCACTGTATCATTAAATCCTGGGCCAAGCTTGCTGCCCTGTAATGGGAGCTGCCTTTTGTGTACCTGGATGCATGAGGTCTCCCGAGGCCCATGGCTGCTGGCGGATGACAAAGTGGCAGGACTTGAGCTTTGCAGAGCTGGAGGAGTCATCACTGCAGACTTTCCTGTGCTTAGCTCGGTATGGGTATATAGGGAAAGAGGGCACCCAGATAATTTCAAAGCTGGTACCAAGCTGTCAAGCAAGGAGTGTGTCATAGCTGTAATATTTCAACTAGTGGAACTTCACAACGCTGTTCTGAGATAGAGGAGTGTAATTCTGCCTATTTTCTTGATGGGGAAAATGAAGCACAGAAAGGTAAACAAACTTGCTAAAGGTTTCACAGCAGGACAGCAGCTAGGGCAAAATAAAACCCAGGTGTCCTGGCTCCCAGTCTGGTGATCTAACCTCTAGGAAACACTGCCACTCCTGATTATAAAAATCAGACAGGACCCAATCCTGCCAGGTTCCAAGGCCTGGCTCCTCAAAGGCATTTGGGCACCTGACTCCCATGGTTCCTGGGGCTTAACAGCAATGGTCTCTGAGAACCATTTTTGCACTGATGACATTAAATGGGATTTTTCTGCAGATTTAGTTGAATCAATGCAAAACCAGAGTGCAGCCCAGCCCTGGGAGGGGCACCCATTTCGCATAGACAGACAGATTCCCCTTTCCAATGCCAGCTATCCGTTGTGTGTGTGTGTGAAGCAGTCTGGTGGTAAGGGGTTAAAAGCAACAGTGCAGTGTGGCAGAGTAAATAAACTGCAGGTGTGCAGTTAATGAGGTACTAATTGGGTAACTGGGGGTGTGACTAAAAGGGACCACAGAGGCTAATCACAGGGCTTTTGTTGAAGGCAGAATGGCTGAAGTCCTGAGCTCCGTGAATGAAAACAAAATGCTGTTGAATGTTTTGTTTCTCTATGCCTCCCTTTTGTACAACATGGGAAAACTGGAGCTCTGGTTCCCAAGAGTGGGCAGATTTTGTCTATATTAGAAAATTGAACTGAATTAACTGAACCAGCTTAGAACCTAGTTTAACTGGAGTGTTGCACCTCCTTTCACAAATCTTCTGATTGTGGGCTAAGAGTGCCTTATAGGGTGGTAGAGGATTCCCTAGGCCTAGATCCTCAAAAGTATTTAGGTGCCCAACTCCCCTTGGTTTGAGTTAGCTGCCTCTATACCTGTGAGGAATCTAGACTTTCCTGACATAAGCCAAATGGATTCAAGGCGCTCTTATACCAAAGCAGAACGCCCACATGCAAAGATTGTTCCCAATTAACAAAACTAGTTTAAACAATAAAACTAAAACAATTTACTATGACTTCCTTGTGTAGACAAGAATTTACGGTATTCCTAACAAAGGTTTGCTTTTCTTCACGCTGAGCGGATGTAGCCAGGCTCATCGACACAAGAGTGGAGGTAGGTGAGCAATTGCCTTGTATGATGCTTCAGGATAAAAGCTGATAGGCCTTCAGGCCTGGCAGGTAGCATCCCCCATATAGTATTGCGTGCTTGGCTAGCTGCAGGGGAATGTTGTTATTCTGGGATTAATTCTGTCCTGAGTTACACCTGGTACTACTTAGTGAGCATGCACCAGGGACTGTTCAAGACTGGTTGCTCTTTAGATTAATATAGCACTCTGCAGCATCAAGATGTAAAAGTCACAGACAGGTCACGGGCTCTGTGAATTTTTGTTTGTTGCCCATGACCTGTCCGAAACTTTTATGAAAAATAACTGTGACAAAATCTTTGCCTTCCTCATCTCTAAGGGGCGTTCTGACCTCTGCGAATTTCACATTGAGATGAGTGGGGTGCTGGGTTCACACCATGCAATTGATGGCACACGTTGGCCTATGCTACAAAGGGAGTTTTGTAGCAGTCCAGTGGCCTATGGAAGTGCTCTCCAGGGCAGGGGTAAATGCAGGTGATGGTCCAGAGGAAATCCTTAAGACCAGGGCCAATAGGTGGTAACATCTGGCAACTCTGGGGTGATTTGTGCAGCGTGGTTGAATATCGGCCAGGAGGACCAAGCTGATGTTCACTAAGCCTGCACTAAATGTGGTTTTTGCCTTTGTGAGGACACAGTCTGATGCTTTCTTCTACAGTACCTATCTGCCATGTCCCCACAATGCTCTGTCTATCACAGGGAAGAATAGAGTGCTATGGTGTTGCTCAGGGATGGGATGGCTCATCACTCAGATGACAGCTTGCAGGCTGGGGCTGGTGCATGCTTTGACTCAATTTGTTGCTTTCCAGAGGTTTAAGCAAAGGTGTACTCGGTGTTCTGGAAAGGTGTGAGGTTCTGCCAGTCAACCTCAATTCTGCGTTATCCAAGTTTTTGAGCAATTTATTATCTCCAATCACGGAGAATAATACCAGCACCTAGCTCTTATATAGCACTTTTCATCTGTAGTTCTCAAAGCCTTTTACAAAGGAGGCCAGGATCATTATCCCCAGTTTACATATGGGGAAACCGAGGCACAGAACAGTTAGTGATTTGTCTATGGTTGCACAAGAAGGCTGTGGCAGAGCAGGGATCAGAACCCAGTTCTCCTTCATTACTGTCTAGTGCCTTAACCATAAGACCTTCCTTACTCTGAAGCAGATTCTGGTCATTGCTGCAGGTAGCCTGTCATACCTATCATACCATATCTACAGGGATGTAACCCCATGTTCCAGATATCCCTAAATTTCTGACTGTCAGAAACTGGGACAGGGGGTGGATCACTCAATAATTGCCCAGTTCTGTTCATTCGCTCTGAAGCATCTGGCACTGGCTGCTGTCAGAAGAGAGGGTACTGGGCTAGATGGGCCATTGGTCTGACCCAGTATGGCCATTCTTATGTACCTTACAGACCAATAGTTGATCCAGGATAGCAAAATCTGTGTTCCTACTGTGCATTTTCAGTGAGATACTTATGATTCTCTACTAGAGTAATAGGCTACGTCCAGACTACCCACCCTATCGGCGGGTTAAAATCGATTGCTCGGGGATCGATATATCGCCTCTCATCTAGACGCAATATATCAATCCCCGAGCGCGGTTATATCGATTCCGGAACTCCATCAACCCCAACGGAGTTCTGGAATCGACAGGGAGAGCCGCGAACATCGATCCCGCGCAGTGTGGATGGGTGAGTAATCCAATCTTAGCTATTCGACTTCAGCTATGTTATTCACGTAGCTGAAGTTGTGTATCTAAGATCGATTTCCCCCCCGTAGTGTGGACCAGTCCATAGCTTCATAGATATTTGGAAATGAAGTTTGAATTGTGTGTATGATTTTTTTCAAACCGAGTGTTTAAGGCCTTCATCCCACAAAATGGTCCATGCAAGCAGGTGTATGAGCAGAGCCCCATGGGAGTCAATATGATTCCATGTGAGTGCAGGGGCCCATCTGCACAGGACAGCTCACAGGATCAAAGCCTCATTGCTGTCACTAGTCCACATGGGGTATTAAGAGCTTCAGGCTGAGATCTATCCATGCTGCTTGTTCTCTCCTCTAGCTGGAGGAGGTTACTTTAGCTGAGCCTATTTCATTATTGCAATCAATCAGACCTTTCAATGGGACTGTTGTTCTGAGGTGAAGCAGAGGGCTGAAGCCTTGCTCGCTGCAACACCAACAGTACCGTGGAGGCGTGGCAGAAATGACTGGGGTCTTCAGCTCTATTTCCCTATTTATCTTTTCTTTTTCTAACTCATGATGCTGTCGGTCTGTGTGACCCAGGATCCTGAATTTGATTATCAGCATATTGCACTTGGTGTGGCCAACTTGTATGGTTTGATTGTGAGTCTTGAGTTATTCAATGCTTTCCTTTAAGTTCCAGCTCTGGGAGTCATGTGATTATATGAAAATCTCAGATTTGTTGGTTTTTTTAAAATAAGTTTCTAGCCCTCATGATTGTGGAGAAAAGCTGGAAAACAAGAATTTTAAAGGCAATGACACCAAAGGAAAATAAAACAAACCTAAGTGTTATTTTGAAGCCAATACCATGACTTTTCTGGAGGGGCAAACTAATGATTTTTGAATGCTCAGGGTTGGCAATGCTGATTACAGGTCTGCTTTTCAAAAGTGTTGAGAAGTGCAAGTTCCATTGAATCCAATGGGAATTAGAGCTCAGCACCTCTGAAAATCAGGCCTTCCATATATTATTGCCAGTTGCTTTATTGCCTCTTATTGCAGCATAAAATGTAAGTCTTCCTCATTGTAGAATCTCAATAATTTGTAATAACTTGATGACTGGTTGTGGGTGGTATTTACAAGAGAAGGAAGGTTGAGTGTATGTAGAACAACCTTGCAAACTTCAGCTCAACCACTGCAAGTACATTTTTATTATACAGGCAAGTAGAAAATCTTTATTGTTGTTATCAATCAGCATAGTACAAACATGTAAATATTTGTGCTAAAGACAGTAAATTCTACAAGACGCACAAATTCAGAGGGCCAAATTGTTAAATTTGTGACAATTATTCTAGCATAGCAACTGCAATTATTTTTTCCTTTTGCTACTTGGATGTTTGATTTGAGTTCATATGAGAGTTTTGTCTCCTATATTTTTCATAATTGCCATACTGGATTAGATTAATGGTGCATTTTTTCCTGTGTCCTGCCTCTGACAGTAGTCAGGCTGAGATGCTTCAAAGGAAGGTATAAACATCCTCCTGTCCCACATGGACTATTAAGCCCAGATCCTGTAACCAGATCCATTAGCAAGGCCTCTCCAGTAGTGTGAAGTCCCATTGATTTCAACGGGACTCCACAAGGTCTGAGCTAGTAGATTTGGTTGCAGGATCGGGACCCAAGAGGGGAATGTTCATGGCAGTTACAGGTGTGTTTACCAGATTAACAGGAATAAATGTGGGTTTGGTTGTACAAGCAGATGTAGCCTCAAATACTGTGGTGGCAGTGTTTTCTAAGAAATCTTCGAAAATAAGGTCCAGTGGTTCACACTGTCAATGTGTTTCTGATTACTAAATCCATAGCAAGATGGAAGTTTGGAGAGGACTAAAAGCACATTTTGCCACGGGAGGGGGGGGGAGGGGGAAGGGGGAAGCATATACGACACTTTTTGTTTGTTTTATTTCATTTTCGGATAACTGCATAACTCTCTAAATGGAATGTTCCTGACTATTCCTTTCCTCACTCCCACAAGAAAACAAAATCATAATTGTGATGAGAACAGGCCTGAGAAATTTGATTCCCGTAAGTCACATTTTTCAGAAACGTATTCTCTGAAAACAAGGCCTTAGAATGAAAGTGCCTCCAACTACGGTTATAATAAATCAACTTATTAATTGGCATCTGTGTCTGGCTGTTTATATAATGAGCAGCATGGAAGCCTCTACTGGCATATGCATCCAGAGAGAAATCCCTTAACTACTTATTTTTTATACTGACATTCAAATGTTTCCCCTGGACTCATTTGTTTTCCAATTGCTATATTTTATTTTGTACTGAAGGAACTGAATCATATTTTTAGTTATAATAATGTGTTGGTTTTTATATTGTTCTTTTTACCAATGTTTGTTCATCCAATTCAGCATATATTCTGTTGCTCTTTTTGTTACAACTTCATTGTGCTTCCAAGAATGTTCATATCTGATGTTCTTTAGACTGTGTTTTTAATATCTGCACTTTATTTTTTTTTATGATTTGCATGTGTTGGATTATTGCATCATTTTTTGTTTTGGTTTGCAATGGTTGATGCCTGATAACATTTATTATGAAATGCATCAACCACTGCAAAACTGTAACTTGATTTGCATTTGGATTCATTTCATGCCATGCTATTATGGCTTGCATTGGTTGCATTCTGTTTTTATTGTGACTTGTGTTGCTTGTTGCATAACAACTCTGAGTGCACTCTAGCCAATGCAAACCGTAAAAAAAAAAATATAGAAATACATCTCATATGACCTTGGTATACAAATGCATGCATGTTTCCAGGAGATAAAAACGCATTACAGGGCTCCGAAAGAATCTGCCCATTTCCAGTTGCACTTTTAAGGGCTCTTGTCGTTGTACCTTTAGAGACTGAGAGGAGCAAAGCCAGGCGGAGAGGGGAAGCCTGGATCTTCACCCAGCAATGTCTGCCCTTAGGGAGACCCTCAGCCAACAGATCTTTACAGATTTTTGCCACAAGCCCCCCCCAAACCAACCCAGATCCTGCCTCTCCTGGGGAAGGAGCATGTTTAAATGTCATACACACCCGCTGACCTGGGAATAACCCCCTACTGTTTCTCTCTTCTGCCCACTGGTCCAACGGAGGAAGAGTAGGGGGGAGACAGAATGGAGGAGGGCGAGGGATGCTGGGACTTGTAGTCCTCAGGACTACCGCTGTCCTTTCCCGTGCTTGGTGCAAAAACTGCCTTCCCCACATGGCTTTGCGCCTGGGCGCATGAGCTCTCCATAGCTTTAGCGCATCTATTATGCTGCCTTGCTGAGGATAAAAAGAAGAGCAACTGGAGGGACTATAAGGCAAACGTTGCTGGAGCTGCCGGGGCAAAGTAATCTATTTAATCTTACCCTTTATTCGTTCGATGCTTTGCTTTGTTTTGCATTGCTAGCAGAGGGCCATGTTTTCTGGAGGAGGGGGAGTGGGGGGGAGGGGGTGAATGCAGAACCCACTTGGGAAAGGCTAATGCGCTTTTTTTTTTTTTTGCAAGCTCTTTAACGCTCCCTTTGGTTCTGCAGCCTTTGTGCATTGCAACAATGTAACAAAGCCAGCTGGAGATCGGATACAGTGTGGCTGCTGATTTCTCTCTCCCTCTCTTTATATTCTTCTTCCCCCTCCTCCTTCCTCTAACCCGGCGCCCAAAGCAGCCCCATAAGGAGCTCGGGGGGGGGATGTCTGCAACTGAGACCCTCCCTCTCGCATTGCATCCCCCTGTCTGCCGATCCCCCCCCCCCCCACGCCCCATCCCCCCCAAAAGCACAGGCTGGAGTTTGTGCGGCGCTAGGAGGTCGCAGTCCATCTTCCTTACGGAAGGGATTTTTTCCTCTCTCTCTCTCTCCTTCTGCCCGCCATCTTTTGAAGGGGAAAATTAGGGGCGAGGAAAAAGGAGGGCTTCAGGCTTCATGTAAAATAATCATAATAATTAACAAAAGAGCCAAAGGGACCCGTTCGTAGCCGAGGCCACGCAGTTGGGTTTACAGCTCCGCCAGTCCCCTGCAAGCAAATGGCTAGTCAGTTACCAGCCCCTAGTCAATTTCACAGGAGCACAAAGTATCCTCTCCCCCTCCCTCCCCAGTCCCCTTTGCTGAGCTCTGAGTTGCAGGAAGCCGGAGAGAAGGAATTGGGGCCGTGGAAGTGTTTTCAAGGCGTGGAGTTGGTCTCTGCTGTCTGGTTTTTGTGCACCGGGCTCGAAGGTGCCCGGGTTGTGTGTCTGGCCAAGAAAGGGCAGCAAAATGCGAAGTGTGTTCCTAGGAGAAAAGCTGCTAATGTTGAGTGATCACTTGATTTGCTCACAGCCATTTCCCCGCCCTGGTTCACTACCGTGCAAGGTAGGAGAGGGTCTGAAGCAGGTTGCCTCGATACTAGTTTAAAATGCATGTAAACATGGGAGGGGGAGGGGGTTTGAATCAAACTGCTGCAGACAAATTAAAACAAAGGGATAGTTCCCTAAAGTGACATCTCTTAAGATGTAAATCTCGGTGCAAAAAGAAACCTGGGCTACAAATAATATTTTGTGTGAAATCCGAATAAAAGAGCAGTCACTGTGCTACGAACAGTGCCTCAGATGGGGGGAAAGAGAGGAGTTAAACATTTAAAGCTCTAACGTCACCCTTTGCCATTTATCCTCTTTGTTTACTCTTTGCCCCAACTTGGAAAATGGAGCTAGCCCACTGTTTCCAGTCTAGTCAGTTTCACTTTCAGGCTTTCACACTATGCTGCAATGTTTGGGTTGCAAACATCACAGTGGGAGTGTTTTAGCCTAAAGGAGAAGTCCTACAGAATATAAATCCGGAGTCAACTTAACAAAGTTGTTTAGGAAATGTAACATCCCCATAGAAAGTACCCTTGGTAGGGCAGAGAACGATCTCCTTTCCATAGGTTTTATTTTAATCATCCTGTAACAGGTCTGCCACATGGATACATTTTTCCATGGATAGCTGTAGGAATGAAAACAAAAAAACCAAACCCAACCTTTTAGTTTAGAAGAGAAATAACACACTCATTAAGGCTGTGAAAGCTCTCTCTCTCTCCTTTTAAATACAAGCCTTCAAATTCCAGTTTAAGCCACTCTGCATTATTAAATAGTAGTTAGGGGAAAGCACAATTAGCAAAGCGCACCTGGTGTCCCCTGCTGGGGAAGAGCTGTTTTTGACAGGCTAGTTAGTATTTGTAAGGCACACAGTTATGTGAGTCATGCTAAGGGGCTGTCTCCAAATTAAACTGGAAGTTAAGATCAAAGGCTGTAACAGTGTCCTTAGCTCACCCTATAATGTGTCAAGGTGTTCGACAGGACTTGGGTCACCTACCATATGTGCTGTAATATTCGGGTTCATTGGGGAAGGGGGTGGGGTTAAAAGTGCAGAATAAATTGTTTCTTTCAAGAACAAAAGGTGAGATCAATAATTGACACTTAATTACAGTTTTGTATTGCTTTTATCAAAGTAATACTTTGGAAAAAGGTGAATTCGCTGCATGTGTTAAGTGCTCTCCTAGTGTGAAGACTATAGAACCAGGAGACCAGGACTGCTCCAAACGACCTCTAATGTATTTTGTTAGCTTATAATTTTAGGGAGTTTCAAATTATACACGAGCAAGGCTTTGCTGAATAGCAGGACTTCCAGCCTAGACGCCTTGTTTTTATAAAAGGGTTTAGTTCACAATCTCTTGTGTGTGACTAGAATAAGCCCCAAGATCGTATTTCTCTTTTCCTTGCCTCAGTCAATTTAAAATATGCATTCACGTATTTGGTGCTTTCAGACCATGCTTAATACATGAGGTGGGCAAGTGTGTAACAGTTGTACTCAATATCCAGTGTAAGCTTGACCACAATTCTCTGTGCTATGCTGTATATACAGTATTCGATGCATAGACAGTCATACCAAAGACCCTTATTAGAAATGATGGTTATACGTGCAGGTTAAAATTTTCAAAGATGCTTAAATGATTTAGGAGTCTAAATCTTATTATCAAAAGTGACTTGGGCACTTAGGGGTTAAAGCCCACTGACTTCCAGTAGCATGTAGCCTCCTAAGTCTTTTGAAATGGGACTTAGGTGACTTTGAAATTTTTGCCTGCAGTCACTTTTTAAAACATCAGCCCAGACATTTAACATTTATTCTTTTTCTTTTAATGTGCTGAGAGTTTAGTTTCTATTGTAGGTTACAGTGTTCTTTCACATTTTATTTTTAAGTGAAGCTGGTTTTGTGAGAGAGTGTCTGAAAATGAAACCCATTTGAAACCACAGTTATGCGTTCCTGCACCGCTAAAACTTAACGGGTGGATTGACATAAACCAAAATTTATGCAGAGTTTCTCCTGGGCTAGAGACTTGGTATTACACAGTGGCATTCCAGAATTATGTTTCCAACATGAGTCTTGTCCTGTAAAACTAGGGGACAATAACAGAGTTTCTTATAAACTTAAACCATGACCCCAGATCCTGTGATTTAGTCTGTCTGAGCAGAGCCCCCTGGCTTGCACAGACCCATTGACTCCAATGTGATTTGCATGTGTTGAGAGGTTAAGATTGCACTTACATGTGCATCTTTAATGCATGGACATGTGAAATGATATAGCTTAACATTCGTGTTCTTCAGACCTTTTAAAAATGCACCTGTACAATAAGGGCTTGGCCTGAAACCCATTGCAGTCTGTCGCCAGGTCTAGACAACATTGTTTTGCAGGCATAACTATGTCAGTTAAGAGTGTACAAAAAATCATAACCCGAACCGGCATAGCCATGTCAATATATTCAGTTTATACTAGCAAAAGATCTAAGCTGCGTCTCCATTAGGGAGGATAGCTACACCAGCAAAGCCTTTGTAATATAGACTAGGCCTTAGAATCTCACTTGAGAATCTGTAAGCCAGCCCCCTTTCCCCTGTTTGCGCCCACCCCCAGCCCCGCAGCTGGGGCCGGGAGCAGTGCTGTGTCTCTGGGAGGGGGGAACCGGGACAGCAGCAAGTGGGCAAAGGCTGGGGTTGAGCACGGGGCCAGTAGCTAAGATCCCTTGTTTGGGGCCAGTATCAGAGCCCTAGCTGTGAGGCTAGCAGCTGGGGGGGGGGGGGGGGGGAGGTATGGGGCCCTGGGCACGGGGCAAGAGGCCAAGGAGCGGGGCCAGTGCCCCAAGAGCAGAGCCCTGGGCGTGGGACTGAGACTGGGGCCCCGGACACAGGGCCAGTGGCTGGGGAACGGGGCCGATGGCCGAACCCAAGCTGCTGGCCCCGTGCAAAACCTGGGGGTGCTTCAGTATCCCTAGTTCCCATGCCTATAAGTCTAACCCCTCTTCTCAGCAACAGCCAAGTGATGTAAAGAGGGCTCACGTTTCAAAAACTTAGGCCTGGTCTACACTTAAAAATTATATTGACCTAGCCATGTTGCTCAGGGCTATGAAAAATTTCGCACCCTGAGTGCTGTAGTTAGGTCGACCTAACACCCAGTGTAGACACAGATAGGTCAGTGGAATAGTCTTCCATCAACCTAGCTACTGCCTCTTGGAGAGGTGGAGTAACTACCTCAACAGAAATCCCCCTTCCCTCCATATAGGAAGCGTTTACGCTATGATGGTGTGGTGGCACAGCTGCTGTGCTGTGTCTGTGCCACTGTAGTATAGACTTACCCCATTACTTTTACAAAATATATCACTCTCCATCTACTTTGGTATACAATTACTATCCATTCGGACTAATCTACACTTGTTTAAATAAATGAACAAAGAACATTTTGCAGCTCAGCATCCTTGATTGTTCTTTAATACCACTTATTCTCCTCTTCGCTTATTTGCAAAATTCATTAATCCACAATGATCTCCCAGTCATTAGCATGAGCTCTATGTTTTGTTTTGTTTTTAAAAGTACTACATTCTTCTGCAGTAATAGCCCAGAGCACTCTTGTAAACAGCGGAGTTCTGAGAATTAGCAAGGTGCACCTTACCCGTTGTCTGGCACTGTGTTCAGTGGGCTGATGGTTTGCAGCCTCAGGAAGTTTGCAGATTACACTAAACTGGGGGGAGAGGTAGATACGCTGGAGCAATGGTGGGCAACCTGCGGCCCACGGGCCACATGCATCCTGTCAGGATAATCTGCTGGCGGGCTGCTAGACCATTTGTTTACATTTGCATGGCCACCCGCAGCTCCCAGTGGCCACGGTTCGCCATTTCTCGCCAATGGGAGCTGCAGGATATGGCAGCCAGGCCTGCGCTATGTCTCGCAGCTCCCACTGGCCGAGAACGGCGAACCGCAGCTACTGGGAGCTGCGGGCCGCCGTGCAAATGTAAACAAATCGTTTGGCAGATTACCCTGATGAACCGCAGGTTGCCCGCCATTGTGCTGAAGGGTAGGATAGGGTCCAGAGTGACCTAAACAAATTGGAGGATTGGGCTAAATGAAATCTGATGAGGTTCAACAAGAAAAAGTGCAGAGTCCTGCACTTAGGATGGAAGAATCCCATGCAGGCTGGTGACCAACTGGCTAAGCAGCAGTTCTGCAGAAAAGGACCTGGGGATTACTGTGGACAAGAAGCTGGATATGAGTCAACAGTGTGCCCTTGTTGCCAAGAAGGCTAACGGCAGACTGGGCTGCATTAGTAGGAGCATTACCAGCAGATCGAGGGAAGTGATTATTCTCTTCTATTTGGCACTGGTGAGGCCACATCTGGAGTACTGCATCCAGTTTTGGGCTCCCCACTACAGAAACGATGTGGACAAATTGAAGAGAGTCCAGTGGAGAGCAATGAAAATGATCGGGGCTGGGGCACATGACTTACGAGGAGAGGCTGAGGAAACTGGGCTTGTTTAGTCTGCAGAAGAGAAGAATGAGGGGAGATTTGATAGCAGCCTTCAACTACCTGAAAGGGATGTTTCCAAAGAGGATGGAGCTCGGCTGTTCTCAGTGGTGGCAGCGACAAAACAAGAAGCAATGGTCTCACGTTGCAATGCGGAAGGTCTAGGTTGGCTATTAGGAAAAACTGTTTCTCTAGGAGGGTGCTGAAGCACTGGAATGGATTACTTTGGGAGGTGGTGGAGTCTCCTTCCTTACAGGTTTTTAAGGTCTGGCTTGACAGAGCCCTGGCTGGGATGATTTAGTTGGGGCTGGTCCTGCTTTGTGCAGGGGGTTGGACTAGATGACCTCCTGAGGTCACTTGGAACCCTAATCTTCTATGATTCTGTGATTCTCCAAAATGTCCCCTCTCAGTCTGTTAGTTTCTGTTGCATCTTACTGTGGTTTCAGCTTTATGTAAATCATTATTTCTTCATGGAGGTGGAACATTTGTTAGAAATACTCCTTGTGTGGTTTTATACATTGCCTGCCACTAGACCCTATTTTAGAAGGCAAGGATTTAAAAACAAAAATGCTCCTGGATAGTGGTGTGGAAGTTTGTAATAACAAGGTGCTATCATTACTTTTTAGTAGTCTCATAATTGATAGGGCGCAAACTGAAGGAACACTTGTATCTATTTTGGGTGCCCTTGGTTACCTTGCCAGGACTGGTTCTCTCTTCTTAGCTCATTGTTTTGCTCAGTCAGACAAGCAGGCACCATAGCCCTTCATTGAGTGTCAGCCACTTGAGTAGCCACCATAAAAATACTTACTTGTTTGTCCTTTCCCGCCTCCCAGTCCCATCAGTCTGGTTGCAACTCAACTGTCTCCTCCCCTCATCAATACAATGGGCCTAGAAAGTACTATTTGTTATGAAATTTCAGGGAATTGGGAGGTGGGTCAGAACCAGAGTACCTGATCCAAACACTCCTGAACTTCTTAACTTCCTCAAAGTTCAGGTCCAACCTGCGTGGCTTGGGCCCATTTCTGGTTGTCATGGCACCTTGAGAATGTTCCCCCAGGTATGTTTCTTGAGCACCCCTGTCCTGTTCTGTGTGCCCTAATAAAAGGTTTACCTATTTACCGGGGGATCAGTGTATCGCGTCTAGATGAGACACGATACATCGATTCCCTAAAGCTCATTTGTTAAAACTGTTTTAGCAAAGTTGCGCTCTATCCGCACCACTGGTCAGACCATATTAGTGGAAACAGGTGATTTCTTTTACAAAGGGGACTTTGGGGCCCAAAAAAGGGCTGTACTGTGTACTTCTTACTCACACCGGTAAATAGGCAAACACTGACTTGCAACGTATTCATGAGAGTTAGTGCTCACAACCCAATCCCACGCCATGAGGACGCAAAGTAAGTCAATCTAAGTTGATCTAAGATACACAGCTTCAGCTACAAGACGTATCTTAGATCGATTCCCCCCTCCCACGCCCCTTGTGTAGATGCGTCCCTATACTGGTATGGTTTATTCCCCTTCCTGTGTGGGAATAAGCTATACTGGAATAAGCACTTTTATATGACCTATATCTGTGTCTCCACTAGGGGGATTGTATTGTTTTAATCAGTGGTTCCCAAACTTTAACAACCTGTGAACCCCTTTCACTAAAATGTCAAGTCTCGCAAGCCACCTCCTAAAAATGAATATTTCCAGGGATTTTCTCCTTTACCTGAGTATAAATTATAAAAGCATTGATCTTGGGAATATTAAATTTTTTTTTTGGACACATTATATATTATTAATTATTATTTATCATTACAGTATTTTTATTACATTATGAAAACGGCAACACTCTTCCAAGATCTCACTTTCGTAGCTTGTATCACTTTGAATAAACCTGTTATAAGACAAGGCTCCTATGTTTCATCAAGGAGTATCAGATGTGAAACAGCAGGAAGGTATTTAAGAAACCAACTCAAAAGAGTTCTCTCCTACACAATCATTCAGGTCTTGAGCAGTCCAGGCAAACACTGCACGTTACAACAAAGTTTAAACTTGTTCTTCATAATAATTTTAAAAACAAGACTAGCTGCCTATTTAATTTTAAAAACAGCAAAAAATATCCCCCTCCCTTTCCATTTCTTATAAGGAGTCTTGAAGTTTAAATCTCCTCAGTGTGATAGATATGCTTGCTTTGATCTGCTTAGTGCTTGGAAGTCCAGGGGCTGCGGGCTGCTGGCCCTGGGCTGCCCGGGGTCCCTAGGGACAGCTCTGTCTGCTATTAGGGATTTTTTTGCCGAGAACCCCCTGTAACATTTTGCAAATCCCCAGGGGTTCACAAACCCCAGTTAGGGAACCACTAGTTTTAATCATACTTGTATACCTAAAACCAGGGGTGGGCAAACTTTTTGGCCTGAGAGCCACAGTGGGGAATAGAAATTGAATGGAGAGCCATGAATGCTCACAAAATTGGGGTTGGGGTGTGGGAGGGGGTGTGAGCTCTGGGATGGGGCTGAGAATGAGGAATTTGGGCTGTAGTAGGGTGCTCTGGGCTGTGACCAAGGGGTTTGGAGGGCAGGAGGGGGATCAGGGCTGGGGCAGGAGGTTGGGGTGTGGGGAGAGGCTCAGGAGTGCGGCCCCCGACCCAGGGCCCCAGCCAGAGCAAGGCCGAGCTGTATGGTGTGGCTCAGGGGCCGGCTTAAAATGGCTCTGGCCTGCGGGCTGTAGTTTTCCCGCCCTTCCTAAAACAGTATCACTTTTGTGTGTGGGTGAGGCCTAAAAATGGCTGCTTAGGTTTATTTAAACTTGTTCCTGACTGACTTAAGCTAAACCAAAACCAGCCACTCTTAAACTGAAATAAGTGTGTCCACACACAACCTTTTGCACCTGTTCAGTTACACTCGTTTAAATTCACACCTTTACATTATAATGGTGCCATTTCCTTGTGAAGACAAGACCTTTACATTGGTTTAGAAGCAGATTTAGTTAAATTGATGCAACCCACTTCTATGGATGCTTTTAAACTGATTTAAGAGTGCCTCATATTTATTTACCGAGGCCTTGTCTGCAGGGAAAGGTTGCCTCAGCATAATTTACAGTGAGAATTTGAACCGATATTTAAATTGGTGCAAACCCTTGTATAGAAGTTATTCGGTTTAAGGTCTTGTCTACACACACAAGTGGTACTGCTATAACTATGCAGGTATAATTAAAGCAGTGCAACACCCGTAGGCTGTGTCTACACTACAGACTTCAGCCTGCCTAGCTGTGTCAGTCAGGCCCGTGAAGAGGTGTGAACCTTGACCACGTAATTGCAGCAGCAAGGGCTGTTAGGGCTGACACAGTTACACTGGCAAAACTGCCCTTTTATCAGTATAATTTATTTTGGCTGGGGGGCAGCGGTGAAATACGTTATATTGGTAAAAGTGCAGCTTTGTCTGTATAGCTGCATCCACACCTCGGAGTGCTTGGCCAGTGTAGTATATTGCAGCGGTTCTCAAACTGTGGATCAGGACCATAAAGTGGGTCACTGCCCTGTTTTAATGGGGTCTTGAGGGCTGGCGGGAGTGTCTACAGTGACTGCTGATGTTGTGGTTTAAGTGTGTAGACAGGGGTGGCTAACCCGTGGGTTTGGAGCCGCATGCAGCTTTTCAGAAGTTAATATGCGGCTCCTTGCATAGTCACTGACTCCGGGGCTGGAGCTGCAGGCACCAACTTTCCAATGTACCCGGGGGTGCTCACTGCTCAACACCCTGCTCTGCCCGAGGCCCTGCCCTCACTCCACCCCTTCCCCCGAGCCTGCCCTGCCCTTGCTTTTCCCCCATCCCCACCAGAGCCTCCTGCACACCGCGTAACAGCTGATCGTGGGAGGCATGGGGAGGGAGCGGAAGGCACTGATCGGTGGGACTGCCGGGCAGGAGATGCTGCAGGTTGGAGTGGGGGGAGCTGATGGGGGGGTCTGCTGAGGTATTACTGTGGCTCTTTGGCAATGTACATTGGTAAATTCTGGTTTCTTCTGAGGCTCAGGTTGGCCACCCCTGGTGTAGACATACTCTAAAATTGGCTTTAAAAAAAAAAAAAAATTATGTAGTTTAATCCTGGTCCACATTTATCAGTTTTGCCAGCATTGTGTGGTGAGTTAGGGGTGTGGATTTGCCATCATAGCTATTCTGGCAAAAGATCTATTATAGACTCAGCGATATGGGCAAAAATTCTTTTTTGCTGGTATAGATTATATCGTTCAGGAAACTGGTATAAGCGATTCCGGCAAATCTTTTAAGTGAAGGTAAGACCTTAGTTGATTCCTTACTGATTTAAGGCACTTTTAAGCCCGTGGAAGAGTGTCCACATGAAGGGTTTGTGCCAATTTAAATGAATTCGTTTCTAAACCAATTTTGTTAAATCGGTACAACTACTGTTGATGGAGTCTAAGGCTTTGTCTGTGCTGGCACTTTCATCACTAAAACTTGTGTGTCTCAGGGGTATGAAAAAACACGCTCCTCTCCCCGAATGACAAAAGTTTTAATGATGAAAAGTGCCGGTGTGGCCAGCACTTCGTTGGTGGAAGCGGTGCTCCCGGCGATGAAGCTACCGCCCCTCGTTGGAGGTGGTTTTATTTTGTTACTGGGAGAACTCTCTCCTGGCAATCAAAAGCAGCCACACAGTGCACCTGTGGCTGTGGCAGCACACCACGCCGTAGCAATGTGTGCCGTGTAGACGTAACCTACGTCGTATTTGCTTTTAAAATATATTTCAGTGCACGTATTTACTGGGAGGTATCCATCATGAAAACTGAAATACTAGTTCACTGATTCTGACAATGTACCTCTTGTGATGCAGCCTCCTTACTTATTTAACTTGTCAATTTACTCACTAATTTTGCAAAGTTTGTAGCCTGTGTTGGGTTTCCCTATCATCAGTGTGAATTAGTAAGTGCCTGTGCTTTTCAGCCCGGGTTTTCAAAGGAGTTTAAGGGCATTAGAAACCCAACTATTGTAATGAGAATTGGGTGCGTCGTTCACTTGGCCCCATTTGAAGTCCCTAGCCTTAATTAAGTTAAAAAGCAAACAATCATCGTCATTAATATTTTTGCCTTACAGCAAACTCGTTCTATTTTGTGATCTGAGACTTTATTTCGTTTTATTTTTGGAGCAAGAGAAGCAATTGCTGGCACAAAGAATGTGTTGGAGGGAAATCTTGGTGACGGGAGTTGCTTTCTGTTGAATCAACAC
The DNA here is from genome assembly GCF_007399415.2 of Gopherus evgoodei. NCBI lineage: Eukaryota > Metazoa > Chordata > Testudines > Testudinidae > Gopherus > Gopherus evgoodei. Next base: position 17,958,629 of record NC_044337.1, on the reverse strand, counting down.
AGTAGTTATGTTGTGTCTTATGAAATGCTTCTGAGCAAGGCGGCATGTAGTTCTGTCTCTGCATTTGGAACTTTGTCTTAATTATCAGTGTTCGCATTGAGCTGAACCTTGGGAGGAGGTTCTGTTCAGGGCCATGTGTCTGGCTCTCCTGAAGACATTAGGAATTCTTATGTGTAACCAGACAATACAAATCAGTATTATCCAGTATTATGCATTTTGTATATCAGATGTATATGGGGATGATGATCTTCTGACTAGCCAGTAAAATATAGGACCCCATTTTTTTTTCATTGCCTCTGTATGTACTGTGCTGCCTAACATGCCTTTTGGAACTACTGTACCTTTAAAATAAATAATTAAGAAGGGATATGTTGTTGCATATACTGTATCTTCTTAAAAACGAATCCAGATGGAAGTTGAATGTGGTTGTGTCTACAAGCACAATCTGGAAGTACTTCAAGCCTTCCCTAATTGATACCTCTTTATAGGGACCTACACTGGTTTTGTATTTATTGTTTAAAAGCCCTTTCATGGATTACCTCAATATTGTGGGAAGAATTATCAAGCAAGTGGTGATCTGAGCTTCTGCAATTTCTTCAGATGGCAAGTAACGGTCCTGTTTCTAAAATGAGCCATACAGCATCATCTAGATTCTTATATGGCCCCTAGTACTGCAGTACTTGACACCTCACAAACATCAATGATTTTGGTGGTGTGTGATGGGAAGTACTGTCATGCCCATTTTACAGAAGGGAAATGGAGGCACAGAGAGAGACGCTGATTTGCCCAAGGTCACATGGTGTGTCACGGCCAGCAGCACCAGGAATCACCCCCAGTCTCAGGATTCCAGACCAGTGCTTTCACTGCTTAGCTCTCTTTTCTGTAGCTCTTTGCAGTGGTAGTGCTGCTTGGAGTTGTTCCGTACAGGGTTTTCTTGTTCTTTCTCAACAAGCTTTCCGTCCAGCAACTTTTCTCTTTGGAAGTGGGAGGGTGGGAAAGGAAACAATTACGACAAATGCCGCTAGCTGTAGCGGAAAGACTGTACATAATTTCCTAACATAAAATCCGACTGAATCAAGGCGAGTGTGTGGTTCTCTTTCTAAACGTGCATTGGGCACAATACTCAGATTGAAAAGCGAAAGAACTGGCTGCTTTTTCTGCGCTTTTACATTTTAGTTTAACAGTGCAGATCACATCCTTTAAAAGGAAAAAAAAAACCCTGCTACAGTGGAAACATACAATAATCCCACTAGGAGTTCTGCTTTCTGGATGTACACACATGCTCCTATTATGTGTGTGTCATCTGGGCTTTGTACTAATGCCACTGTCTTTTTTATTTAAAGCAGAAATCTAGTTTTCTTGCCTGAACTTGGAAAGTCTGTTTCCAGGAGATCGCTGCCGGAGGATGAATGTTTAATAATGTTCATTATTGGCATTGCATAGAATGGCTGAGGCAGTTTCCAGATGGAAAAGTAGAGTCCAAGCCTTTAGAGATCCTGCTTTAAAGAGTGATAGTTTAGGAATGGGACAACCTATGGGAAATCGTGTGGTCTAATGGCTAGGGCAGGGGTGGCCAACCTCAGCCGGAAAAGGAGCCAGAATTTACCAATGTATATTGCCAAAGAGCCACAGTAATACGACAGCAGCCCCCGCCTGCTCCCAGCGCCTCCCGCCCACTGGCAGCTCTTCCGATCAGCGCCTTCCCCTCCCGCCCGGATCAGCTTTTTTGTGGTGTGCAGGAGGCTGGGGGAGGGGGTAAGAGGAGGAGGAGCGAGGGCATAGCAGGCTCAGGGGAGGGGCCGGAAGGGATGGAGTGGGGGGAGGGCCTGTGGCAGAGCCAGGGGTTGAGCAGTGAGCACCCCTGGTACATTGGAAAGTTGGCGCCTGTAGTTCCAGCTCCGGAGTCGGTGCCTATGCAAGAAGCCGCATATTAACTTCTAAAGAGCCGCCCGTGGCTCTGGAGCCACCAGTTGGCCACCCCTGGGCTAGGTGCACTGGGGTGGAAATCAGGAGCCCTAGGTGCTAGTCCTGGTTCTGCTAGTGACTTTGCGCAAGTTTTGCTTCAGGTTCTTGAGGGCAGGAACTCTAGCTCTGCGTGTGTATGGTGCTCTGATGTTGGCTGGAGTCTCTAAGGTTTCCTGTAACGCTAATAATAAGCAGAGGTGTCAAGGTGGTACATGGCCAGGTCTTGGCAAAGGTTAGTTTTCGATGTTTTACCTGTCAGTATGAGTCAGCTGGATTCCCTGAAGACAGCAGAGGTGGGGCTTTGGGAGGGATTTGAAAACGGGGAGGTCGGAGGCCTTGCTGATGGGCTCAGAGATGGCATTCCATGGGCGTGGAAGAACATTTAGCATGAAGCTGTCCAACGGCCTGCGAAGCTGGCATCGTGGGTGCAGCTGATGGCAGGGGAAGGAGATGGGAAATGTGATGCACTGAAATTAGCCTGGACTTTCCTTCTATATCCCTACACCTGGAGTTTCACTGTCTGCTCATTTGTCAGGAAAATTATTAAAGAATTGACCTGCCATCCCATATTATTATTTATTATTTGTCTTGCCATAGCACCGAGGTGCCCAGTCACGGACCAGGGTCCCATAAGGCCATGTGCTGTACGGACACAGAACAAAAAGATGGGATGTGTCCCCAAAACACTTACAGGCTGAGTAACAAATCGAGTTCCTCTTGTGCTGCCACTCCTACATGAGGAAAAAAATTCAAAAAGTGTGTGTGTGCGCACGCGCGCACGCATTTTAAAATAGAACCTTCCCATTGTTACCCCTTCTGATACCAGTCTCCCTTTCCAGCACCTGTTTGCCAATTGGTAGCATGTGTCGGGCCTAGCTGGTCAGCTACCCGGCAGAGCAGAAATCAGCTGCAGCTTTATTTGCACGTGTACTCCAGTCTTGAAATGAAATGGTCAAACAGCGTGCAGGGCAATCCCTTCTTTCAGGACTCTCAGCCCAGTGCCGACACCCGGTTCCCAGGGAGCAACTCTTCCTCAAGAATTGACTGCAGTTAGGCGTCCCAGACAGAGCAAATTCTTCTGCTGCTCATTTAGCTCCTTGTTTCCTGAAGCCTCTTCATTAAAACTGTGCGGAACCCCAAAACTAATAGCAACACAGCATGTCTTTCCAAGAGTCAAAATGGGCTCACGGTGCGTGACAGCACCACCTGCAGACGCGTCGCCTGCCCTAACAAAATGTTTGGAGATTATTTCTGTTGTTCCTGGGATGACAGCTTTAAAAGCCACAGGTCTCCGTGCAGGAAGTTCTTTACAGAAGGTGCATGGCACACGTCTGAATGCTTGCAAGAATGGGATATAAGAAACTGAGCTCTGGAGGGGGGTGGTAAGGCATATCGCAACATTAATACACCACCAGGAATAAATGCTTTAGTCCATATTTATCTGGTAGACCCTTCGTTCATTAGTGGTGGCCAAAAAACTGTTCTAAACGCTGCCAACACGTACGCAGTCACAATTTCCAATACTGACTAATAACCTTGGGTGCCTGTTTGAGGCATCCTTACAAGGCCTGCTTTTTTTCAGCGCGTGCTGAGCGTGTGTCCTCTGCAAATCAGACCGCTTATAGGTGTCTCAAGTCGGGTGTCCAAAAATGAAGTTCCTGGAAATCGCCGGTTGCTTTTGAAAATCTTGGCCATCTGTATTTACCTAAGGGACCCTCTGGCTCCTTCGGAGGAAACACCTGCTCATATAATCTCCAGCGAGAGACCAATGGGGCAAAATCCTTCAAAATAATCAAGCGAGTATAAAACACCCAAGTCGAAAGCCAAGTAACTGATTTAATGTCTGCGTGCTCTTTTCTTTCCTCTCTCACGCAGAGGTGAGCTAAGGGCAGAATTGTGACCATAACTCGGAGTCTCAGACTTTAGCTGGAGTTATTCTGATTAACAAATAAATCCGTGGCATTTGGAGTTAATGATCTGGAAAACAATGACAACAACGGAGGCCGATGGAGACTTTCCGAGCATGGGGATCTGCAGTGTAACAAAGTGGCATCCTAAAGCAAAATCCCAGTTTCCTGTCATGATGCCAGCTGCAAGGATTCTCCACTTCTCCTCCCAAGTTTTAAAGGGTGACTTAAGGTTTGTGTCGCATTATCTGGCAAGTGCTGACTTGGAGCGACTGGCCATCTCCAAGTCCTGTTTGTGAATTGTACACCCCTAGCATTTGCAGCACAGCTCCCTTCTCCCATGTGTCACAAGCTGCTGAAGGCTGCCCAAAGGCTGTCTGAAGGGCTCCAGCAGGGCAGGAGGCGGGGAAGGATTTCTGTAAGTCTCTTTTTTATCTTCTCCCGAGCCCCTAAGGGAGGGGCTGTCAGATACATGCTCTCCAGCCGTGATCGAGCTCCTCATAGCAGGAGACCCATTGAAGTAATTGGGGCTCCTGATTGAAGCAGGGTCCTATTTTCCGCCCCCCCCCCCGCAAAAAAAAAAAAAAAGATTTATGTTCTCATTTCTGGGTGGGTTGGGACTCTTCCTGTTTCTCAGCTCTGTCAAAGTAACCGTGCAGACTGCTGCAGTCAGAAAGAGTTGGTGGGCTCAGATGTGAATAGAAAGAACCTCCCCTTTTAGTTTTCAATAAGGACAAGCTTTAAGAAATCCCACCCTCCCTTGCTCCACACAGAGCAGCACTGGAGTGAGCAGTCTGTTCAGTGTTCCACGTTGCCAAAGGAGGTGGCAGAACCGTTAGCGCAAGCAGCAGGCTTACTGGCATGATGCACGTTTCACGGGGCTTTATAGCCTATTCGCAGACAGGCTCCCCCAGTCGGTGGGCTCCATCAGTGGGGTGAGATGTTATCCTCGGGACGGAGGGAATTATTAACCTGATTTCTCCAGGCCAACTGTCGCTCCAGCATGCCACGCAAAGCTAAAAAAGAAAAAAAAAAATCCTCTAAGCCCGGCTGTGTGTCTGATGACTAGGCTGGCTGGGTGAGGAGCCAGAACCTGCAGCCGTGCCAGATTCTGCGGTGGGGAAGGCTGCAGCGCATTGAAGCGGAACAGTCTGTGACTCAGTGGAAGCAGAGAGTTCTTTGGGCTCAGGTTTTATTTTGGATGTTTTGTTATAACGGGGAGCAACCTCCTACAATGGACAGAGCAGCGCGGGGCCCTTACGTTTAGTGGTGCAGGGGTCAGATTTAAAGTGGCGATGTCAGTAATTGCAGATAGGCAGCCAAAAACTGCAAGAGCTACTTTTATTGTTACTCAGAATTACAGAGCTGGGGACTATACAGGGCAAAAGAGATGATTTAAAATGGAAAAATATTGCTTAAGGGCTAATATGAGTCTTAGTTTAGGCCCTGATCAGCAAGGCACTTACACACACATGCACAAAGTTAAACACGTGCTTAAGTGTGTCTCTATGCAGTAAATCATTTAAGTACATGCTAAGCTCGCTCTTGGATGGTAAGCTCTTTTGGGGCAGTGACCGCCGTTCTGTTCAGTGTCTGTACAGCATTTAGCACAACGGTCCGTGACTGAGGCTCCTCCATGCTACTGCTATACAAATAAATGATGGTTGATGTCAACAAGACATAAGCATGTGCTCAGTTGCTCTGCTGAATTGGGGCTTTACAATCTGAGCCACGAGCCACGTAATTTCACTCTGTAAGCTCTTTGGAGTTCTGTGTTTGCACCGTGCCTAGCACAATGGGATCCTGGCCCATACCTAGGGCTGTAGCCACTACGGTAATACAAAGAGTAAATAATAATGCAGGTTTTGCGGCAAACCTCTGCCTGGGTTAAAAAATTCGCCCCGTGTGCATCAACATACCCTGCAGTCAAAGCTAAGGCCTAAAGCTGTGTGTTTTACTGCTGCCAGTGGCCATGCAACAATATGGACCTGCTCCATTGCTTTTGGCACGTGATTCTCATCGGGGAAACATCAGGAGGTTTGTCGGACACTTTCTGGTCTCTCAGGGCCTGTGTGCACTGCCACTTATGTCGATATAATTGATGTCGCTTAGGGGTGTGAATAAGCCACGCCCCCGAAGCACCGACCTACCCACGAGTGGGGACATCGCTCTGTCGGCGGGAGAGCTTCTCCTGAAGGTGGAGTTATGCCAAAGGGAAGGGGGACCCCTAATCGCGCTCACCCCCTTTGCTGCTCCCATGAATCCCGCCTCCATGCTCTCTTTGCCTGTTGTTGTTAGGATTTAGCACTTCTATTCCAGTAGCACTCAGGGCCTCCCTGGGCTGGGTGTTGTGCATGCATCTAATAAATGACTAGACTTCGTCCCAAACTAAAGACAGCAAACAAGCTAAGCTTCCCCTGCCTTTGTCTTCATGCCAGCTCCCATGCTTCCCCCTCTGGAATCCCCGTCTCATCCCTGCCTGCCAGCTGCTAACCCTCCCTGTTCCAAATTCCTCAAAGCTGCTACCCCACCGCTTGCTTGTCATTTAAAGATGGGGGCAAGAGAAGTAAAAAAGAGAGGAAAAGCTAAATCAAAGCAACCCCTGTGGCAAACAAACAGGAAGCTATTCAGGTGAGGGTTCAAGGAAGGGGCATTGAGGGAGAGCACAACTTCCTCCTTCTCTACTCAAAGCCCGGGAAGGGCTTCTCCCATTTCTGGCGTGGGAGAGTGAGAACAGGAGGAACATCCCCTCCACCTTGTGTCTCCTAAGAATTCCTGCTCCTATTTCAATCTGCTTTAAACCCGGTGCGTGACCGAACTTTCCTCTAGGCATCCTAGTGTGTTTCACAGGGCAGAGACCATGTCTTCTGTATACTGTCTTCCAAGCGTAATTAGGTCTCATGAACCTTGCAAATTGTGACATCTGGCATTACCCTGTCAGCTCTTAGCTTCTGAGCTTCTCAGAGCAGGGACCATCCTTAAGCATTTGGAAAGTGCCTAGCACATAGTGTGTGCTACTGTGCATGGAAAATAACTGTCCAGTCTCACTGGATGGCAGGGAATAGGACCGTGTGGTGTATTGAAGACTGTTGGAATTGGAAGCTATCACTTGGAGTAGGTGTGGTGGGGTGGCGGTCTTAGTCCTGCTTGCAGGCTCAGGGACTCTGTAAGAAAGCATGCAGCCACAGAGTCAGTTCTGGAAAGAGCCAGCTCAAAGCATGGTGAGGTGAATTGTGCCTGGTTGCCTGAGGGAGCAGCCTGTTTTCTCTCTCTTTGGTTTTAGGTTCTTGTATGTTATCATTCTGAATTATAAGAAATAAAGTAGTGTTACGTTGCAACCTTCTAGCAAGAGTGTTTTTATCTAATTTCTCAGTGTGTGTGCTGAAAGCATAACAGCCTACTTTATTCACTTAGGAAAGAAAGAACTGAAGTAGTCTTGAGTCTCTGTATAAATGTTCTGACAGATCTGTGACCCTTTGAATGGTGAAACACATGTACAAATAAATACTATTTTGATGGGGTCAGGGGAAATGTTGGCAAATGTTGGTGTTTCAGGCCTGGATTAGGATTGGGCTGCTTGGACATAAGAAGAGATAAAAACTCACCTGAACTCAGTAGCCAGCATCCTCTTGTGTTTCTATATGTAATAAATCATACAGCAAAACTCCCAGGCCCAGCTAGAGGAAGTTCTCTCTCAGCTCTGACACACTCTGAGTGCTCTCATTCACAGTGATGGATCAGCTGGCAAATACACATTAGAGCCTTCTGTATGCTAGTAATGACTGTTTCCATTGTTGTTGCTTTAACAGTATGAAAAACACAGAAATAGGCACATTTGAACTAGATTTGGTCTCAAGCTGCAAGATCGAGGATTTGAATGATCACACATTCAGCTCATTGGTATGCAGAGTTTTGGTTTAGAGCCATCTTTAATTGTAGCCAATTGGATTGTAGTATGCAAATAAATTAGGGTCAATTGTAGGAGGACTGGCTGAGTTGCCTCTGATGTCACAGTCCCACCTCCTTTTCTCCCTAATGTGCTTAACTTTCTTGATATTTAAACTAAAGTTTTAAAAGAGCCTTTCTGGTTTATGTAATTAAGTTTTACTTAATTACTGTTCATATTACGGTGCTGCGGAGAGGCCACAACTAAGATCAGCCCCACTCCACTGTGCTAGGTGCTGTAGAAACAAACATGTTCAAAGATTATAAAGCCGTAAGTGACCCCTGTGATCACCTAGTCTGACCTTCTTTTTAATACAGGCCATGGAACTTCCCTGAAATAATTCTTGCTTGCACTGTAGCATATCTTTTAGAAAAAGCTTAGTAAGAGATAGCTCCCATCCCAAAGAATTTACATCTAATTAGACAAGATTGACAGAATAAGGCAGAAAGGTGGTATGATTATCCCCATTTTACAGATGAGAAGATGAAGCACAGAGAAAGACCACATAGAAAGTTGACCCCCTATCTCCTGGATGCCAGGCTAGCGCCTTAAAAAAAGAACAACTCTTCAGGTTAGAATTTTATGAAAACAGGACAAGAAGATGCAGGGAAGTTCTAACAAAAATGGGATTTTTGCTGAAGATCTTGCGTTTATCCTCAATAATTTAAAAACACAATAGAAGGCAATCTTGAGAGGTGGCATAGAGTTAAAAAAAGTGACCAATGCCCTGCAGTTAAGGTTGCCTCAAAAAATTTGTTCCCAAAATTTCTTGTTTTTAATTTCAGTCTTTGAAGGGGGTTCTGCTTATTAACCAAAACACTGAAATAAACATTAGATTTCAAGGATGTACCCCAAGGGCTGCAGTCAGGGTTATATGTGCTGCTTAGATGAATTATGGCTCTTAGTCGGTGGGTGTCTGAAATCTGCACAGAGTCCTAGTTCAGAGCTGGGGTTGAGAGAGATAAAAGGGAGGGGGAAACATTATGACATTTAATTTTTTTGAAATTCCTGTTGGATTTATTATTTTTTTCTTGAAATTCAAAATTTTGAAATATTTTATCAATAAACAGGGAAAACTGTTGTGAAAATGAAATACAAACAGGAAAAAAACAAAGTTTGAAACGCTGAATTATGTCCACTTTGTGAAGTTTGAAAAACGGTGACCAGATCACACCAGCATCGCTGTTTTTCCAGTCTCCCCACCCACCTGGGGCTCCCATCCAGTCTCTGTTTGTCAATGACACTCGTCAAAAAAAAAACCCTCTTAGCTGGAAGGTTTCACTGTGCAAAGGGGACACAATTGGGGGACAGCATTACCTTATGTGAGGCTTGAGGGGAACAGTGCTGTAGAGAATGGCCCCACAACCTACCTTTCCTTGCCCCATGGAGCTTGAAACCCATGGATTCCGTGGTGTCAGAGAAAAGGGGATGGATCTTCCCATTGCAGCCCCTTCAGTTTGTGGAAGCAGAGCTGATGATAGGGTTTATTATACCTTCTTAGGATGTAAGAGAATTTTTACATCCTGTGAATAGATGCTGGTTAGATTCATACTTGGGCTCCTGTTCTCTATGTACACATCGTAGGTGGGCTGCAGTGTTTTACACACACGTGCGCACACTAGACATGGATTTGTTTGGGATTAAACACTTTTCTACCCAAAACCCTTTTTGAAATAGGAGCCCCTCCTGGGCACAGACAAGCTTGGCCCTGATTGGCTCTGCGCATTCTATTTTGGAGCCCAAAGCGGAGTCTGATTGGCCGAGTTGCCTCTTATGTCACTATCCCATTGCCATCACAGAATACTTTCACTTTGTTCTCTTGGTTACAGCGAGGTTCATGGAATGCTCTCTTTCATGTGAGCTTGTGCCTTGGCTCCCTGCGTACAACTTCCTCTCTTTTATGTAGATGCATGTTTCTATTTTTGTAAAACTCCCCTAAATTAAATAAGTGTTCAGTGTTTACTGCCATCTAATCAGCTACTCAAAGGGTAGGTTGAAGTTCTACACTTAATCTTGATTTTCAGCTATGATGGTTAAAAATGAGAATTTTGTCTAGGATGTTTCTTTGCACTGTCTCCCTCTTCACATGTCACTGTTGCTTCTGTATTTCCCTCCCTTTGTGACCAGGTTTTCACTACATAGCCTAGAAACACATGTCAGCGAGAGTATTTGTGTACTTGTCTGAATGTATTTTAAATATTTTGCCATTAGAAAGTGTGTGTGGTCTCTTTACAGTGGAAAAAATGTTGCTGTGGTTCTGATGTGGGTTGAACCATCAAATATTTATGGATGATGACAAAACAAAGCTGTTTACAGCGTGGTATCCAAGACATAATGATGCTAGAGAGTTTGTCATCCAGGAGTGTGCTGGAGAAAACCTGGACTAAAGTAATGGAATTTTGTGTGTACTCATATTTCAGATGTTCCATTAAAAGACAGAACGGAATAATCTCTGTCTATCCGTTCTAGGGGCTGACAAACTCTTTGATTGTTACTTGAATTGCAGGAGCACTGTTGATACCCCCATGGGAAACTGGGTGCACATTGTAGTCAGCCTAGTAAGAGACGGACCTTGCCCTAAAGAACGTCATGGTATGGAGCACATCTAAATAGAGAGATCATCTCTGGGGCTATCTTCCTTTAGCAATTAATCTGACCACCTCCCCTTCTGGTCAAGATCCAATTCTCAACGATGCGATGTACCTAGGACAATTGCAGCAAATGTTTGTGTACGACACACCCGGCTCCTGCTCTTTGTTTCCAGCTGCTTCTGTACAGTCCAGATTCTTCTTTGCAATGAATATCTGAGATGCTGGTAGAAGCCGATGAAACAAGGAGCCAGAACCAGCATCATGAGACCAGCCACTTTGCCATAGATCACTAGCAAGTGCTCTGCAGTCCATGGGTTTGGGAACTGCTGATCTAATCTATGCATCTAGGTTTTTGTACCATGCCCATCATTATGGTATCTGAGCTTGACAGCAAATGCAGTGGATCAGGTAGGGTGACCAGACAGCAAATGTGAAAAATCAGGACGGGGGTGGGGAGTAATAGGAGCCTATATAAGAAAAAGACCCCAAAATGGGGACTGTCCCTATAAAATCGGAACATCTGGTCACCCTAGGATCAGGTGAAGGGATTGGGTTTAGCCATGTCTAGGGTGTGTGTTGTTTTTGAACATGTGTGTTTCAATTAAATGTCTGTATTTACACTCCACCTCTTCCTCCTCTCTCTCCTGGTCTAGGTTGCATGGTTGGGCCCTGGAAATGGGATGTCACTCCCATTCAGGGAGCATAAAGGAAGACAGAGAATCTCCTAGTTGCCGCTGCAACAGTAAGTGAGACCCAGAGGTAGGAAAATGTCAACGGTCACATCAGCGATACAGGCTCCCCAGGGCCCTGTCAATCCACCCCCTCCAGAAGTCACCAACCCCAACAAGCCCGGGCGGAAGACCAACCAGTTGCAGTACATGCAAAATGTTGTGGTGAAGACCTTGTGGAAGCATCAGTTTGCTTGGCCCTTCTACCAACCCGTCGATGCAATTAAATTGAATTTACCAGTAAGTATTCTTTCCCTTGCTTTGTGTACTCTGCCAGGAGAGCTCTGCTTTAGCAATGTGCAATTTCTGCTCATGTGAAGTGAAATGTTGTTGGGTTCCTTCTGATTCCCCAACTCCCCAGAGCTGTCGTGCTGAGCACTGGCCCCTGCATAGCGAAACGAGTGGGGTAGTCATTCGTTTCCCAGTACCCTGAGTATGAGATGACCTTTCACAGACCTGACTTCTTCAAAACTAGTAGAAGTTATGTTAACTGTTATCCATTATTAGATGGATTTTTTTTTTAATTTTATTTTTTGGTTCTGTTTATTAAGAAGCTCCTCAGGCCTCTGCTGTTTTTGTTGTAGATTAGAATGTTACCTTAATAGCTTCTGACGTATGCTCAAAGAAAGAGCATAAGGACTGCTTTGTGGAATTATGCAATAGATTTTCCAAGAGCAGGAGATGTCCCTGAAATCTTTGGGTCAGGAATAGGATCTGGAACACTCAAGAACTGAAACAGTGTTTTCACTTAATATCAGACTCTCTTAACTTTGGCCTGGTCTGCACTAGAAAGGTTTATTGGCATTGGCATGCTGGTTAGGAGTGTGAAAAAATCACATTCCTAATCAACCTAGCTGTGCTGGCAAAAGCCCTAGCAGATGCCGTTATAAGTGAGGGGGAAAAGTCTTTTTGCCTGTCTAGTTTATTCTGTTTGGGGAGCTGGTTTAGCTATACCGGTAAAAACGTTCTTTTGCTGGAATAAGCTGCCTCTCCATAGGGGAGGATTCCCAGTATAACTATACCAGCAAGCCTGTTTAACTGCAGACAAGGCTTTTGTCTCTGTAAACTCATACTACGCAAAGCTGTTTTTTAAAAGAAACCTCTGAACATCCTAGTTCCTGCTTGAATCTCTTAAAGATCAAGGGTTCAATTCCTTTTCCAGAGGTACATGCGCAGCTCCCATTGACTTCACCACGGCCTGCACACATTCACCTGACAGCAAAGACTGTTTCCCTTTTAACAGTTAGCATGAACTTGCCTCCCCGGATCTCTGCTCCCGGAGTCAGCCCCAAGCCAGCCACCTCTGGAACCTTTCAAGGAAATTGGTGCTAACTCCAGCTTGCGTGCTCAGACTATGATCGCAGCAGTGGAGGGACTATGCATCTGATTTCCAGAAGTTCTGAGCACCTTGGCTTCCCCTTTGATCTACCTGCCCACCCCATTAGTTGCAGAGAAAAAGGGTTTATTTAGGGTTAATTTTTAGTTAAAAGTAGTAGCCGTGTTTAAAATCCCATTCATTGGTAGGTATTTTTTTCAGTCTTGTTTTAGTTCTGACAGTTCAGGATTGCCATTTGAAAATCAGACACCACCAGGAAAGCAGGGGCTTCCCTTTATGGGAAAGGTGCCTCCTGTCTGATATCCCCCATTAGGGAAGGGGAAGGTATTCTCACTGGGGATGTGTAGGGCTTATATTGCATCCTGACCTAACAAGCTAGATCAGAGAGACCTTGCCTTGAAGTCTGCTCGTGAGCATTCCGGCACTAGCATCAGGCCAGTTTAAACGGTGTTTCCAGTTGGCTTTACTGGATTTGGTGCCAGGGAAGAAAAGAGGAGAATGCCCGTCATCAAGGGGCAACTCTTTGCTAGATGCCTTGGGAATGCCGGACCCAAAGCAGATGAAATAGCACAGACGTTGACTCTCCCGCTCAGCACTGATCTTCTATCTCTCTCGTCAGCCTCTTGTCCTCTGCTTCTAGCCCGGCTGAGTGTCAGTCTCTGGGTAGGCCATAGGACACAGGAGAAAGCCGGATTGCTAACTGGTGAAAGGAGTTTCTCTGAGCTTCTTTCCCTCTGCGATCTGAGTCATGCTCTTTTCTTTGTCCTCTCTGATCCTGGGCAGGCAGGCAGGCAGCAACTGAGGGCAAGACCTCGGTGCCTCTTTTATAAAGATGTGAGCCTCACACACTCATGCATCAAGGTAGCTCTGGCTGCTTTGAACGGTTCGGTGGTAGCAAGAGCGACTCCGCAGTCTCACTCTGTGATGTCAATTGGGAGAAGTCCAGTTCCTATTAGTTATTACCTGAGTTTATGGAGTGGATCAAGATCTTCTTTTGAAGTTCATAATGTTGAAAGGCTCTAGTTAAAATACTGTCCTGAAGAGTAAAACACTTTAATGCCAGTGTAATATTTCAATACCACTTTACTCCTTTGTGTCTGTTTTTTGTTTGTTTGGCTGGTTTTTTTAATGGATTTAGTTTCATACGGAGGAGTTTAGTGGTGGTCCTAAGGGAACGGCACGGAGAAATTTAAGAAATGGTGGAAGAACAGTTGCTTTTTTCACATATGGTCTAAATCAAACCTACACGGGCCAGGAAACCGGGTTTTCCACTTCATCCTTAGCAGCTACGTAATGGTTGCTCCTTGTGTGCTCCAGACATAGTTAGTCTCTCAGGTCATTCCCTGGTGTTGGGCACAGAGATAGTCAATGGTTATATAGGGCTTCACGGGGCTATAGGAACAGGGATCCTTGCACCACCCCCCCCACTGGGAGGGGGCCCTGTGTCATCGCAGCATCTACAGCTGCCTGGTTAGGCACCAGTTAAAGCAGAAGCCCTTGGAAAGCTGTTTTGCAGGAAGTGGCACCAAACAGTTTGATAATGTTCATCAGCTGATGCTGTGACCCTTCCTTCTAATGCCCACGTTTGGAAACGTTCCCCATTTCAGAGGCAAAACCAGCTGGTAACACAGCTTCATGAAATTCAGCTGATCCATTGTTAAGATCTTGTCTGTGCTACAGCTTTGGCTACAGAAATGGCCCCAGTTTCTAGCATCCACTGGATCACAGCTGTATTCAAAAAAGAATGAGATAAGTTCACAGAGGGTAGGTCCAACTAGCCAACATGATCAGGGAGGCATGTCCCTAAACCTCTGACTGCCAGAAGCTAGGGCTGGACGACAGGGGATGGATCACGTAATAATTGCCCTCTTCTGTTTATTCCTTCTGAAGCATCTAACACTGGCCGCTGTCAGACAACAGGATACTGGGCCAGATGAGCCATTGATCTGACCCAGTGTGACCATTTTATGTTCTTATGTGTGTGGTCTAGCGACAAAGGATGACGTTGTTCCATTCTGTGCTACAGACCAAAATTACATCTATAACCAGGTTAGGGGGACAACTGGGTTGAAACCATGTTCCATGGAAAGCTGGTTGAAAAACCTGTTCCCCTCCCCTCCCCCAATATCAGGTACAACATGTTTGTGGCAAACTTGATTTATTTTTTTTTTTATGTTGATAGTGTCCCTTTATGTTGTGGATCTTTCAGTATATCTGAGAAATTCCGAGGTTTACGAATAAAGCCCCTTTTTAAAAATAAAATTAAGAGTGGGCTGAAATCTCCCCACTGAGGAGTAAGTGAAAGCAAAGGTTATTTTGGAAGTCTGAGCAGAGAATGGACGTGTGTCTGTATGTGGTGAAGGGGAGGTTGGGAACGGAGGAAGATGCTTTTTTAGCAGCTGACTAACAAATCCTATGAACAAACATGTCCAAAGCACTGTTGCGTGTAACATCTTTACTGTTTCTTGAACAGGATTATCACAAAATAATCAAAAACCCGATGGACATGGGGACAATTAAGAAGCGACTGGAACATAACTATTACTGGAGTGCCAGTGAATGCATGCAGGATTTCAACACAATGTTTACAAACTGTTACATTTACAACAAGGTAAAGAATGCAGACAAACTCCTAGCTGTGGCTCTGAATAGGGAAGCCTGCGGGTGGCTATTCCACTGCAACTTTTGACTAGGGATAACTTGTGCGCTAAAACTCTCCTGACAATGCCATTAATGGTAATCATATTACTTTTAAATGTACAAAGCTGTCTTTGTGTTGCATGTGTCTTTGCCCTCACTGGTTAAAATGGCAAACGTGTTCTTAACTGTAGGTAGAATTAATATCTTGGGGTCACAGAGCGAGTCAGCCGAGACTTCAGCCCTTTAATTTCATGGAGGAATTCTCTCAGATTAGCTAATGTTTGCACAAAGCTTTGTAGATGTTAAGTGGAATATAAGTGCTAAGTGTTATTCTCTTTGTCCAGTAGTAACTAATATCAGATACTCCTCTCAGCAGCAGAGGGCAGGTAAATAACTCCTATCATTATATCCGCTGTCCATGCCTCATGCGTTCTTCCATAAATCTCTTGTGCACTTTGTTGGTTGCTTATATATGCTTTTTTTTTTTTTTTTGGCTTTAAAGTGCTTTTTATTCCTTGTATTCTTTTTCCTAAGAGAGTTCATCATTGACTCATGCTGGGGAGCGAGCTGAAATAAATATATTAATTAGCTGGTACTGCAGCGAGGAAGGTGTTTATTCTCTTCTCCTGAATATTTTGCCAGACAGAGATTGACCAATCATCTGTTGCAGCTCACTGCTTCCGAACTGATATGTGGGACAGCAATGGTGTGGGCTTCTAAAGGAAGCAGTCTTCTGGTTCTTACATTGTATTTAAAGGCTGTAATTTGCCAGCTGGTCGAGGACAGGAGTCAGAGGGTACGTGCACACTGCAATGAAAGACCCACAGCGTGGCTGGCCTGGGGCAACTGACTCAGGTTCCTGGGTCTTGGGCTGCGGGGCTATACAATTGCAGTGCAGACATTCAGGCTTGGGCCGGAGCCTGAGCTCAGGGACCTTTCCCCCTTGCAGGGTTTTAGAGCCTGGGCTTCAGCCCAAGACCCAACATCTACACAGCAGTTTTTCAGCCCTGGAGCCCGAGCCCGGTGAGTTCAAGTCAGCTGACTTGGACCAACCAGGTTTTTTCATCCCCATGTAGACATTCCCTTAGAGCCCAGGCTCCAGCCCAGGTCCGAACCTCTACACTGCTGTTTTAACCCCGCAGCTTGAGCCTGAGTCAGTTGATCCGGGCTCCGATACTTGGTACTGTGGGTTTTTTTTATCACCGTGTAGACGCACCAACTGAGGCTGGCGTGAACACCGGAGAGTTATTTAATTCTCAGAGCTATGGCGCGTTCATTCATTGGAAGACAGTGTACATTTCCGGCTAGGGGATAAATGAAACAACGCGATTGTAAAGGCTTTCAGCCCCTCTTTGCTTCTCACGGGTGCATTATGCTAGTGCTGCCTTGTTCTGTCCACCCAGCCCACAGATGACATCGTCCTCATGGCGCAAGCCCTGGAGAAGATTTTTCTGCAGAAAGTAGCCCAGATGCCCCAGGAGGAAGTTGAATTATTACCACCAGTCCCTAAAGGCAAAGGTCGCAAGCCAGCAGCAAGCGCACAGAGTGCAGGTACTGACCTGACCAGATGGTAATCAATGTTGCAAGTCCATTGCTGATTCCTGACCCCCTTCCACCCTACCTGACTAGACACACAATTCGGAGGGTAGAAAAGGAGTGTGGTCTCATGGTCAGAGCAGTTGAATGAGATTCAGGATGTGTGGATCCTGCTTGTCTATCTATCCAAGGTACTTATGGGTTGCCCATCACCATAATATCTGCCTGCCTGCCAGTCTTTTACGGTATTTATCCTCATAGCAGGCCTGTGAGGGAGGACACTGCTATTCTCTCCAGAGCACAGAGAGACTAAGGGCCAGATCTCTAAAGGCGTTTAAGCTCCTAACTCCCATTGAAATCACAGGGGTGAAAACACGGGTTTGCACTGATTTAACGAAACAGCAGCAAGTTGCTGTGTAGATGAAATCTGACTGTGGCTTTGGGCAAGTCAGTTTGCCTTTTGTGCCTCAGGTTCCACATATGTCAGCTAAGGCACTAAGTCTGTAAAGTGTCTTTTGAAGGTGCTGTAGAAGTGCAAAGAATTATTTCATTAATCAATAATAGAACAGTGCTGGAACTTTAAAAACAAAAAAACCAAACACTTTTGCACGTTGTATTAAAATGCAGCTACTTCTGTGGGACAGATTACCGCCGCCCTGTAACAGGAATGGCAGCGTGGTGTAGCATATAATGCACTAGTCTGGGAATCCTGGGTTCTGTTCCCAGTTCCCCTTTTCATTTGCACCATAACGATCGGCAAGTTACCTGAACTTTCTCTGTGAAGAGGTTTGAAGTCTATGGAGTTAAAGTGCCGCATAAGTAGGCCTGGGTGAGACTTTTTTGGTGAAAAATGCAGATTTGGCAACATGGAAATGCTTTGCCGAGTTGTTTTGGTTGGAAAAAAACAAAACAAATTCTGAAAAATGTAAACATTTCATTTTGACATTTTTTAAATGAACCGTTTCAGTGTTCCGGTTCGGGGTGATGCTTTTTGTTCAAACCTTTCTTTTATTAAAAGAAAAAAAAATTACATGTTTAAAAATGGTTGAAATGGAAACAAACCATTTCATTCGATCTGACATGAATTTTTTGTCGACTTTTCAATTCACCAATAAATTTTGAAAAAAATTTCTTTTCCGTTTGACCCAAAATGGACATTTTTTAAAAAAAAGCCAGGATTGCAGTGACCTGAAAAATCATTTTTTTACCCAGCCTCGTAGACTAGTGGTATTTATTATTAGCTGCACAGAGCAGTAGGAAAAGCAGATTGAACCCAGCGGAGGTTTTCCTGCTGTGAACAGTCCTTTCTAGAGAATCCACACCCTTCCCTACCCTCCCATCGGTCTCCTTCTTTGCTGAGCACAGGCTAGTTCTGAGAGAGACTGGAAGGGAAAACAGAAACTGTCCCATAACAGCAGAATGACAGTCAGGGCTTGGAGCAGTTTGCTCACATATGGGCGTCCAAACACTGCAGAGAGAGCGGAAAGGTCCAGACGGTCATTGCTGTAGAATCCAGAGGCAACAGCCTCTCTTGGTCGAGCTAGCTGAGTGGCTATTGAATGTGCTGTGTCACATGTGTTTAACTGTATCGTTTTAAAGGAGCGCAGCAAGCAGCGGCCGTGTCATCTGTCTCCCCGCCAGCCCCTTTCCAGAACGTCCCTCCAGCTGTCTCTCAGACACCCGTTATCGCTGCCACGCCTGTGCCAACCATCACCGCAAACGTCCCGCCTGTAACTGCTCCTCCTCCTGCCGCTGCTCCTCCTCCTACCGCTCCGATTATGACAGTGGTTCCTCCCACGCCACCTGTAGTTAAGGTAAACAGAGCAACCAACTGTCTTTCTCTTGGCAGTATCGCATTTTTAGACAGGCAACCACTGGTCAGAAACATGAGTTACTTCCCTTTGCATTTGACTTTCCAACTCCACAGATATCACCACCAGTTACCCAGCTATGAGGCTGCATGAACGTAATGGCCTCTGAGGCCCAGTGCCCTACCCCACCTAAGAACTCCCTGCTCTCACCAGTTGTCCCGTAGATTTTGGTAGGACTGCTCCTTTCAGGTTCAAGAGCAGGCCCAACGAACATACACTCCATTTTTGTTTCAAATGGGCATAGCACAAATCAGGAAGTGCCTGATCCTGCGTTCCTGACTCCAGGGCAGTCTGTGGGAGTTTTGTCACAGTAAAGACTGTAGGAGGGCACTCCAGCTGGAAGGTATTGAAAGCAGCTTTGTGCTTTGAGAACCCGAGAAATATCAGTAGGATCGGCAAGTTCTGTCTTTCTTACTGATTGTATTCTGCTACCAATTGTACGCCTGTATTTTACTATTTAATTGGCTAATTTAATTTCCCAGTAAATTAAATTACTGCTCCAAACAGCTGCTGGCTGAATACCATTTTTTTAAAGAAATTGGATGAAAGTGTTAATCTAGTGACACAAGATTTTTTTTTTTTCTGCTTGAAATTTAACTTTAAAACAGGGTTGTTAACAATGTTCTGTAGAGGATAGCGAGCCCTGGACTGGAACACAGGGCATATGCGTTCTAGTACCAGTTTTGCCACTAGGTTGCTGTGGGGGACCTTGGCCAAATCACATCCTCTTTCTGTGCCTCAGTTTCCCCACCTATAGAATGGAGATAATGATATTGGTCTCCTTTGTGTAAAAGCACTTTGAGATCTACAGATAAAAAGTGCTATGTAAGAGCTAGATACTACTAGTGATGTCATGGTAGCACCCAGAGGTTATAATCGAGATCTGGATCCTATTGTACTAGACTTTGTACAAACACAAATAAGTCCTAATACCGTAAATGGCATGACTATAATTTAAATCCTCTTCACATGTTCCGGCCAATGGGGGCATTAGCACTTCAGAACTACCTGTACCATCCATTTACAGATTCATGCCACAAGGTGAGATAAGGTTGCATCTGTTAATAATCATGGAGCTTTTTGTTTGAGATTTTCTTTTTTATTTCCCACAGAATTAACCCTTGAATTTGCAAATTTATAACCCAAATCTTCTGCCAGCTAAATCCACACTGCACAGACATCTCTTTCATTCCGAATGCACTCTGTGCACAAATAACTCCTTTCCTAGTCACTCATATATTTTAGGTACATTTCACCTGCATATTAAAGAGGCTAGTAAAAACTGAGTTTTGCAAGAAAACACTGTTGCTCCCCAAGGGGCTGATTCTCTCCTCACATCAGTAATACTCAAGGACAGCTCCCATTGTAGTCAATGGAGTTACAGCCATGTAAACCTGGTGTAAGTAAGAAGAGAATCAGGCTATGTGGCAGGAATCGGTTGTGCTGGCTGAGCAGGATCAGGCCCCGAAATGGCCCTTGCCAGCACAGTCTGCAGGCAGGACCTGTATTCCCAACCACCTGTTCTTTGTTTCAGAAAAAGGGAGTGAAGCGAAAAGCAGACACGACCACGCCCACCACCTCAGCCATCACTGCCAGCCGCAGCGAGTCGCCCATCCCCCTGTCAGACCCCAAGCAGGCAAAAGTCGTCGCTCGCCGAGAGAGCGGCGGCCGGCCAATCAAGCCACCAAAGAAAGACCTCGAAGATGGGGAGGTCCCCCAGCATGCGGGGAAAAAGGGCAAACTCTCCGAGCACCTCAAGTACTGTGACAGCATCCTGAAGGAGATGCTCTCTAAGAAACACGCAGCCTACGCATGGCCCTTTTACAAGCCTGTCGATGCAGAGGCCTTGGAATTACATGACTATCATGATATTATCAAACACCCCATGGATCTCAGTACTGTGAAAGTACGTCCACATTTACCACCTCTTTTGCAGGGTGTCTTAGCTCTCTGGTTGCGAATAGAAGAGGGGTGCTGCTCTTGCAGTGGGTCAGTTCTTGATGGGTGGGGTGGAAAATTGACCAGAATTGTGGACCATTCAGATTTTTTTTTTCTATTTTGTTTCCCTTTTTCCACATCCTGGAATGTTTCCGTGTACTCCACACTGCACAGTGCCAACAGCTCCCTGAGCAGATAGTCCGGCTATCTAAACAAACGCCCCCCCTTGGCAGCGCTGTGCTCTGAACACAGGATGTGCGGTATTTCATAGGGTTTGATCCATAGAACCCCATGTACAGCAGTCACTGCCTTCCCATCAGTTGTTTGTGTGGCGTGGGCTCTGGATGGTCTTTGTGTGACACCAGGTGGGACCTGATTATCACCTGTTCACTCCGCGGTGGTAGATGTTACAAATGTAGCAGTGTTGCTAGCTAGCAGTGGTTCATGGCTGCCTTGTAGAGAAGCCTGTATTTCAACTTAGCTTACCTTGGTTTGAACATCAATGTGCTTTTCTTTTGGGGCGGGGAGGTTTCCCTCCATCCGCAGGGCTCCATGTTGCCCCCCCACCGCCCCCGTTCTGCTGGTCAATCGGCCATAGGAATCTCTGTTGGTTGAAATGAGATTTTTCCACCCACAGGCAAGAGATGAAGATGCTCCTGCTAGCTTTTACTTTTTATGTTGAGGGCTTAAACCTGCTCCCCTTAAAGCCAATGAGTGGGATTTCCAGAACTGCCTAAGTGACTTAAGAGACCCAGTGCTCCTCAGTCACCATCCTTTTTCTGAGTGCTCCTGAGTCACTTAGGTGCTTTGGAAAATCCCATCCACTACTTCTATGCACAATAATAATGGTCCAAAAGATCTTCCAAGTGATGCTGCAGTGTCTGGGATTACTACTGCAGCCTATTTTTTAAGGGAGAGAATTTTATCAGCATGAGCTACTGCATGAAGCCTGAGGTGAGGAGCCAACAATTCATGAGTTCTAAGCCTTGAGCAAATCATTTCACCTATCTGTGCCTCATTTTCTCCATCTGTAAAATGGGGATAATATTTCCCTACCTCACAGGGGTGTTGCAAGGACTGATGTTTGTAAGGTCCTACGTATGTGCTAAGTATCATTATTGGGAATGTTTACCCCACCCAGGGCTGGCTCTCTGCTGGCTGAGATGCTGCAAGCAGCCACTTGTGGAGTGATGACTCAAAGACCATCCTTATTCTGAGCTTGTATTTGCCCTCACTCTGTAAACCCGAGCCATCCCAGCGCTCAGGATTTCGTTTTAGATTTGCCACTGAGCCAAGCCGAGCTAAAGGGGCCTCCAGCGACTTCCTGGGAGGAGAAAAGGAAAGACGCTTGGGTGAGTTGAGTTTGCGCGAGCGCTGGTTGTACAGCAGAGAAGGGATTCTGGTGTAGGCAAGAGACGGGGGAAATGGTGGCAGAGCCCTGGTGCGCTGGCTGGGTCCAGGTTGAGAGCATGGGAAAATGGCTCCAGTGGCTCTTGGTGCATGTGTCATTACGTGGGAGGCAGACCAGCGTGGAGTAGGCAGGCAGCGGGAAGGGCCGCATGGAATATGGTTTGTAGTAGGAGGAGACCAGAGCAGATCAATGCCGGGGATGTGGGAGACTGAAAGACTTTTCTGCCTGTATCTTCTGCAGTGCTGATTGAGGGGAGGGCACGAGTGTTTTCTTGACTCGTTTTCCTTTTCTCTCAGGGGCAGGGGATGGGTGAGAGAGAGGTGTCCTCCATGTCCCCACTGGAGGGCTGAGGTCCCCCTGGCATTTCGGCCCTAGGATGGAGCTGCCACCTTTGCTATCTTTGGGTGACCAGCAGTGGAGGCTCCTCTGGGATGCATGGGGTGGGCAGTGTCCTGTTTGGATTGCCATGCTCTATCCTCTGCCCTTCAGATTTGCTTTGTGGATTCCCATGGAGGCCCATCGGGCTTCAGGTGGCCATGAGGCTCCATCCGCATGGATGAGATCACAGAACCGTAACCACTGCCAGAAAATCTATGCTCAGCTTCATGTGTCCATTTTCCCCACTCACTTCCAGATGTCAGCAGCTGCAGTGCTGACCAGGAGCCCAATCCTGCTGCCATCAAAGCCAGCAGCAGAACTTTCATTGATTTCAGAGGGAGCAGGATCAGACCATTGATGGGACTTTCTCTTTCAAGCTTACTAGTGTTCTCCCTTAGATCATTTTGGAACAGTTCCTTCCTCCTGCCTTGAGCAGTCTGGCTGTCTGCCTCAGTAGCACTCTCAGCCCCGGAAGTTTTAATCTAGCATAGATTGACTTTGATTCTTATTGTTTACACAATAAGGACGGTGATCAATTGCTCTCCATGTCCACTGAAGGTCGGACAGGAACTAATTGGCTTAGTTTGCAGCAAGGGAGATTTAGGTTAGATATTAGGAAAAGCTTTCTAACAATAAGGGTAGTTAAGTACGAGGACAGGTTACCAAGGGAGGTTGTGGAATCCCCATCATTGGAGGTTTTAAAGAACAGGTTAGACCAACATCTAGAGATGGTTTAGTTTACTTGGGCCTGCCTTAGTGCCAGGGGCTGCACTAGATGACCTCTTCAGGCCTCTCCCAGCTCTGCGTCTATGTGATTCTGTTGGATTGACATTCCTGCCTCTATCCTTGCCATGCAATGGAACTGGAATACATGCAGGAAGAAGAGACACCTGCAACGTTTATAGACCAAACAATCTGTTTGTCTCAGCCATGGAGAATTTACATTCTAAGGCCCCAATCCTGCAAGCGCTTATGCAGAGGAGTAATCCCATTGGAGCTAATCATGGGTAAAGTTACATGCTTAAGTGTTTGCAGGATGTGGGCTATCAGACAGACAGACAGGATACCCTGGAGGTCCTAAAGGACATACCTGGCTTAAAGCACGATCCTGTTAATTCTTTTGCACATGAGTAATTTTATTGACGAGGCATTCCATTAAGGCCACTGGGACTGTTGGAACTAGGGGTGCTGCACTTCCTGGCGTGAAGCGGTGTCCGTTATATACAGGGTTTACAGTTCGGTTCAATGGTTCTCAGGACCCCCACTATACAAATTGTTCCAGTATCTGTGCTGCTCACGTGAGTAAATTTGCTGCGGCCTAGAAGTGTTTGCAGGATATGGCTATTAGATTGTAGGGTTTTATTATTATTACTTTCACACGGCTCCCTTTTCCCTTCGTGTGAAATTTTGCTGACAGTGTTGAGGTGTTTGAGTTAATCATCTGGAATTAAGAAATCTAGACCAAGGCCCTAATTTTTAAGAGGACCCCTAACAAAGTCTGTAATTCTCCAGTTACATATCTGTGGATGCAACTGGGTGGGGTCATGCCCTTGCAGTTATTTACTCCCTGCTACTGCATGCACACGGTTCCAAATTCAGCCCTGAATATCTGTAAAGATCTCTGGTTTCTTTTAATGGGGTTTGGAAGGATATTTGTTCCAAAGCTGACTGTCCCTGGCCCAGTCCCTGCCTTACCCCAGTACAGACTCCCATTTTGGTAATATGATTTTTTTTGAGCTATGAATAAAATCTTCTCTAGCTGTCTCGCATAGGTGCTGGGGGTGCTGCCGCACCCCATGGCTTGAAGTGGTTTCCATCATAGACAGGTTTTACAGCTTGACTCAGTGGCTCTCAGCACCCCCGCTATACAAATTGTTCCAGCACCTCTGTTGTCTTGTGTTAAGAACAGTCAGTAAATTACCGATGGCTGGATCCTTCTTGGCTATCTCACTGGAGTAGTGCATTGACTTCAGTGGACTATTTTTGGGCCCAGTCCTTGAAGGTGCCAAGTGCATTCAGCTTTCTTGATGTCATTGGAAGCCAAAGGTGCAGAGGGCCTTTCCAGAGATGCGTAGCACCTTGCAAGATCACGTCCCAAGTGAGTAAGGCAAGTGGGATTTCCGCCTGGCCCTTCCCCCAGCCCCCACGATATAGAGCTAAGGAATGAAATCCTGATCCTAATGAAGTCCATTGACTTCAGTGAGGCCAGGGTTTTGCCCAACAATCCGTGGAAGCAAGATGCTTTAGATGAGTTCTGTGTATTATCCATGTTTTTATGAAAAACAGACCTATTTGAGAACACTGTGATTTCTTTGGCCAGCACTAAATTCACACTCAGGGTCCTCTCCATTGGCTTTTGGTGCTTTTATGGACCTCAAATTTTTAACTGCAATATATAAAACGTGGACCTCTGACTGCACTGTCTATGCAACTGAGTGACATTCTCCTCCCATTTGCAGTCTGTACTTTATTAGTACCGTCGGGAAGGTTGGAGACAAATTAACAATGAACCCTGTAGAGTCTTTTATAGATAAAGACTCTGGAACTGCCTCTCGTGGGGTAGAATTTTTCTTAATAAATTCTCTTTGAAGTGCTGTTTGGGATTATTTTCTTCTGAACTGTTTTGCTGTCATCCTTGGCTTGTTGGTACTTTTTCATAAATGACCATAGTGTGATTTAATTGAGACAGGCCCTGTACATTGTTACATTAACAGAACGTTACGTCGCCTCTAGCACAAGTGCCACTGGGCTTTGTTTATGGGTCTGAAGGTCCCGAGTTCAGTTCTGTAGTGACGATCAGCGTGCTGGTATGTGGAGTGCAGCCACAGTCCCTGGAGCATTATGCAGAAATTAACCTCTTTAGCAACTAGAGTACATGGGCTTGTGTGTTCCTGCTCCCTGGATGTGTGAGGGTTAATTCTGCAGAGTTAATATTTCATGTCTCGGCAGGTATTTGTCTAAGGCCCTGCAGTGAATTGTATAGTAGGTATATCTCGGATGGTTTGGAGGGTACTTTCTGACTGTGCTTGTACCAGTAAGGTGGGCTGGGCTGGTTGCCAGGGCTGTCTCCAGAAAAGGAGAGATGATGAGGGAATACAACTGAGCTAATTCTGACAGGCCGGCGGCCCAAGAAAGGATCTTTAGTGCAGAGTGGGAATGTGTACGAAGGGGGTGCTGCAGGGTAAAGTCGATCAAGACAGAATGGGAAGAGCTGAGGGAACTGTAGGACTCTCCTGTCCGATTCCTTGCAGAAGTTTCTACTCTTAATGAGCGTGTGCCCATGTAAATTCCAGGAGCATCACAGAGCAAAACTAGTGCTGTAGAGTGCGTAAATCTTCCATGGTTAGCAGAGAGTGGAACTGTTCGGTGGAGTGGCGAGCAGGAATGATGCACATTGAGGGGGTTCTGGAGTACACTAGATCAGTGAAAGAGGATGGATTCATTTAACAACTCTGTGGCTGCTGCAGGTTATTTTGGTAATTACACTCAAATAGATTCAAAATAATTGCATTGAGCCTGGACTCAGGACTAATCCTTTGCAATTCCCATAGCTGTATCCAAGGACAAACATTACTCCGCCCTCTTCTCAGTGCTGAGGCATCATCCCTGTTTTCCAAATGGGAAGACTGAGGCACAGGAAGCTGAAACGTTATGCCCAAGATCACCCAGTGCAAGACCTGGGAACAGAACCCAAAGCGCCTGACTCCCAGCCCTGTGCACTGGCCATTAGGTCTCTCTTTGTCACTGCAGAGACAGAAATATGGATGCGTTTGCCCTTTATTTACCTCGGAGAATACAAGTAACCATACTCGGCAGTTGCCCTGTTAGAGGAT
Organism: Gopherus evgoodei; assembly: GCF_007399415.2. NCBI lineage: Eukaryota > Metazoa > Chordata > Testudines > Testudinidae > Gopherus > Gopherus evgoodei. Next base: position 17,932,549 of record NC_044337.1, on the reverse strand, counting down.
TTGCTTCAAGAATAAACCATTGGCCTCCAGGAAGTTAAAGGTGCAAGTTCATGAATTTTCTTGAAGCAAACTGCTGTGGTTTCAGAGCAGCCCAGCTCAGGGTTTTAAAGCAGGGGGACTTTTTTTTTTTTTCAGGGAGTTACAAAGCTTTCTTTAATTGCAGCTGTTCCGGGAGTAATTTCCTCTAGGTTTAAAAGAACTAACCTATGAGTTCATATAACTTGCAAGCGGGTTATGAAGAGTCCTGGACTGAATCCCAGCTGATGTAAATCGTCACAGCGCTATGGAAGGTGATGGAGAAACCGATTTATGCCTGCTGAGGGTCTACTCCCTTGTCCCTGAGCCACACAGTTGGGGCACCAGGGTCTCCTGTTATGAAATTACTAATTTAAAAGACTCCATAAGCCCTAAGGTTGGGCTTTCTGAACAGAGGCCATGAAAGTTGGGTGCCTAAAGGTGTCTACACTGCAGTCGGAGGTGCGATAGCAGCCATGTCCAAGCTAGTGTCGATCTAGCCAGTTCATAGACCGATAGCAGGGTAGCTGCAGAAGCAGAGGCTTAAACATACCTGGGCAGCTAACCTGCACTGAAATCCTGCTGCCATGGCACACAAACTAGGTGAATTAAAGCTAGCTCAGGTATAGCGACAGGTGCTGCATTCACACCTGATTGCAGCAGAGCCGTGCCTAAGCCTTTCCCATCCCTTCTCTCATCAGACTCTCTCATTCTGACTTGCAATTGCAAACTTCCCTCTTCTGCGAGCGCCTAAGCAGCTCGGCAAGTCAAGAACCCAAAGGCATTTCATGCAGCCATTTGAAGTCCATATTCTTGGTCTTTCCCGAGTGAATTTTCTTTAAAACAAAATTAAAAAAAAAAAATCCAGTGATCAAAAGGCCCTGGAGTTAGAAAACCTTTGGTTTTGGATGAAACCGAACCCTCACGCACTGATGTGTGCAATAATCAGCCAGTGGACATGCCAAACCAACACAAGATCCTCAAAAAGGCCTTTCCAGTAGGAAGGCATATTTTAAAGTAACAGAACTGTTTAGTTTTAATGTATTGTTTTGTTTTGGAATTGGCCCAGAATGTTTTTCATACAAGGCCAAACTGCTCTTGATCTGCAGGAGCACAAATCTGTCTCTTCCCTCACCCACCCCAATCCTGCAGCTCAAAGGTTTTCTCTGGCTTATTAAATCCCCCAAAATGGGATCTTGTCACACAGCCATGTCTATCAAGCTTTCTCGTGGCAGTGTGAAGTGCTCCTGTAGTAAGGTCACTGCTCTGAATCCAGATTTCCTACCAAAATGAGTTCAGTAAGGATGAAATTCACATCTGTGTAGATTGCCAGCACAAGAGCTATCTGCCACTGAAGTCCCACTTGAACACGTTGGAGTTAATTACAAGGCTCATTCCATAGCCCTTACACATGTGTATCTCCCAATGAAGTGAATGGGAATTCTGTATGCACTGGGACCAAATATTGGAGCCTTTGACTTAAGTGGTACATATGCTTTCCTCTGGCCCTCTGTACAGGGGTGAATTTTACCATACCAAGCCTGCAGTCCCTCTGCATGCAAAACCCTCCTCGTTTTAAGGAGAGATACCGGTACAGAGAGCTGCAGAATGGAGGCTTTTAACCATTCAGCAATGCAGCATTTCTATATGGTAGATATAAATCAAGCCTACACAGTTAGATTTTACACATTCTGTAAAAGAAATTGCTGGGCACCAAAAATCTCGTAAGTCTATCGGAATGAAGTCATGCAGGAAAATATCCCACTGCCCTACAGTTGAACTGGACTTAAGGCTGAGTACGTCTCTCTAATTGAAGAGTAAAACATTGCTCCAAGACGGCTGCAGTTTTTTTCTAAACAAGCATTACAAACCCTGGGAGTTCAGAGTTAAGGTTAAACTGAAAAGGAATGGATGGAAGCTGAGACTGGAAAAATTCTGACTGGAAATACGGTGCATTTTTTTTTTACCTTGTAACAATTAGCTAATGCAGAGAGGGTAATTAGCGATTGGGACAGCTTCCCAAGGGCTGCGTTAGATCCTCCATCACTTGGAGTCATTAAGTCAGGATGGGATGGTTTCTAAAAGACAGACTATAGCTCAACTTCAGTTGGACTCCATTCAGGAATCACTGAGTGGAATTTTCTGGCTTGTGTTATACAGGATGTCAGGTTAGATGACTCTAGTGGTCTCTCCTGGCCTTAAAATCTATGAATCTTCGAGGGGAGGAAAAAATCCCAACATGTTATGGGATGGAAATGCACATTTAATGCACCCAAACGACTGTAACTTTGTCCTCTGATGACCCTAGCTTCCAGTGTTTCTTTCTCTGTTCTGTTCTTAGTTAGTGTCCCATCCTGCAAACCCTTGCTCATCCCATTAGTGTTTTGCAGCATTTACCCTTGACATTGTGCTATGTATTATCTAGGATCAAGGGCACAGGGTAGAGTTTTAAGGAGCAGACCTGTGTGCCAGAGTCTCAGCTGGTTTACATCACCACCACTCTGTTAGCTGCAACTGCGGGGTGGTGATATGCACCCACTGAGGATCTAGCCCCTTAAAGTTTGAAAACCTGGTGGAATTGGACAGGGACAGGGACTGTGATTGAAGAGACACCGAGAAGGGTGACCCCTCAGTGCGCTCCCTCTTTGGCATCACACTGGAATTTTGTTACCTCTTTTGGCAGAGGCAAAGTTGCATCTTTTTTCCGGAACCCTCATTTCTAGTAGAAAATGAACTCTTGCGACCTTTCATAGACTGTCAGTTTAAACAGAACTTCTTGGAATATTAGCGTTAAAATCACTGTGATACAACAGTCAAAGGATTCGATTTATTTAAAATATTATCTGAAGCCTCGATGTCACTTAGCAGCTTGAATTAAGCAAGCTAGACCAAACTGCTGCTGTCATAAGCTAACAGTTTTTTAACTACTCTGCTCTCTCTGTGATGCACCTTTCGTCTGTGCAGTCGCTATAAATGCATTTTGCTTATGGCTTTTTTCCCCTCCCTCCCCCTTTGGCTATTTATTTGCAGAAAAAAATGGACAGCCGGGAATACCAGGACGCACAAGGTTTTGCAGCGGATATTCGGTTAATGTTCTCTAATTGTTACAAGTACAATCCCCCAGACCACGAAGTTGTAGCCATGGCCAGGAAGCTCCAGGTAAAGATGTTGGCAAATGCGTCCTGCAGAGAGTACATTTTAGTTCCCCCTTAGGAGGAGCATTCAAGGTTCTGAGCACACTCAGCACCTCTTGGTGTCAATCCAGGAGGGTCCTTGACTGCCCTGGTATTTGGAAAGGGCCATAGATGCCCTGTGCGGTACCCTGTTCTTCACATGCTGTGACTCAAAGCTGAGCACTCTGTTCAAAGTATGGCCTAATCATTGCTTCGCAAGGTGCTAGGGCAGTGACCTTGTGTTTACATAATACACCCCTCTGAACGCCCCATTGAAGAAGTGGGAGAAATTGTGCAGTCTGAAAACTGTGCTAGCAACATACCAGCCTAAAGCCAACCTCCCAGGCTGTTGCAGCAGATGTTCTCACGCTCGCAAACAAGAGGTACTGTTAGTGTCGATACTGGCAGGGTTTTTTCTGAACTGGACGGAGGAGCTAAATCCTAGAGCGAGAGTCTAACCAAGCAGCAGAGCAGCAAGTAAGTAGTTATGAAGAAAACAAATGCACAGGGAATTGCCAGACCCATGGTCCATCTAGCGCAGTGTCTGGTTTCTGCCAGTAGTCAGAGCCAGATACTTCAGAGGAAGATGTAAGAACCTCACAGGAGGGATATATCTGATAATCTGCCCCTAAGCAGGTCTCAGACGATTTTACAAAGAGAGATTAAAGTGTGATCCAACTCCTGTTAAGAGTCTTTTCACTGACTTCCAAGGAGCTTGGATCCACCTCTTACGACTTTAGACCCTAAACTCTCTGGGGCAAGGAATGCTTCCTAGTTACTTGTCTGTCCCGCACAATTGACCAGGGTTCCTAGCATGCCTTAATAATGATCTTAAAAGATGCAGAATGAGGTCATTGTGGCTGAGGCATCTTTGTCGCTCTGAATCCAACAACCTCTGCAGGACGTCTTCGAGATGAGATTTGCAAAGATGCCAGATGAGCCCATGGAGCCCCCGCCCCCACCTCCTCCGACGGCGCCAGTCGTCAGTAAAAGCACGGAAAGCAGCCACAGCAGCGAGGAGAGCTCGTCTGACTCCGACAGCTCCGACTCTGAAGAAGAGCGAGCGACCAGACTGGCCGAGCTCCAGGAGCAGGTGAGCGGCAGGCCAGCTCCGAGCAGCCTCTTCATAGTGAGCAGCGTGTCTGTGCATGTGGTGCGCACGTCTACCAAATGCAGAGTAGAGCAGCACTTGTGGGTATCAATTTGTTGTAAAAATCCCCTCTGGGCTGAGACCTGGCAATCAAGATATTCCTCTTTCCCCTCCCCCCCCCCCCCCCCCCCAAGCCTTTGTGATGCAGGAAAAACCTAGTCTACGGGAAATGTTTTCAAAAGAAGGTTAATTTTTCTTTGTAACAACAATACTTGGCACTTCTATTGCATGGCTCCTCCAAGGATCCCAAAGCAATTGGCAAATATGAATGAAACCCCGCAACACCCCTGGGATAATCTAGGAAAAGATTATCACACCCATTTTATAGGCAGGGAAACTCAGGCATACTCAAGTGTACCACCTGCTCCCTTTGTGATCTTGGGCAAATTTCACTGGATCTCAGGTCTCTTTGTGTAATATGAGGTTAAGGATACTTCTTTTCTCTCTCCTATTGGCTGTCTTGGCTGTAAGCTCTACAGGGCAGGGACTGTCTCTTATGTGTACGTGCAGCGCCAAACACAAGGGAGGCTTGGTTGCGGTTTCCAAGTGCCACCAGGACATACCTAAATAATCAAGTGACTTACCCAGCAGGTCATTGGCAGAGCCAAGAATAGAACCCAACTACCCTGATACCCTAGTCCTAACCACTAAATTGCCTACTTTTCCATGAGTTTCTCCACTCAAGAGGTGGCTACTTTTCATTTGCCTAAAGAATGGGAACTAAGTTTTCTCCTGAGGGTCAACTTCCGTGGATCCGTATTTAACTCTTTAAAGAAAGGTTACTAAAAATCAAACAAAGTCTCCCAGCTGAAATCAATAGACTCAGCCCAATGATTAACTTTAAAAGCTGCTGGTGTGAATGGGAGAGGTGTGAGCACATCTGGGTGGGTGGGTGGATGCTGTCTGTGCCTGGAAGAGCTGAGTGTGTTGATAATGGGGCTCGACTCTTCTGTTCTCCCCGCAGCTGAAGGCCGTCCATGAGCAGCTAGCTGCTTTGTCGCAAGCGCCCGTGAACAAACCAAAGAAAAAAAAAGAGAAGAAGGAAAAAGAGAAGAAAAAGAAAGACAAGGAGAAAGAGAAAGAAAAAGAGAAGCACAAAGTGAAAGCCGAGGAGGAGAAGAAACCCAAGGTTGCCCAACCAGCAAAACAGACTCAGCAGAAGAAAGCACCAGCTAAAAAAGCAAACAGCACGACCCCAGCTAACAGGTGGGTGTTTGGCATCTTGTCCGGAGTCTTCCTATATGTTAGTCTTTCCCTTCCCTTGCCAGTTTTCTAGAATGAGCTTTCTGTTATCCATACTAGCCTATGGGGAACCACACAAGGTTTGGAGGGTCACATCGAATAAACATCTTGGGTGAGAATTTCGGAAGCACTTGGTATTGGCCTACCTTTGCATCTGTTGAAGTCAGTGGTGAAACTCCCATTGACTTCAAGGAGAGCAGAGTTAGGCCAGCACTGAGCATTAATGAAGATGCTCCCCCCCCCCCTAAAAAAAATGCAGACGCTGATTAGAATCTCTTGAGTCTTGAGCTGGAAATTGATCCATCCTATTTCTAATGCCCCAGTCATTGGAGTTAGCTAGGAAGGCATCTCCAGATCAGGCTTTTTCTCGTGCTTTCTTCCTCTAGTTAGCCAATGAGAACTTCCACTCCAGTGCCAGCTGGGGCCTGGACTAGCAGAAGTGCCTACAAATGCTGAAAAGGAGAAATGGAGTTAAAAAGTTAACCCTGTACTGTATTTCAGAACTTTGAAAAAGCTCCAGTTCTATTCCAGCTGGGCAGAGGGTCTGGGTTGGGTCGATTACTTTGGGCCAGGTCCCTGTTGAAGTCAGTGGGAGTTCTGTCATGGGTTCAGGATCTGGCCCGTTCTTTCCGAAATGGCTTCTCTCCCCCAATGCAGACACACTGTAAAACACAGAAAGGGCCCCAACCTGATCCCAGTGAAGTCCAAGCAAAAAACGAGTGAGTTTCTTGCAGTCCTCACCTAACAAAGCCCACTCCAAAGGGTTACATCCATCATCTAGTTCTGTGGTGCTGTGATGGGTTGTACCTCTCTGGCGCCCTCTCGGAGTGAGGAGTGAGGTGCTTCTCTTGTCTTGGATGTCCTTCTCTGGACGGCGGTGTGACTGTAGTCTGGGTTCCAGACTTGGGGTACAACTTTCTGGCTGTGCCCAAGGGAGTCTGTCCTCTTCTGGGGTGGGAAGAAGGGAGGTGTTGAAGAAGTCCAAAAGAAAAAGGCCAGAATACCTCCACGGCCTACAAAAAAGGTTGCGTCCCTGCAGTCTCATGTAGGGTAAAGGGCAGTAGTCCTGAGGGGAAGATCTGGGCTCCTTACCCCTTTTGTCCAAACAACCTGGGCTAAGTTCTGGGTTTCTGAGAAGGAAAGTAAGGAAAAAGCTGGTCCCTCTGTCTCCTCAGGGAGCTCACTCAGTTGTTGCTCTTGACAAGTTCCCCAGCAGATGGCCCCTGGGGACAGGGGGCTCTGTGCACTAGCTCTGTTTGTTCTTGAATGCCGCCCAGCCTGAACCAGGATCCTCCTTTTTAAGGACCTGCCCTTCTCCAGGATTGATAAGCCTTGGAGTGCAGCAGATTGGGGCCTACTGAGCCCAGAGGAGCTCTGTAACCCCTTATTGACTGGGGTGGTGCTCTCACAGTCAGTAACAACGGCCGACATGCCAGACCGAATTGTGTCCTAAATTGACTCAGTGCTAGACATGGGATGTTAGGCCCCTATTCAGGACTAGCATTCCTGTTCGAGACAGCACGTAAGTACATACTTCAGTCCCACTGACATCGCTGGGTCTTGAACAAAGGCTTAAGTGCTCTCCTGAATCGAGACAGCATCCTTCAACATTAGGGATCGGTGGTCACGCCAGTTTACAGTTTATAACCGTCCGCATTCGTGATAGAACATTTGGTACAAGGGGAGGAGAAATGAACGTGATACACCCGCGAGCATGTTTGTGCTTTCAAACCCTCCAGGCAGCCTAAAAAAGGAGGCAAGCAGGCATCTGCACCCTACGATTCTGAGGAGGAGGAGGAGGGCTTGCCCATGACCTATGACGAGAAGAGGCAGCTCAGCTTGGACATCAACCGCCTGCCGGGGGAAAAGCTGGGCCGGGTGGTGCACATCATCCAATCCCGGGAACCTTCCCTCAGGGACTCCAACCCCGACGAGATAGAAATAGATTTTGAAACCTTGAAGCCCACCACTTTACGAGAACTGGAGAGATACGTCAAGTCTTGTTTACAGAAAAAACAAAGAAAACCGTTTTGTAAGTTACCTCATGGCTCACGAGTTCCCCATCAGCCCCCCGGCATGGGAGGCGAAGGGTTGCTCATTAGGACCCTCTTCTTATCAAACTCTTTTTCCAAGTATTGATTACTTGTTGGCAATCTGATGGTGATTTTTTTAAAAGGCCTCTTTCCCCCAGTGGAAATGTCCAAGACCCTCCTCTTTAATCTGTTCCTGCTCTCCCCAAAATCCTATTCCATGGAAGGCTGAAGGCTCCAAGCTCCCCAGGACGGCGCTCCTTCCCTCCAGAATCTGTGAGGGGCTTATTGTTTGTATTCCGATAGCGTCTATAAAGCACGACCAAAATCCAGGCCTCCTTGTGCTAGGTACTGTGCATACACCTAGAAGGATATGTTCCCTGGTGGGGAAGCAACACAGAGAGATGAAGTGACTTGCCCAAAGTCACACACACGGTCTGTGGCAGAGCCAGGAATTGAGCCCTGATATCCTGAGTTGTGTCTTAACTGTAAGACTGTCCTTCCTTGATGGGTGGTCTCTGCTTTGTCCCCACCCCCTCACCTCTGGGAGCAAAGACTCAAATGTAGCAGATAACCATGATCCCTGCAGAGTAGCCCATTTTGCTGCCACATGACTTCCAGGGAGCTCTAAGCAAATTTATCTTTTTCTGACATCTCAATAGGTTTTTTTCTTGCTTTTTCATGTACAGTAGAACTTCAGAGTTACAAACACCAGAGTTATGAACTGACCAATCAACCCCACTCCTCATTTGGAACGGAAAGTCCGCAATCAGGCAGCAGCAGAGACGAAAAAGAAAATGCAAATACAGTACAGTGCTGTGTTAAACGTAAACTACTAAAAAATAAAGGGAAAGCAGCATTTTTCTTCTGCATACTAAGTTTCAAAGCTGTATTAAGTCACTGTTCAGTTGTAATATTTTGAAGGAACAACCATAAGGTTTTATTCAGAGTTACTAACAACCTCCATTCCTGAGGTGTCCATAACTCTGAGGTTCTACTGTATCAGCTTGATTTTGACTGAATCCCTTTACTGTTGGAGCAATTCAGAGACGCTCCAGAATAATTATGTATGCCAAGCATTTTATTTGTGCAGCCAAAGCCTGTGTTAACATGGAAAACCACAGTGTCATTAGTGCAGGCGTGTGAAGTTTGCATACCCTGCACTGATGAACAGGGCTTTGTCTGTGACAATGTCAACTGCAGTGATAACGTCAACACCATGGAATATAACTAAACTTTTCTGCCACATTCTGTTTATTGCAATGTTTAATGTTCAGAGGGTATTCTGTGTAAGTATTGGTGGGAGGGTTTTGGTTTATCATTACTTTAAAATAATACAGAGGAATTTAGGTATTTGGATCCAGGATCAAGCCAGTGGGCCATCTGTCCTGTTTCTGATAGTGGCCAACATCTGATGTGCAACAGTCAAAAGTATACAATTCTGTACTGTGGGGGGATATTTCTTCCTCACCTCAGCTAGCATTAATTTATGATCTGAAGCATGAGGATTGTTGATACTTCTTAATATTTTAATCCTAGCTAATGCAAATACATTCTTGCCACATGCTATTTTTGCCTGTATCAGTTGCAGTTCTCTTTTTTTAAGCAACAAAACAGCTGAATTCTTGCATGAAAAATCTAGATCTTGATGGCAAATGCCTGCTTCTGACAACCTTTAATGGGACACTTTGTTTTACAGGGCAGAAAACCCATGTAACAATTCTTTAATTACAATGTAATTATTGACCATATAAGTGGCTGGTAAGTAACCTGTAACTACAAGGTTATTAATGGATATTTCTATCTTCTAAAATAGTTTCCAAGAGATCTTAAAACAAACAAACAAAAATCATGTCAAGGGGGATTGTTATCTGAGAGTCTAGGCAACTTTGTGTGTTGTCCTCTGTAGGGATGTGTAATTGCTGTGTGGTCACATGATCTTCGCAGTGTAACTACAGAGCAGTTGCCTAGTTGTGTGTGCCCTGTAAAATAGTGATGTCCACTTTTTTTTCCCCCCAACCATGCAGTCTCAGAAATTGTGCGTTCCTCCTCCACAGCTGCAAGTGGGAAAAAGCAAGCAGCAAAATCTAAAGAAGAGTTAGCTCAGGAAAAGAAGAAAGAGTTAGAAAAACGGTTACAGGATGTCAGCGGGCAGCTAAACAACAACAAGAAACCTGCAAAAAAAGGTAACTGGCCCCACTTCATTGGTCACATGTAGTTAGGTTTCACTGCTGTACAGTCCCTGGGCCAAATCAGTTACTATATAGAGACAGATATATGTGTAGAGAGCGAATCAGTTAATATGCGGAGCTAAGTTTCAGACTGATGCGTTCACTTAAAAAAAATATGTGCACAGTTCCCATTACCAGACAAATTATTAGTCTTTATTAACTTGGGCTTGTCTACATGAGAAAGTTGCATCAGTTTAACTTAGGATATGATTTTAAAGTGATTTAGTTAAAGCAGAGCGAAAGGTTGTGTGGACAGTCTTACTTCAGTTTAAACCAAGCTTATTTTGGTTTAGCTTATGTCAGTTAGGAATCAGTTAAGGCTTACAGGTAGCTTCACTCACTGACTGCATTGGGGCAGGACTCCAATGGACGTTGAAGACGGGGATCGTTGCCCTAGCTGATTTGTCCTCATCATATGACACTGTCTGGAAACAGGGCCTCCTCCTCAATCTCCCGCATCATTCACTGCTGGCAAACGATCCCTCTCTTGGCAGCAATGACTGGCGACTGCTGCTTTAAGCTGCACCTTATTAGCCAGATCAGTAGACCAAGAACTCTTAACTTGGGCATCCCTCAGGGCTCCATCCTGGCCCAGATACTTTTTAATCTATACATTGTGGATATCCCAGTGATGGAAATTCATGTATGTGGATGACGTTGCTCTACCTGTTCAGCACACAAGCCTTCATACCATCAACTGCACCCTAATCCTAGATCCTACCACAATGGCTGATTAATTCCAATGCTGGAAACTTGGGCCTAGCTCAAAAAAAACCAGTAGTGACCGCTTTCCATCTGAACCATCAAATTACTAATACCAAACTCCGTGCGCAGTTCCGTGGCAAGAGAGTCAGGCATGAGGCTAACCCAAAGTATCTTGGTGTTAACGCTGGACCGGAGTTCGACCTTTCAACAACACCTGCGATAGGGTCGGGTCTTGTGTCGCGCTTATCAGGAAATCGGCTGGAATATCATGGGGCTCCAATCCACGGACCTTATGAACAGCAACAATTGCTTTGGTACATTCTGCGGCTGAATGCCGTGTGCCTGTGCGGTCTCACAGCAGCCACACTAAACTCCTTGACGCTCAACTCAATAACGCCACATGCTGAGTGTCCCCTTTGTTCTTTCGCACGGGGCCTGAAAGACATTCCCCAGCTCACTGGTGCAGGAATTGTACTGTCTATCAAACCTAGACATAAATTTTGTAGCCATTGCTACCTATCCAAGCCGTATGAAAGAAGTAATAGTTAAGGCTAAACTGAACGAAGAGTGTTTATGCAAGGGTTTGCGCTCATTTAACAAAATTGGTTTAAAAACTGATCTAAGGCCACATCTACATTATGAGCTAGGGCTGTTATTCCCCTGCTCGTGTACACATTCTCTCTCTATCTCTCATCCAGCTAATGTGGGTATAAATAGTATAGCCATGGTAGCACAGATAATGGCAGTGGAAGCATGGCTTAGCAGTGCTGTGTACAAATCAGTGTTAAACCAGTGGGTACATATTCAGCACCACTAAACTGGACCTCTGCAGCCGTGAGCCATGCTACCCCAGCTATGCTACTAGTTATACCATAGCTCAATGAGAACTACAGCGAGCGTGTCTACATGAGGAGAGGACTCACACCCCTTGCTCATAGTGTAGATGTAGCCTAAGTTAAACTGGTGCAACTTCCTCATGTAGACAAGGCTGTAGACTGAATAACAGGCTTGACAGCCTCCAAGCTTAGATCTTGCCCAGCTGGGGTAGAACTTTTGTATTGATAATCTGATAAACCTGCCTTTTTCCTACAGGAAAATTTTACCAACAAACATTATTCATCTCCCTGGGTTGGCTCTCCAAGAATGTACAGAACCCAGAGCTTGGGGGAAATACCCACTGAATAGTCCCCAGCAAAATCCACGGGCTGAATTCTCCTCTTAGCTGTACTGGTGTGAATCTTTTAAAGAACAGCTGGAGTCCAGCTGGTGGAAGTTGCCCAGGTGGAGGCTGTGCTAGCCAGCTTCAGGCCCTGCACACTGAGAGTGGGCTATGTACTTGTGCCATCCAGTTGAAACCAACCTGAGATTCAAGTTGTATTTATCGTGGGTTGTTTGGTTTTGGGTTTTTTTCCATTAAACATTTGCTATTAAAATAATTGGCTGCTTAAAAAGCTTGCTACCTGGGCAGTTCCACTTTAAGGCCTTCTCCAATTTTCCAGAGGTTTTGGATGTTGCCCTAGCTATCGGATTGTACCATACGAGCCCCTAGACTGTTCAACCCAAGGGTGGGAAGAGTGTAGAGAGGGGTGTATATGAATAAATCTTTCATAGTTCACATATCTTTCAAATAAATGATGCACAACCCACTTCCCTCTAGAAAAGTCTGGCTCGGTTCCATCCGGAGGCCCTTCCCGTCTCAGCAGCAGCAGCTCCTCAGAATCCGGAAGCAGCAGTTCAAGTGGATCCAGTTCGGACAGCAGTGATTCAGAATAAACTAGACACTTAACAAAAAAAAAAAATGGACAACATACACACCAATACTCTGCAGTGTTCCCTTCTATGGTTAATATACTACTCTTTTTCCACGGTGGTCAGGTTTTTTCCTCTCATTTTTAAATTTTTTTTTTTAAATTCAGTGTTATAAAAGATATCTTCCAATTTTTTTCTTTGCTTTTAATAGGTCAAAGATCTTTTTTGTGTGTGTGTGTGACTAGACTTTATGATAAGTAGTTCACTTTGCGTAAAGTCTCTAAATTTTTTAACTGAAGATGGTTGCTTGGATGTGACAAGAACTTTGAACTCTTAACAAGAGATCCATAGAAAAATCTGCAAGGTGTAGTATACAGGTGTTTTTTTTGTTTGTTTGTTTGTTTTTCCCCCCCCTTTTAATACACCCAACCTGGCTCACTACGACGCAAGGAAAAAATTTTTTAAAAAAGAAATCTCTGTAAAATGGTACTGTATCTGAAAGATGTTAGCTTTTGAACTAGTTGGTGTATTTGTTATTAGCACTAGTATTCTTAATCTCCAAGTCTACAGTGTGATGAAAATGTCAGATGCTATCATCTTTTTACATAAAAAAACAAAAACTCATGTACTGTGGATTGTTAAAATGTATCCTTTTGGGGGAGGGGGATAGAGAAGAAGGCTCCTATTCAGGAAGGTACTTAAGCATGTGCTTAACTTTAAGCATGTGAGCAATAGAGCTGGTCAGAATTCCCTGCCCCCCTCCAAAATTTTGATTTTTTGTTGAAAAAATAAAACATGTTTAGTCTTTCAACAAAAATCAACATTTTTTTGAGGAGAACAGACACTTTGTGTCGCTGAAAACCTCCAACTTCCCATCAAAAAATTTTCAACCACCCTAACGAGCCAGACCCCTTGACATCAAGGAAACGACCCACATGCTCAAAATGAGATATGTGCTCCAAGTACCTTCCCAAATTAGAGGCTATAGACAGGTTGGAGATAAAGTGAGCACTGCAGCTTCAGCCCAGGCCACATCACCAATGGAATGGAGTAGGGAGGTTGAATGTTTTTTATCCTATCTTTGTATGAGCAAGGAGCTCCTAGGAGGGAACGCTACTTCTGTGTCTCGCAGGGTGCAGGTTTCCAAACACTGAAACTTTTACCTCAAGGGAAAAAAAAAGGGGGAGGGGGTCAGAAAACCAGAAAAAAAAGACTTTTTTTTCATAAGGCTCAGCAATTTTCTATGAGAGTCCAGCCTAATGTTTAAACCTGCACTGCTGCATCACATACTCCATCGTCACTGTCCCTAATTTCATGTATATATAAATACTTTATTTATTAACACCATTGGTCATTTGAAACATTAAGAAAATTGCATTATGAAGAACAGCAGAAATGCAGAGGTTTTTTAAATGGTTTGAACCAGTCTAAAAAAAAAAAAAAATCTGAGACCTTATTTAAATGTATTGGACTTTTTACCTACAGGTGCTACAGTCCATTATTTCCTGTGTCGGTGCTCTATCATGTTTTGTGTGCTCAATCTTTGTTTTGTTTTTGTTCCTTCTTTTCTCTTGTTTTTTTTGTACAGAATTTGGAGACTTACAGGTATAGATGACTTCCGGATGCAGCACATTTTTATTTTATCTTCTTTGTAATTTTTCCACAAGATCTTTCTCGGTTTTTTTTTTAATCCAATTTTAGGAAAACCCCAGTTCTATAATATAAACTTTGTAATCTGAGGGGCGGAAATGTATAGTAAATTGAATTCTTGATTTTTTTTTAAAAAACTTTTTATTGTAAAGGAAAAAAAATATACAGAGTTTAACAGCAGTTATGCTTTTCCCTATCCGACCCCCAGTTCCCTGAGGCTACTTCGTTGCCTCTATCATGGGAAGCTTTGACATTTGCCCTGCAGAGGCCCATATTAGCAGACTGCCAAGAGCCTTCGGGCTGCACCTTATCCTCATAAAGTGGTGCAGGTTGCAGCTGGCCTCATTTTATAATACAGCGGTGTGGCCTATGAGGACTGCATATCCCAGCATGCAATGTTCCCAGCAAGTTTAGCTTCCAAAGAGCTGGAGAGAAAATGTTGCATGCTGGGACGTGTGGTCCAGGTGGGCCGCACCTCCTTTTTGAAAGAGGGAATCCATGGGGCCTGTTGCTAGAACACCATGGCTTGCACTTTGGGGCATCTTTGCTCTAAAATGTTCACTTTGGTGCAAAAGTTACTGTATCCAGGCTCAATTGTCACTCAATTCCCATGTAACCACATTTTATTGGACAAGACTTTTAGAGGATAGACTATCAGAGATGAAATAGCTGCCTTACCCTTGCATCTGACTGCAAACTACATCATCGTCACCTCAGTCAGCATTTCAGGAAAGATGGTGAGTTATTCATACATAACTCTTAATGCAACTGAAGCGGCTCTGTGTATGTGTCTTAATGACAAAATCAGCAGCAGCTGTACACAGAATCTGCCAGAGCCCCAGGACACATTATCCTGTTGTGCTAAAGGAATGGAGCCTGATTCTGTAAGACACTGAATGCCTCCTATAGATTGCTGAAGAGCCACTAGTCACTTTGAAATCAATGGGATATTCAGCCTTTCTGCAGGAGGTGCTCAGGGCCTTGCAGGATTGGGTCCTAAAGCATTTGCATGGAATGATCAATGAGGGTATCCAGCATCTTACCGAAATTAACAATTTACCTTTTCCATTAAACTGAGGTTCATTTTAGTTCTTATATTTCTTTTAAAACTGCCCTTCGTTGTTTAAATTAAAAAAACAACAAAACTTCTCCCCCAAACAGATCCTTAGTAATATATTTTTAAATGTTACTGTGAGGAAATGTAATATACATCTAATTAGAGCTTATGGTGGTTTTTTGTTGTTTTTGGTGGTTTTATTTTCTTTTTGAAGGGTGGATTTGCATTTTTGCTTTTTGTTTTTGTTTTAACCTTTAATGCGTGTTAAAAGAAACTGAGGACTATTTGGTTTTAAATAGATCTGAACAATTCAATGCCAATCTGGCAAAAAAAATCCTGAGAAATAAGCTATTTCCTTCATATTGAAATCCTCCCCCATGCGCATCTGGGTTACATCTATTAAATGAATATGAAATTCACTCAGGGACATAGTCATTGGTGGCAATTCACACAAGCTGATGAGCTGCCCCAGAGTGTTTATATCAAGTAAATAAAAATAAGTTTGATACTTGTAAGAAAATGGGGGTGGGGGGTGCCCACAGCAGAAAGGAGAAGAATGTGCATGTCCCTAATCAACCCGTGTCAATATATCATTTAAAAGCTTTATAAAATGATCATAGGTTAAGCCTATTTCTTGTCACAGCATAAGGCCCAGACTCCTATGGAAGCTGAGGAACATCGGCCTCCCAAGGATCAGGCCCTAGTTCACCTAGAAAACGAATGTGTTGATTAAAACTTTTTCACTGAATAGATACAGTTGAGGCAAAACACATTCAGTGTTTTTATTGCTGTGATTTTAAACTTTCCTATCAACAGGGTTTGAAATTGTAGAACTGATTTCCATTCAGAATGTAAAAATATGTATAACTAGTTACTACTTTTTTACACACACACACACACGCATTAAAGTGTTCTCTGGTTGGTGGAATCAGACAGCAGTTACCTAATTTAATTTTCTCTCTACTTTTGGGACTCTTAGACCAGTTTTTAATTTGTTTCCTTTTTTTAAATGATGTTTTTTAAGGCTAGGGATGGAACTAGGGGTGGGAGTTGGGGCATGACAAAAAAAAAACCTTTTTAGTAATGGATTTTAAAAATACATGTTCTAAAACGCAAGCAATTAGCATTATGGTGCAACTGTGGGCAGGCTGTGAGTTATAGGAGATTAATACAGGGCAGGAGGAGGTCATTACACTAGCAGCATTCTCATCCTTGTAAAATGGTTAGATGCATTTTTTAAAAATGGTATTTGCATATCTTTTTAAAAAATCATTTTTTAAAAGTAAATAAAACAACCCACCAGCTAGGATTTGACACGGGCCTTTTAGAGCTTACGCTCCGATAACTGGCATAACAATTCCAAAACAATTTGTTGTTGTACGTTTTGTTCCGTTTTTCCTTTTTTTTTTTAATATTTAAAACCAATGTTACTTTTCTGTATGATGTGCATGCAAATTTACCGTAACTCTTTTTCTTAAGACTTTTTAGTGCCATTTCTAGTATATTCCTGTAAAAGTCAGTTACTGAAGAATGAGTCAATGTAACTAGTTTTAGCTTGTTTATTGCAAATGCTGGCCTCGACACAACAGAATTAAAAAAGTTAGAAAGTAATCTTTGATGTTCCTGGTAATCATGGACCCCTCTCCTGGGGCATTTGTTTTGTTTTCATAATAAAAAAAAAATGCCTGTGCGTGTGAAGTTTTATACATTGCTTGTTTCCTTCCTTCCCCCTGGGTCTTCACCATGGTTGAAATCATATGAGGTCCTGATTCAGCAAAGCACTTAAGTAATATTGCCAAGTACTTATGTCTCTGGTTAACTTCAAGAGCATGCATAAATCCCAATGTAGTCAGTGCTTTGTTGAATAGGGATGTGCTTACAGCTTTGTCTACACATGCAAGTGGCACCACTTTGCATTTGCCAGTATGGTCAAAGTGGTATAATCCCCCTAGTGTGGACATAGTTATACAGGTATAAATGTGCTTCTACTGGTATAGTGTTTCCTGTACAAGCAAGGGAATAAGCTATACCAGTATAAGGCACCTGTATCCCAGGTTAACCGTGTTCATATTATGGATTGTACTGTAAAACTATATTGGTTAAAAAAAGAACCACACTGGTACAAAAACTATCTAGACCAGGCCTCAAGTACTTTGCTGACTCAGGGCCATATTGCTGGAGTGATCTAGGCTATTGCTTCCATGGTTTCCCCAACTAATTGTTCAGGATTTATTTTTCAGCAACCATCCCGCTTTAGGCCCTAATCCTGCAACTGGATCCATGTAGAGGATCCTTCCCACTGAAATCAATAGGGGCCCTGCCTGGAGTGTGGGTCTATTTGCAGGATTGGGGGCATAGGTAAGCTGCAGCATGGTTCTTGAAGTTTACCTGAAAAGAATCTGGGGGAAGGGGCATTGGTTTGGTTTAAATTTTTTCATTTTTTTTTTGGTTTGTTTTTACATCAGAAATTCAGGTCTCGTCTGCCCTGTTTTTCTAGAAGACTCCATGGATGACCAGAGAACTAGAGAGAGATGATATCCTGGTCACCAAGGAGATGCAAATTGATTTACTGAGAAGGGAACTGATTTTTATTCAGATGGTTTTAAAACTTTGCTTTTTGTAGACAGCTCTTTACTCAAATGTCTAACGGACGACTCTCTTGGTTAAACATTCCATACCTCCAAGACCCAACCCTTCGATGTAGGACATGGAAAGCTCTTGATACATTTCTCTGGGGCTTCCAAAGAAATTTCCAGGGGAACAAAAATAAAAAAAAAGAAAATACTTGGTGTGCCTGATATTTGCATGACTGCCCTTTGCGCTCCAGGAGAGAAGTCCTGGTCACAATCAAGTCAATAGCAAAACTCCCATTGATTACAATAGGGTCAGAGCTTCGTCCCAGGTGCTGGGATTCCAGCTGTCATCTGCACACGTTTGCAAGTGGTAGAACAGTACTCTCCCCTTTCCATCTGCCCACCTGCATCCACTAGCTGGCTCTTCATGACTAATTCTGAGACTGCGTCTTCACTGCCAAAAAGATGGGTTTTTAAGAGCAAGGTTGTTGCTAACACGCATTAGCTATCTTGCTGTAAAATCCTAGTGGAAACAAGGCACAGACAGTTGTTACGGTGGGGTAGGTGAGTGAGGTCAACATTATGTTCCCCACCTGAAGGATCTTGGCTAAGCTACATCTCTGTAACAATTACAGAGCATAAGGCATAGACAAGGTTATGCCATTCTGGCAATGTACATTTGCACTCACTTTCAGTGAGTTATAGAGGGGTAAAGGACCAGAGGTTAAATGAGAATCAGGCCTGTTATCTTGACTTGGGAAGTGCTATATTAAAAGAGGGAAGCTGAGGAATTTCACTGTGGTTTAACAGCTGGTTAGGCACCAGTTAATTACTTTGAACTGGCCAAAACTAATGCCAGATGCTGGAATTTTTACCAACACTGACCCCACTTACGCAGCAGCCATTGCTATTCTAGCAACAGTTGGTTGGTCCAGTCTGTCTTGTGAGCCAGCAAATGTGCAAGAGAGGTAAGTGTTTTATTAATAATAACCTGTAAGAGGCACAGTCAGCACCACTGGGCATAGTCAGGGGGTTAATTAAAAGCTGGACCAATTGGTATTGGAAACCTTGGAGCTACTTTCAAGTGGCTAAGACTGCGGTTTGCCTGTGAGAGGCAACTCAGTCAGATCTGGCTAGGTACACATTTTTCTGCCATGTGCTGGCTATTTTAGGTCTTATTTTCAAGCACTATATACCCCAAGGACAGGGATAGCTGAGCCCCAAGAGGGTTTGCTCCTGCATCTCCATCCCCTTTAAAAATAATAATAGCTGTACTGGGTCAGACCAATGGTCCATCTAGCCCAGTATCCTGTTTTCCGAAAGCGGCTGGGACCAGATGCTTCAGAGAGAATGAACAGAGCAGGGCAATTTTCAGTGACCCATTCTCTCGTCCACGCTCAATTTCTGGCAGTCAGATGCTTAGGGACACCCAGAGCCACGAGCCATTCCTACATGACAGCACTAAAAATGATATGACATTTACTCTCTTCCTGTAGTTTTATTATTGTTAAATGGCGTCTCTCTCTCTTTCTCTTCTGCTGCAGGAGATCTCCTTCCACAGGATGTGCTGTCCCAGAAAAGGCAACGTCTGCCCTGAGCCACAGATGGCCCATCAGGCTGACGTGGTTTACACTGTGTGTCATTTTTCATCAACCACTTTTGACTTCCCCAACCCTATGGATCCAGGTGCCTATGCTGCAGCTGAGTGAGCTGGAGGCAGCTTTTCAGTGTGAAACTGATCTAGACTTGAATACATGACCTGTTGGATTGTCGTAACGCACCTCAACCACTTTGCCACTGCACCTCAAGCTGGCCAAGAGGAATCTCAAGTAGGAATTAGAGATGTTATTTCACCTCTGTATTTGGCTCTCCTGTGACTGCTGCTGCTGGATACCATGTTCAGATCTGGTGTCCACAGTGCAAGAAGGATATTGATAAACTGGAGCCATGCGAATGACTAAAGGATCAGGAAACCTGCCTTACCAGTGATAGACTCAAGGAGCTCAAGCTATTTAGCTTAACAAAGAGAAGATTAAAGAGAACTTGATCACAGTCTGTAAGTACCTACATGGGGAACAAATATTTGATAATGGGCTCTTCAATCTAGCAGATAAAGATAGAATACGATTCAATAGCTAGAAGTTAAAGCTAGAGAAATTCAGACTGTAAAAAAAATTTTAACAGAGAGGGTAAGTAGGTGTCAGAACAATTTAGCCAGGGCATGGTGGATTCTCCATCACTGGCTATTTTTAAATTGTGAGGGAGTGGGATGCGGGCAGTTGTGCCTAGTTGTAGGAGCTGAAGCCCAAGGTCAGTCTGGGAGCAAGAGGCCAGATGTCAGGAATCAGAGCTGGGTTGCCTGTAGTGAGGCACGGCTGGATCCAAGGCAGCAGCGGGGCTGGGAACAAGCAGGCGCCATTGTAGCACATGCTTTGAACAGACAGCACCCTGCTACTGCTGCTGGTCTTAAGAGCAAGTATGCTGATCCCCTTAGCCAATCAGGCGGCTCCACTGAGGCTTAGCTGTACTTGTTAGACTGCCTGGGGGTTTAGCTAGAAGGTAAGCAGGACTCTGTGGGTCCTTACTGGACATAATTCAGGATTGGATGTTTTTTCTGAATGATCTGCTCTAGGAATTATTCTGGGAAGTTCTCTGGCCTGGGTTATACAGAAGGTCAGACCCGATGATCACTGTGGTCCCTTCTGGCTTGGAATCTATGAAAGGACGGACAGCATATGGCTCCCTGTCAGCTCAGTGGACTCGCTTTGACATCTTCACTGTAGCCCTTCATGCACATGAGAAGCAGCGACAGCAGGGGTACCCATCAAATCCCATCTCAAGCTCCACAGGAAGAGTTCACAAAACCTTTGGGCTGTTGAATCAGCAATGAAGACTGAGCAGCTGTGCAACAGCACTGTCCTGGAGACTCCAGCCTCACCCACAACTAGCTAACCACAGGTAACCTCGGCTGCAGATTTCTGTTCTGAGAGACTCATCCTTACGTTAAGGAATAGATGGCAATCAGACACCCCTAATTAATACAATCCCCAACTGGGTGTATCTGCATAAATACCTACCTGCCCAATACCTTGGTCAGTATTTTGAGCTGTAATACAAATAATAATCAGACGGGCTAAGGTAGTTAATGTGAAAAAGAAAAAACAGCTGGTACAGATGACACATTCAAACCATTTTAATTGACATCAATAGACAACAAATGCATTTACAATAACTGCACCAACACTGCATAACTAATTACAGAAACTCGGTTCATACTAGTCATACCACCAAATCTGCCAAGACTACTGAGAATACATTAATACTAAATAATGAGAAAATATACAATCACATTTAGAGGGATGTGCAGAAAAGCAAGCAATACAACATCCCCTTAGTGCCGTGTAAGGTCTGCTCCTGTAGACATGCTTAACTTTACCCACCCGAATAGTCCAGAGGAGACCAAGGTCGTGTGTAAAATAAAGTCTATGCATAAGTGTTTGCAGGATCAGGGCCCAAGTTAAACTTTCTGAACATACAGTATTTTGCCATAGTCATGGATACATGCATAAATAGTAACAGCTAAACAAATCAGGGGTAACTCTGATCTAGTGAATGCACTTGCTAACAGTAAGTGCTGAGTGCACAAAAACTAGTTCATCCACAGTAGAATGGATGTGTTATTTTTAGCTTGGGAGAAGGCTGGATACCGAATTTTTCTGTATATTAAGAAACTTTAAGGTGCTTAAAAAGTTTTTAAAATAAAACTTCTTGGAATAAGCCTAATGACTACTGAGAAGTACAGGAGAATGGGCCCAATTCTGCAACATGCATAGCTTTAGACAGATGGGTAGCCTAACTGAAGTCAGTTAAGCAGGTGCCCGAGTACTTTGTTGGATCAGGGCCAGGGCCGCAGTAAGTACCTGGCTGAATTGGAGTCCAGGGGTCTGATCCAGCAAAATCCTTAAGGCATTTTATCTGTAGGCATGTGATTAGTGCCACCGAAGTCAACGGGACTGTGCACATGCTTGAGTTTAAGCATGTGCTGGATGAGCCATGTAAATCCCATGATTTCTATGGGCTTGATCCTGCCCGGCTAGATCAAGCCGTAATATACACAATAGGGTAGCGATGGCAGACACAACTGGGAGCCAGACCCCAGTGTTCATTTCCAGATGTAGAAGTCTGGTTTTTTAAAAAATCCTTTAGACTTTAACAACTGACAAAAATAATTTCTGGACACAATTTTTTAAATATTGATATCAACTACAATTAAATACAAGAAGTTGTTTGTCAAAACTTAAATAAACAATCCTTCCTAGCTTTATTTATAATGGACACTCCCATTATTTTTGTTTGAAATAGGAACTGCATAAATAGAGTGAGACACATTAAGAAGGCTAAATGCATAACTGTTACATGCATTAAGGTTCAACTATACAGAATGCTTGAACAAGGAAATCCCTTTTGCAGCTGACCTATGGCTGTAGCACTCCTGTTTTCTTTCAGACATTTCTTTCCTTTCAACCCTTACCAAGCGATGTGTGTGTTTAACAGAAGCTTTCTTCATTATTACTCTCCTAAATCTATCCTTGCCTATCTGATGATTCAGTCATCATTCTGGTGATATGCTTTTGAACTATTATGTGACCCATGCAATTGTTACTTAAGCAGAGTATTATTCATGTGAGTCGTCCTATTGACTTCACAGAATGATGCCTCCAGATTGGTACCTCCATGACACTAAACTGTAATATCAGAGAGAAGCAACTGCCTTTATACACCTCCCTTACCCAGACCTTTCTAAAGCCCACATGTAACTTCATTCAGTACATCCTTTCCCTATTCTGCTTAATACTGTAAATTATTCAACTCAACTGCCAGATCATGAATTGAGATTGTAAGAGACCATTTATAGGGAAAATATGAAAAGGGGACAGGAAACGTCCAAAATGAAGGTTCTGTGTATTTTTGCAGAACAGGCTCACTAGAAGCATTCTGAAGAATCATTTCAAATGAAAGCAGTTCGGACTCCAACATTGCTGAGATGCATTTGGAAGGCCGCCATTGCAGAATTTTGCTAGTGTATAAGGACTGGCAAGTGAAACTGACTAGCCTATTTTCATCATTCAGTCTCACTGAGATACGTAACAGAAATCAGTGGCATCAACAGTGAAAATAAATTTAAACTTCAAACATCCTTTCAGTTTTAATAATCTTCTAAGGACCAGTCCCCACACAAAAGTTGTACTGTTCTAATGATAGTGGTACAGTTAAAATGGTAAACCGCCCCTGGCCTCTGATGTTGTTATATTGGTATAAACTTGCTTATGCCAGAATAGTTATTCTTGTAAGGAAAGGGGAATAAGCTACACAGGTGGAAGACAGGTTTATACCAATGTGTATTCACACTAGGGACTATAGTGATACAATGATTTCAGTAACACAATCACACCCATAAGTGAAACAGTTACATTGGTACCCAATCAGAGGGAAGGTCAGGCATAAAGCAGTTAGACACACAAGGAAGACAGTATGTCTCTTTCTTTTTTAGCCTGATCCCTTGATTTAACATTTTGGCCTTTTCCTCTAGTAAGGTGTCCCCAGTCTTCATCTCTTCGTACCACACTAAACCTTGGTAGGTTGATCCCAATTATCTAATAGTCAGCAGTGATGGGAAACAATGTAACCAAACCTGCCATTAATATTAATAGTGGCTTTTGAATGAAAATGCTTGTTAGAACTTGCCTGAGGCCTAGCACATGTATGTTTGCCATGCACAGATCTCTGAGACGAAGCCTTTAAAATTACATAATCATGCAAAACTTTGATTGCCCAGTGTCTCTGGAGACATCCAGTTTGTTTTTGTCCCGTACCAGGATGGCCTCGTTACCATACTGCGAGTACCACATACTCCGGCTTCTACTCAAGTATGTACCAGGTGGGACAGTCTCCAACTTCTGCTGCTGCTGCTGCCAGATGAGCAACGAAGTGTCCCTGTAACGAAGCCTGGCATAGCTCTCAGATAAGGCTTTTTCAGCTAGTGGCACCCGTCCATTCATTACTCAGCCTGTCATTCACTCTGGAATGACACTGGAGACTAAACGTGTTTCATACCAGCTCTCAAGCGCTGTAGTGGATTCCTTGGCTTAATCGGGGCTTCACAGGTATAAGCCAGGGTACAATGCTGCTCCTACTGCTCTGAGATAAAAGGCAATCTACCTTAGCTATGGCACTATTGGGGCTTATGACATATAGGTCAGCATGCATAACATGCTGTACAACACTTCTGACACAGACTCGTCTGTATGTTACAGCACCATAGAAGACTTGTGCTTACTCTCAGTGTAATAAATTAGGACATCTGAGGGACCGATTGTACATTGATGATGCCCTGTCATTTTGCAAAGGTTTATTGTGCACACACCCCATTTGGTACTGGAGTCCATGGAGAGACAGCCTCAACAACCTGAAACGGAGGCCTAAAGGCTAATGGCTGGCTCAGAAAAATCCGGACCCCTTAGAGAGATTTTAATTAAACGGTGAAACAACAGAGATATAGGAGGTCAACGTAGTCCAGACTTGCGCCCATTTCACTGCTTGTGCCTGGTTTCTTTACCCTTTAAAATGGATTTATTGATAGGCGTGTGCATGAGTCACTTCATTAAAAAGCACCGGGCAATAGATCCCCGCTGGGTCTGGTCGGTGCAGTGTATCTGAAGCACATCGATTAAGTTATCTCTGGTTTTCCAATTCCCAAAGATGTGTTCTCTAGTAATAATCATGACTCTTCAATGGAAAAGCAGCAAATATTACAGTTTGGCCGGGGGTACGGCTGGGAAAATCCCAGTGAAATAGACATGGCTGGTACAATGTGCTGTGTCAATACCTTGTTGCACATGAGTGAGTGGTAAAGGTCTTCGCAAGCTGATTCATGGGCCTTTCCTTCTTACTGCAGACTGGCTTCCCACCGGGGTTCACCCTTCATTTTGTTCAACCTAGAGTGACATGAAGAACAGGGCTGCTCACATCCTCCCACCCAGAGCAAAGAACACTCTAGGCACCGGTCACAGAGCTCTGGGTCCGGCAGGTACTTCTCAGTCTGCTTCAGGAATGCTTTAGTCTTCTTCACTTTGGTCCCCTTGTTAATATTTTAGGGGAGTGAGTTGTTCCCTTCCCCAAACTCCCTTAGCCTCTTTTGTGATGAGCTTTGCTTTCGACCCCCACTAGTTACTGCTGGGGGGATGAGCTATATCTCCAACCCCCACTCCCCAGGCCCCCAGTCACTGCGGGGGGGGGTGATTGATACCCCCACCCCAATCCCCCAGTCACTGTGAGGGGGGTGATTGATACCCCCACCTCAACCCCTCAGTCACTGTGGGGGGGGCAGGGTGATTGATACCCCCAGTCACTGCTGCGGGGGGGGGGTAATCGATACCCCAGTCACTGCGGGGGGGTGATCCATACCGCCGCCCCAACCCCCCAGTCACTGTGGGGGGGGGGGTGATACCCCCACCACAACCCCCCAGTCACTGCGGGGGGGGTGATTGATACCCCCACCCCAACCCCCCAGTCACTGCTGCGGGGGGGGTGATCGATACCCCAGTCACTGCTGCGGGGGGGGTTATCCATACCCCCAGCCCCCCAGTCACTTGAGGGGGGTGATCGATATCTCCAACCCCCACCCCAACCCCCCAGTCACTGCTGCGGGGGGGGTGATCGATACCCCCAGTCACTGCTGCGGGGGGGGTGATCGATACCCCCAGCCCCCCAGTCACTTGAGGGGGGTGATCGATATCTCCAACCCCCACCCCCCAGACCCCCAGTCACTGCGGGGGGGGGTGATTGATACCCCCACCCCAACCCCCCAATCACTGCGAGGGGGGTGATTGATACCCCCACCTCAACCCCTCAGTCACTGTGGGGGGGGGCAGGGTGATTGATACCCCCAGTCACTGCGGGGGGGTGATCGATACCCCCAGTCACTGCTGCGGGGGGGGGAGGTGATCGATACCCCAGTCACTGCGGGGGGGTGATCCATACCGCCGCCCCAACCCCCCAGTCACTGCGGGGGGGTGATCGATACCCCCAGTCACTGCTGCGGGGGGGGTGATTGATACCCCCACCCCAACCCCCCAGTCACTGTGTGGGGGGTGATCGATACCCCCAGTCACTGCTGCGGGGGGGGGGTGATCGATACCCCAGTCACTGCGGGGGGGGTGATCGATACCCCAGTCACTGCTGCGGGGGGGGGGTGATCGATACCCCAGTCACTGCGGGGGGGTGATCCATACCGCCGCCCCAACCCCCCAGTCACTGCGGGGGGGGTGATCGATACCCCCAGTCACTGCTGCGGGGCGGGTGATTGATACCCCCACCCCAACCCCCCAGTCACTGTGTGGGGGGTGATCGATACCCCCAGTCACTGCTGCGGGGGGGGGTGATCGATACCCCAGTCACTGCGGGGGGGGTGATCGATACCCCAGTCACTGCTGCGGGGGGGGGGGTGATCGATACCCCAGTCACTGCGGGGGGGTGATCCATACCGCCGCCCCAACCCCCCAGTCACGGCGGGGGGGGTGAGCGATACCCCCAGTCACTGCGGCGGGGCGGGTGATTGATACCCCCACCCCAACCCCCCAGTCACTGTGTGGGGGGTGATCGATACCCCCAGTCACTGCTGCGGGGGGGGGTGATCGATACCCCAGTCACTGCGGGGGGGGTGATCGATACCCCAGTCACTGCTGCGGGGGGGGGGGTGATCGATACCCCAGTCACTGCGGGGGGGTGATCCATACCGCCGCCCCAACCCCCCAGTCACTGCGGGGGGGGTGATCGATACCCCCAGTCACTGCTGCGGGGCGGGTGATTGATACCCCCACCCCAACCCCCCAGTCACTGTGTGGGGGGTGATCGATACCCCCAGTCACTGCTGCGGGGGGGGGTGATCGATACCCCAGTCACTGCGGGGGGGTGATCCATACCCCCACCCCAACCCCCCAGTCACTGCGGGGGGGGTGATTGATACCCCCACCCCAACCCCCCAGTCACTGCTGCGGGGGGGGTGATCGATACCCCCCCCCGTCACTCCCTCCCGCTACCTGCCGCGCTCCGCCGCGCCCTGGCCTCGGCTTCCCCGTCGCCACGAAACCGCTGCGGCTGCGAGTTCCGAGAGCATCGATGGGCAGGGGAGACGCACGAGCGCCGAGCAATCCACCGCCGGGCGCTGCGGCTCGCGCTGCCCCGTGCCCTGCCCAGTGCCCTGTGCGCTGTGCGGTGCCCGGAACTGCCCCCTGCCTCTGGGCGGTGCCCGACCCTGCCCTGTGCCCCTGTGCGGTGCCCGGCCCTGCCCTGTGCCTCTGTGCGGTGCCCGGCCCTGCCCTGTGCGCTGTGCGGTGCCCGGCCCTGCCCTGTGCGCTGTGCGGTGCCCGGAACTGCCCCCTGCCTCTGGGCGGTGCCCGACCCTGCCCTGTGCCCCTGTGCGGTGCCCGGCCCTGCCCTGTGCCTCTGTGCGGTGCCCGGCCCTGCTCTGTGCGCTGTGCGGTGCCCGGCCCTGCCCTGTGCGCTGTGCGGTGCCCGGAACTGCCCCCTGCCTCTGGGCGGTGCCCGACCCTGCCCTGTGCCCCTGTGCGGTGCCCGGCCCTGCCCTGTGCCTCTGTGCGGTGCCCGGCCCTGCTCTGTGCGCTGTGCGGTGCCCGGCCCTGCCCTGTGCCTCTGTGCGGTGCCCGGCCCTGCCCTGTGCCTCTGTGCGGTGCCTGGCCCTGCCCAGTGCGCTGTGCGGTGCCCGGCCCTGCCCTGTGCGCTGTGCGGTGCCCGGCCCTGCCCTGTGCGCTGTGCGGTGCCCGGAACTGCCCCCTGCCTCTGGGCGGTGCCCGACCCTGCCCTGTGCCCCTGTGCGGTGCCCGGCCCTGCCCTGTGCCTCTGTGCGGTGCCCGGCCCTGCTCTGTGCGCTGTGCGGTGCCCGGCCCTGCCCTGTGCCTCTGTGCGGTGCCCGGCCCTGCCCTGTGCCTCTGTGCGGTGCCTGGCCCTGCCCTGTGGCCCTGTGCGGTGCCCGAACCTGCCCTGTGCGCTGTGCGGTGCCCGGCCCTGCCCTGTGCCTCTGTGCGGGGCCCGAACCTGCCCTGTGCGCTGTGTGGTGCCCGAACCTGCCCTGTGCGCTGTGCGGTGCCCGGCCCTGCCCTGTGCCTCTGGGTGGTGCCCGGCCCTGCTCTGTGCGCTCCGTGGTGCCCGGCCCTGCCCTGTGCCTCTGTGCGGTGCCCGGCCCTGCCCTGTGCCTCTGTGCGGGGCCCGGCCCTGCCCTGTGCCTCTGTGCGGTGCCCGGCCCTGCCCTGTGCCTCTGTGCGGTGCCTGGCCCTGCCCTGTGGCCCTGTGCGGTGCCCGAACCTGCCCTGTGCGCTGTGCGGTGCCCGGCCCTGCCCTGTGCCTCTGTGCGGGGCCCGAACCTGCCCTGTGCGCTGTGCGGTGCCCGGCCCTGCCCTGTGCCTCTGGGTGGTGCCCGGCCCTGCCCTGTGCGCTGTGCGGTGCCCGGCCCTGCCCTGTGGCCCTGTGCAGTGCCCGGCCCTGCGCTGTGCCCCTGTGCGGTGCCCGAACCTGCCCTGTGCGCTGTGCGGTGCCCGGCCCTGCCCTGTGCGCTGTGCGGTGCCCGGCCCTGCCCTGTGCCTCTGTGCGGTGCCCGGCCCTGCCCTGTGCGCTGTGCGGTGCCCGGCCCTGCCCTGTGCGCTGTGCGGGGCCCGACCCTGCCCTGTGCCTCTGTGCGGTGCCCGGCCCTGCCCTGTGCGCTGTGCGGTGCCCGGCCCTGCCCAGTGCGCTGTGCGCTGTGCGGTGCCCGGCCCTGCTCTGTGCCTCTGTGCGGTGCCCGGCCCTGCCCAGTGCGCTGTGCGCTGTGCGGTGCCCGGCCCTGCTCTGTGCCTCTGTGCGGTGCCCGGCCCTGCCCAGTGCGCTGTGCGCTGTGCGGTGCCCGGCCCTGCTCTGTGCCTCTGTGCGGTGCCCGGCCCTGCCCAGTGCGCTCCGTGGTGCCCGGCCCTGCCCTGTGCCTCTGTGCGGTGCCCGGCCCTGCCCTGTGCCTCTGTGCGGTGCCTGGCCCTGCCCTGTGGCCCTGTGCGGTGCCCGAACCTGCCCTGTGCGCTGTGCGGTGCCCGGCCCTGCCCTGTGCCTCTGTGCGGGGCCCGAACCTGCCCTGTGCGCTGTGCGGTGCCCGGCCCTGCCCTGTGCCTCTGGGTGGTGCCCGGCCCTGCCCTGTGCGCTGTGCGGTGCCCGGCCCTGCCCTGTGGCCCTGTGCAGTGCCCGGCCCTGCGCTGTGCCCCTGTGCGGTGCCCGAACCTGCCCTGTGCGCTGTGCGGTGCCCGGCCCTGCCCTGTGCGCTGTGCGGTGCCCGGCCCTGCCCTGTGCCTCTGTGCGGTGCCCGGCCCTGCCCTGTGCGCTGTGCGGTGCCCGGCCCTGCCCTGTGCCTCTGTGCGGTGCCCGGCCCTGCCCTGTGCGCTGTGCGGTGCCCGGCCCTGCCCTGTGCGCTGTGCGGGGCCCGACCCTGCCCTGTGCCTCTGTGCGGTGCCCGGCCCTGCCCTGTGCGCTGTGCTGTGCCCGGCCCTGCCCAGTGCGCTGTGCGCTGTGCGGTGCCCGGCCCTGCTCTGTGCCTCTGTGCGGTGCCCGGCCCTGCCCAGTGCGCTGTGCGCTGTGCGGTGCCCGGCCCTGCTCTGTGCCTCTGTGCGGTGCCCGGCCCTGCCCTGTGCGCTGTGCGGTGCCCGGCCCTGCTCTGTGCCTCTGTGCGGTGCCCGGCCCTGCCCAGTGCGCTCCGTGGTGCCCGGCCCTGCCCTGTGCCTCTGTGCGGTGCCCGGCCCTGCCCTGTGCCTCTGTGCGGTGCCCGGCCCTGCCCCCTGCCCCTGTGCAGTGCCCGGCCCTGCCCCCTGCCCCTGTGTGGTGCCTGGCCCTGCCCCATTGCCCTTGTGCGCTGTGCGGTGCCCGGCCCTGCCCTGTGCCTCTGTGCGGTGCCCGGCCCTGCCCTGTGCGCTGTGCGGTGCCCGGCCCTGCCCTGTGCCTCTGTGCGGTGCCCGGCCCTGCCCCCTGCCCCTGTGCAGTGCCCGGCCCTGCCCCCTGCCCCTGTGTGGTGCCTGGCCCTGCCCCATTGCCCTTGTGCGCTGTGCGGTGCCCGGCCCTGCCCTGTGCCTCTGTGCGGTGCCCGGCCCTGCTCTGTGCGCTGTGCGGTGCCCGACCCTGCCCTGTGCCTCTGTGCGGTGCCCGGCCCTGCCCTGTGCCCCTGTGCGGTGCCCGGCCCTGCCCCATTGCCCTTGTGCGCTGTGCGGTGCCTGGTGCTGCCCTGTGCGGGGCCCGGCCCTGCTCTGTGCGCTGTGCGGTGCCCGACCCTGCCCTGTGCCTCTGTGCGGTGCCCGGCCCTGCTCTGTGTGCTGTGCGGTGCCCGGCCCTGCCCTGTGCCTCTGTGCGGTGCCCGGCCCTGCCCTGTGCCTCTGTGTGGGGCCTGGCACTGCCCATTGCCCTTGTGCGCTGTATGGTGCCCAGCCCTCCCCCGTTCCCCTGTGCACTGTGGTGCCTGGCGCTGCCCCCTGCCCCTGTGCATGGTGTGGGGCCTGGCGTTGCCATTGTGCTCTACGCAGTTCATTGCGCTCCATATTTTGGGGAGCCTGGTTGCCTTGCAGGGTGCATGGTGCTGCTTGTGGCACCACGAGCCCCACTCCGCTCAGAGTCTCTTGGAGTTTTGATGCACTGGGTTGTGTTGCAGCAAGTCCCTTCGTGCCCCGATGTGACTTAAAAATAATAAAATTGGGACGCTTTTTATTTGCTTTTCACTCGGGTCACATTTTCAAGTGTTTCTCTACAGTCTTGAGGGCTAGATTATGTGTTTTTAGACTGAAAGCTGAGATTCACATGACTCCAGAAGTTGGGTGTAGGGAGGCTGTATGGTTTCCCGGTGCCCCGGAGTGGGACGGACACGAGAGTGGGCGGAGCCAGAGCACTCTAAGCCTGCCCCCTAGAGGGTCAGAGGCAGGACAGGCAATATAAGAGCTCAACCCCAGAGCTCATTTAAGAGGCAGCTGCTGGAGAAGCCGGACACCTCTGGCCCAGCTCCCGCTGGGGAGACTCCAGCAACAGACCTAGAGACTGGCCTAATAGGCCGATATTCAACGCGGACCAGCATGTGGGAGAGACCCCGAGCTTTCCCCTTGCCAGCTACCTTGAAGAGACCCTGAGCCTTCCCCTCGCCAGTTACCCTGAAGAGACCCCGAGCCTTCCCCTCGCCAGCTACCTGAGGATCCAATGGTGATCAACCCCCTGGAGGACCCCACCTTGACCGAGGTATCTCCAGAGGGGAGTTGGGAAGTAGCCTGGGGGCAGGTGACCCTAGTCTGGCTGCAACACAGGCAGAACCTGTGTCAGTGTGTTGCGGTCAGGATCCCCGCTGACATAGCAGTGGGTCTTCTGCCGCTGCTAGGGCCCCGGGCTGGGACGCAGTGGAGTGGGAGGGCCTGTGTCCCCCACTGCCACCCACTACATGAGTGGCACTCTCCCCCTCTCCCAGGCCACTCAGAGCCTGAAGTCTGAGTGTGCTATTCATCTGGGTTTGCTCAGCCCCTGCCTGAGCGCCTGAGCCTTGACTCTTTACTGCTCCACCCTGACCCAGGGCCTGGCTTATTAACGGCTAACGGGTATCTGGGTTTGTTCAGCCCTTGCCTAAGGGCCTGAGCTGTGGCTCTTTACTGCCCCTCCCTGACCCAGGGCCTGGGCTAGTTATCTGTTAATTGTTACCTGTGTGTGCCCAGCCCCTGCCAGACGGCTTGAACCAGGACTCCTGCGGCCTGACTGATTCCCCAAGGGGCTGTGCAAGGACTGAGGGAGGCAGTGTGGTTCCCGGCCGCCCCGGAAACGGACGACCCTGACGAACCCTCTCTACACTGGGGCTTTAAGAAAAATATTGTGAGAGTTGGTAAAGCTGCAAGAGACACATCTGTAGTGTGCAAATGCCACTCTCACCAGACAGCTGGACATTCCTGATTGCTGAAACAGCACAGCACACATGGCAGGCAACTAAGTGCAACCAGGGCAGCAATACCATTCCTGGGTATACATAGGTAATAACAATTGTAACATAAAAGCAGTGATTTTAGTCTGTTGATGGGTAGCTGTTACCAGTGCAATGCATCTCAGACTTGCAGACTCCTTTCTCTTCTCTTACAGGAAATAAGTTATGCACTAGCCTGATTAGATTGGCAGGGTACTCGAAGGTTGGCTGCCAATCAGACTGACTGGATGATAGTGCATATATAATCTCTGTCTTGAAGATTCATGGATTATGAGTCCAGAAGTGACCATTGTTATGATCTCATCTGACCACCTGCTGCAGCATGGCCAACCCCAAGTGTTTGAAAATCAAGAGTCAGGTCCTCAAAAATCGTGAGATTGTTATAAAAATCATGAGGTTTTAAAATAATAAATGTGAGGTTCTTGTTATTTGCTGATGAGGCCTTTAGGGTTCATGGCTTTTAAGCTTTGTTTCACAACCACAAGAGCTGGAAATGTACTGCTATTTAAAAATGAAACTGGAGATTATCAGGCAATCAACTGATTGCAGAAGCTGGAGCTTTAAGGGAAACATGGCATATTGTGAGACTAGCAATAAAATCACGAGAGTTGCAAGGAGGAGATGCAGTCTCTGTGTCCTAACAGGAGGATAAGTAGGAAAATATAATAGGATTCCCAGTGCACAGAAAGAGGTTGACTGGGGTGAATTGGGTTTTATGATTCTTTATTTGTATTTTAGCAGCACCTTGAAACTCCAGCTGGGATCAGCGCTAGGTGCTGTACATGCACACTGTGAGAGACAATGCCTGACCCAGAGAGATTACAGTCTAAACAGACAAGGCGGACAAAGGGAATAATAGCTCCATTTTACATACAGGGAGCTGAGGCAAAGACTAAGTGATTTGCCTGAGGGCAGGCAGGAAGTCTGTAGCTGAACCAGGAACTGAATCCAATCAAATGTTTTCAGAACAAGACTTCCCTTCCTTTCTTAGTGGTTTTCTGTTTCATAGTGGATGAGAGCAAAGATGTTGTTTGGGGCTGAATATGAAGAAGACCATGTTGTAAGATGTGGTTGTCCCTTGACCACAGTGCATAGTTGGGATGGGAAAATGTCTCTCTGGCTGTATAAGATATTGGTGTCTCTGGCTAATAATCATAGGAAATGTAGGACTGGGAAGCACCTCGATAGGTCATTTAGTCCAGTCCCCTGAACTGAGGCAGAACTAAGTATTATCTAGACCATCCCTGACAGGAGTTTGTCTAGCCTGTTCTTAAAAACTTCCAGTGACAGAGATGCCACAGATAATTTGCTCCAGTGCTTAACTACCCTTAGAGTTAGGAATCTTTTCCTAATGTCTCACCTAAATCTCCCAGTTTAAGCCCATTACATTCTTGTCCTGTCCTCAGTGGTTAGGGAGAACAATTTATCACCCTTCTCTTTATAACAACCTTTTACATTCTTGGTGAGTAGGTGAACAGAAGGTTGAAGACTAGGCCTTGTGTAATGGGTGTCACTTATGGGAGTTTATAGCCAATATTGGAAATGTATACAATGACCCATAGTTGGGTGTCAGAGGATGTTTAGTTATTGACTGAAGCTGAGTAAGGATTGGAGGTCAGAGTTAAGGTTATGTTTGGAATATTCAGTGTGAAATTTACAAATGTACGCTTGTTTAAGAACCTGTATGAACTGTGAGTGTAACCAAATAGTTATCTACCCTCTCTTAATTGTTCATTTCCATATTTTTTAATGCTTATGTTTTTCTTAACTGTAATATTTTTGGCAAACATAGGAGGTAATTTCTCTTAGGGCTAGCTATTTTTACCCTGCTGATGATGCTAAATTTAAACTCTCACACTTCACATCTCTTGTGGCTAAAATGCCATTGAACATTTTGCTAAATATCTGATGCATGAAATTATTAGACAAATAGATTATTATTTATTTCTATTACCATAGGATCTAGGGGCCCGAATCATGGACCAAGACCCCATTTTGCTAGCTACCATCCCCTTCACATGTGGCTTTCATTTACATATTTCAAAAAATACCTTGTTATTTCCAACAAATAGGGATACATTACTACTCTACACTTCCTGCCTGCATCCAAAAGTGTTGACCTGAGAAAGAAAGGAGAAGAAAAGGAATGAATGAACCTGCAAAAATGTTCCCATTCAAATATTCTGACAGTGCTTGTGAAATCAGGTCTGTGCCTCCTACTAGCATGGAAGAGAAAGCAGACTGGCTCATGTTCCAGCTCGTGGGAGTTTGAGAGCAAAATGCAGAATCTTTAGTGGATCCAGATTTATTTTTTGGCATGGTCAAGGTATCTCGAGCTTCTCCAAAGCTCTAGTGGTGGCGTCATCATCGAGCCCACAGCAAACTAACCCCCGCAGTAACTGAAGTGATTAAGTTGCAAAGCTAACAAAAGAAGAAGAATTGAAAGCTCTTGGCCTCCAAAAGTCAGCTGCTGTCTCTGTCTGTCTATGTGACCCTCCCCTTGTCCTCTTTGAATCCTTGCATAGTCTGCCAACAAGTGCACTTCTCAAGTAAATGTTTTAGAACAGCAATAGGTATTACACGGACAAACACCACTCTGATGTCAGCAAATGCCTAACTCCCATTCTCCAAAGGAAACTTTGATGTCTTTCAACTAAACCCAAGGGCTGAGTTCAATCCTAGAGGGAGCCACTTAGGGATCTGGGGCAAAAATCTGTCTGGGGATTGGTCCTGCTTTGAGCAGGGGGTTGGACTAGGTGACCTCCTGAGGTCCCTTCCAACCCTGATATTCTATGAATGTTACAGAGCATCTATTTTTCTTTCCCTATAAATGACTTAGCCTCTCCATTCTCCTGACTTGTTACACTATATTACAGTACTATGCAACCCTGTCTACTCTACCCCTTAAGAGCATGATGTGCTATCCAGCTTTAGTTCATTTACTCTCTGATCATAAGGCAGAGCGCTGTGGGTGAAAGGTATTAATATGACTGTATCCATGAAAAAGGGTGATGATGTTGGAAGGGAAGTGCCATCTCTATACCCCAGTGACAGTTGCAGCATTAGTAATTAACCACTGGACCAATTTACCAAGGGTGGTGGTGCATTGTCCATCACCAAGAATTTTTAAACCAAGATGAGATGTTTCTAAAAGCTCTGCTCTAGGAATTACTTGGAGATGTTTTATGGCCCATGTTATACAGGAGGTTAGACTAGATGAGCACAATGGTTCCTTCAGGCCTTGGAATTTATAAGAACCTAGTCATGTGTAGCTTCTCCACGGATAGGAGCAAGGGAGAGGGACGAGAGGCTAACAGTAGCTATGGAGGGTGCTTGTGCAGGCAGACCAGACACATTGCAGCAGTGGTGAAGCTGGGTACAATTCTTGCCTGCACCTAGTGGGTATGCTGATCTGTGACAGCTTAGCAGAGCAGCACCCCGAACTAGGGGAGCCAGCGACCAGGAAGCTGAGAGAAGAGGCAGCCAGACCCTTCCATAGCGTCCCTCTCCCACACGGCCTAGGCATGGGACACCCTGTTGACCGAGAAATAGTGATAACTGGCATGCAGCGGCTAGTCTCAGAAGTTATATATGGCTCACAACCATATTTTATAAAATAGCCAGTTATTCTAGTCAACAAAAACAACGTGAGTCAGGGAATTAAGTAAATCTACTGCAGCAACTCATTGGGCACCTGCAGCTTCAGAGCTGTTTGATTGCTGCAGGTCTGGCCCCTCTGAACATCACGGTGACAGCAAGCGTAGATCCTTTTGTTCCCCAAAATGCTGGCCCCTAACAGTTGAGCCAAAAGAATCGCCATTAGCTTTAGCAGTATAAAGGTTATGATAAATCAGTGCACTTCCAGTTCCCTCCAGAAGATGGCAGTGTTAATACATACAGATTAGCCAGTTCATGCACTTCCATCTAATTTATCTCTTTTAGGGTTTCTGCAGAGCCACTACCATGGTATCTAATGCTTCTCTATAAAGTATTCTAGTAAGGTCTGCAGCCGACTTCATGGGGTCTTCTAGCTATAGGAGGCTCTCACAGTTATCACTAGAAAGGCCCGATTAAGTTAGAGGAGGCTTTATGCTCTAAGATCCAGGTTTAAAATACTCCCTGAAATCATTTGTTCAAACTGCAGCAGGGTCAGTTCTAGTCTTTTATTGTTCCGAGATGGAATGGTTGAATTCCATGCACTTTTCTCTGTGTATGATTTTAAAAGGAACCCAGGTCGCCCCTGCACTGCTTGGTTAATAAGTCCTATTGCTGCTTTAAAAAAAACAAACCTACTGCTTTTCCCAGCCAAAATACTCCCTTCTTGCACTAGTGTGCAGCATGCTGTTATGCTCCACCACAGAGGTGGCTGCAGGTAAGTTGTATTGTATATAGATAGGGGAGCACCTTGGGATGAAAAGCCAAAATATTATTACAATTAATGTCTCCTTGAAGATAATAATCTCTATAGGCTTAGCCAGTGTGGATGGGAAGGTAACAGTACACTGGAGGCAATACAAATATTAACATTCTGTCTCCAGTAGAGGACAGCAGATAAGCATCTGTCTGTGAAAGGCCTCCAGCAGTTGGCTCAGTAAGAAATTTAATGCTAGCTATCACTCCTAACACTGCCAATAGGCAGAGGGGAAGAAGATCTATCACAGAACTGAACCCACTCTTGTATAATTTATAAAGGCTGCTTCTCAGCTTAGGCGCATGCAAACAGCACCTACCATAGGTGCAGTTCTCCAGTGCTTTGCTTGAAATATTTTGTCTATTTTAAAACATACCCATAAAGTAATTGCAAAGTATATGGCGGATGTGCATTATTTTCTTTGGTTTGCCTTGAAGGAGTTTAGCTGTTATCAAAATACCTCGGCTAGCAGTCCTTTTTATTGTTGCAGAGGTAGGTGAGGAACTAGCCTGGAGCTGCACCTTGTACGCAGATGCGAGCTTTGCAGATGCAGTGATTGCTCCTAAGTGTCCAGAAGCAAAGCACACTTTTTATGAAGCAGTGAAAAGCCAAGATCTAGCTAGAGGCATTACATATATACATGTATACACTGAGCGGTGGTCCTCCACCTCCAGAACCGATCTCATGAAGCAGTATAGTACACACTGAGCCAAATGGACCCTTGATGTAACATGATTCTTGCCCAGCTGGTGCTGATAGAGCTCTCGCATTGTGCAGTGAAAACCATGACAAAGAACAAAAAGAACCTGAAAGCTGCTCTAAGAAATCATGTTACTGGGGCATTAGAAATTCCATACTGTAGTCTACACAGCACATATTTGCCTAACCCCAGAGCGGGGTGCAGCTCTGAATATGAAATGTATATACAAACTGATATGTTGCTCCCTCTGAGCCTTTAGTATATCTCTGTTCTGCCAGGGCAAACCAGCTATCATACACCGTCTGATAAATAACATACCAGGAGCAGCCAGGTAACCAGTGTCTTAGGCCATAAGAAATTTGCTCACAGGAAATTAAATAATAGTTCAGCCTTCTGTAGTGCTGTTCTTCTTCCCCTGTTGGATCATGCTGGAAGAAAAATTCCTCCTTCTGTGTCTGCACTTGAATACATTTGAGAGGTTATCATTGCATTTCTCTGACAAGCGGATGAATAGTTCCTGTTCACTTCACTATCCATTCCAAAGCTTCCATTTTTCCTGTAGAAACACTGGATAGCAATTAAAGGAGAGAGAAGCTCTCTGGGAAGGGACAAAAAACAGAATAAAAAAGGTTTGTCTAAACTGTGCTTGTCTGACTCGGGATGGGAGAGTGTGCAGAAGATTACAGGTGAAATTTAGAGGATGCCCCCAAGGAGTTTAAGGCTGAGAGTGTAGTTTCGTAATAAATAACTAGATCCTGGCTTTTAGAAGGGTTGCCATGAACATTGTTCAAAAGTTAATGAATGCTTTTTTGTTTGGGTTAAACATTTCCCTGCAGTATTTACAACCCAAAGATAAGATTAGAGGGACTTTGCCTCCTGGTTCCATCACAGACCTCAGTTTGATCTTGAGGAAACCACTTATGGCCAAATTTCCAGGGCTCCTACGGTGACATGTACGGTCAGAGGCTCAAAACCAGTCAGCACCCCTGCTACTGATCTTTTTTTGAAAAACTGACTGCTTATTTTAGTCTCTAAATGGGACTGAGAACTTCTGAAAATCTGGTCTCGCTCTCTGCTTCAGTTCCCATCTGTAAAATGGGATAATAACACTGCCTTCTTTTCCTTCTCAAGTGTATCTGCAACATCTAGCCTGATCATGCCCTGATCTTGGTTGATTCCTGGAGGTCAGTAGTTCTCAACCTGTTTACCATAGTGAGTTGCATATGTAGCTCTCTCTGTGTTATGTGGGCCATAGCCACACACTATATATCTGCTACCTGTATGGCCCTGAGGATGTCAAAGGGGTTGCAGCTGTGTGCTGATTGGGCCACAAGCAGCCTGGGGCTTGAGAACCACTGGGCTAGGATACACCGTTTTACAAATGAGTAAGTGAAACTGATTGAAAAATCAGAGCTGAAACTGACCAGCCTGTGTTGATTCTCCCAGGCCCAGAAAAGGGCTATAGAAACACACCCCTGAACAAACAACATGAATGGTAAAAAGTGAAGGTGAGGAGTGAATAATCTAGGCCCCTGCAACAAGGTACTTAAGCATGCGCCGAATTTTAAACCAGTGCCAGGCCACTAGTCCCAGGCAGGGACCTGCAATGGATGGGAAACGTTGTTAGGGAGAAGGTGACCTGGGGTTTGTGACTTCCCTGGGAAGTATCTCTTTAAATGTTTCCATGGAAACATTTAACGCCAAAAAATATAACTCATCCGCGCCAGGCCTGACCCTGTGTCTTACAACATCAGTGTCAGCAGCGGGGAGTCTCCCAGCCGCTCCGTGCCCCCCAGCGCCCCGTGGGGAGAGACTCCGCCGGGGCAGGCCCAGCCCCCCCGGGCAGCGCGGCCCTGGTCCTGCCAGGGGCGGCCTGGAGGGGGCCCCACCCCGGCTGCCCCTGACCCCCACGCCAGGTTCCTCCTGCGAGGGGAGGAAGTTGAGTTGTGCGAGGGGAGGGGAGCGGAGTCGCCGCCGAGCTCCTCCTCCTGCTCCCCAGCCGTGAGCTGCAGCCGGGCGGCAGATCGGACCGGAGCAGGCAGGGGTCAGCTGCCGCCCCCGGCCAGCCCTGCGGGGACCCCGAGGGGAGGAAGGGACGCGGGAGCCGCGGCCGCTCCTCGCCAAGGGAGGACACATTGTATCTCCGCGGCGCGTCTGCCTCTTTGTCTGCCTCCCGCCGCCCCCTGCCAGGGAGAGTTGCCGGATTGCAGCCCCCCCGGAGCAGAGGGGAGGGGGCGCTTTTGTGGCTGGGACAGCGCTGCCCGCGGATCCCCGCCGCCCCTCCTCGGGGGGAGGAGAGAGAGGGGGGTCCCCTGCACCCCCAGCCAGCTCGAGAGAAGGGGGCGATCGAGAGTGCGCTGCGCTGCGGGGCTTTCTCCGGAGAGAGGGGGCGGGCGGGGCGGATTTCTTCTTCTTTGCCTTGTCCAGCGCCGGGAAGCCGCAGAGCCGAGCCCCAGGGCCGGGTGCCTCCCTCCCTCGCCCCGGGTAGCGGGGCTTTGTTGGCTCGCCACGTGAACCCACTTCGGGACGGCGGCAGCCCGCCGGGGAGCCCCAGACAAAGCCCCATTGAAAAGTGGGCAGGGGACGTCCAGCAACTCCAGGGGGAGGCTGGAGAGAGACCAGCGACCCTCCCCCGCGAGCAGGAGCCACCTGAGGGGAGGGGGCCGGCGGGAGTGGGTTCTTAGCTCCCCCCCCCACGCGCGTCTCTCTCCTTTCCTGGCTGGAGCTGGAGCTGGACGAGAGAGCCGAACCCAGCGTGTGGGGGAAGAGATGCTGAAAGGAGCCGCTGAGCTGGGATCTATGGAGCAGTTTATAGGAAAGAAGTAACGCTGCCAAAATCCCGCCGGGGAGTGATAAAACGGAGCCTTGGAAGTGTCGGTCCCCCCACCCCCGCCGCTTCCCGCACTGGCTGCGCATCAAAATGGGAAGGAGCAATAGCGCTTTACGGTCTTGCAA
This sequence comes from Gopherus evgoodei, assembly GCF_007399415.2. Lineage (NCBI taxonomy): Eukaryota > Metazoa > Chordata > Testudines > Testudinidae > Gopherus > Gopherus evgoodei. The sequence goes on along the minus strand of NC_044337.1, from coordinate 17,892,882 downwards.
AGGGAAGATTCGAAACTAACCCAGGAGCCTCCAGATCCGAGGAGGAGGAGGAACTGCTGCGGTGTGTGTGTGTGTGTCCTCAATGAACAGGAGCTGGGGCTGGAACCGCTGGCAACTCATCTAGGACAACTCCCCCCCCGAAGAATCCGTTTCCCTGAAGGACCATGGAGGAGTGGAGGCAGTGTGGCCGCTGGCTGATCGACTGTAAAGTTTTACCCCCGAACCACAGGGTGGTCTGGCCCTCAGCTGTTGTGTTTGACCTGGCTCAGGCTTTGAGAGATGGAGTCTTGCTCTGCCAGCTGCTTCATAACCTGTCACCTGGATCTATTGATCTCAAGGACATCAATTTCAGGCCACAGATGTCACAGGTAAAATGAGACTGGGATGCAGATAATATTTGAAGGAAGCCATGTATATTAGACACCCAGAAAATACTCCAGGTGGGGATGATTAGCATTAACACCCTTAATGGGGCACCATCAGCTTGAATCTAGTCAGTTAACCAAAAAAAAAAACAACAAAAAACTGCATTAAAAGTAGCTTCAGGTCCTAGATCAGCCCTTGAGTCCATCCCCACCTCTTGCTAACTGGTGCGGCTCGAGAATCACATTTCTGTTTTTTAAAAGTATCTTTCCCTTGTTGCTGTGTGACAGACCCACAAAAAGAGTGGAAAGTGTGCGTCCATGGGAAATGGTGAATTATAGAAAAGTAAACAAACTGGCAAATGGAAGGATTCCACCTCCAGTCTCCCTTCGTTCATAGCTCTGTTAGGTGTTTCATGTAATTAATTGGTGTACAAAATTCAGATGGAAATGGTTTTGGTTTTAAGGTGACAGTGCCCCTTTAAGGTTGGTATTTCAGAGAATGAGACTGGGCTTCAAACACTGCCCTAAACACTTACTAGCCCAGAGACAAAATCTCGCCACCTTCTACCATGATTTTAAAAAACCAAACCAAACCATGATCTTACTCGTCTGACACAAATAAATAAAATGACTTGCCCTGGGTGAGAAGAATTCTACAAAACTCTGTTAAATGCTGTTTTAACCATAGCATGATAGCATAGCTTCCTCCCCCAGCTGGCAGAGCAATCTGATGATGGGTCCCTACTCCTGTGCAGTGCCAATGGGGATGGGATTCCCCCCCCCCCCGGATCAGGCATTTGTGCTAGCAGATTACACAGTAGGATTGGGACCAAAGGGTATCATAACCCTCTATGATCCTTTTTAAGGCTCATCTGTTAAAGGGGCTCTGTCAAGTAGTTATAGGTCAAATTCTGCAATCAGATCTGTGTGGGTGTACGCAGCGATCCACCAGAGATGCCACTGGGATTGTGCACAGGTTCAGTGGTCCTGCTGCACGGCAAGACTGGATCTTAAGGGTTTTGAACTTGAAAAAAAAGTCTTACAAAAATGATCAGAACCAGAAATGTTTCCAGATTTTTTTTATTTTACTGAAAAATGTTTTTTGTTTTTGTTTGTTTTTAAAAAAAATATTTTCTTTAGGTTTTTACAATCTAAGCATTTGTGGTATTTGCTCTAGAAGTGCATGGGAAACCAGAGAATGAAATTGACTAGAAACACAAATGAAGCTGGCTCCTCTGCCTTTGCTGTCCACACTTAGCTAACTGTGGAAATAAACGAGTAGCCTATATGTTGATGAGTAGATATTAAACATGTGGCCTGTTCTAATAACCTCAGGTTTTACTGGTAACAAAAGCAAGGGAATGTTATTGGTAGCAAGGGTATCCGGGTGTGATGGTTTTTCCAAACGTAAATTCAACTTGACAACTCTCAAAGATAAATAGCAGGTCATCCTGAGTCCTAAATGGGTGCACTGCAACCATCCTCTCTATCCTGGGACTGCCTTTGTATTTGTTGCATGAGTGGGTTTTGCTATATATTTTCTAGTAATGTTTTCAGCTGTTGTGACTTCTTGCCTATAATAACTTGTACGTTTTAAGGAAATACTGAAAAACTGTTGATTGCCCTGTGCACTTTCAATCAAAATTCAAGAACTTTGTGTTGAGTACAAACTTACTCTCGGTTCTGCAAAGATTTAAGCACTTGCTTAACTTTACATATTAGTAGTCAGGGGCTGCTCTAGGCATTTTGCCGCCCCAAGCACAGCAGGCACGCTGCCTTCGGCGGTTTGCCTGTGGAGGGTCCACTGGTCCCACGGCTTCGGCGAACCTCCTGCAGGCCACGGGACTAGCGGACTCTCCGCAGGCAAGCGGCCGAAGGCAGCGTGCCTGCCGCCCTCGCGGCGACCAGCAGAGCGTCGTCTGTGGCTTGCTGCCCCAAGTACGCGCTTGGCGTGCTGGGGCCTGGAGCTGCCCCTGTTAGTAGTCCTGTTTATGCAGATGAATAGTCCCATTCAGTTAAGGCTGACCACCTATGTAAGTCTTTCCTCAGGTAGAGCCCAAGGCCTTGATCCTGCAAACTGCTCTGGGTGGGGAGACCCTTATAAGGAAGAATAAGACTCTGCAGGTCGGTTCTGGTAAATAGGACTCATCAATTAAGCAAGTAAAGCCAAATGTGGTGTTCCCAAAATATAACAACAAAGTCAGACTGCCTGTTTGTGTCTGCGTTATAAACTGATCAAACGGCCTTTCTAAGAATCTGATTTCAGTGTTTGATCTCTTAGCCATAGTTTATGTTTGGAGGAAACATCTAGTTGCGCAATGTAGTGATCTGTGTGTTCTTAGAACACCCTGAGGGTGACACACTCTGAATTCTTTTCTTTTAAGGAAACATTACCGCCCTCCAAGTACACTTTCAGTTCCAGATCGACTGTGTGTGGAATTCAGAGTTGGCCTAAAATGATTTACAGATAGCTGAAATATAGGAGACCTCTGGGTGTTTGTAAAGTAACTTATTGACACCTTAGTTCTGGCCGCTGTCTGCTTTGTGAGGCTGGGGCTATAGAGGAGTTCGATATCTAGTTAATGGCTGCTTTTGGAGCTGTCGAGAACCTACTACGCCTGATGAAATTACTGGAAGCTATGGGAATTTGTGATTTCTGGAAATTCAAGTAAAACTACACACAGCTGACTAAAATGGTCCTACTTTTTAGTCTAAAAGTACCCTGCTTTTCTAGTTGTACTTGCAAAGTACTCTTTAAAGCAAAAACATTTTAAGTTTTTAAATCTTTAAAACTGATAAGATTAGAAAACCTGGATGTCCATCGTAACCAAAGGACTTGTAAACCATTTCCTCTTTCACTTAAGACCCGATCCAAAGCCCATTCCACTCACATCAGTGGTTTTGGGGTTAGATGGGTACCTGCCAGCTTCTGCATGCAGGAACTAGTGATTTTCCAAGGGCAGCTAGTGACTTCACAAAACACCTCCAAATAGATCAAGGGTCATCTTGCTCCTCTCCTTGCTGTGTTCTAGGGGGTCTGTGAGGCTGTCAGCTATTGGAGGTAACAGGACTTTGACAAAGGAAGGCTGTTAGAGCTCTAGCCTAGGAATCAGGAGACATGCTTAATTCCCTGCTCTGCCACAGACTTCCCCTGTGACGTGATCTTGGGCAAGTCACTTAGTCTCAGTTCCTCATCTGTACAATGGGCATAACAGTGCTGCCCTGCCTCAGAGGAGTGTTGGGGGGAGGGGGTTTAACTATATTATAGACTAAGGGGCTCAGATACTGTGGCAATGGGGCCATACAAAATTAAGTAAAGAAGGAACAGATTGTCCAAATGCTGCATTTGAAATACAGACATGCACACAGGGCATATTGGCCTGGTTAGGTCAGCAGTGTCTTTCTTTTTACAGAAGTTTTCCACTTCGCCTTAAATGCTGGGGAGAGAGAAACTCATAGTAGACATAATGCAGGCAGGGTAATATTCTGCCCTCGGTTTCACCTGCTCGTCGTCAGTGATGTAAAAAGGGTTACACAGGTGTGGAACAAGAGGCAGAATTTTGCCTGTGGTGAGAGTTCGTTTCAAAGGCCAGCAGTGAAATTATGTCTTGGTGAAAAGGAAATGCTTTTTGATCCAGAGGATGCTGGTGTCTGTGACTTTCCCCTTCATGCTGATTAGCAGTGGAATTTATTTTTACCTGCAGCCATTAGAAGTATCTCAGAGAACACACTGTGAAGTTGGTATGTCAGCTCCTATTCGGAAACCAGAAAAAACAACCTTGTAAAAGGCAACAAGGACTTGCTTGTGTTCCGTGCTGATGAAAGGTTAGTTGAGGATCGCTTCATCCTGATACTGTGCTGTGCTTGTTGGGCAAAGGAATCATTCATAGCAGAAAGTCAGTCAGTCAGACCGGAGAAGCTTTGCTCCTTGATGCTGTGTGGAGTTGGTGCCAGGGCATATTCATTCTGACTCTTTGTTAAAAGCCAGCTCTGCAGGCCAAGGTCTCAGGTTGTCTCATTCATGTTGCATCTCGGAGACTTTGGTTTGTTCCCTGATGCTGCTGGCCAGGGTAAGATTTGCCAGCACCCTAGTCAGCCCTAACTTTCTAGCCAGGGCATGCTAAGTAGAGGCCTCAATGGTCAGTGCTGTGTTCTGCACATTGGTGCAAGCAGGGCCAGCTCCAGGCACCAGCTTATCAAGCAGGTGCTTGAGGTGGCCACTCCGAAGGGGGGGCAACACTTTCAGGTATTCGGCGGCAATTCAGCGGAGGGTCCCTCACTTCTGCTCGGAGCGAAGGACCTCCCGCTGAGTTGCTGCAGATCGCGATCACAAGGTGGTTTTGTGTTTTTTTGTTTTTGTTTTTGTTTTGTTTTGTTTTTGGCTGCTTGGGGCGGCAAAACCCCTGGAGCCAGCCTTGGGTGCAAGGCTGGCTTTGGTGAGACCTGACTTCTGTTAACGAATCATATTGCTGCGGGAGCAAGGTCCAAAGTGGTGGAAAGTAAGAAAATGGCTTCAATCCCCTTCCCCTCCCATCCTTATTGATCTGTCCATTACTGCTATTGGATTTATTGGGATTTGAATCAGGAGACCCAGCTGATGCAAGGGACATCCTCGTTTGCAAAATGCAAGCAGCTGCCGCAACCCTAGGGTTGAAATCCTTCAGTCTCCTGGGTGGAATTCTATAGCAGACCTCCTTCATCATCCCTCCCTTGACCCTCCTCCCAGAACCCCTGGAGCTTTCCACGTCCTCCCCGGTGGTAATCTTTGCTGCCACTGTGGCTAATTTCCAGGGTCTGGGATAGAGCAGTAGTTGTACACTCCAGCTGGCTCCCTTGTATCCGTTGCTCTTTTCATAATTAAAACAAGGAGACAGGTTTTATTTTCTGCTTGAAAGATAACTGCTAGTTGAGTTTCGCATTTTTATTGCTGGTTAGATTTGCTTGTAATTTTGTTAAGTCTTTGACCCAAATATAAATTAAATAAGTGCCTCTGCCCTGTGATACAACTTGGCAATTTTTCTTGGTTGTAACATTGTTTGACTTCACACGAGTTTGATTGTGGCTCAGTTAATTTTCCCTGACAGGGAAACCTTGACTTGTACTCGTGCTCTTGCAAAGGCTAGTCAGAGGTGAGCTACCAAACCGGGTTCTAATTACACAAGGAGCTCTGTGTGGGCAAACATCTGTGCCAGCATAGAGCCCTTGTTACTTCAGTGAGGCTCTGGATCAGCTGTGTGGTGCTCCCTTGCCAGGCAGGGAGTAGGTTTGGTTTTGATCCAGACTTTCCCATGGAGTATCTTGCAAACACTCTGATCTAATTAACCAGATTTGAAATAGAAATAGCTGCTTGTTCTCTTGGTTAAGATCTTGTATGATATCCGATACATCCTCTGTTGAAGGCTATAAGTTCTACCCTGGTCTAATAGATCTTTTCTGTGAACTTTCAGGGATGAAGGGAATGTTTGGTGTCCTTCAAGAGGACAAGAACAAAAAACTAATCCACTTTGCCATTGCTTCTGTCTAGAAGTTGCTTTTCTTGTTCCATAGTTTGCTAATAATTGTAGGCAGGGCTGGACAGTTGTGATCTAGTGGCTTGGTCAAAGGGCTGAAAGTTGAAGAAACGCAGGCTTGAATCCCAATTCTGTCACTGACTTGCTGTTCAATCTTGGCAAGTCATTTCATCTCTTGCACCTCACTTTCCCATCTGTAAAAGGGGGTAGTAATGCTTTTGTAAAACAACTTTGACCTATGGATGGAAAGCACTATATATACACACCAGGTATCTTCATTATGAATAAGTGAAATTAGCTGAACTACAGAAGCAGCTAATGTTCCTGATTTTGAAGAACATCTATTTGAATGGAAGAAGTTGGGAGCTGTTGGCTGAGGTTACATGCTACTACGTTGGATGCTGTGCCCTTGGTAAGGAAATAGTTACTGCTTGTACTCCCCTGCAGGTGGGAGAAGGGGTTCCAGATACCTTGTCACCTAAGACTCGCCCACTCCAGTAATTGCATCAGCAGACCGAATGTTGAGTGCTTGTTTTTTTAGCAGTCCAGCCTTTTTTAGCAGCATGCTACCACTTTGTGGGCTTTGATTAGGAAAAAAGAGGATGTGAAAGCTACTATGACTTCAGCCATGTCTCTGCCTCGACTGCAGATAGCTTCTGATATGTGTTAGCAGCTCCTGGTTGATCTTAGCTCCTGCTGGGACAGACTATGACCAACCTGTCTGTTCTTTCATTAGCAATAAGTGATGTAGTGAGCAGGCAGTTGTAGGAAAGAGATCTTTACTGATTGCGTAGATGCCAGTGTTACATGCTAAGAGGTCTGTGTTTGAGAGCACTCTGGCCAGGACCAGCTCCAGGGGTTTTGCCACCCCAAGTAGCCCAAAAAAAAAAAGCTGCGATCACGATCTGCGGCATTTCAGCGGGAGGTGTCCTTCGCTCCGACTGGGAGTGAGGGACCGTCCGCCGAATTGCCACCTAATAGCTGGATGTGCCGCCCCTCTCCAGAGTGGCCACCCCAAGCACCTGCTTGCTAAGCTGGTGCCTGGAGCCAGCCCTGACTCTGGCCCACCTCAGATTCCTGAGCCACTGGTGTTGCACCAAACAAGATTCCTACTGTCACCTGTCCCTCTTCTCCAAGTTCCACTCAATCCTACTACATATGTTAACTCAATGTTGGTCATGGCTTCTTGTCCTAGCCAAGATAAGGCCTTTGGGGTTGGTGGTGGGGAGTAATTGTTGGTTGCTCTAGAAGGCATGTAGGGAGAGTCCGTAAGCTTCATGAGATGCAGAAAGAGTATACCATGAAACAGGCCTATCCCTTAATGTATCAATTGGTGTCAGTTCTACTCTCAAGGCGGAGGTAACAATAATAAATACTGGGGGAAGACAATGAATCCTGCCTCTGCAGCATTTTAATACCGTTAGCTGCTGGCACGTTAACCCTTCTTCTTCCAACAATGTTGTTTTAAAGCCATGTGGGGGAAAGCAGCTTTAAGAGACATTCTGTCCAGAAGGTCACAATTGCTTCATTTCCTCCCCCCCATGCCCCGGTTTTGAACAAGGCCATTAACTCAAGTACAACTGAGCTTGATGTTACCTGCCCTGAAAGGCAAACCATGCACCTGGCAAACTGGTGGCTAACAGTGGCGTATTATTGCCAGGGGCAGCAAATTTATAATAGCAGCATTTTTGTAATCGTGGCATCAGTGATGCCGTGATTCTACCAATCATAGCGCGTATTGAAACCACCAATGACGGTGCGACTCCATTTAGTAAACATACTTTTGAGAATCTTAAACTGCACCGGACCCCCACTTGAACGCAGGGTTTTGGATCCATGCGTGGTCCCGCATTATAAGCGAAATCACACTATGCAGACATGCATTCAAGCGAGGGGCTGCTGTATTTGTAATTTGTTTATAATAACTTGTAAATGTTCAATTTATTTTAATGATATTTAGATTCATGTTAGTTCAAACGAATTTGTAAAAAAACTAAAACAAGTTCATATGGGGTGAGGGGGCGGCAATTATTTCAGGGCTAGGGGTGGCAAAATCATTAATCCACCACTGGTGGCTGGAGCTGGTGGGGCACTGGTATCTCTGTCCCATGGGAAATTTTAGCATTTTGAACTGAAATGTTGCAATTTCCTGTGTAGTGTAATGTTTTGTTTTGGGTCATTCCAAATGTTTTGTTTCAGTAAAATTAACTTTATCGAAATGCTGTCTCCCCTTCCACCCCCTACACCTCCTTAATAATTGAAATGGACGTGTTCCTGCAGAATGTCTCAGTTTGGACAAATCAACATTTTCTGTTGGAAAACTTCTGACCAGCTCTACTGGTTACGAAACCAATTGGCAGCAGAGATTCCTGCCTTTCGATAACTGTAATGTTTCCATAACTCCTATGGCTTGGCTAAACTACTGAGTCTTGGGGTGTGTGTGTGTGTGTGGGGGGGGGTTATAGCTATGCTGGCAGAACCCCTTCATGGAGATGGAGTATAAGCTAACAGGAGGAATTCTTCTGCCAGCACAGCTACACCCCTTCCCTGAGCAGCGTTAGCTAAGCTGATAGCAGTGCTCTGCTGGTAGCATAATGCGGTATAAAGGCCTGGAGATGTAGCCTGCCTCTTGTTCCGCTGTCCTTTCTCAGCCTTGTGTTCTCTTTACTCCTGTGCTCCTTTCCCTGCCTGAATGTCACTTTTCAGGATCAGCTCAAACATGAACAATTCTTTGCGCCTTTCACAAATGGGGGGCCTTTTGAAAATACCTCGCCTGGGACAGGAACCCTGCTCAAAAGGACTTATCCTAGCCATTTCAGGCCTCTCTCGTCCTTGAGTGAATTTCCTGATTGGCAGGGTGAATTCTGTTGAACAACACTGAGTTCCTGTCAATAAAATCAGCCCTGTCCTGTAGGACAGAGGGAATTTTAAGTCTCCAGGACTGTAGTAGGTATTTTTGGTTTTACCTAGGAAATTATGGCAAGAAAAGCCAGCAAGAATATATTTGGCGTCTGCTTTTGAGGTTCAGTCATTTTTGCCAGCATGTCAAGGAAAGCATGTTTTGTCAGTGTTTTGTGTTAAACTTTTTCCCAAGTGCAATGTTGAAACTTTGCTCAGTGTTCAAAGATCCTGCTTTTATGTACTTAAGTATCTCCAGTGATCACATTGATGCCAACTAATTATAATCACAGGGTAATAAAGACGTCTTTCTGTGGAAGTAAGTGCTCCGTGTCACTGATCATTATCAAAATGCATGTTTCCCACTAATGTACTGATTGCTTTAGCATATGTGTTTCCTGGCTGGGGTGTTATAGCTGCTAAGATGCTGAAGTCCATATATACACATACATAGGTGCTTGAGGGAGGTGATAGATTTGTGCACATTGAGGGCTTGAACATCCAGTCTGCTGGGTATCCAAAACCGCATGGTGCTGCAGGTTCTCTGTGTATTTGACTGTTAAGACCTTTACTTTTATTTTTGGTGAACATATGCTCATTTTTGCCATTGCATAAAAGATCACCTGGATACTAGAGACGGTTCAATCACATGGTGTGTGTTAGATGTCAATAATGGTTGGCCTATAAAAGTTTATGTCTTAGAACACGTCCAGATGTGCAGGTAATTAATTGTGGCCTGCGATGTGTAGTGGTTTGTTGCTAGTCTGCCGAGGCCCAGTGAATGTATTCCACATGATGAAACTATTGGCCATTTATCTATTGATAGGAAGACCAATAGACACCTAACTTTCTCCATTAGATTAGAATAACCCGCTGTGTGCAGTGAACTGTTGGAAAAACACACCGCTCCTCTTCTCTCTGGAAGACAGAAGTAAAATAATGTGCTATCAAAGGCCTACTTATTGATGATCTAAGCATTCATTTGTTAGGACAACTCAAAGCGAGCAGTTAAAAAAAATTCAATACATGGAAGATCAAGGCATGTCGGCACACTTGGCACTAGTAATTATTCACAAGGGTTTGGGACTTAAAGATGTTGCTTGAAAGCTTTATAGCTTCAGTACTTGTAATGACTTTCACATGTCATGTTAGTTATTTAATATAACTCTGCATTAGTACAGCCTCATTGGCTGAATAGTTAAGAGAGGTAGATTACAGAGAAGGATGTTTTTTTAAAATAACCTATTGGCTGGCAGGAATTCGATAGACATTGAATGGGAAAGGTGTTTGTATTGTATAGAACCTGGATGCCCTGTAACACTAAATGCTACTCTGACATGTGGTAAAAGAGCTGAGAATTTGAAAGACCAGATGCACCAGGTGTAGGAGATCAGTAAACAGGGTTGTGGGGAAGAGGAATTAGAAGAGCAGTTGCATGAGCATGTTTTGTCTTGGCTGGTGCTGTGTATATTTCATAGGTGTAGTATTAAGCAGCTAGGTAGCAGTACTCTCAGCTTGCCGCCGGCCTTGCCCTGGTAAGCTAAATATTGGTGGATCAGTTTGTTTTATGAAGTGTATCTTTGACTCTGAGGGCTTATCTATGCTGCAGCGGTGCAGCTGCAGAGCTTAGGGAGGATGCTACCTATGTGCATGGGAGAACTTCTCTTGTCTGTGTAGATATTCCACCTCCCTGACCGGCAGCAACTATGGCGATTGTAGAAGTCCTCCTGTCAACCTAGTGCTGTGTACACCGGGAGTTCAGTTGCTATGACTGCATTGCACAGGAGGTGGATTTTCCACACCCCATAGCAATGTATTGAACTGGTATAGGCTGGCAGTGAAGGCCTAGTCTCAGTGTTTGGGTAGAGAATTGGACCTCTTCAGTGATACAGAAACCAAAGTGTTCTTTGTTTTTTTTTCATAGTCTTCTGATCCATCTAGAACCTCGTGGTCTGTATAGTCATCTGTTTGTTACCTTCTGGCTTGCCCTTTCCTAGCCCTGCTGGTTTTCCTTCATGCTCTGCTTCTTACAGGTCATTTCTGCTCCAAAAGATGATGGTAAAATAGCGTTACATACCCATGTTTACTGCATCCCCATGACTTCTCGTTCAGATATGCTCGGTTTTACGTGGAAAAAGGTGTTGTTTGTTTCTTGCCAATTCTGCACGCTCCACCTTGAGCCCAAGAACTGACCTGAGTTCTTTCCTTCTCCTGCATCGTATTATCACCAGGAATAAATAAGCTACATGCCAGCTGGTTCCCTGCCCCCCCCACAAATGGCACTGTCTGTGCCTGCCGTGAGGCTGCCCAGGTGGAACGCACTCACCCTGCAAGTGGAATGTAATAAAACAATTGTTGCCCGAGAAGGCGGAGGGAGTGAGCTGGATTCTGTTGGCTCCGTCTGCTCCAGGGCTAAGAGGAATAAAAAGTAGTGAAAACGGACTTTCTGTTTTTCGTGACTCAAGAGTGATTTAAATACCCACAGGAAACAGATCTCTTGTGTAAGAAGGTGCCATTTATTTATTTATTTTTTTAACCTGGTTGCTCTTCAGGGGTGGGACTGTATTTTGAGGCCCTCTTCCAGCGCTTCGTCCAGCTATAAAGAAGCTATCTTGTCTGCCCTCCCTGACCATTATGGTGAAATCCTCTTGCTCTGAATGGCCATCTAATAATATTTCTACAGAGAGAAAGTAATGTTGTTAAACAGTGTCCGTCCAATAACACTTACGATACTTAACTTTTACTAGCTGGTTAGAGGGTTGAGAAGTTAATCAGAATTTGATGCTTACTCTGCTGCTAGCCTGGTGTATACGTGCAGTGGAGTTAGTGAGTTATACGGCTAGGACAACGATAATGTGCATGTTTATACATCACCTTCCTGACCACTGCTCAGTGGCAAGTCAAGCTTGTGGTGAGGGAGCTGAGTGCTGGAGCTTAACATCAGATCAAGGCAGCAGGTACCAGATTATACAAAATGATCCATAGACTTTTACGGATGCTAGGATCAGTATTTCGTGACCATGCCGCACAGCTTCACCTTGGTTCCTTCATCGGTTCTTGAGGCCTCTGAGGAGGGACCACATTCTGCTCTGTTACATTGATGTAAACCCAATCTGGTGACTACACTGAAGTCGGGGGAATCACTCCAGGTTTACATGTATGTAACCGAGGGCATATTCTTGGGCCACAGTTCATACCCCTTTTTTTGTCTGCCCTTAAATCCCCCCAGAAAACACAAGCCTCTTACATTGGTGCTTCTGTTTAGGCTTCAGGCTTTTCCCTTGTCTGCTTAATTTCCCACCCAAGCCTCCACCTAAATAAGATCTCAGATATGCCAATCCCACACATGCCTGATTTCTTATCGCCTGCAGGTTTCGTCCTATGTGAGAACCCAGCATGCTGCCAAGAAACAGATTATAGTGCTTAAAGCAATGTGGTACTCAGCCATCTCCGGTGAAGCAGAGGCAGACACAGTGCTCTTCAGAGTAGGGTTGGAACTTTCATGATGTCTCTAGGTGGAGCCTGTTGCAAATGACCGGGTGCAGGTTCCTTTTTCCGAAACAAAATTCCTTTTACTAGTTGGTGGGCTGCAAGACGCTTAAATAAGAAGGGTTTGGTCAAACTGCACTGAAGACTGGTGGAGACAGGTAAGGAAAACAAGAGCATACCAGAAACATGGCAATGTATTTTATAGGCTTTGTGTTAAGGTTGGGTTCAGTTTATTCTTGAAACATCACTGTGAGGTAGGGAAGGGTTTTTTTGTTTGTTTTTTAATCTGAACAAAAAGGAGGATAAGGATTGACTTGATTACAGTCTGTAAGAGTCTACATAGGGAACAGATATTTAATAATGGACTTGTCAGCTTAGCAGAAAAAGGTATAACTTGATCCAATGGCTGGTAACTGAAGCCAGACGAATTCAGAGTTGAATGGGGCGAACCATTTGAACTCTTTGCCAAGAGGCATAGTGGATTCTCCATTGTTGGCCATTTTAGAAAAACATCGCATCTTAATTTTAAAAGATCTGCTCTAGGAATTGTTTTGGGGGCGGCTCTATGGTGTATGTAATACATACAGGAGCGGCAAAGAGTCCTGTGGCACCTTATAGACTGACAGACATATTGGAGCACAAGCTTTCATGAGTGAAGACCCACTTCATTGGATGCATGTAGTGGAAATTTCCAGAGGCAGGTATAAATATGCAAGCAAGAATCAGGCTAGAGATAACGAGGTTAGTTCAATCAGGGAGGATGAGGCCCTCTTCTAGCAGTTGAGGTGTGAACACCAAGGGAGGAGAAACTGGTTTTGTAGTTGGCTAGCCATTCACAGTCTTTGTTTAATCCTGAGCTGATGGTGTCACATTTGCAGATGAACTGAAGCTCAGCAGTTTCTCTTTGAAGTCTGGTCCTGAAGTTTTTGCCGCTTTTACAGATCCAGACTAACACGGCTCCCCCTCTGATACGTAATACAGGAGGTCAGCCTGGATGATCACAATGGTCCCTTCTGGCTTTGGGATCAATGAATCTATTAATTTTTGGCCCTGTTTTACAAGTGGGAAATTGAGGCGTAGACAAACTGCGTCACTTGCTCAAGGTTACATAGGGATCGGGGTGGATCAGGAATTGAGTCCAACCTTCCTAAGTCGAAGGCCAGTGCCCTAACTGCTGGGCCAGTCTCCCTTCCTCTCAGATGAATTACTTGAACTCTTCAAAGTTTTGAAATGAAACATAATTAAACTCTCCCTTGTTGTTGAACATCTGTTCCCCTTGAAACATTCCCTCTGCAATTGGTCTACTAAGTGTGTGTGTGGGTGGGATTTTTCTGTCCCCTTCTTCCTAAAAGCAGCTTTTAATAGAAATTTCCATTTGCAGCTACAAACGCGGTATTAATCAAATGGCTTTTCTCAACATTACATTTCTCTTTAAAGAGAGCCTGGAAAAAGTCTGTTTCTAACAAAGAGATGGATGTTTTTTCTTCTTATGTTTTCTTTGGTTGCAGCTCAAGGTTATACTGCAGCTGATGATGCAATACAACCACTGCAACCAATCTGACCCACCGCTCCCCTCCCCAGTCTGTGTTAAATGATGATTTGCAACCTCCCATGTTTCATACAGGGTCAGTCAGCACTGGGGCTCTTCGTGCAAGTCGATTGCTGTGCTAGGCTGGTAGAACGGATGGACGGGGAAAACAGGCGGTGAAGTACAGTACATAGATACACAGTTAATAAATGTTTGCCATTTAGGCAGTTGTCTTCTGGATTTTTTTATAGCGAGCATCATCTTTACTGTTGGTTTTCAACAACTGATTCCCTTGGGTATGAACAGTGCGTGTTCAGTGCAGTTTGATGTGCATGTGTGCTGGTAGCAAATGTCCCACTAGAGCAATGGTTCTCAGCCAGGGGTACACACATCCTGGGGGTATGCAGAGATCTTCCAGGGGGGTACAGCAACTCATGTAGATATTTGCCTGCTGTAAAATTAGGCGACATAAAAAGCACTAGCAAAGTCTGTACAAATTAAAATTCCATACGGTGACTTGTTTACGCTGCTCTGCACACTGAAATAGGAGTACAATATTTTATTCCAAATGATTTATTTTTATAATTATATGGTAAAAGTGAGAAGTCAGCAATTTTCCAATAACTGTGCCATGACACTTGTTTGGTGTTTTTATGTCTGTGTAAGCAAGTAGTTAAGTGATGTGGAACTTGGGGGTACACAAGACAAATCAGACTTCTGAAAGGGGTAAAGTAGTCTGGAAGGTTGAGAGCCTCTGCACTACTGCATTGGGTTCTTCTGCTGAATGGGGCTATAACCAAACGAAAGGTGCAGTAAGTGTTTTCCATCCTCCACCCTTACTCTGGCCTAGAAGTATTTTGAGGTAGGAATGAAGACTTCACCTTCAGGAAAGGTCTGGTTTGATCCAATCCTGGATTCATAGATGGGGCCCAGTCTGGGAATTATGTTAATTATAGGGATTAGCCAAGATCCCTGCGACCTGTTAGTGGTTCAGGGATTGCCTAGTTCACTTCTAGCAGGTAATCTAGAGAGCCACATTCTTTGCTTCTGACTCGATCACTGAAGTCAGTGGCAGTTTTGCCTGAACAAGGAACGTAGGTGCATAAGAAGGCAGGAGTCAGTGCTTTCAGGGTAAAAGAAATTGAGGTAATTGGATGCAAACAAGCATGTGGCTCATCTGTGTTGCTTCAATTTAAAGTACTGAACTGCATAGAAAATAGCAACTCCCTCCCCACCCTCCTGTAGAAGGCAGTTAAGAATTATATCCCCGCCATAGAATTCTGTAGGATCACAAAAGACTTGTAGAGAGTTTGAAAACAAATACGGTTTTAAAAGTAATTTCTAGGAATCCCTTTTGGTTTCATCACTATTAAATTCTGTAGGACTTTCCCATAAGGATTCCCCCATATAGCCTTCCAGTGTACTAGCCACATTTTCACCTCATCCCTTAAGCTTCTGCCAAGCGATGGAGCCAAAAGGGTGCTGGGTCTTGTGATCTGGGAGAAAGTCCATTGGTGACTAGGCAGAGACCATGATGTCCCCTTGAACCTACCAGGATTCCTCCACCGAGCACTTGAGGTCAAGTCTAGGTAGTTCCATGCATTGCAAAGCAAAGAGTGCACACTGCATGTTTTCCCTTAGTTGGCCAATAGTTGAGTGCTTGGGTCATGCCGGCTTAGTCTGCTCCCTCCTGGAAAGCCATTATCCCAGTGTTTGTCCTTGAGTTGATGTTTCCTCGTGGGGCTGTGTAGTAATTTTTGCCTCACCACCAGATGGTGCAATGTATTCCTGCTTGGAATGGTTAGTGTGGAATCAGCCATTACTTGCTGTGATGCCACTGACTTTGACTGTTGCAGGGGTTGAGTTCTACAAGGCTGTGTAGGTCAAGTCCACCTTCTAAATTTTTATAATGGCTGTGCCGTTGTTCAGAGTTGTTAGCTGCACGTGGTTTGTCCTGGCCTGTACTAACAGCTGACCTGATGCTGAGCTTGATTTAGCAAGCGTCGAGCAGGCTAAAAGAGGGGGTGAGATCTCCTTCAAGCAGACAGGCTCTGATTCAGCGAAGTATTGCTTCGCTTTAAGCTGTCCCACTGATTCCATTGGGACTTCAACAGGTGCTTAAAAGTGACATGTCCTTGGTTGAACTGGGGCCTGCAAACCATCTGAAAACTGAGTTCAGTTTGTGTTGGATTTTCTTGATAACGAAAATTTACCCTTTCCCATCCAACATGTGCTTTACCACTGATATTGGCGGCGGGGGGGCAGAAATTGGCGCTTTTATTGCGTTCATCTCTTTCGGTATATTTTGTAGTAGTTTAGCTGCTAAAGGGTATCTGAAAGAAGCTTAAGAGGAAGCAATATTGAGATAATAGTTTTATTTTAAAAAAAAGAGGGAGAGCGAGAAAGCACTGAGAAGTAATTTTTGTTTACTGCTAACATGGAATTATTTGCCAAATCCGATATACTCCCACATGGAAGGAAAGTATTTGGCCATATGGAGAACAACTAACAGACAGGACTCTAGTTGCCAGGAGATACAGTGTTCCCTCTCTCTTGTTGGAGGATGTTTCATTTGAATGAAAATGATCAACGTCTCCTGGACGCTCTTGATCGTGTGTGTGGGGGGGGCCTTCTCGTTGGTTATTACAAGTGGTGCCTAAAGTATGCTTTTAAAGGGCCTGATCGCCATGAGGTGCTGAAATCCCCCAATCCTCATCAAATCAATGGGATCCGAGGGTGGTCGGAAGCTTGTAAGATCAGACTTTGAGGATCTGATTCAGTGAAACACTTAAGCACATGCTGAAATCTAGCCAAGGTCGATAAGACCCAGGCACTTAAGTATGCTGCTGAATTGGCGCTAAGAAATCTTCAGTGGCTAGTTAGGAATAGACCAGTTTGCCGAATCAAGTTTGATTCTACATTTTAAAAAGAAATTGCAATATCTTCTGTGTCGTAATACTAGTGAGTGGCCTTACTGAACAGATGACTCCTGGATTGCCTTGAAAATTTACACTGGGTTGAAATATGATTTATAAGCAGTTTTTGTTTTCTAAGCAAGCCAATTGGGTAGTAAAATGTCATCTTGATCCTCTAAATATGGCTATTTAACTTCATTTGGTATCTCCAGTATTCATAGCTGTGCTGGGTTTTGAGCTTCAGAGTTGAGATAAGGATCTGGACTGCCCCAAAGTTTGGAGGTGCTTAGATCTAGGGATTTGGTTTGGTGTGGGGTTTGCTCTGCTCTAAATCCACCACAGCCAGGGCCGGCTCCAGGGGTTTTGCTGCCCCAAGCAGTGCCCCCCCCGCCCCCCTCCCCCCCCCAAAAGCCACAATCGCAATCTGCAGCAATTCAGCGGGAGGTCCTTCGCTCCGAGCAGGAGTGAGGGACCCTCTGCTGAATTGCCGCCAAATACCTTACAGTGCCGCCCTGCTCCGGAGTTGCTGCCCCAAGCACTTGCTTGGTAAGCTAGTGCCTGGAGCCGGCCTGACCACAGCATTAGAACTGGGATTTTTGCAGGAGCTGAAAAGGGCTGGGCACCTGCTTCTCTGAAAATCCTAGCTTAAATTTAAAAAATGGGCCCAGAAGTGTGCAAAATAGCCCCGGAAAAGGAAAAAGTCATGCAGAATTTCAAGGCTCTTTGAGTCTACGGAACTGATCCTGCAGGCACTGGCTCATGTGAGTAATCCTCACCCAGTGATGCAATTTTTATTGCAAGTCGCAAAATAATTGATGCTTTCTGTAAAGCCTTAGTTCCTGGAATCATGTGATATGAGAGAATCTTGGCGTATGGTGTTTTGTTTTTTTGTTGAATGCCAGTTTCTAGCCCACATGATTATGGAGAAAAGCATGAAAATGTGACCCCTTAAGGCTCCCAAACCAGAGGGCAAAGAAAAAGAACCCAAAATGTATTTCTTATCTTGAAAAGAATCGTGGAGATTGTAAAATCTCTTGATTTTTTTGAGGCCTGATTCATAACTTTTGCATTGTTGGAGCTGGGAACACTGTCAAGGGGAATACTTGCTTGAGTAATCCCTCACTTAAGTGAGTAAAGACTCAATAGCCGAAGTCCTTAGCCCTCAGTCCTGCTGTACACAATTCTTGGGCAGACTCCGGCACTTGTGCAGAGCCCAGTTGACTTACATGGGCCTGTCTCGGTTGTCCACCTACATGGAACTCTTTTGCAGGGTTAGGGACATACTTATTGACTTGCAGTGTGGTGTCTCTTTGCATTCAGCTTTTCCAAGATATGTACATTCTATTATCCATTGTCGAACAATCAAATGAATCTGTTTTTGAGCAAAAAGTGCTTTCACGTCAAAAACGTATTGGAATTCAAATTGTTGCAGGCCCTGAGTGCAAAAAAAGCCATGATGTCAAATTGCAAGTCAATATTTTGGGGGCATGTAATGTGCTTTCCCCCAATTCCCACACTCTACCCACTGCCCTTGGAATCATGCGTTGTTTTTTATTTTTTTCATGAGAATGTTCATGTCGTGAAATGTGAGTCTTGCACAGCTCTGCTGTGATTCCTGCTCAGATTAGGCAGGACTGCATATTCCCAGGAAAATATCCACAAAACACCTGTCCCAATTAGTCTTCCTCCCCATGTCCCAGTGGATTCGCTGAATGTCTGATACTTGTGGGCCATCTTTGTTTGCAAACCAACCACTCGACACCGGAGAGAATGTGTGACGTGTGCATGGAACAGCCAAGAAACCAAGCGGGAGTGTTGTCTTGCAGGTGTGAGAACTGGAGCTGCTGGTTGTTTTAGTCTCAATTATTTACTCTTAAGAAACTATCTCCCCCTCTCCAAATGTTAAATACTGAATTGAACGTGATTGACGGAGGTGAATGAAATGAAGGTGGGATCTGTTGTGTCTGTGCATGAGTGAGAAGATTGTCCTGGATACATGGCACTTCAGCAGGGTAATCTTGTAAACTTTTGTGTTCCACACATTATAGCAATGCCAGGGTGGGACAAAGGGTTTTTGCTATAGCTGGGAGAATAATTGTGTGGTTTATTTTGGTCTTGCTTTTTTATTGTTCAGAGAACAAACTGAAAAACGTAAACAAAAATATCACTTCAGGTTAACCTAAAACAACAATTTTTTTTATTTTGCTGAATCGAAAACCTCAAAATATTTCAAAACATTTTGTGTAGTTTCTGATGCTTTCACCTTTTCAGTTAAACTTCAGCTAACTTTTGAAACAAAGTCAATGTTTAATTTTGAAAATATCAAACCAAAATGTTTACTACTTTGGGGAATTTTTTCCCAGTTTTGGGGACCAAAACTGTTTGCTAAATTTGCAAACAGTTTTAGTTGACCCCATACTGCATTTTAAACCAAAAAATGCAATTTGCTGGGGTGGGGGGAAAAGTCTCTGGTATTGGCCTGTCTCTAAATGTTCTGTTTTAAGAACAATTGCTACAAATACCCTGTTGATGTGTTTTCTCACTGATCCAATGGCAGTGTTGGACATTAGCTTTGATATTTTTCTGTCAGTGTAACTTTTTGGATTTTTGATGCGTGTATTTTACAGGTGGAATTTTTCAAAAGTATTCAGTAGTGCTCTAACTGGGCTCCCATAAAGCCGATGAGAATGCTCCCATCAACTCCACAGAAAGCAAAGTGAGGGCAGGGCTGAGTACTTTTGAAAATTCCAGTCTAAATATAAATGTGGAATTTTTAGAAAGCTTTCAAGACTTATATTCTCTGGTGGTGGAGTCATTCTTATACCAATTCCTGTTAAAACACTGTTGTTTAGTGTTTGGAAAAACCCTGCAAAAAATTGAGCCGTGGATTGTTTGGCAGGGATGAAAATGAAATTTTCGATGAAAAATTTCATTGGAAGTTCAATGTTTTCCTAACTTTGACCAGCTCTTGGTGGTGATGCTTACAGATCCTAACTGATCCTGGGATCCACGCCCACCAAAACTTACTAACTAAACGTACGTGACAGGCACAGGATGGGAGAAAGGTGAGGTGACTTGTCCAAGGTCACCCAGGAAACCTGTGTTTGAGTCAGGAACCGAGACCTTCTAATGCGAAGCCCACTGCTCTGCCTTCAACTTTGTCTTCCCGGATGCTGCATTAAATGGACTCATACATTTTAAGGCCAGAAGGGACCGTCTAGTCTGACCTCCTGCATGTCACAGGCCAGAGAACCTCACCTACTCCTGCAGTAGGCCACTAACCTCTGGCTGTGTTACTGAAGTCTTCAGATCATGGCTTAAAGCTTCCAGTTACAGAGAATTCACCCTTTATACTAGTTCAGATAGTGACCTGTGCCCCATGCTGCAGAGGAAGGGAAGCCGCCACCCTGGGTCCCTGTCATTCTGACCTGGGAAAATTCCTTCCCAACCCCAGATATGGTGATCAGTTAGACCCTGAGCATGTGGGCAAGACCCACCAGGCAGAAAGGAAAGCAGAGCGTTTGCTGTGCCAGCTAGAAAATCCTAGATCCTGCTAGATATACATCATTTTTACATTACAACTAAAATTCAATTAGGTTTAATTTTGAACTGCACTGCACTTCTGTGGGAAAAGGTTGCTGTTAGATAAGGCAGAGAAGTCAATTCACTGAAGCTTGAATATTTGCATTACAAATGATAGGAATGTTAATGCTGATGGCATTATTACATTTCCTTGTGGGCTTTTCAGGTATAAATGCTGACGTTTCTCACCTAGTTTGCATGGTATTGGAATTCTTTGTATGCTGAAATAATGTCCCTGTGACAAGAAAGTATATTAAAGCAAGGAAGATTTAGACTGAATAGCTTCCCTGAAATAGGCTGAGTTTCTATTAATGAAGTACTTGATGAATGCACCACACTGTGCATAGAGAGGCAGGGTGGTCTTATGTTTAAGCCAGTGCACTAGAATTCAGGAGATTTGTTATTCCCCTGGTATACCGCAGATTTGCTGTGTGATTTTTGGGTAAATCACTTAATCTTTCTGCCTCAGTTCCCCACTTGTAAAACGAGGATAATTCTTCCTTTGTCTTATCTGTTTAGAATACAAGTGTTTTGTACAGCACCTTGCACAGCAGTGTCTTGATCTTAGCTGGGACTGTGCTAATACTACCAATGCACGTAATATGCTCACTAACAGCACTGCAGTAAACTTTCAGTAACTGTCCTGTTTAAAACCTTGGCAAGCACATGTTTGTGAGTGCGGTTCAGGCAGCTTTGTCTACACTACAAACACTTCCTCATGGGCGGTGTGAGTGATATATTTATTGGAGGGTAAATTTCCCTAGTACAGACAGCTGAGGTGTCCATAAAAGGTGGGCGTGAAGCATAATAAAAAAGCTTTATTGAGGCAACAATGCCAGCTTGATAGAATATTCTTTTTAAAAGCCAGGTTCTTGCAGGAAGCATTTTTAATTAGTTAGTTCTAGATTGTTGTGCCTCTTCCCCTCTTCACCCCCGCCATCACTTTCCTCTGAATTATATTTACTAACGTGTTTAGTGGCTTTCCCTTCAGAAAAGCACAATTTATTCAAAAGGTCATAAACAGATTCTGACATTAATTACTGTGCGAGCGGCTCTGGATTGTGCTGTGGAAGTTGATTCTGTTGGGAATGCTAAATCTTTCACAGTTAAATTTATCCAGGGGTAAAACGACTTTGTGTGCGCCCCCAGAAAATCCCCACCTCAGCGTGAAAACTCCAGAAAAGGTCACGGCATCTGTAATGCCAGAGCTTGTCGGAAGTCAGCAGGACTCTTGCTGTCAATTTCTACGTGCTTTGGATCAGGCCGTTCAGTAGAAGACCTATAAACTCCCCCTACTGGACTATATCCCCTGAGCCCTGAACCAACTGAACTGAACTCCACCATGTGAGGGTCATCCTGTCCCCGTTACCCGGCCCGCTTACTCATGACTGCTTGTAACCTATTGTATGAGTGATATACCCCCACTACTGCCTGACTGTATCTTGATCCCACCCACCGTACACCCAGCATTGGGGACATTACAGACTGTATCTGTTATGTGCTGTCCAATACCAAAATAATGATGTTCCCTATGCTCTGTATGTTACCCCCAGTGACCAATAACTGACGTTTCAAACCCTCTGTATCATTTATCTTTAAATTTTCTCTTCCCACGCCCCGGCTCACCTCCCATTTCACAGAAAATCATTAAGGGTATTTGTTGTTTGCATTTGACCTCATTATTGCTATTGATCACTAGGAGTGTTTCAAGCAGGCGATGGTGCAGGCTCATCAGTGGCTGTTGGAAAGGAAGTGTCGAAGTCTGATTTGCTAACCTGACAGATGTGGATAGCCCGTAAAGGCCTTGATTTTTTGCAATGGGGGCTCCCCATGGGTGCCATCAGTTTTGATGGCAAGAGGGATCCTACAATGGGATGTGATTGTGCAGCCTTTTATCCCACTCTTGCACGGTGCTAATGCAGCCAGTTACTCAATGGCTTGCATATTTAGTTTAATAGTTTTTGTAACCTCCAAGTTTTAAGAGGCTGCAACATCTGTTCCCCAAAGTGATAAAATGGCACTTAGGAGAAATTCACATGAGGCATTTGGGTGGGGGAGAGGAGGAAAGAATCCTTTATAGAAAAACTAAGTGTAAATGTATTCATGGAAGATGAGGGCTTAATGAATGGTTTTTTTTCTATTCACTGATGTTTCTTGGCAATATGAGCAAAATCTGCTCCTTCGTGTCACTGGAGTGAAATGTGAGTGACACCACCATTTGGGCTCTGTCTTGGCGAGACGTTTTAGTTCTTGAATACTCTGTATTTTGCCATTATCCGTCACCCAAAACGCCTGCACAAGGGAATCCTTTTGTCCATATTTTTGCTTTTTTCCAATGTCATTGTATGTTCCTCCCAAGAGACTCAAAATGGCTGCATTGGTCATTCCAGGTGGGCTGGGCACAGGACTGTAAATGTTCAAAAGCAAGCCAGAGTGCTTCCGGTTTTGGGCACCCAGCTGGAGACCCCATAAAGGAGCCTGGCTTTCAGAAGGCGGGCGCACAGCGCTTTCTAGACATTGTAACCCCTTTGGGATACCTCCAGGTGGGCACTCAACGTCTCTGCTCACTTCTGAAAACCTTGGCCCTGTTTCTAGAGTGTTCCCGGACAGCAACAGGCATCACATCGTCTTTCCCGGAGCGCTGCCTGATGGGTGTGTCTGGCTTGACCTGTGCTGCTCAACTGTGTACAGAAGATAGCTAAGTTCAGGTGAATTAGCTAAACCATGGATAAGAGCTGCCTGGCTTGGGACCAAACAGGTGGTCTTTCCCCTCCTCAGTATTCTCATTTTTTCACCTGTTTGAGCCATTTATGTCCTATTTAAAAAATGTCATGTGGCATTTTATGCGACGGTGGCTCTATTGTGAGAAAGCAGCAGGTGTTAAAACAAAGAGAAGCTCATTTCTGACTCGTGGGGTGGGGGTCTGAGAAGGCTGGGAGGGGATCAACGAAGAGAGAAAAGGATTTCACCAGGATAACTCAAAGTAAGTACATGGCTGGCTGTAGAGCCCACCGCATTCAGCCTAGCTCTTTGTTGGTTGCTAGTCAGTGGCCTTTTTGGTTTATACCTCCCGGGAGCCTCTGGCAAATCAGCAATATCTTGGTGACTCTCTCTTTTTAGCGCCAGGTTGGGTATCTGTAATGCTTCCTGTTAATTAGGGTAGAATGGGAGAGCAGTGGGTAGAATCATGGGCCCCATGCATGCCAGTCCTGCCCCACACCGCTCCTGCAACTCAAATGCTGGCCCAGATTCTTGACCGGGATCCAGCCCCTCTGCATTGATCAGGTGGCTCAGAGGGGCTGGGTTCTGGCCACATGTGGCCCTTGATGTTGGGGAACTTTCCTCTGGTATAAAAACTGTTGGAAGTGGCTCCTACATCAGTTGGGAAGGGCACATTGGGGATGGAAGAGGGGTATGATGGAGTAGTGCTCCGCTATGCCTGGCCTGCCTGGGGTTCCTTAAAGATCCCTAGAATTATGCTGCCCCAAGCACATGCTTGGTTTGCTGATGCCAAGAGCTGGTTCTGGCCAGAATTTAGAACAGCTCTTTGCCTTCTCTGACTCTTGCCAGGGCCAGCTCAGACTGACCCTCTGGATCCTCCGTGTCCTCTCCCTTCTCCTTCACAGAGCAGAGCTCAGCTGCAGGGAGGAATCTGACTTGATGCCTGTCTGCTAAGAGAAACCTGCCAGCTCTGCTATATGGTGCAGAGATTTTTGTGATGAGGGGAAATGCCCTCGTGCGGGTATCCTCACAGCACAGTTAACTTTGGCCTCCACCTGGTTTTTAACCCAACACCCCCTACCATCCATGCAGAAAAACCTCTGACCCAGGTTTGGAGGTGCTTTAAATCCAGGCTTGCTTACTCCCCTGGAGATGTGCATCAGGACATGGGCTCCACTTTAACTTGGACTGCAACCTGCCCACCTTGCAGTGAGGATGCAGGTGCTGATAGTCCTCCAATGCCATCCCACTGTTTTCCCCTAATCCCCTGTCCGAAGGACGGACAAGTTCTGCAATGGACTGGGATACAATCCTAGCATGCCTTAGCTTAAAGAATGTGGGTTGTGCCTCCAGAGAGACATGGGCGAGTGCAGGGCCAGTGACAGTAATGCAGGCAGGGCTTTGCAGTGGGGATGCTCGCACCTGGGCTAAGCTAATTCAGGTGCTTCGACCTGGGTGCTGATCACCCAGGTTCACTATGCAGGGTAGACATGCCCTGAGGGGGTCTGTGTGATGGTAACAGGCTCCTTGAACCCAGCTCCACAGAAGAGAAGAGCCAGCACGCTTAAACCAACGTCCCGTTTAGCCCTCTGCCTTCTAGTAAGTGTTCATTTGCAAACCCCACGTGCAGTACGGTGACCAGACAGCAAGTGTGAAAAATCGGAACAGAGGTTGGGGGTAAAAGGAGCCTATATAAGAGACCCAAAAGTCAGGACTATCCCTATAAAATCGGGACATCTGCTCACCCTGACTTGAAGCAACCTTGCTGGATCTTGCTTGCAGTCTCAGAGGTGGGGGCTCTGATGTGTGGGAATTGACCAGAACTGGCAAAGTTTCCTGTCTGAACGTACAATAAAAGCAGAGTTTATGGAATCCATAAAATTGGCTTGTTAGTTAGGATTACTCTAGGGTATGTGGACTGGAGCATATTTTTTTTGCCTTCTGCTCTCAGCCTGTTTTGAACTGGGAGGCAGACACACACTCAATGAGTCAGCTGGTTTAATGACATCAGCAAATATCTTAATTGGCAGCCATCACAGCAAACTCTTACAAATGTGCAACAGGATGTATAATGTTGCCTTGCGTTTGAGACTTGACTGTAAAATGAGGCAAAACTCAAGTGATAGGAACTTTAACTGTCTCGGTCCCACTTATCTGCTTGTCCAGAGAATTGTCTTTGGTATGGCAGACCTGTGGTCCCTTTGACAGGATATATGCGGCATGACCATGGCAAGAAGGAACTCTGTGCTTTGAATGATACAGTTGTGCTGTAGTTCCTTCAGCTGCTTGGGTTCCTTTGTTAGGTCCTTTCTGGAAGTATGTCACGAATGATGTCATTGCCATGGAATACAGTTTGACATTCGGGTCCTGGCGTTGACTAGTTGTAGTGTTATTTCCTGGTTCTGTCCCTTTGGAACGGTTGTGTTTTTTTTTTAAAAAAATTGAATCCTGGGATCTGGATTCTGTTGACTCATTGCATCATCTGGGACAAGTTGTTTCACCTTTTCTGTCACAGGCTCCTTGTTTGTAAAATGGGACCAAAGATCCTGACAGTGTGACCGACCTTGGTGATTTTTATCTTGAGTTTCATGATTGTTCGGTATTTTTCTTTAAGCCCTAGCTCCTGGAGTCCCGTGATTATGTGAGAATCTTGGCTGTCGTTTAAAAAAGGTACGCTTCTTGTCCTCCTGGTGGAGAAAAGTGCAAAAATGTGACCTGAGTGCACCCTGAAGGCTCAGAAACCTTACAGGACAAATAAAAAGACTCCAATTTTTTTTTTTTTTAAATCTCACGACTTGCAAACTAATCTCATGATTTTTTTTGATAGTAGAGGTTAGCAATACTGCTTACTCGCCTTTTGTAAAGCTCTGGATAAAGCAGGATAGAAGTGTGTAGTATTGTCTTTGTATTGTACAATGCAAGGGTGAACCTTCTGGAATTGCTCTTGTCTGATTGGGAGGGAATGGACTCTGAGAGGCAGGGCAGATCCTCCGCTGGTATAAATAAGCACAGCTTTATTGAAGTTCATTCATACCTGCAGAAGATCTGGTCTTTCATTTGTTGTGCAGCATACTTTGCTAGCAAGGATGGAGAAAAGCTTTTCTCTTACATATAGCCCCCGTGCTGTTGCTTTGTCTTCAGAAATCAATTATTTACTTGATTTTTCCACACCAGCGTGCTGTAACACCAATTGAATTTAGGCAGAAACCCCTCTCTTTCCAAATGCAGGGGGGAATAGGAGGTGGCATAAATATCTTAATTCACAAAGCTTTTACTTTCACAATTTCTCCAGTGCTTTTCTGATTAACGTATGTCCACAAAAAGAGAGATGCAGACCTTAGGGAGAAAAATGTGTATTACAGAACACCAACTTCAGATGGGTTGGGAAAAAAAGGCATTACTTCAGTCTTCTTTCTGATTCTGTTATATCAATTGGAAATGTCCTATTCTGAGGCGCAGAAGGTTCATCCCTTAATAACAGTGTTATAGTGTGACAATCGAAGACAATAAAGGTCTGGTATAGACTGGGGGTATTATTGCATGTAAGCCTGCTATTCACCAACAGGAGAACTATTATTAGTGTGATCTTGGTATCTTTTATGGCAAGAGCCATATGACAGGCTGGAGTAAGTAATAGCACAGATATCTTTGTGAAAAGTGGTATTTAACCTGCCTTTATGAAAGGGATTAAAAAAAGCTCTGTGTCACAGGCAACTTAATAATGGCCCAGAATTCTCTTCGTTGCATTGGTGAATAGGATCTGACATGCAGTCGAGAATAGAAGATATGCAAAACTCTCTTTTTCCAGTTCACTTGCTTGACTTAACGATTGTACTCAGACCCCTGAAACAATAAATGAGACTTAAAGTTAAGAATCTTGAAGGGAAAAACCTAGATGGCTTCTTTAGAGTTCTCCTTCAGGACTTTTTCTGTCTGTTAGAAGGTGCAGGTGTATTTTGCAGGTGTTGAACTATGAAATTTCACCCTATATACACCCCACGGTGTACAGCCAGGACCAGTGCAACTGCTATGTACCACTTGAGTCCTATTAAAACCCTTAAAGCTGTTCACAACTCTGGGGATTTTATTGCATCTAGTGATTTTTTTTTGGGGGGGGGGTCTTAAATCTCCAACTGCTGGGATTATGTTGTCACTTGAGCATCACAGCTTTCATTGAAAAACAAAGGACATTTCTAGTCCTCCTGGCTACAGGGAAGAGCTTGAAAACCTGAACTCTGAGGTCCCCCTACAGTACACCAAAAGACACCTAAAACAAGTCCTACATTTTATTAATTAAAAAAAAAATGATTTGTTTTAAAACAGTTTGTTTGTGGGCCTGACTCGTGACATTTGAAATGCTTGGGACTGGCAATACTGAGCCCCCATAGGTCTTGTTTTTCTCCCTTCATGCAGA
Organism: Gopherus evgoodei; assembly: GCF_007399415.2. Lineage (NCBI taxonomy): Eukaryota > Metazoa > Chordata > Testudines > Testudinidae > Gopherus > Gopherus evgoodei. The sequence goes on along the minus strand of NC_044337.1, from coordinate 17,865,460 downwards.
GATTGGGTTCATCCATGGTGCTTTATAGACCTGGGCATTCACAGCACCCTGCTCCAAAGAGTCCTAGTCCTGTGACTGACTGGCACATTTAGGGACTGCTGCACCCTTATGAGATGAGCACTCAGATTAGCTAAATTATAATAACTCCATATATGTGTCACTCGTTGACATCCTCAATAATAACAACGATGGAAAACCCTGCTAGAATAAAAGCTTAGGTGGGTTGATCTTGTTGTCAAAGCCACAGATGTAGCTTTTGATATCGCTCTAAAGCCTGGCTCCTAGTACATACTAAAAGGCCCAGAGGAATAACTTCCTCCATTGTCTTTCACCTTTCTTTCCTGACATCAGGGTGAAATCCAGGCCCTCTTGAAGTCCGGGACAAAGCTCCCTTTGATTTCAGTGGGCCAGGATTTCAGCCCAGTTGTGAAGGGAAACTTGCACAATTAACGCAACTCATTTAAATGCAACAATAGAAACATCATTAAAAGTAAAGGCCCACGTTCTTGAGGCAGGGACTGGCCTTTTGTTCTGTGTTTGTACAGCACCTCGCACGATGGGGTCCTGGTGCATGACTGAGGCACTACAATAAATAATAGTAAGTGCCCAATCTTTGGGCAGCCAGGGCACAATAAGATGGGGTGTGACTCTACTGCTCCCTAGCGTGTTAAAAGCTCTCTAGCGCAGGAGTAGATGAAAGCTAGCGTGATGGAGACTTGCCTCATCCTCCACCCCCAGCGTACCACATGCTGTCCATATAGCCAGGCCCTTAGATGCTAGGTGTCTGATTGTCAGAGATGTGAGGCACCTGCTTGTCCCCATTGAATTCCATGGTGGTATAGCCCCTCTGACAGTTGGTTCCTAGAAGTCTTAAATCAGGCACCAAAAATTAGAGGCCACTTGAAAATTTGGCTCCTGTATTTGCGTCAATGAAAGCTTTGAACGTTCCCCACAAAACGTTGTTGAGGAGTTTGCTGCAGGTAAAATAAAGGAAGCTGTATTTACATCAGCATCTGATGCAAAGAACACAAAATCTCCTCTCCTCCTCTGTTTAACCCTGAAATGTGCTAGGCCGACAGAATGGGTACCAGGTTAGTACCCTGCTCTGGGTAGAGCTCTCAAAGTTCCATATCCCTTGCCCTCCCTTTTGATTTCCTGTTTCTAGGATGCTGAAGCAACGGAGTATAAATTTATAATTGTAGCTGCTTTCCTCTTAAATGACACCTGCTATTTCCGTAATCCAGGAAGGCATGTTTTCCATTGAAGTGAAACCCTTGACCAATTCGAATAGGTCTGCAGAGTGCTGGCCAGAATGTTCAGCTACTATAGTGATGGGCGTGGTATTAAATACTTGGAGAGTGACAGATTTACTGCATCATCCAATTTGGTACTTTTCAGTTAATCCATCTTTGTCTGCACCATACTGCATGCTGGAATGCAGCTGGGGGAGAGGCAGGGTGTTACCAGCTGTTTACGACATGCAGTACATATTTTACTGTTACTATCCGTCATTCACCGTTTGTTCTTGGCATGATTTGGTAAGTCGGCTGTAAGCAGCAGATGCATGTAACCACAAGACTGCCCTTCCTTCTGAGTTAAAGCACTGGGCTGGGACTCTGGTGATTTGGGTTCTATTCACAGATTTCCTGTGTGACCTTGAGCAAACCTCCCTCTCTGAATTCGCCATCTGTAAAATGGGGATAATGGGTTAAGAGTGAGAGAAAGAAGGACTCTTTTTCCTTTGTTTAGATTCAGTTCTTCGGGGCCAGGGCTCTCTTACAATGTGAAAATACAGTCCCTAGGACAACAGGCTCTGATCTCCACCCAGTCCTGCAACAGGGGTGAAGGAAATATTAAACACTTACTGGTACAGGGGCCCTGTTCCCAGCCTTGGGTGGAAGGAGTGGGGCCTTGGGTAGAAGGGGAGGGGCTGGGGGTCAGCCTCCCACAGCCAGCCCATCCGCACTGCCTGGCCTGTGCTGCCCAGTGCTCCGGCCGCTACTGTGGTAGCAGCAGCCAGGAGCCTCGGGCGCTTTTAAATCGCCAGCCCTGGGGCAGCTCCCCTGCCCCCACTCCTGTTGGTGGCCTGGGAGGGGCAACGACATTAAAGCGCTGCTGCCATGGCTGCGTATGGGCTGGTGCCAGCTTCCTACCAGTATGCCGTACCGGCCTACTTTCACCCCTGCCTCTGGCTGGGTTACTGAAGTTATCAAATCTGGTTGTAAAGACTTCATGTTTCAGAGAATCCACCATATACTCTAGTTTAAACCTGCAAGTGACCCGTGCCCTATGTTGCAGAAGAAGGCAAACCCCCTCAAGGGTCTCTGCCAATTGGAGCTGGGGGAAAACTCCTTCCCGACCCCAAATATGGTGATCCCTTAGACCCTGAGCAGGTGGGCACAGCCCAAGTCTTGGGAAAGAATTCTCTGTAACAAAGTTAGAAAAATCATAGCATATCAGGGATGGAAGGGACCTCAGGAGGTCTAGCCCCAACTCCCTGCTCAAAGCAGAACCAATCCCCAGACAGGTCTTTACCCAGTTCCCTAAATGGTCCCCTAAAGGATTGAACTCACAACCCTGGGTTTAGCAGGCCAATGCTCAAATCACTGAGCTATCCCTCCTCCCAGTTCTCTCCATCTAGTGCCCTATCTTTGGCAGAAGGGACACCCAACAATTGACCATCCTTTCTGCCCATCCTCCCACCTGCTGGCTTCTCTGCAGCGGGGAGCTCCTGGAACCATGCAGGAATGGTGGAAGGTTAATAGGCACATGGGTCAGAATGACTCTGCACCCCTAAAATGCTCAGTTACTTGATAGACCAGAGCAGTTACTGTCCGGGGAGTGGAGAAGGATGAGTGCAGAAACAAGACTATTCATCTCCCAGAACTGAATGGTGCTGGATGCAGTTCTCCTCTCTTGAGTATGTACAGGGCTTAGAACATTTGAATTAAACGTTTTGTTTTTGTTCAAGGGACACTGTCAAGGCTGGTTTGGTTGAAATCACCCCTTCAGTCTCAGCTGTGCTTTTAGCATTCAGCTGTAGGCACAAAGTGAGATTGAATGTGGATTCCTGTCTGCTTGCCTGCTATTTCTGGGCCTTATCCTCATAGACTCATAGACTTTAAGGTCAGAAGGGACCATTATGATCATCTAGTCTGACCTCCTGCACAATGCAGGCCACAGAGTCTCCCTCACCCACCCACTCCTGCAACAAACCCCTAACCTATGTCTGAGCTATTGAAGTCCTCAAATTGTGGTTTGAAGACCTCAAGCTGCAGAGAATCCTCCAGCATTCAGAGCCTTCAGTGATGCAGGCTCCTCCTGTGAGCAGGCAAGGGAGTGAAATACAGAAGCGTTTTGCTCCCTAAAGAGATTCTAAGCTCAAGAATCTTCTTGCATTTCATTTGTCTGTCTGTCCTAAACAAGGACTCACAAAGGGGCATACTAGGAGGTGTGGGCTGGTATCTCCGACTCCTGGGCCAGATGTTTTTGCCAGTATCAAAAGTTGATTAGAACAGGCTAGGACTAAGGAAACTCAGCACCCTAGAAGGGTTGTTTGGATCACCCAGGAGAGAAGCTGAAATTTTAGAACCAAGTTGCACGCCTCCTTTTGGAGAGCTGGTGTACCTAGGTTGCTGACTTTTCATCATCCACTTCCTGCTTGAAGCATGCGGTTGCACAGAAAGCTTGACTTCAGTGTCATGCAAGAGCGCTCAAGGTGATCCTAGTCGAAGGAAACGGAAATGTTTCCGTTCTGATTTGAAAGCAAGTCTCTCACCATTGTGCCTCACCTTGTCATGTGAAAATTCAGAGGAGCGATTCTAACTGCCCAGAGGGCCAGACCGAGGTCCATGCGCCAGTTAAAAGCCTCAATATAAATCTTAGGTGGGATTTAAATAGGTCTCGTGCTGCCTGGCCTTCCATGTGGGGTGAAAGCTTCTCATTTCAGTCATTGGCCTATGATCTTCAGGACTTCTGGGGATGCCTCTCTATGTGGGTGCCCAGCTGGTGAGACCTTGAAGGGGACTGACTTCCAAAGCTCAGCGCTTCTGAAACCAAGTTAGTAGAGCCCTGCATGGATACACAAATGTGTCTCCGCTTCCGATTGGCAGATAATCCATGGATTTGCAGGGCTCTACACCAGGGGCTGGACTATGGCTTCGAGGCACTCCCCCCTCCGGAGCCTGGTCGGGGCGAGACATGCTGGCAGCTGTGGGGAGCCACGGCGGACTCTCCACCTGCCCTGAGCGTGGGGCCTGAGCAGCCCACGGCGCCTATCCCTAACCTCCAGGCCTTCCGTCCAGGGCAGGTGGAGGATACACACTGCGGTTCCTCACAGCTGCTTTCCCAATGTTCGTGTCAGAGCCCTGTGCGGTTACAAAATTTGTAGCCGCATCCATGGATATAAAGCAGATGCCCGTGGATTTGCAGGGATCCACAGGTTAGGCATCTGCAGTCTGGTCCTGTTTGAAGACAGCAGGCCATTCTTTCTAAGGGATTTTGAGATTTTGTGTGTGTGAACCTTGTTTAAAGCTGGCAGTGTACAGGCTCAGTGTAAACTGGATAGGCTTCCCCCCAGCTTGGCTAACGGGTGGAGTGATGAACAGGAAGGTGTCTTTGTTTTTGGAGTATTTCGGGTTATGGATGGCTAAAAGCAAACTACGCACTTCCCAGCTATTTAAATGCATCATAACGGGAGTGAGTGGTGGTGGGGAGGAAAAAGATGCATTTGTGATGACTGTGTATCCCATAGTTTCCCCCTCACAGATGTGAAGTGTAGTTGATCAGTATGTGTAGTGGAGTTGTAAAACAACTGAGATTTCAGTCTAGTTGGGTAAGAAGTGGAGATAAAAGTTGTCTACTTTTTAAAGAGGAATTTTGATATCTGGAGAAAGGACAGAAAACTTAAAACCACATCATGTATGTGGTTCTTTTCTCACCATATTGGCAAATAGCGACCGCTTCGGTTTAAACTGTGAACATGGCCCATCTTCTCATCCCTGATGATGATGATGATGATGAAGAAAATAGGCTCCTGCAAACATGTCTGAACATATTTAACTTTATGTACATTACTATTTCCATTGAGGATAAGCTGGTGCATACGAGTTGGCAGGACCTGACTAGCCTGCAGTGAAGCTCATTCTGCATAATTTGTGACATCATTCCTGGGGTGCTCGAACGATGCAGACAGTTGTTTCCTCCTGCCTGATCCCACAGTCACGTGAGCTCTGAGCGAGAGCAGCCTTATTAAACTGCAAATCCCTCCATTAAGAGCAGCACACTAGTTGGATCCCCTTTGTCTCAAATCTTACACTTAGAAACTTTCCCCAAGGCAGAAGTCCTTGGAAAAGCTTAAGACTTGGCAGGTATACTCCTCACCTGTTGTTTTTCAGTGACAGGCTTAATGATAAGGCAGCTTAAATACATTGGATGGGCAATGGAAGTCTGTATTTGGGGGTGAGGGGAAGTCAAAACATCTGTCAAATCCCTGCCTGTTTCCTGCTGTCTGCATGCATCGAAAGTTACATCATACTGAGCCGATGGCTCTTGCTGGGAGAAAATTCCGCAGTTACTCAGGCAACTGTTCTGTTTAGAAACATGGCAATGTTTCCTTTCCTTCCTCCCGTGCTGCTGAGTGCTGGCTGGCACTCGCTGGCTCTGGTGTCATCCAAGTGCATCTCTAGTTTTCCTTCGGGGCTTGCTGCTGAAGCATAAGGCGGGAAAAGCCTTAATGCCTGCTAGGCTGTGGCATTAGCTTTTGCCTCTTTCCTTACAGTTGTGAAACAGCTGGGTTTTCCACTGTGGTTTTCCCCAGCTGCATGCAGCAGTACTTCCCACAGCCTTTTCACAAAGGGCCCCCTGTTTAAGGACTTTTTGTAGGGATCTGGGACATCAACTCTTCGTTGACTTCGGCTTGTAAGGTGGGATGTCCTTGCATCCCCAGCATCTGTCCCACCCGCCCACTGTCTAGCTGGGGAATGATTGACAATATTTCTCTTTTTTTTGAGAGCCACCACGAAACTGAAGATCCTCCCCTCTCAGTGCTTTTGTTAACCAGCCATCAACAACCACTTTGGACAAGCGCAAATCTTGACAGAATGAGAGATTTGTCCTCGGCCCTGCTCTCCTATCATAAGCTAACATGTTGTAGTTTATATTATGGTAGCACCTTGTCATCATGAATCAAAGTCCCATTGTGCTAGATCACGTACAGCTCCAAAGTGACCTTGGCTTAGACCAGGCTCTGTATTGTAACAAACCGAAGGCTACCTTGGCACTGGCTACGCTGTCCTCTACAGTCTGTGGCAGCTTCATGGCAACAGTAGGGAGAGAGTTTTTCTCCTTTCTCTTAAAAGCTCAAGCCCCTATCAGCTTGCGCTGAATGAGAATCCCGTGAGGTGTTAGCAGCACAGTTCTGATTCCATCCGGTAGGGCAGGAGTAGGCAACCTATGACACGGGTGCCGAAGGTGGCATGTGAGCTGATTTTCAGTGGCACTCACACTGCCTGGGTCCTGGCCACTGGTCCGGGGGGCTCTGCATTTTGATTTAATTTTAAATGAAGCTTCTTAAATATTTTAAAAACCTTATTTAATTTTTCTATAAACTATTGTTGTATGTAGAGACCTTCTAAAAATGTTAAAATGTATGACTGGGATGCAAAACCTTAAATTGCGGTGAATAAATGAAGGCTCAGCACATCATTTCTGAAAGGTTGCCAACCCCAGCAGTAGAGGGTGATGGACATACACACTAGCCAGGGTGCTACTGTGTCTTGGCTGATGACTAATGGGACCCACTTTGGGGTCCATCAGTGGTGCTTTTTCATTTATCAGCATGGAACTCCCTTAGGGTGACCAGATGTTCTGATATTAGGGGCCTTGTCTTCTCTACATAACTGTACCGCCCTCCCCCTGGGGTTGGGGTGGGGAAGCCCTGATTTTTCACACTGGCAGTCTGGTCACCCTACATTTCCCTCCTCATCAGAAGCTTTGTGTGCTGCCACCAGAGCACTCCGGTTGGTCTGGAGAACAAGCACAGCAATCAACCATGCATCTGTCACTCAGTAGGATACACTAGTAGTCCCTGGGCAGATGGAAGTTGTTGTGGTTTGAAGATCAACTCGTGTTCTAGGTGCAGAACCATGTAGAATTTATTAATAAAACTTGTCAAACTTCCTAGAAAATTCAATTTTATTTATATTTTTGATGGGTGGGGGCAGACATCCCCCCCTCCCCCCCGCCAGCAAACCATCTGTACTTAGGAGGTTTTTTTGTGTCTAAATCAGACATAAGTTAGTGAGTGGGAATGACTCCTTGGTGTTTGCTGAAAGGATACATTATGCATTTAATAACAAACTATTTCAAAGCTCCCTGACTTCATCCCCTTGCCAGATGTCAGTTGCACAGATGTTAGTTACTCCATAAATCCCGGAGAGGGAAAGCCCTTGTGTGTCTGGATCTCTCTAAAGGAGCCCCAATCTGTTCTTGAGTATAACCAGAAGTGATGAGTAATAACGTCACATAACGTTTCCTTTCTCCTCCCCCGGACATGCCCACTCAGTGAAGAGAACTTTCTCTTCTTGGAACATAAGGAAATGTTTGGGTTTTTGCATGGAAAGCTGCACCTTGGAGAAAGGATGTTTTATTTCTCTGGTGTTTATGGCCCTGTAAAATACTATGTAACCTTAACTTTTTTCCTAGCTAGCCCTGATTGCAGTATGCAGCAGTGCAATTTCTCCCTGAACAGCTCTGGTTAATGTGCATCATAGCAGTTTCCACAGAAGTTGGGCCTATCTGATTACTTGCTTTATGATTCTTTTAAGAAAAAACAACACTCACTGACTTGTAAACAAATGTTCTTATTAACTTTGATTTAGGCTGTGTAGAATTGAGCATATCTTCTATTCTGACAAATGCCTATGTATGGGCTCTTGCACCTTAAATGTTGTGCTTTGTGTTTCGAATCTGTTTGCAAATGCAGTACCATGCCTGCTTTAATTCACTACAAGCTTCAGAGGTTAGTCAATATGTAGCCAAATAGGAAGCATATCTCTTGCATAAATACAAATCTTCAGTGGCTATCTGCTACTCCCATAACTTTTTCTCCTTACATTTCACACTGTTTGGTTTTTTTTGCAGGCTGTTGCTAAGAGGATTACTTTAAATCAGAGCAAAGATTGTATTTTTATGGGTGCTATATAGGCAGTTTAAGTAGTGAAAATGAATTTAAATTGGGTGATATGTAGAAATGGAAAAACGGGGCAGAATTCAGATGGCATCTCCTTGTAAAAACATGGAGAGATAAGGTAGTGGGACCCTGTATTTGGGTGCATATTGGTGTGGACCAGGTCAGTTAAATTAAGCAGGTTGATTTAAATAACTTCAGTTTGGTGGTCAGAGCTTTCGTTCTGGGCTAGAACCTGTTTTGACTTATAGATCAGCTCCTATTAGAAGTTGAGGGGATTGTCCTTTTGTGCGGAGATGACCTCTCATGCAGTGAAGTGCAAGTGGATTTTAAGAGGATATCCTGTTTTGTTATTTAGGAAACTGTTTTTCATAGCTGGGGTTAAAATGTGAAAGCAGGAAAATTCCCGATCAGATGCAGTTTCAGGTTGCACTCCTTTCCCTTCCCACCAAAGCACAAAATATCTCCATCTTCCTCAACGAGTCTCTTAGGTCTTGTCTAAACAAACCAGTTGTACTGCTTTAACTAGACTATACAGGTCTAGTTATAGCAGTACAACCCCTTACTGTAAATGTGGTTATAGCGATGCACAGCTGTTTATACCAGTGTAGCACTTCCAGTACAGGAAGGGGAATAAACTACACCCCATAAGTGCATTAACACTGGGCGTTGTAACTGGTATAACTGTTATGGGGTGTGGGTTTTTTTTGTTTTTTTTTAAAGTCACACGCTAACTGACTTAGTTCTATCTCTACCAAACCATAGTTGTACCCATACAAAATCTGTCTGTAGACTAGGGTTTAAATAGGTATGGTTCTGAAAGCTGAGGCAGGGCAAGATTGTGAACTCTTGAGGGCAAATTGACCTTTGTCACTTTCTCATCATGTACTGTGTGTGCATACGTGAACTCATGCATGTTTGGGGGAAGTGTTAGCTTGGGTTTCTCCCATAAATCAGGAATAACTTCACTGAAGTGGAGGGTGTCAGAGCAGAATCATGGTCAGTAGGTGACTCTATACAGTGTATGATTTACTAGTAAGGCGTTAGTGAGCAGCAATTAAAAAACTTTCTGTTATGCTTAGAAATCTTGGCCTAATTGTGTGAAATAGTCCAGTTAACACTTTTTGAAAGATGTTAGTTTTGAATGTGGATCATGGATTTGTAATTCATTCAGAGGGTGGGTGGACATTTGTTTGAAAGCCTCCGCATGCATCTTAAACTCAACGCTTCTCTTGCGTTAAGGGAAAATGAGACTCTGGGATGCTGGACTTTAGTCCTGGTTAATCTGGTGGCGATAAGAGGTATTGTTGGAAAAACAAATATTCGACACAAAGCAGATGTGAAATACAAAATGAAAATATGCTTGTGTTCAGGCTTTAAAATATGTGGATGTCAAAAGTTACTCGCCCTCACCTCCAGTATTGATACTACACCGGATGCCTTTACACTTCATTCAAAAGGTGCTAAAGAGGTGACTGGCTCTCCATATCCCCTGCTTTAAGGAAAGTGAAGATCTTTGAAACCTTCCTCTCTCATTCTAGAGATGGCAGCTTTGCAGCATGCTCACTTTATCATGGCAATATGTTAGATCTGCAAATATTATAGGCTTGAAAGTGTGCTAGGAGGTGGATATTAGATTATAGATTTATGTTCACTTTATTAAATTCCAAAATACCATCTATAAAGATCCAGAATCTTATTTCAAGGAATCAACAGGGTCCTGGAGCAATACTGATTCACACCACCTGAGGAGCTGTCCTTTTATTCTGCTTGATGAGCGAAGGAGCCAGGAGATTCATTTTTGCGCAAATTGTCCACATCCTATAAAAGTGCATTTGTATCCTTTTAGTCGCTTAAGTGCTATGTTGGAATAAAGTTGACCTCTCCAGTGCCAAAAATGTTCCTGCTACTGGTGAATATTCACATTTATCAGAGAGATTTAAAACAAATTGAGTGAAAGAGGAGACTGTCTGTGTGTGTCTGTCTCTGTCTGTCTGTCTCTCTCTCTCTCTCTCTGAAATTATTTACAAGGTCACCAGTAGTGTTCTCGCCAGTTCCAGATAGTTCTGGGGCACAGGTGAAAGTGACACCCTCAGCTCTCGGGGTGGGGAGGCCACATTTTAGAAAATACAAGGAGACAAGTGTCCCACAGCTCCGCAAGTGCGAGGGTCATACATGGAATGCGGCCTTCACTAGACATGCTTGCTGCAAGGCTCCTTGATTCAAGGTTTAATGCATCATCCACGTGTGCTCTTCAGACTTTTGCCAGGATAGTTTGGCGAGGGGAGAGTAGGTGAATAATTAGATCAGTGGGACTGGTTGACTGTTCAGCACATCTGAAAATCAGGCAGGTGCTTAAAAGGCTGAAAATTAGGCTTTTATTTTTTTAATCTAATCTTAGCCTTGAAACTCACTCCAGGTCCTTGAGCCTGGGTTTGATTTTGAGCAAACCTGGGCTACTCTTTTCTGGTTCTGAGTTTCCCAGGTTTGTTTGGATCTAATCCAGAAAGTTTGAGTTTGCAGAGGCAGTGTCCTATCAGGTTTTTCCCAGCTCTGCTTAACAGCTTTGAATGGCTGCTGTATAACCAAAATCTAATATAACTATATGTTTGAAACCTTAATAAGAAGTCACTATCTCACCACATAAAGAAGTCTCTTTAGTTCATTTTGGCACAATTCGTTTTTAAACTGCAGGAAACGTTGCCGTACAACGTTGACATTGGCCAGCGTGTCTCATTAAATTCCACTTTACAAAAATAACTGGAAGTGGAAGGTGCTGGGGTTTTGTAGCATACTTTTCTCCCCTAAGCGTGAATCAGGGAAAATTGACAAGGTGTAAAAAGAAAGCAAAATAAAACTGGCCTCTCACGGGACTTACCCCTCATGCTAAAGGGCAAATTCTGCTCTCTGAAACATGCATGCAGTGCTGGTTAATTTCCCTGGCAGTTGCAGGTTCGTATCCAAGTTCTTAGTCTGGCCCCACAGTTTGGATAGGCAGTGAAATTAGAACAGCAGAAAAAATATATTTCCTCTGGACCTGTGCTAAATAAAAGAGGAGAAACAGCTGTTGCCTCATTGTTAGAACAATAATAAAAAACTTAGTGTCCTGTGACAGACTGAATCAAATTCAGAGGAAAAAATGTACTAATTTGCAGCTCTGGACAGTGGGAAAATATTTTGACACAAATTTGATAGAAGAAAATGAATAGCTGCTGAAATCCTAGTGCTATTTCGGTTCCCTGAGAAATAAGAACATGCAGTTGGACGGTTGAACTGGTCTGAGAGAGGACTACTTGTCTGGTTTTAATAGTTTCTCCTCTGCCCCAGGAGAGGCAGCTGTTGACTCGCTCTGGGAAACACCCCAGATAACTTGTAACTCATGTTGCCATGTGCAGGGGAAGATTCCTGGAGAGCTTTGCCTTGTTCATAGCTAATCCCATGCCAACTTCTGTTACAAGCTGTATGCTGTCCAGGTGCATAACTCAGGAGTGTTCCGGAACAGGAAGTCTTTGGGTGTCCCATTCAGGGCAGAGGAATAGTGCTTGGCACCAACCTATGCACTGGCTTTTACGCATCGATCTCAGTAATAATAATATGCCTTTTGGGCTCTCCTTTTGGACATGGAGCGGCACAGATTGGTGAAGTGACTGAAGGTCACCGAATGAATTAAAGGCAGAGCCAGGAATAGAACCCAAGTCTAAACCCCTAGTTCTGTGCTTTACCCACTTGGCAATGCTGCCTCTTGAGAGAGAGAGAGCAAGGGAGGATGGCTGCAGAGTCCCAGTTCCACATCTGGATCTGAACTGCTTCCAATTTTAGCATGGGATCAGGGCAGGTTGATTCCAAATCTTCCATTAAGTTAGAAAAATTGTGTATTATGGCTTAGCCAGGACCATTGAAACCACAGTTCATGAAGTACCTGCGTTGTGTTTGCCACTAGAGGATACAAGCTGGAAGATAAAATAGCTACAAAGCCACGTATTACTTTCCAGTTATGTCATGTAACTGAATGGCCGTTACAGAACGCCCACTAAGCTGCACATGTTCATTACGCCCTGCTAAGCCCAGAGAAGAGACATTCAAACCCGCACGTGGTATTGATTATGGCAGACCTACATCTGTTTGAATTCAGAACGTCCAGCCCTTTCCAACAACTAGGGTTTCCTTCACAGTTATGTTGTCATGACTGAGGAGTGACAGTTCTTCTCCTTCTGTTTTTCACCTGGCTTTCATTATAACATTTGAGTGATTTGAAATAATACATGGTGTTCTGCAATAATAAATTACACTCTTCTATTCGGAAAGAAAAGCTGCACTGAAATGACAATACAGCTATGACATAAATTATATTAAACCTCCACCCCCAATCCAGGAGATCAAAGTTCATTTTGCTTTCTCATCTCATGCATACATTAAGGATGATACATGAGCTTTCAAATTTCCTGTTTCCTCTTAGTGTCACAAGCTTTGTGCCACTTACAGTTAATGTTTAGTTAGTTAGTTAGTTTCCTTGTATTTGTTACTGTACTTCGAAAAGGAAAGTAACAAACAGATCTTGAAGTGAAGATTACAAAAGGCACATACAAGTGTCCCCATTTTCTGGTAGTCAGGAAAAACACTTACTTTGTGTTTTATAAATGCGTTATTCTTTCCAAACAGGCGAGGATGCCTTCATTAGCACTCTGTGTCCCAGATGGAAAAGGCAAAGCCCAGTGACGGTCAGTAAGAGTCTTCCCACTGAGGTCAACAGGCTTTGGGTTAGGCCCTGATAGACGCATAACCTTTCTGTTGGAGCTGGTTAGGAAAAAATGGACTAAAATAAAATTCAGATGAAAAAGGGAAACTTCTTGTGTGTGACTCTTTCCTCTTTGCCCCCCCCCCTTTTTCCAGCCCAGTATAGATACTTTGTAATTTTTCAAATAACCAGTAGTGTTCGGTAGCTGGAGTCTCCACCTTCAATTAAATTGTGTGACAGGGTTTTAAAAAACCTTGGGGGATGATCTCACTCACTTAGGAATTCTGTGGGGCAGATCCTCTCCCCCGCCTGAACTCTGCGGAGAGCTTGCTTAGGTTAAGAGCTCTCCGGGGCAGGGGCCGTCTTTTTGTTTGGTGTCTTATGAACAGTGCCCAGTGCAGTCGGGTCCTGATCTGTGACCAGGGCTCCTGAGTGCGACCACAGTAATAATACTGAGGCCTGATGGGAGGGGTTCACAGGGAGCCAGGTGTGGATTCCTGAGCCACAGGTAGTGATCAGAGGAGCAGAAGTAGAGGAAATGGCCATCAGTGGGCTGCACCTGGGTGGTCCTCAGCCAATGGTATAAAGGCTATTTTCACCAGTGGAAATTTTCCCTGCTCAGGGCAATGGTATCTCTCTCATCCTTTTTCCCCCTTCCCGCAAGGGCCATCTCTTACTGCCCTCACAGTGCACCACAGCAGAGAATCCAGAAAATAGCTTTTCAGGATAACTTCTGTAGAACCCGTGGTTGATTTCTTCCCTACGAATTCTGTATCACTTTCCCGCAAGGTAAAAACATACAGCAAAACCAATGCAATTCTCAATCTGCGTCAAACTGCAATGACAGCAAACCTAAATTATTTGGAGGTGGGGCAAGAACAAGAGAGCTGGAAAGTTACCTGTGTGTTTCTGATGTGCACATAGTCATAGTAACAAACAGAGATCTGGATTCCACTTCTGGTCCATCTTCTAATAATGGGCTGAAGCAAAAGCTAGGCTCTGATTAATCTCCAATCCTTATGGTCTGGAACATGCAGCCTGGACTGATCTAATCAATATTTCATGTAATTTCTCTTCTCTCACCCTCCCCTACTTGTTCATTTCTGAGTTTTTAGCTGGGACAGGAAGCTGCAGCTCTGAAATACTGTGGGAGAAGCTGCCCTTTTTATATTTCTGGAAATATGAGAAATCTCCAATGATTTCCAGTCTTATTTTGCAGACTCAAGTGGTTTGGATCAGCAGCCAAATGTCTGAATGCTTCTCTGAAAGGAATCTCCAAACCTTCTAAGGCTCTTGCTCATCACTGCCAATAACATACAGCGGGACAGCGTTAATAACCGTCTTCACCGTGGTGCATTCAGGAATCCCGGCATCTTCTTGCACTTAGACTAGGAAAGTGTAATAGCCCAAAAACTGTGGAGTGCTTTACACATGATGGTAATGGGAGCATAAATATACTTAATGACAAGTACATTTATAAGCCGATGAGAGTGTGTCAAATCATGAGCTTTTAATGGTGACCGCTGGCTGTTTTGGGACCTAGGCTAGACACGCTCAGGCCAAATGTTTCTCTTGCTGTTATTCACACCCTGCCTGATCCTGTGGGGGTGCTGACGGGCTTTTACTTTCTATTCAAGATGCTCAGGCATGGAGAGCACTCGGCAGTTTCAAGGGTCAGGCCCTGTTGAATCCCCACGACAAGAGAAAGGCAGGGTACTCTAGTGGATTGGGTACTGAACTGGGAGGCCTTGTTTCTCTTCCCAGCTCTGTCACTGACCTGCTACATTATGTTGGGCAAGTGCCTTCATCTCTGCATCTGTTTCCTTTTCCACCCTTTGCCTGTCTATTTAGGGGCCATCTTTTACTATGAGTTTGTATTGCTCCAATACTCTGGAGTGCTAATTGCACTTGGGGCTTTAGGCACTACCGGAATACAAATCATTAATCACTAAAGCAATTGGTTAGAGAAGGCATGTAGTGAATTGCAACGTACGTGAAGCTGGTGCCTTGGAACAGGTCCATTCTACTTTTTGTTAACTGGTGGTGGGGTGGGGTGAGAGAAAATTTTAGATCATCAAAGTGACTCAGCCCAGAATCTGTGTAACGTGAACCAGCCCTACAGAAAGTTCTCGTTCCTGGTCTGGGGATGCCCTGCCTCTTATCTCAGCAGTATTGCAGAAATTGATCTTTACAGTAAATATGCAGATAAAACCTGGCATCTGGTTTGGCTGTCTTGCAGACTCAGATGCACCCAAAGTGTGTGTGTGTGTGTGTGTATGTACACGCGTTACCTAGCTCCCCAGGTTCAATGCTGGCACTGAAAATAGTTGGATTAAAAAAACTCTCACTGGGAGCAAAATAAAAGGGCTTTGCTGTTTGTCAAAGAGATCAGCTTTGTGTTACACGTGAGTGTACACTTAGGGTTAATATGCCTTGTTTGTTGACACACAGGAGTTTTTAAAACTCAAATGGAGTGTCTTTGAAAGAGTAGCAAGTACAGATTACATGGCGAACAAATCAGTGTTGCTTTGACGTTGCCTTATGATACATTTTTCCGTTCTTAGCTGGAGCTCAAACAGCAAACCGCCTCTAAGCCCTAGTCCAGGGGTTGGCAACCTTTCAGAAGTGGTGGGCCATGTCTTCATTTATTCACTCTAATTTAAGGTTTTGCATGCCAGTAATACATTTTAACATTATTAGAAGGTTTCTTTCTATAAGTCTATAATAATATATAACTAAACTATTGTTGTATGTAAAGTAAATAAGGTTTTAAAAATGTTTTAAGAAGCTTCATTTAAAATTTAAATTAAAATGCAGAGCCCCCTGGACCGGCATTGTGAGTGCCACTGAAAATCAGCTCGCGTGCCGCCTTCGGCACAGTTGCCATAGGTTGCCTACCCCTCCCCTAGTCTTTCTCCAGCTTTTGCAGCTGTATGGTGCTCTGCTTTGGGACCAGATGCAAACCTGGTGAGCAACCTAGCCTGTACTGTGTTTGATACTGACGTGCTCTGTGAGTGAGAGAGATTACTGGACACCTGATGGGGAATGTGGACAACCCCTGTAAGCCATATCGTGATGCTTTTCAGAATGTCGTGATGCGCTCTCATCAAAGAGGTGTGGATAATGGACGTGACTTGCCTCAGGGTAGCTCTGCCAATCTGGTTAGGGTATAGGGTTCCTCTTTAGTAGTCAGAAGGGCGAAACAGCGGGCTAGGAAAGGACCTTCAGAGGGATTCTCGTTCCATTCGTGGTGTGGTCCAGTACCCATTCCTTCCCAGTTGTTAGCAGAGTCCAGATGGGCAGATATTAATTTAGGAAAACCTTAGAGCCCTATTTGTCTGAATTTAAGGAACAAGGAAGGGCCGGGGCTGAGGGGTGGGGGAAGTGCCTTGTCTTCATATGTCCAGTAAACAGAAGTATGTCTGCACTGGTGGGGGCATATCCAGCAAAGATACAACCCATTTGAGCTCCCAACTATGAGAACAGGGCCTGTCTCACCACTCCTTTGCCTTGAGGTGCTGGCTTAGGGCTTGTCTACATCACAAAGTTGAAGCGCTGGTGAGGGAGTTACAGCGCTGCAACTTAGGAGGTGTACACATCTGCAGGGCACCACCAGCGCTGCAACTCCCTGTTTGCAGCGCGGGCCGTACTCCCGTTTTGTCTCGGGTGTAGAGGATCCAGCGCTGGTGATCCAGCGCTGGTAATCAAGTATAGACACTTACCAGCGCTTTTCTTGACCTCCGTGGAATAAGCAGGTATCCCAGCATACCTGAGGAAGCCTCTGGTAATCAAGCTGGTCTCCTTCCCCGGCTTGCTCTCGCGTTCCCCGAACCCCGAGCAAGCAGGTCTCCTTCCCTGCGGTTTGCAGGGTGGTTCGGGGAACGTGAGAGCAAACCGCGGCGAAGCTGGTCTCCTTTCCCGGTTTGCTCTCTCGTTCCCCGAACCCCCAAGCAAGCAGATCCCCTTCCCTGCGGTTTGCAGGGTGGTTCGGGGAACGCGAGAGCAAACCGCGGCCAAGCTGGTCTCCTTTCCCGGTTTGCTCTCTCGTTCTCGGAACCCCGAGCAAGCAGGTCCCCTTCCCTGCGGTTTGCAGGGTGGTTCGGGGAACGCGAGAGCAAACCGCGGCGAAGCTGGTCTCCTTTCCCGGTTTGCTCTCTCGTTCCCCGAACCCCCGAGCAAGCAGGTCTCCTTCCCTGCGGTTTGCAGGGTGGTTCGGGGAACGCGAGAGCAAACCGCGGCGAAGCTGGTTTCCTTTCCCGGTTTGCTCTCTCGTTCCCCGAACCCCCGAGCAAGCAGGTCCCCTTCCCTGCGGTTTGCAGGGTGGTTCGGGGAACGCGAGAGCAAACCGCGGCGAAGCTGGTCTGCTTTCCCGGTTTGCTCTCTCGTTCCCCGAACCCCCGAGCAAGCAGGTCTCCTTCCCTGCGGTTTGCAGGGTGGTTCGGGGAACGAGAGCAAACCGCGGCGAAGCTGGTCTCCTTTCCCAGTTTGCTCTCGCGTTCCCCGAACCCCCGAGCAAGCAGGTCCCCTTCCCTGCGGTTTGCAGGGTGGTTCGGGGAACGCGAGAGCAAACCGCGGCGAAGCTGGTCTCCTTTCCCGGTTTGCTCTCGCGTTCCCCGAACCCCCCTTGAAGCCGCCCAACAGCGCTGCAGTGTGGCCACATCTAACACCACTTGCAGCGCTGGTTGCTGTAAGTGTGGCCACTCTGCAGCGCTGGCCCTATACAGCTGTACTAATACAGCTGTAACAACCAGCGCTGCAAAATTTTAGATGTAGACATGGCCTTAGGAGAAGCCCGCTGGAGAGTAAAGAGCAAACTATAAAGGCAAAGTATTTTTGCAGCACAGGGAGATGATTTCCCATTCTTAAGTCTTGCACTGCCCCTTTGCAATCCTTAGCACTTTCTCTGTGTGTGTGTGTGTGTGTGTGTGTGTGTGTGTGTGTGTGTGTGTGTGTGTGTGTTTCCTTTCTAATCCTGCTCTTGAGAGTTTAAGGGCTTGTCTACATCACAAAGTTGCAGCGCTGGTGAGGGGGTTACAGCGCTGCAACTTAGGAGGTGTACACATCTGCAGGGCATCACCAGCGCTGCAACTCCCTGTTTGCAGCGCGGGCCGTACTCCCGTTTTGTCTCGGGTGTAGAGGATCCAGCGCTGGTGATCAAATGTAGACACTTACCAGCGCTTTTCTTGACCTCCGTGGAATAAGCAGGTATCCCAGCATACCTGAGGAAGCGTCTGGTAATCAAGCAGGTCTCCTTCCCTGGTTTGCTCTCGCGTTCCCCGAACCCCCCTGCAAACCGCAGGGAAGGAGACCTGCTTGCACAGAGGTTCGGGGAACGCGAGAGCAAACCAGGGAAGGAGACCAGCTTCGCCGCGGTTTGCTCTCGCGTTCCCCGAACCACCCTGCAAACCGCAGGGAAGGAGACCTGCTTGCTCGGGGTTCGGGGAACGCGAGAGCAAACCGTGGCGAAGCTGGTCTCCTTCCCCGCGGTTTGCTCTCGCGTTCCCCGAACCCCCCTTGAAGCCGCCCAACAGCGCTGCAGTATGGCCACATCTAACACCACTTGCAGCGCTGGTTGCTGTTAAGTGTGGCCACTCTGCAGCGCTGGCCCTATACAGCTGTACTAATACAGCTGTAACAACCAGCGCTGCAAAATTGTAGATGTAGACATACCCTCAGTGCTGTGCAAACTGTGTGTGCGCTCATAGTCTAGGAGGGTGAAGGGGCGTCCTCCTCTATCACTCCTGCATTATGCAAGGAATAAGGGTGACTGCCCCAAGGAGCATTTGGCTGCTCCAGCCCTGCTCAATTAGAGGCAAGGCTGATGGACACCTGGGGACTCCTAAAGGTGTAGGATCACTGGACTCTGGAAACGTTCTTATTGCTTGTGGGAATGGGTAGGGCAGATGTCTTTAAATAAGACACGTTCTAAAATGTAACTGACTGGAACAAAGTCAGCTGCCTGGGGTGATACTAGTTATGGTGTGGAGGCTGGGTTTGGGATTTCTGAAACCTCAGTGCTGGGTTTTTGGGTTTGCAAACCCTAAAACCACAAGTGGTTTGGATCCAACTGCTCCATTTTATTGGAACCACCAAAGTCTGGGTGGCTGTTGTGAAGGTTCTGGGTTGTTCCTGTGTCTCAGGATAACCAGAGAATCTGACACTGTAAATATTTCATATTCATTCTGCAGGGCAATACAATGCAAATGCTCCTATAATAATTAATAATACGTCGTCCTTATGTAGCCTTTTTCACCCATAGATCTCAGAGCCCGTTGCAAAGGAGGATAAACGTTGCAGTTGGCCCCATTTGATCTTCCGCTGTTGGATGCTTACACTCAAATGAGTGTCTCAGCTTCATTTAATGATCCACAGACACAAGATTGTCTTCTCTATTATGCTGAGTAATGCAAACCTAATTCTGGGCAAACAGGATAAAAACTGTCTGGATTTAGCAAGCGGTTTGTTTTCTCAAGGAGATTTAAATGATAGCAGAGACTAGGAGCCACCCATTGTTAAAAAGGTAGCTGGCAAGGTTCGGAAGGCAAATACCCATGTCAGCTGAGAGTGGCCATGTCTCCAGATACTTGTGTGACTCCCGCTGCACCTGCTTTAATAACCGCTTTGTGCCTTGCTGCTTGAGAGAGCACAGTCCGTGTGTCCAGTGGATGGCAGGGTTATCGGAGTTGGATAGACCTGCTTGCTTTTTCAGGGGAAGTCATTGGATGTCCTCAAGCCTCAGAGTTTCTGAGGGACTGTTGGCCAAGAATTCCACCCAACCCTTTTCCCCACCCCACCCTGGTACCCACTACTCTGCTAACATTCTTAATTCTGCCCTAGTTTTCCATCCTATCTAGCTTGTTTTTGGACAGATCCCATTTCTGCTTCCAGTTTTTCCAACCCGTCTGCCTGGTGCTTGTGCTTTTTTTTTTTTTTTGCCCAACCTTTTTATGACCCATTTTTATGTAACGGAGCAAAATAAACAAGACCCGACTGTGCCTTGGCCCACAAGGGAAGTACAGAGCTCTGCTGATCTTTCCAAGGATAAAGTGGAACAAGGGTCTACAGCTGCCTCCGCTTTGTGTTTGTGCTTGGCCTTTCCGTTACTTGTTGGCTGGTGACAGTTACATACTGTGGTCCAGATGCTCAGCTAACTCTGCCCCTGCCCTACCCATGTTCTGGGGTTTGCCCAGCTGCACCCCCTTCATCTCCACCCCAAGTTAGTGCATCTGAGGCTGTTCTGTTTACATTCTGCCCCCAATGGGACACGGACGCAGACAGTTGTTTTAGCGCAGTGGTGTTCTCCAGCTCCATCCCCTCCTTCCTACTCTGTGGCCCCTACCTTGAGGCTGGGGAGCAGGGCATACAAGAGAGTTCTGATGCCAGCTCAGCACCAGCTGTGTGGGGCCCATCAGTAAAGGGGATTCTCAGGGGTCTGTTGAAAGCCGCCTTCTGCTGCCAGAGCAGCACAAAGGGGCCTCGGCAGCAGCAAGAATTGGGCCCTGTGCAGCTGTACATCTCCAAAGCACGGGAGTAGAAACAAGTTGATTTCAACCAAAGGGTATGTCTGCTGGGAGTTGTGATTCCCTGCACAGGTAAACTCACGCTAGCTCAGCGCACGCTAGCATGTGAAAAGTAGCCAAGTGGGCAGCTTGGGCTAGCTGCCCGCATCCACGCCTGCCTGCTTTCCTCAAGTCGAGCTCAGGGAGGTGTATCTTGAGCTGAGTTAGTGTGTGTCTGCCCACCTGCACTGGGAATCGCAGGTCCCAGCCACAGTGTAGACCAGGGGTCGGCAACCTTTCAGAAGTGCTGTGCCGAGTCTTCATTTATTCACTCTGATTTAAGGTTTTGCGTGCCAGTAATACATTTTAATGTTTTTAAGGTCTCTTTCTATGTCTATAACATATAACTAAACTATTGTATGTAGAGTAAATAAGGTTTTAAAAATGTTGAAGAAGCTTCATTTAAAATTAAATTTAAAATGCAGAGCCCCCTCCCGGGCTGGTGTCCAGGACCCGGGCAGTGTGAGTGCCACTGAAAATCAGCTCACGTGCCACAGGTTGCCTACCTCAGTGTAGACAAACTCAAAGTGTCCGGTCTCCTTTTTAGCTGGTTGTGCATCTCTTCAGGTGTATCTCTTCTGCTTTCCCTTGTCTGTCACCTTCTTCCTCTCAAGTCTGCCACCTGTGAGCCAACTTCCTTGAACTTCTGCTTCCAGGGAGGCCTGTCTCTGTGAGAGGACCAGGAACTCTAGTTAATTGCTTGTGATTAGGCAAGAGTAGATTTTGCAAGAGCCAGTCACTCGGGTGGGGAAAACAAAGATCAAGGTTCCTTCAAGGTGGAAGGTTTGGACTTCGGCATATTTGCTAGGTTATTCACAGCAGCAACTGCCTGTGTTCATCACAGTGCATGGACTGTTATCCTTGTATGAAAGACCTTTTTCCTTTTGAGAGAGTAAGCAGGAGTCAAAATCTCCTGTGAGCTGATGGGGATTTTTCTTATTGTCTGCTTTGCTCATTTGTGTGTTACTCTTCCTATTTATTTATTTATTTATTTATTTATTTAAACAACAAATAGAATGAAAACCCCGGGCAAACAAGGAGCTGCTCTGTTTCCATTTCAAAATATGAAATCATCTGTATTTTTATTCACCTGCCACTAAAAAGAAACTGGCACCTGCAACCCAATCCCCTGCCCCTTGTAACAATTCAGGAACTGAGACAGTGCCTTCTGTTTTATTCATTAACTGTGGTCATCTCATACCAAATAACACAAGGCCACAGTTGAGATTTGGGATCCCTTTGTGCCTGCTCCTACCTAGAGCAAGAAACAGTCCTTACCCTGGAGAGCTCATGATCTAGGAGACACAACAAAGGGTGAGAGAACGATAGGATTATCTCCTTTTGACAGGCGGGAAACTGAGGCAGAAGAATCATGCATATAGTTCAAGATGTTTTGACTCCTAACCCTCTGCTTCAACCACTAGGCTTACTTTCTCTTTTCAAATAATGTTTGAATACTTGATTGATTTATTTTTAAAATGCATCCTTTAAACACTTTGCTTCCCAGGTTCTCTCCTGTGCAGAGTTTCAGCCCAAATGAGTGTTGTGAGAGTAAAATAATTTTGCTGTGGAATAGGAAGTTCTGTTGCAAGCTTTAAATGTGGGTTATTGGCCTTTTAAGTAACCTTCAGTGCTTTGTTTACATGGGAATGCTTAGGAAAGTGAAGCCGAATTCACTGAAGATGTAAATTTAAGGTGCATAAGTTTAAAGCACGTTAAACCCTCATGTGGGTGCTCTCTATCAGAAGGAAGTGGCCTTAATTTGCTGTAGCTTAAGTTTAAACTTTCGTTTTTCAAGTCATACCTTTTGGTTATTTTGGCTTAACTTTTTTTAGACTCCCCATATAGACAAGCTCTCCGTTTTTGCTCAAGGATGTGATTGAAATCAACCATTGCATGCTCTTCATCCCTCGGTGTTGCTAAAACCTGGTAAGTTGCGGGGAGAGGGAAAGCTTCTGTGAGGTCCATGCACAGTGTTTCGACTTCATTAATCAGCTTTGCTAAGTGGAATATTCCTGGCTTGTGGGCATTCTATAAAGGCAATGTCTTTCGAATGGGGAAAAATTATAGCTTGCTTAGTACTAAATTGTTCAAGAATAATTCCGGTCCCCACTTTTCAACAGATAAATCTGAAGTCGTAACAACCAGAAACGTTATCTGTCAGTCCAAAATAATTGATGAGCTGCGGCTTGAATCTAAACCTAAATGGGCTTTAAATGAGAAAATTCTGGAGACGGTAGCACTATATATCATCTCGGAGGCTGCTGCTTTGTATGAAAGAGACAGTGGGGCAAATTGAGAATGAATGAAGTTATGGAGGATTTGACGCTATTGGTAGTGTCACGTCAGCTCTGGTTGTCTTTCAGATTTCTTCTGCTTCTTCTGGAATTTGCTGAGTAATGCCTTCATTTGGAGGTTAGCTGCATGGAGCAGAATCTAACTTTACACTCCGTTCCCCATGGCCCCTTATGGGCCATGCGGCTGACCATGACACGCTTCAAACACACCCTCTATCCCTGGGGCTGGTAGCAGGGCCAGTGCGGGGTTCTTCTGCCAACCTTGTCCCAGCCAGGGGAAGTCCCTGCATAGGATGTGCTCTCTGGAGTTCATGTCCTTCTTTCTGCCCTCTCCCAGGGCCCCTTTATGACGCTAGAATGGCATAAAGGTGTCTTAATGTAACTGAGAGTTGAGGGCCACTGAGTCTCATGAAAGGCTTAAGCTTGTGCTGTATGATGATACTTGCTGCCTCATTAATCATTGTGAATTTGTACATTTCATCTATTAGGCTCTATGGTGGCGACTCTTCTCCCCCCTCCCCCTACCCCCAATCTGGTCTTTGTTTCACTGACATGAAAGCAGTGATTGAACAGATGCACATGGCCTCCCGCAAGAGGTTTCCTTTGGCTCCGTGCTTCTGAGCTGTGCTCGCGGCAAGATAAGAGGAAATCTTACATCACGGTAAGGAAGTGCTAAAGAAAGTTCCTTTTGTCATTCGTCACCGTGTTATCTTCAGCATTACAGCTGCAACATTCCTTGCATGCTGCAGGGTCCATTTAAAGCCCACAGTTTGGACCAAGTCCAGTCAGCAGCATGGCTTGATGCCCAGCCCTCCAGTTCTATTGTGTTTAACACAGCCCCTCCAACATACTTCCTCCCTGAAGAGTTAACTCTGGCCTCATGAATTCCCTGCTGCAGAAAAGTCCTACCTTTCTTGGGAGCCAAAGCTACCACCTTTATGAAATCCCATCCCATCCATCATACCGTCTGCCCCATTCTTTCCTCCTAGCTTATTTCTTGCTTTATTAAATTTCTCTTGAGAGCTTTCAGACTGCCCACTAGCCTCCCTATCAAAAGCACTTATGATACCGTCATCTAAATGCAACGACTCCAGATACAATGATGCTGATGCTGGAAGTCATTCAGTTATTACACAGCTGCCTGGGGTGAATGTCCTGTTCTACCTTCCAGGGTTGGGGCCCTCAGGGTTTGAGAAAATATTAATGATAAACTAAAATATTGCTGCTCAGAGTTCATTTTCCTGAACAAAAGAATCTCTCAAACATTCAAGGTATATTGGCTTTACAGAAACTCAGGGATATTTGGTGTTTATATTGATCCCTCCTCTATAGTGTTAAAGGAAGGACAAGAATGCTGGAGGCGGTGAGAAACTATTTGTTTGTTTGATTCCAGTAGCACTCGCAATGTACTAGACCTTTACCCACGAGCTTGGGAAAGTCTTACCATGGGGAAGCACAGCTGTCCAGCCAGCCCAGGTGTTACTGTGTCTAGTCATATATGGAGAATCTCAAGATGACTGGTAATGGGGAAGGATGGATGTGGGCTAATCTCAAGCGTTCAATCTGTTGAGGAAATGTGAGTCTCATTGCTCACACCTTCTTGTCAAACTGTCTCTCAAATGGGCTCTCTTGATTATCACTACAAAAGTTTTTTTTTTTCTCCTGCTGACAATAGCTCATCTTAATTAATTAGCCTCGAAGGCCTTGGCTACACTCACACTCTACAGCGCTGCAACTGGGGCGTGAAAAAACACCCCGCTGAGCACTGCAAGATACAGCGCTGTAAAGCGTCAGGTAATCAGGGCAGCAGCGCTGGGAGCGCGGCTCCCAGCGCTGTATGCTACACCCGTAAGGGATGTGGTTTACATGCAGCGCTGGGAGAGCTCTCTCCCAGCGCTGCCGCTCTGACTACACTCACACTTCAAAGCACTGCTGCGGCAGTGCTCCCGCAGCACTGCCGGGGCAGCGCTCCGATATTCCAAATGTAGCCATACCCTTAGAGTTGGTAGGGCAACTCCCACCTTTTCATGTTCTCTGTTCGTGTATATATATCTCCTCACTATATGTTCCATTCTTTGCACCCGATGAAGTGGGTTGTAGCCCACGAAAGCTTGTGCTCAAATAAATTTGTTGGCCTCTAAGGTGCCACAAGTACTCCTGTTCTTTTTGTGGATACAGACTAACACGGCTGCTAATCTGAAACATTGCTTTTATTGTTAGCTCTGTACCCTGACACCCTTCATCCATGCCAACACCCTAAAATTTTGCTACGGATTTTGGGCCAGATGCTCAGTTGGTGCAAAGCAATATAGCTCCAGCTGGAGCGAGAGGTTTACCAATTTCTACTGGCTGAGGACCTGGTTCCTTGTATTCAGGGCTTAAATTCAGCTGGAGCCATCTGGAGCTGAGATCTGGAAATTATTTTCAAACCTGTGGGAGCGTTCATTCCCCATCCCCTGGAGCTGAAGCCCTGAGCCCTATATGTTGGGGGTTTTGAGGGTGGGCGGGTGGGGCTCCAGGAAATGAATTTAAGCTCTGCTTGTATTCATCACCTTTCATGACAAAATGCAGAATGTGTGTGTGTGTGTGTGTGAGTGCTTCATCTCCGAGGCGGGAGACGGTAGCTAATCTGATGTACAATGCACCACAGCCATTGGGGGAGGGGAAGAGTTGACTCTGGACGCTCTGGTAAATCCTCTGTTTAGGGAATGTACAGGCCAAGGCTGCGCTTTTTAAGGCAACTGCAAAGAAGTCCCTTTATCTATGATAGAGTGTGAGGGACTGAGTGGGCTTTGCTATGGTTCTGGAGGAGGGTCTAAGTCAGAGGTTGGCAACCTTTCAGAAGTGCTGTGCCGAGTCTTCGTTTATTCACTTTAATTTAAGGTTTCACGTGCCAGTAATACATTTTAATGGTTTTAGAAGGTCTCTTTCTCTAAGTCTATAATATATAACTAAACTATTGTTGTATGTAAAGTAAATAAGGTTTTTAAAATGCAGATCTCCCTGGACGGGTGGCCAGGACTCAGGCAGTGTGAGTGCCACTGAAAATCAGCTCGCATGCCGCAGGTTGCCTACCCCTGGTCTAGGTACTTGAGACCTGATGGCTACACAACCAAGCTATTCCCTTCCACTCTTTAGCAAATTCACACTCAAATGAGAGGGAGGGTTGCCATATGGTTAAGGCACTGGATGGGGCCTCCATGCTGGGTTCAGTTCCTAACTCTACCACCAACTCCCTGTGTGCCCTTGGGCAGGTCATAGTCTCTCTGTGCCTCAGTTCCCCCTTGTACAATGGGGGTGGTAACCCTTTCTTTCTCTCACTTTTAAATCTGTCGTCTCTATGTATTACTGCAAGCTCTTTGGAGCAGGGATGATTTCTTACATGTATACAGCATCTCGCGTAAGAGAGCCCTGATCTCGGCTGGGAATTCTAGGCTCTACAGGAATAGAAATAATACATGAGTAGCTCATCGCCTATGGAGCTATAAGAGGCCTCCTCAAAGACCAGCTGCCTTTGGAGTGCGCCACCACCGAACTTATATTCCACCCCCAGGTCCCACTCCCTCTTTCCTCCAAGGCTCCGTCTATTCCCCTCCTTGCTCCACCAGCATGGTGGCCTCATGGGAGAGGGTGAAGAGGCCTGTTTGAGCAGTAAGCCATAGGCTGGTGGGAGGGGGTGAAGAAGTGGGAGAGGGGGTAAAGAGGCACGATAAGCTGGGAGGGGGCCAAGCAGGCCTGGGGATGGAGCGTGGGGCTGAGCAGGGGTGGGGCCATGGTCCGGGCACACACAGCCTCCCCCATGGAGAAGTCCGCATGCAGCCCAAGGCAAGCTCCCTGCTAGACTCATTGTTTTTCTGGGTGAAACCAGACTGAATGTTTCCTTCCTCGCAGACAGGTAACGACCAAATAATTCTTGTGCATTTCACTAGACTCTGCAGAGTTTGGCTCTTTTTTCATTTTTTTTTAAACAAGGTCTCTCAGGATTTGTAATTGATTGAGGCTGAGAAGTAGGTTAGTCTGCTGGAGAAGTGCAGCTGTTTGTACACAGCTGCCGATATCTCTGCTGTATGGACTTAAGGTCAGGTTGCAACAGAGATCCATTAGGCTAAACCCAGACTACAAGGGGAATGACTGTTTTTCTTGAGGCACTTCCTTTGATCGCCTTGTGGTTGGGATTATTTGCTTTTCCTTTGTCTCAGGTGCTGAATGCGAATGAGGCTGGAATCCTGCTGGAATCTAAACTAGTTGGTTTGGGTTTAATCAGATAAAACTTATTTTTATCTTGTTTAGTCCATAAGGAGCCAGTCCGGGAACTTTTCAGTTCCTGCTCATTCAAGTATTCCCATGGGATTGCTTGTGCGAGTTAGGGCTGTGGGACTGAGGCCTAAATGGGGGAATGCAGATAACCTCGCTGACATTATAGCTGGGCTAAGGACAGGAAAGGAGCTGCCAGTTCACGTAGAATGTATGTGGAAGGGTGGGCATGTAGGATCATGGGTGGCCCATTTTAGCAATATTAAGTACCATCAAGCAACCTCAAGTCTACTTAAGTGCATCAAATCCAAGTGTACTCAGCAGTGTCACAGAATCTACATTGTGATGCAGAACGGTGCTTCTGATTTTAAATGTAATTAAAAGTACCTGGTGTCTGTAAGCCTCGTGGTTGTGAAGAAAGCCTTTGAAATGGGATCAGGATGTAAGCAGTGAAACAAAATCACCGAGCAGTGAACTACCATGTTCATCTTGATGAATCATGAACTCTGAAACCTAATGCCAACTTGAAAAATCCCCCTTTATTTCTACTGATTGGCTTTTCAGAAACATCCAGCCAATGTAGCACTCATTGCTGGGAGACGGGGTGGGCCAGGCTGCTCGTTCCTGGGGCACTCGGCGTTTTAATCTCCATCTCTCCCCAACTTTACCTTCATGTTCATTCAAGCCACAAAAGGGGACTGAAAAAAGAGTTGCATCGATGTGCCAAAAGCCTCAACAGCTTCCCGAATGCCACCAGCCCAAATACTCCCACTTGTCCCCTCCTCCGCTTCCCCCGAAGGTTCTTCCAATGCAGTTCTGTGTTTTCAGTACAGAATGTTGCGGCAAGCTGAAAATTTGGCAGCAGCCCAAAATAAATCTGATTTTATATGAAAACAAATAACCCAAGGAGCCACTGTACTGATTAAATCCAGTACAACAATAAATAATACAGCAAAAAGCTTCATTCAGGAAAAAAATACAGCCAGAAGCCACTGCCGCACATCCGAGTCTCAGAAATCGGGGAGTCTCGCTATGGAATTTAGGACCAGCTTGCTGCAGAGCGCATGGGTGTGTGGCGGAGGATATGGGTGTGGCTGCATAGGGTCCTGGATGGTAGTGGAACAGGCTGTGGCTGGCTGTAGTTTACAGCCGACTCTCTTTGCTGGGTTCTGGAATTCTTCCATAAAAACCAGCTCAGTTGTTTAAATACAAGCCCTCATTTGCTTCCTTGCAAAGAGCAGCACAGTGGGGTCATGACTGTAATGACGATTCCATGTCTGCAGAAAGCTGGTAATTGGGGGACTCATTCAAGGTAGCCTGTATAACGGAGGACCCATTACAGCTCTCCTAGGATCATGCTCTTAATCAGAGCTGACCAAAGAATCTTAATTCGTGTTCTGATTGGCTTCAAGGACTAATTTCATTCTATTAAACCTATTTCTTGCTCTCTCCTGCATGCCGCTGAAGGTTTATCCCCAGGTCCTCCCGGTTTTAAATGCTTCATTGGCTAACGAAGCACTGCCAGGATGTCGCGCCCAAATCTTTCACAACTCCACGAACTCCCACTGTAGTGCCGCTCCACAAGGTCAGTGCTGTCAAAGGAAGTGTCTGCTCCAGACGAGGTGGTGCTAGGAGATGCTGATTTCCGTAAGGCTGTGGAAGTTGCGTTTGTCACTCAAGGTGTCCACTTTCACAACTAATTGGGAAAGGTTTTCTTGTTCCTTGGGTGAGTCACCAGTCATGCTGATGTGCAGCATGTGGAACTGACAATTAAGGAAAATCAGTTCCCTCCCCCAAAACCACACAATGTGTCTGTTTCATCTGAGAGCAGCGTCTGTTTCATCTGAGAGCAGCTCCCGTCACTGCTGTAAGAGCCTCTGTGTTGAGTGAAGCGTTCCTGCAACACACTTGCTTTTCATCCAGGATGTAGGGCTAAGCCTCCTCTCTTGCCTGGGTGTAGATCCTCTATTCCAGTAGGAGCTGTGAGGACAAACCACCATGCTTGTTTTAAAATGGAGCTGTCTACATTTCTACATTTTGGGGGAGGGATAGCTCAGTGGTTTGAGCATTGGCCTGCTAAACCCAGGGTTGTGAGTTCAATCCTTGAGGGGGACACTTAGGGATCTGGGGCAAAAATCAGTACTTGGTCCTGCTAGTGAAGGGAGGGGGCTGGATTCAATGACCTTTCAAGGTCCCTTCCAGTTCTAGGAGATAGGTATATCTCCAATTATAATAATTTCTGAATGGGATCATATGATGGGAGTGCTGCAATAGAAGGGGACTGGACTCAATGACCAGGTGGTCCCCTCCAGTCCTATGTTGGTTGAGTTACCTCTGTTAAAATGAGAGGAGAGCTGGATCCAGAGTGCTTCACGCAGCTGGATAATACGGGTGTAGATTTACTGGGGTAATGTATCCACTCTACACCTATATTATCATGAGTAGGAGTGGCGGTGGATTAAGAGGTATAAGCAATAAAGACATGAGCACAAATGAGATTTTGAGAGGAGTTTGGAGGAGAAGGGGGTTCATGTCCTTGTCAGAATCGTACTTAGTGGCGATTCTGTCGGAAATGTGTGCAGTGGAAGAGAGGGGAGCATTCAGCACCCACAAGAATGAATGGTAGGATTGTTCAGCAGAGGTGTGTGGAGGTGCCAGTCAGCTGGCTCTTGGTCTGGGAGCTTTCAGGGACCCAAGAGTTAGAACAGCACAGTTAGCTGCCAGGCTTCCGAAATAAATCTCTGCCCTGGCTAAAAGGCTTTTATGTTGATGTCACCGTGTGGGACACTTGAAAGAAACATCGGCAGCTGCTCTCTGTTCTCCAGATGGAATCTCTGCACTTCCTCGTGAGCACATGTGATCCATTACAAATAGGGACGGCAGGACTCCAGGGCAAGTGAAGGCAAGAATGCAACAAATTGTACTGTCCTTGCAGGGTGTGGAACTCCCACCTGGCTTAGGAGTGAGGGAGGTAGGAGGACCTCAAGGCTCCAGTTGAGCAATATATCTAATCACATGCACAGTTCTAAGCTTGTGAGAGTCCTATTGATGTTAAGTTAAGCGTGGGCTAAAGTACTCCTCTGAACTAGCCCTTTACATGGATTTTGATGTGAATTCCATGCTGCTAGCCATTGCAATCACCCCATGACAGCATGTTCTCAGCCAGTTGTAGCTAATTAACAGGTGGAACTTCTATAGCACCATCTAAACCAAAAGATTTAACGATCTTTCAGAAATATTTTTAAAACACCTCAATGTCCATGTGAAGTGGATAAGTGTACGTATTATATAGGTGGAGATCACCAGGCAATGGTTGTACTATAGCAAGGTGAGAAGCAGTTACTTGGCTCTGTTTAATACAGGTGTCAGAGTTGTAGAGATGAAGGTAGGTTTTGTGTTAAGACACTCGACTGATACTCAGGACCTAGGCTAAGGCCTGGTCTACACTGAGGGGGAGGGGGTGTCGGTGTAAGATACGCGACTTCAGCTACGGTTTTCCCATAGCTGAAGTTGCCTATCTTATGCCGATTTACCTCCTGTCCTCACCGTGCGGGATGGATGTCCGCGACTCCCCGTGTTGACTCCGCTACCGCCACTTGCTCCGGTGGAGTTCCGGAGTCGATGGGAGCGCATTCGGGGATCGATATATCGCGTCTAGATGAGACGCGATATATCGATCCCCAAAAATCGATTGCTACTCTCCCATATGGCATGTAGTCTGGACGTACCCTAAGTTCCCAGCTCAGTGGCATATGTCTGTGTGGGCAAATTGTTTAACCTTGCTCTTTCTGAGACCCCCATCTGTAAAATGGGGACAATTCTAATTTCCTACCACACAGTGCTGTGGTGAAGATAAATTCATTGACTGTATTGTGCTTGGATGCTAACATGATGCAGGTTGTCTAAGTGTATTGGTAGAAAGTTTTCCTTTTTCCATCAGCCTTTTCAGAGGCTCTTTAAATGGTTGGTTGGAGTCGTCTTGGACTCTTGTCAGCTGTGTGAACTCGGCAACTGTCTGATTGCATATGCGCTTTGGTTTTTGATGTATTCTGCAGATGTTACCTGGAGCAGTAGAAGAGGCTGTAATACAAATGCAGAGGGACTTTTTTTGCACTAATTTAGCAATTGGTAGTGGGGCCACCGGCATGATAGCTTCCGAATGTGAATAAGATGCAGGATGACAGCAGCAGGTAGCTCTAGTTTGATGTAATTTTTATTATTATTATTTTTGCTCTTTGCTCCTCTCCAGTGAGATGAGATTAGATAATCTTAAAATCTTGTTATGGCTCATTCCCACTCACCAGTGAAAATACTGTCAGCAGAAGACTTCTAGTTTGCTTTGATGCTGGGCTTGCTCCTTGATCTTTCTGAACTCAGATGCTGTGAAGTTGAGTTCTTCAAAGAATTTGAACTGAAATTCTACAGCACAGATTTTGGGGGTTTGGTTTTTAAGTCCTCTGACTGCCAGGGGAGATTTTTGAACCCACTGCTGCGAGAGACAGTCGTTCTTGTCCGTAGATTCCAACCCTTATTTCTGCCTGTCCATTGGGATGACAGGGTGAGGCAGATGCTATGAATACTGCAAAAGGGGAAGGCAGTTGTTTTGCACTCAGGATTATGAAAGGAAGCTTGCTTTTCATCATCTGTAATTATGGTTAAAACCTGTGTCATTAACTTTTCAAATTGGAGGCTTAAAAGGATTTAAAGTAAATACTTAGTGGAAATTTGAGATGAATGAGACGTTAACAAAAAAAACAGACCCCTTCTATAAACAAATTAGTTTGCATAGGCTGAAAGCTCCTGTAAAGGCCTGGAAGACTGAGGTGAAGTGTGAACCCTATGCATTCACATAGCCACCTATCCAGCCGTATGTATGTTGTAAGACAATTCTGTAGAGTCTAGTCAGAGTGTTAATTTTGTCTTTTCAATCACTCACACTATCATTCTGCCCCCGGGTCTATTCAACTAATGAGAATGTTCTGAGGTTTATAATGATTCTGATGATGTAATGCTTCTAGCCTGTGTTTATTGGTTGAGTTTTTTATTGCCTGCTGCTGGAACTGTGTGGGTGGAAGACACAATCTCCCTGTTTGCCTAGTTTTAAATTAGTTTCTCATTAATGAAGTGGTCTTTCTAACCCGCTGCCTGACTAGGGTTGCCAGCTTTCTACTCCCACAAAACCAAACACCATTGCCTTGCCCCTCTCAGAGACCCCACCCCCATCCTTACTCACTCGCTCATTTTCACTGGGGTGGGGTGAAGAGTGGGGCAGTGAGAGCTCCGACTTGGGGTGTGGGCTTTGGTGTGGGGCCAGGGATGAGGGATTTGGAGTGTAGGAGGGGGCTTTTGGCTGGGACTGAGGGGTTCGAGGGGGAGGAGAATCAAGACGGGGGCAGAGGGTTGAGGTGCAGGGGGGAGTCGGGTGCACGCTTCAGGTGATGCTTACCTCAAGCACCTCCCGGAAGCAGCAGCACATCCCCACTCTGGCTCCGATGTGGTGGTGTGTCCAGGTGGCTCTGTGCACTGCTCTGTTTGCAGGCGCCGTCCCTGCAGCTCCCATTGGCTGCCATTCCCGGCCAATGGGAGCTGCATAGCTGGCGTTTGTGTTGGGGGCAGCACGAGGAGCCCTCGGCTGCCCCTATGCGTAGGAACCGGAGTGGGAAGCAGCAGCATGTTCCGAGAGCCACATGGAGCCATGGCAGGCAGGAAGCCTGCCTTGTCCCGCTGTGCCACCAACCAGACTTCTAACAGCCCGATCAGCGGTGCTGGCTGGAGCTTCCAAGGTCCCTTTTTGACTAGGCATTCCGGTCGAAAACTGGACACCTGGCAATCCTATGCCTGACCCCTTAAATATAACCCCAAATGCAATGATATTTATAGGCACACTTCTTGCTGTTTTCTTTGTGGAGATATGGGTTGGCCAAGAAGGTTATGGTTTGATTCTTTGCAAAACTTTTGTTTGGTAGGGTTTAAATTGCATATTTGTAAAGTTTGCAAGTAGCAATTTCTACCATGCTAAATTGGCCAGTTGGGGACCATTACAGTACCATGTGACTACAATGTTACTGACCCAACACAAACTGTGTGGCTGTTACAAACAAATATGCAATTTGAAACTTGCCCTGAGTAGTTACATGACATTGTTTCCATTCCTTGATCTTCGTAACAATGTGAGAATTAAGAATATTTGTGAACCGTTTGTCGATGAGCAAGCAATTGAAGAAATCCGTGGAGAACTTTGCATAATAAGTACACTGGAGAATTTTGCATGGAAAACTTGCCAACAGAAAGAAGGTGAAATTAATTAAATACGTTATTTGCTGCAGTCATTCAGTCTGCTCTAATTAATAACAGGGGTGAGAGCCAAACAACTGAAGCAACACCTTACTCCTCTGATCCCTTCCTTTCTTGTTGCCATACATTAGTGTAGAAAGAGCCCTCTGTGTTCCCAGATTACAAGACCCCTGAAGGTCAGGCACACATGGTCACAGTGCAACAATCCATTATTGCTATTGTCAAAGATGGCATCTTTTTTTAAGTAGCATTGGATTACTCAGCTGATTGTTCAGCCACTAGTCATACGGCTCAATCTTAAGTATTTTACGGTGGTCACAAATGAGATGAGAATTCAGATGGGCTAAAAATTAACAATGACCAAAATGCTGTGAAAACAATCTTCACTGTGAGAGACTTGCTGTTCTGTGTTTTTGTTTTGTTTTTGTTTTTTAACTTAAAGGTCTGTGCTTGGTGACCTGCCTCTGATTTGGTCCACCATCCACCAACTTCATTTCAGGTTGGATCACAAGAATGGCAGCTGTCATCTCTGAATGTGCTGGGGGTTCTGTTTTCTAGCATGTCAATTAGCTGACGCATCCGCGTATTGGAAGAAGTTGGAGGGGGAAAGTAAAGTACTGTTTGGATCAGCTGCCAATAGTTTCTGATCTGAGAGAGTGAAAAAACAAATTTTTTTTCTGTCCTTGCTCCTTTGTTCATGTCACTTGTACTTTTTATTTTTGTAAATATATGGGGCATGTGTGTGTGTATGTGTACACACTTGTATTGGTGTAATGTCTGAGCCTTGCATGGGAAGCCATGGAATAGATTCAAATTGTCATTAGTTGCAAACTCGGTAATACATTTTTATATAATTTGTAGCTTAACTTGTGGTCGACTTAGAGCTTGAAAAGGAAAGATCCTGCTCTTAAGTTGTTTAGCCCCTATGCCTTGTGAACACGCACTTGAATTTCAGTTTTGGTTTCCAGAAGAGCCTCTGTTGGTGTATTTTTGAGAGTGCGCGCACACACACACACACACACTCTCTCTCTCCCCGCCCTCCCCCATACTGGAGCAGTGGGGAACCTGTTTGTACTAGAATGCTCAGTAAACAAATGCATCTTCTCACCAGCCAGTTCCCATATTCTTCTTCACTTCCTGTTGCATGTGAATTTTGATTAATGTCTACAGTAAATTACTCTTACAGAATTATAGCCATGTCTCTTTTTTTCTCTTTGCAGTTTCTCTGTTTGAAGAACATTCGAACGTTCTTAAAAGTCTGTCATGACAAATTTGGGCTAAGGAACAGCGAGCTGTTTGACCCCTTTGACCTGTTCGACGTGCGGGATTTTGGAAAGGTAAAAATTAACTCCTAATCTGTGTCGAAGAAAGGGTTTGAAAGCGCTTTTACTGCTGTTGGGAGCCGAGACTGTTTTCGAAATGATCAGCCCAGCCTTGGGCAGGACATACAACCAGCTTGGATTCTGCATAGCTCGTGTAACCCACACCCACTCTGTGTGGCACTCTGTCTTCCTCACCCTGGTGGTGGCTGGGCCCTGTGATCGATCGATGAGCGTGCTACAGCCTTGGCTAGCAGAGGTGGCTCTCTTAGCTCAGGCAGTGTAAAAGGCTTGTGCTTTAGAATGGTTGCTCTTCCTCTGCCCTGAGAGGCTAGTCATAGTTCAGGGCTTGGGGGGTTTTCCAGCTGGGAGTAAAAATTGGTCCTAGCCAGTTATTTTCTTGCAGCCTTGTTTTTTAACAAGGAGCATACTATGTCTCTGAATGCAGAAGGAAACAAGAACAAAAAAGAGCCGTTTCTTAGCTTGAAGCCGCACAAGCCCCCGAGTCACACTGCACTCACAGGTTACTGCTTGGTTTTCTTGATTCCCTGCCCACTCCCCCCCTCCCAATTTTGTCTATTCTGTTTCTTTCCGTGTGTTCTCTGACAGACCCACACCTACTTGGTCACAATACTCATTCGACCCTTCTGTCCCCATGGGGCAGACTCTGCTAGGCTGTGTTGCCCCTTAACTGTTTCTTACAGCTGTCTTAAATGGAGGACTTGTTCACACATCAGTTTCAACAAGGTTTTAACTCAACCCACAGCAAGGTTTCATCCAGCTCACAGCCGAACCCCCAGGTCCCCATACTGGTTCAGTCTGTACTGCTGATGACCCTCTCAGGGCGTGGCACAAGAGGCAGGTGTACGCAGGGGCAATTTACAATTCAGCTCAAAGATCCAATTCTACAGGAGTTTGAGCAGTTTCAAAATTCTGCTTGCCTGTTCACCTAGACCAAGTAAACTGATGAGTGCAATCTCCTAGGCACACGACAGATTTCCTTTTTGGGGAACAAAACATTATAATGGTTGCTCATAAAGATATACAGTTATTTGCTGAGATGATGTCATTGGAGGCAGTGGGTCTAGTGGATTTGGCAGAGATCTGGGACTCAAAGTCCTAGGTTCTGCTTCAGATTTTGACACTGGCCTGGTGGCTCACCTTGGGCAAGTTACTTCATATCTCTGTTTCCCTTCCCTTTTGTCTGTTTTGTCTCCTGAGATTTGCAATTGCTTCTGTCTCTTGATAGGTGCACAAACAGTACTGAGAGCAGTGGGGCCCCAATCTCAGTTGAGGCCTCTAGGTGCACTTACGATATAATACCCAAGTATAGAGAGGCCAGTTTGTTTCCACAATGGTGAGTAGATTTCAGGCTTGGGCTAATCCCTTAGGTGCTTTTGAAAAATGACTTTTCCGACCACCAGCCCCCAGACATTAATTTTGTTTTATTTGTGCTGTGTGTCACGTAGATGAGAGAGCAAAGGGAGCACTTCCCTTTTCTGTGTTTAATGGCAGCACTGAATTCTGGATGAAGCCCAGGTGGAAGGGAGCTTCTGAATGGTTTTGACGCGAGTGTCTGTTTGATATCCTTTTTACTAGAATTCAATGGCATTAGCCCTGTAATGTTACTTTGATGGATATCGGGTCTAGGGAAGCCTTCACACACAAGCCAGTGTATTCCATTCTTTGGGCAATATTGGTGGTGTCAAGTCACTCAGCTGTTTAGGAGCTATGCATTACTTTGTCTCCTGAGCCTCAAAGCATATGCTATGTGAAGGCATCCACTTTTCTGATTAGCTGAAGAAGTAGCTTTCCACTGGCTGATGGGGAAAGATTAGATTATATTTATTGCCTAATTTATTTTGGGGACTATTATCTGGAACTTGCAATTGAAGGAGTTTGTTTTATGAGTTCATGATTTATGAACCGCAAGGGGACTCTTGTTCCAGTTTTGAGACTACAGATGCACAGAAGCTGGGCTGGGGAAAGAACTGTTGTCTAGAATGCTGGTTTGCTTTCACATTTTGTTGCAGTTTATGGTACCAAATGGCTCAGCAAGGTGATTAATTGGAGCTGGTTTTTTACCCTTTGAGACCATACCAGCTGAACATCCTCCCACTCCTTTTCTCTCACTTACAATCGAGCTGTGACTTGTCTCTAGAACATCATTCTGCCTCTGCTGAAAGCAAATCAGAGGTTAAATACCATGGGAAAGTCATACAAAATTACTTTTCCGTTTTGAATCACAAATTGTACAACTCCTGAGAGCGCAAAGGAGTCTTTAAATTAGATCCCCACTGGCAGACTTCAGCCACACGCAATTCTTCCTGGAGCCCATTCATTACTTAGATCAATAACACTTTTCAGTTACAGGACACTCATGCCATGTAAGAGCCTTTTATATACAATGCAGAGTAATGGTTGACCATTTAATTATATGGTAAGCACAGAGTAACGATGCTGGGTGTTTCCATTTTCAGATATCACTTATAGCTATTTCTGTCCTCCAAACTAGAAGGCCAGTTAGGTAATAATTGCTAATGACGTTTGGACTTGCTGAAAGGTGCCAGGGGCATGTAGTTATTCTGTATTTACTTGTTGACCTTCATAGGCTGTCTGTAAATAAAGAGGCATTAGCATGTAGTATGTGCAGGAGCTTTCCGATGGACATCTGGGTTCTTTACAATAAGAAAAATGCTAAAAGAACCCTCAAATTCTTCCCTCCTTCCCCTCAACAACAGGCTGATGCTTTGCTCCTTTAGATATAATGAGCTGGATCCTCAGCTGGTCCAAAGCAGTACAGACTTCAGTGGAGCAACCGCCGATTTTACATCTGCTGAGTTACTGCTGTGTCCATTTTCCTGTTGACTCCTATTCGGCGTCTGGGGGACCCTTCCCCCCCCCCACTGTGTATTATTACCTTAGATTTACATTGTCACGAACTCCTAGGGCCAGGTGCTTGGGTGTGTCTGAGCTCAGAGCATGTGGGGAGGTACGCGGTCGCACGCCACTCCCGTCTCTACCACTATAACCCATGGGGCTGCTTTAATTGCACTGGCTAGAATGGCCCCATACAGGTTTTCTCCTCCGTCCAGGATCTCTGGCTTTATGCTACCTCCTTCGTGCATGGGGCTTCCTAGCTGCCCTCTGAGGCCAGCTTTCCATCTGTGTGAGCAGACTGAAGGGTCAAAGATATGTCCCCTCTTTTATCAGGGCCTGGACTTCTGAGAAGTGAAAATAGCTGCCCTGTTGTTTTATTGCTTGAAGAAATAAAAGTCCAGTCTCAGTAACTGAAATACTCCTTTTATGGAGGATGTGGGCATTTGCTTGGAGAATCTGACAGACCGATCTTCCATTACAGGCTGACTCTCATGGCGAAGACACAGTGTAGTCTGGTGGTTAAAAGTGAAACCTTGCAAGCCAGGAGCTCTAGTCTCGTCTCTGCCGTTCATTTGCAGTTGGACCTTGGGCGAGTCATTTCTCTGCTGGTTTTAGTGGCTTGTCTCACAGGTTGTTGAAGTTGGATTGATGTTGGTAAAGGGTTTGGGATCCTAAGGCAGAAATAGCTGCAGAAGTGAAGAGTTCTGTTGCTGTCATCGTGAGATGCTGGAATGCAGGGCCTAGGCAAACAGATGTGTATTTTTCTTGGGTGTTGCATAGTTTTTCTTGCCATATGTCATAATTACCAAAAAGAATTGCTCTAGATCAGGGGTCTGCCTGCTTCCAGTGCTTTTTTCCCTATGTTTAGACCCTGCTGTTAAGCAATAATATTTTGACAGTGACATGCCCAGATCCTGGCTAAGATTTCTAAAAGTGACTATGGTTTTGGAAAAAGCAACAGAGTCTCCTGTGGCACCTTTAAGACTAACAGATGTATTGGAGCATAAGCTTTCGTGGGTGAATACCCACCACGTTAGGCGCATACGGTTTTGGGCGTTTCAATTTTTGGGTGTCTGACTTGAGATGTATTTTAAAAGGCCTGATTTTCTGAGGGCAGGTGCTCAGCACCTTCTGTACAATGAGGCCTCTTCAAGATCTCTCACGTTGCACCTGCCAAATCAATAATCACCTTTGAAAAGCTCAGCCTGTATGTGTGTGACTTCACTGCAGCCACCGTGGGTGTGGGATTCCGAGGAAGAAGCACACCATTGCCTGCAATTTAGGGTCAGATTCTGCAACTCACTGAGTTCTTCCTGAGAGGTACTGAGCACCTGTAACATCCGCTGAAGGAAATGGGGCCGTTCAGTCCTTGGAAGAATCCTGTAATAGCAAAGGGAACAAAAATAATGCCCAAGTACGTCTGTGATTTTTTTTTTTTTGCACTGTACATATGTGCATTTAATTTAATGACAGCGATAACATAAAGCTTAGCTCTTGCATAGCTCTTTAATTTGTTGGCACCAGATGTAATGAGATCAGATGTACATAAATATGGATTAAACGCTTTATCACTGAGTCAGCATGGAGGCAGCGAGGTTCATGAAAGGGAGTTACTCACTTTCAGTAACTTGCAGTAATACCCTTCAGGTTTCTTTTTTGTAGAGAGATAATTCAGTATCCATAAACCTGTGGAGTGTGCTGTTTGTTAACCTCCTCCTTCTCTCTTCTGTACTCCCAGGCTTGTTTAACTGCCCTGACTTTCTGCTGAACTTGATGGAATGTTTCAAAGAACCTTTTTACGAGTCCTGGGTCTCTCACGGTCTGAACTGTAGGCGTGCAGTGATGCTGCTATAAAAATCAGAAGGGGAAGCCCAGTCATAAATCCCCAGAAATACAGGGGGATGTTGACTCTTCCAGCATCTGAGATAAACCAGTTGTTTCAGTGGGCGTGTTGCTTCACGTACTGGGACTCAAACCATTAAAGCTGGTTTAACTTTGCACATCCCTGGCTTGCACGGATGGGCCTCAGCCACAGAACTTGGATGTGGGTCTTAACTCTTCCAAACGTTTGGGGGGTGTTTGGATGCAAGAGTTTTTTTCAAGGCCCATCTTTGATCTGATCAATTAAGCTTCACGTGCTGCAACTGTCTCGCTGACCTGACTCAGGGAGTTGCGCACCCGTGGTTTGTTTTTCGTGTCTGGTGCCTGGGGAAGGAGGAGCACGTGGTGGGGGTCTGTGGTGTGTGTGAATGTAGCATGCGTGAGTGGTTGCAACACTACTGGTTTGAAGGAGAGAAAGTGGGGAGGAGAAAGTAGGGGAACCTTTAGGCAGAGGGAAATATACTAGGCTGATGGGGAGGTGGGAAGCGCTTATTATACGGTCAGATGAAAACTTAGTGTACAGATGTTTACAGCACATACTTAAAAATTCGGAATCATTTTTCATGTAAAGAAATACCTTTTCTCCTAAGAGGTTGCAGGATGGCCTGGTGGAATATTCTTGAAAAGGTCTAGACGGTTCAAAGCCAGGCCCGATCTTTCTGGACCTGATGCCATGGCGGTTCCATGTCTGTGACTTTCCCTTTCCTCTGTCCCACATCCTTGTTTTCAGAGGTACTGGACACCCACAGCTCTCGCTGGTTTCACTGGGACCGGTGACAGCCAGGATGCAACTGACTCAGGAGCTCTGCAGACGGACCCGCACCGATTTCTGGATTCTCCTGTATTGGTGGCTGCTCTACTCTCACAATCTTTCCTCAATCCTCGTTGGCTGAAGCAGAATCTTTTGATCTCAAAGTGCTGTTTGGATTCCACAATAATAGGAACCTTTATGAAAACTTCAGCGAGATGAGCATTTGCACCATAGCCTGGGAAGTCAAAGAATGCACCAGTGCACATGCATAGGTGCCCCAGCTCTGCAGAAACCAAGATGCCTGACACTGTAAAATTTACTCTTTTTTCGGTTAATGAAAACATCATTCCTCGACAGGGCCCGATCATCAGAGGTCCAGAACGCTTGCATCACCTGCTGACTTCAGTGGGAGCTGTGGGGGCGCAGCAACGTCTACAATGTGCTTCTAGTTTTTTTCCAAGCAATTGTGGTGTGAAATATTGCCAGAGTCGATACAATTTGAATTCTCCTTGGTTTTGGGCATTAGAAGGGAGATTTTTTTTCAGAATCAGTCAAGGGATTTAGGAAGACGCATTCCCATTGGAAAGAATTGGCACTAGTCTTGCTAATTTCTCAATCATTTTTTGATAAAATGTCCCATAAAATAATCATCTCCTCCTTTTTTTTTTTTTTTTAAATTTTAATTGTAATGTAATACCCCATTTGGCAATATTTTAGCATGTGTCTTCAAAATCAGGCACTTATTTATAACATGCTCCGTGCTGCAAGGGGGAGGGAGAGAGAATTATATGATATAATATAGGTAATTGAAAATTACAAGGCTCTGGGTAAATGGATGTGTTCCGGTGCCATGATAAACAAAGACAGCTAAACGCCCACCCTTCCACCCACAGCCAAGCTGCTGGCAGTGCAAACAGCTCTGCTTTTCCCATCCTTTATTTTGCTGGCTTATTGCAGCCAAGAGAGAATTAAAAGTGATGTGTTTTTCTTTAGCACGGTCACTCTCTGATTATCTCTTTGCAATAGCACTTGTAGGGGTTGGGGGGTGGGGGGAGAGGGAGGGCCATTAGCAGAGCTGAATGTAACCAACTGCTGTGGACCAGCATCTGATCTTAACACCAGAGTTCATCCTCTGTGGCATGTGTCTTGTTTATTTACGAATCCTCAGGTTGAATGCCCTACAGAACAGATTTCACCTTCTTATAAGTCTCTGCACTGACTAGTCAGGTGACCATTGTGTGGTAGTTGGATGTGTACCAAAAAAACCCCGCAGAATCAGAGATAAAAATGGTTCTGCTTGCTGTATAACTTGTCAAACGTTGGGGTGGGTGGGTGGGTGGGGATGTGAGAAGAATTCTCTTAAAAAAAACCAAAAATGGCGTGTGTATTTCTTTAATCCCCAAGACAGCAGTAGTGTAACTGGCCTGCAGAGAGAGGGTGTGTGGGTGTGTGTGAGAGAGGAATATTGGCAGATCTTTACTTACAGAGATGAAGGATGACTGCAGGAACCCATCAAGACACCTAGCGCCAACCATGTCCGTTTTTGAAATGAACGTGCTGAGATTACAGACTGCCGTAGCATACTAGTTTCTTAAAAGAACTGCAGATTCGCAGATAGACATCCTGGTCTGTTTTAGAGCGAGCTGATTTGTAGCTCAGCTGGAATCCAGTCCTAGAACATTTGTCCAGAAATTTTAAAACTGCAGTGGAACCATTAAGAGGCCTGGGGCTCTAGATACCAGGATGAACAGTAAAAATGGATGGTGTGTGTGGGGGGTGTGTGTAAGTAAAAATTCTTTAAAGCAAAGGCTTTTTGGCAGGAGGTAAAATAATATCAAGCTTCATATTGCGTTTTAATCCTGTGATCATAAAAACTTGATCTCGTTTAGAACTAAGAAGCTGCTATGATGAATGGAAAAAGGGGGGGAAATACCCACCTTGACTCTGTTACTAGACAAACTTCTTATCCTTTCCTCTTGCCAAATGTTGCAAAGTGTTTAGTTGTAATTTATTTGGGGGAGAGGTGCTCCAAAATTTTCAAACAGCACTCAGCAGGTGCAGTGTGTCGAACAGATGTTTTCAGCTAAAATACTCAAAGTATGTACAGGAAGCTTTGTTAATGTACTTCCTTAAAACAGGAGACAA
Organism: Gopherus evgoodei; assembly: GCF_007399415.2. Lineage (NCBI taxonomy): Eukaryota > Metazoa > Chordata > Testudines > Testudinidae > Gopherus > Gopherus evgoodei. The sequence continues at coordinate 17,823,157 of NC_044337.1, read as the reverse complement.
ATGAATTTCAGATTTCTGTGGCTGCTCAAGCATATATCAGACAGTGCTTTCTGTTATGCAGGGTATTGCGGACAGTTGGGGTTTGTTTAAACATTATTATGTTTAGCCTTTAATTGATAGTGATGACTGATGCCATGTGCCTAAAGAAAAGTCTGCATTGAGGCCCTGATATTGTGGGACAGGGTTTTACCTGTCCAGAACCAGTAGCTGGTTGGAGATCTTCTACTTTTTAAGCTCTTAAGGGCAGGAACTGTCTCTTACTTTGGGTTTGTACAGCACCAACCAGAATGGGGCCTCAAATTTGGTCGCAACTCTCAATTTCCATTCTGTAGGCAATTTTGATATTGCAGAAATTTTTTTCTGAATTGGAATTAAAATAGATTCCGCCCCCTCCACCCCCCCCCATGAAATTTTCAACCAATTTTCTCTTTGGATTGATTGGGAATGTTTTTGTGTTTGATAAAAGATTACTTCTGATTTTGACTCTTTTGAAAAATAAATCAGTTGGGGGAGGAGAAATCAAAACAGTGGTTTAAAAAATGAAAAACTGAAGTGCTTTGTTCCACTTTGTTCCGAATGAAATTTCATTGAAATCAGCCTATGAAAGAGTTTCAAGAAAGAGTGTCATTTTCCAACGTGCTAGTAATTAATAACACAGAGACGTACCTATGAAATTGCTATATGGCCATCTGGAGGGGTGTGCTACATAGAGTGAAACCTCCTATGAAGCAAGTATTTAATTGCACAATAATCATGTTAAATGAGCTGAATCTCTGTCCTGTGCATTTCAGAGCTCTCCAATATGTCATGACTTCAAGAATAAAAACCCTCCTTTGTCCAATAAATAACTGACCCTGGAATAAAGTTTAGGCATAAAGAACCTAACTACATGGAATTTAGATCACAAAGTTAAATGAACATTTATTAAGCCAACGTTTGGCAAAGGAGTGAGGTTTCTAGATCAAAAATAAGACTTCGGGCTTGTCTATGTGGTGCAGCAGTGCACCCCAGAGCAGTGTGAATAATCAAGCGTTCAAAAGTGTTTCACTCTAGTTGCCCTGTGCAGATGCCACCCTGACACGCTCTAAAAGATTCATAGTGCATTGATGTAGGACTCTTTCAAGTGCACAGTAGGTACCTTTCAGAGCGCAGCAGTGGGGTCTGGCCGGAGCAGTTAGAGTGCCTTTAAAGTGTTGTGCTCTACAGTTCGCATCTGTAGTTTACAATGTGCACCAAAGCCTGTTAGTGTCTTTTCATCCAAGGTCACCACAAGAAGTGCCTTGTAAAGATACGCTCGCAAAGTACGTTACCCCACATTTTCAAAGGGGGTAACTAAGGCATAGGCAGGGTGATTTTGACACTACTGGAAATGTGGGCGAGTTGGCAACAGGATACAAGTGTTTCTTATTTCTGATTCTTTGCTCTAACCATGAGGCAGCAATGCCTCTTTGGATGGTAAAATATGTTTTGAGCCAGGGCTCTAAGAATGGTTCATGTCCTATTACACACAAAAGAACTTTAATTGGAGAATGGGCACTCTCTAAGAGTGGGCTTCTTTGAACCTTTTTGTATGCTGTACCCTCAAACCCTCCTTTTCAAGCTATGCCAGTGCTATGACACTGGAGCAAGGTGGCAGAAGTTAGTGTGCGTCTGGGAGTCCCCAGGCATCCTGTGTTGCCAGAGTTAACTTACAGGGGATTTTAGCGGCACAGTATGTACGGTATTTGAGAGGCAGACACGTAGCTATGTGTAGAGGCCAGTAATAATCCCCTGCCTTACGGTTTTATGCAATTTTGCACTGGATCTTTAATGCAAACCCTCTTGTGATAATACAGCCGAACCCTGCCAGCCCAAATAGCACGAGTCCCATGCTGAGTGCCCAAGCTGTGAGCTGGGCCACACCAGGCAATGTCCCCTCCCATCCTCTTGGCCAAAGTTAGCCCTGTATTGATTACAGCTTAAGAACCATGCTTCCTTTCAAAATCTGGCAGCTTGGGATGTGCAGTGAATGGATCGGAATCTGGCTGATGGGAAACATGTAATGCAACATCCTTGGGTGGCCCTTGACTATGGCATTCTAAGCACTTGCTCCTCTTGTCCAGCTTGACAGCAGGGAGAGGAAAGGAGTGTGTTGAGGGACTGCTGCTCAGTATAAAGCTGCTGGAACTCCCAGCAGCAGATGTGCATCTTCACTGATGCCGCTAGAGGAAAGGAGCCACTTACAACCGGCGAATCCTGCTCAATATTTTAATAGGTCTTTAGTGCTACCATTTAAAAGGAAGAAGGATCCTTCCTCTTCACCCAGAGGCTGCAGTGGACTTCTGTGAAATGAAATGCTTTGCTCTTGCTTGTCATTTCTTGTCATGTAAAAGCAGCAAAGAGTCCTGTGGCACCTTATAGACTAACAGACGTATTGGTGGGTGAATACCCACTTCGTCGGATGCATGGTCGTCTTGTCATGGTGCATGTAAGAAACCCCAGATCCACCACCTGTCTTTTCCAGTGGGCTCCAGTTGTGTTCTCGGGTCAGGCTGGGCAGAGCACTCTGGGGCAATGAGGAGTTTGTGACATGGGTGCAGGTCTTTGCTTTTCTGTGACTCAACTCTGGCATGTGAGCTGATAAAAGTCTGAGCGTGTCTCCTTCTGCCATTGCACTTAGGTTTTGGAACTCTCTCTCCGTACTTGGTGTGCCAAACCACTTCCCGCTCTTAGCTCAAATCCCTCCTTATCCACAAAGCCCTTTCAAAGAGGAACCCACAAAGAATACAGGCTGTGATTTTTTTTTTTTAGACTGGTGTGTGTCAGATACAGATACATGTGCCCAGTTCTGCAATCCTTCCTGACCCGGGGTGAGACTCACTCTGGTGTAGGAAGCCTGGGCAGCTCTTCGGCTCTGCGCTGGCGTGAATATTACTTGCTGAGTAGCAGTGTACTCATTCACTCAAACTGCCCTTTTGGTGTCAGTGGGGCTATCTGTGCAAGTCGTGTCCAATGTAAGGATTGCAGAATAAGGCCATTGTACTGTAAGCTCCTTTGTGTAGGGGCCACTTCTCCTTGTGTAGTATTGAGGGAATTGATGGGGCTCCAATAATAATCACCCCCCAGAAGCTTTTAGGTGCTGTGAATCTACCCTGTGCCTTTTTCTTGTGTCTTCTCCCCTCCGCCCTTACAAATCTGGGCTGTTCATAGCCCTGCAGCTTTCCAGTGAAACTGAAAGAGCCAGAAATATTGGTTCTGGGAAGTTTTTCTTTTCTTTTCTTGGCTGCTTTCCCTGGGATTTTCCAAAGGATCCCATTATGAGGTATTATGTTTCAGGTCAAACAAGTATTCACAAGACCCTTCCCAACTCCTGTTGTCTGGTTAGGAGAATTTCTGCTGGAAAGCCTCAAGTAACCTTAGGAATATTTAACATGCATGTAATGAAAGATGTTGATCAGGATATATTTAGGTTTTTCCGAGCATGTATAAATTGCTTTGCTGTTACTCTTGTGAGCTCTCTGACCCCCACTCTCAGTAATTTTATACAAACCCCCAGAAACGGGGCTCACACTTCTTTTTTTGTGTATAGCTGGGAATGGTAAAACATTTACTGAAGTCGCTCTCGCCAAAAGTCAACCTGTTTCCTACTGTTTTGCTCATTGTTTGAGAAATGACTGGTATTATTTGAACCCTTCGAGGTCATTCTCCTGGAACAGCTTTTACTATGTCTTGCCAGGTTTAAAAGACTTAGTGACACCGTCAACTTGAAAATCACAGCTGGGGTGGGAATCTTTGTACCATCTATAGTTACAAGTCAGACCTTAGATGACCACAACTGGAAGACATTAGCAGGCAAAGTGCATTTCCCTCCATGTTTTCAGTGTTTACTTTGTGCATCTGACAGCACTTGGTGTATAGCCTTCATGGGGGGCGGGAGGAAGGGAAGTATCTCAGGAAATACTATTTAAAGGGAACTTTTGTCAGTAACTGGAATTTTGGAAATTAGTTGCTTTTCAAAAACATTCAAGCTGATAGAGCCCTGTTACATTTTCCATGCTGGGGGGTGACCTGCTACCTACAACTGCAAAAGCTGCATATGGTCTTATTAGAACTGTTTTGCATTAACATGCAAATAATTTTTTTTTTAAGGGCCCATTGGCACAAGCTTGTATGCCATAGGCATTCAGGTTAAACCTGGGTTCTGAGTTATTCCTAGAGGATGAGATCTTACAGCAACACTTTTAGTGATAGTGACACCGAGAGATGTAGATCATGAATTGTATAAGTAATTAAAGGTGCCCAAATATTTTGACGAAGACCAGAAATATTTCAATTTAGAGATGCAGCTGAGGTGCCTCAGAGATTTATTGTTTTTGTTTTGGGGTTTTTTTGGTGCCTCATGCTCCCATTCTTTCGTCTCCCATGATGCACCACTGGATCTCCTGTTGGAGATGGGAGGTGGTGCCTCATGGGAGTCCTTGGCCATAGTGCATCATGGAAGTAGTAGTCTGAGAGTGCCCAACCATGGAGAGAGAATGGAAACGCAAGGCAATTGAACTACAACTTCCATGAGGCACGGCGGGTAGTCTGGACATACCCTTTGTGGCTTACGTTTTTAGTAAAGGTGGAGACTACTTCAGGGTACAGCAGCAACATGCAAATAGTTGTGTACAGTTATTTACAAGCTAAGCCCTGGGATGTGGTGTGCTTTTGGGATTTTTTGGGTGATGCCACCTCTGCTTATGCTAGTAACAGCCTCCTCTCATTCCCTTTACCCAGTGCTACTTATTGATGAGTGTCTTCTCCTCTGCAGCTCCTGGGAGAGCCTCCTTGCATCTCTCTTCCTCCTCAACTGCCCCCAGATAACTCAGTTCAGCAAGGTAGTTAAGCATGTGCCTCCCTGTAAGCGTGAGTAGTCTCATTAAAATCCATTGGGGCTGCTCTTGTATTTGAAGTTAAGCATATGCTTAAGTACCTTGCTGAATCTTCCATGCCTGTTCTTATTTTTTCTTGTCCTCTGCTGCTGTGATTCAGATCGCATTTAACGCAATACATTGGTTTTGGAACACGGTATGTTTGAAAGATAGTTAACCAAAAAAAAGTGTTTGGTCTTGCAGGCTGTCAATTTCTATATAAGGTGCTTATATGACCCTATTCCCCTTTACCATAGTACTTGCACACTCAGTCTTTAATCCTCAGCACATACCTGGGCGGTGGGCCATGTTTTGTTTTACAGAGGGGGAACTGAGGCACAGAGTGGCTTGCCAAAGGTGTCACAAGATATTTGTGGCAGTGCAGAAATAGAACCTGGGTCTCCTGTGGCCCAGGCTAATGCTCTAATCACTGGATCATTATTACTCTCCTAAGAGTGCATAGTCCCATTGACGGCAGCTGAGTTACCCATGTGAGCAGGGGCATATTCATGCAAAGATCAAGCCCTGAAGTTGCAGTGAAGGCTGCTTTTTGAAATGTGTGCAGTAGAACTCAGATTACATTTTTACCAATAGTATGACTCTGTTAGAACTAGGAGAGTAATTTCCAAATTGTCCCTGTTTTTGTGAATATTTGTTAAAAAATTTGGAGATGGAACGTTTTTGCTTCTAAATCCCATAGGTGCTTTTGAAAATCTCCGCTACGTTGCTGAGTTTAGAAATGTTCAATGGCACCCTTATAGGACTGTGAGCCAATAGGGAAAATAATATGCCATCCTACAAGATTGTACTATATTTTGTAGTACACCCATAACTTCTGTTCTGAAGGAGCAGCTGCACTCTGTCCTGTTTTTCTACCACACACTCCAAATATTCATATTAGTTGCTTTGTGCCACTCCTGCCATGGTAATGTCAGGAAGGCTGCCTGTGAGATTCAACTCTCCAGTTTCTAGAATCATACCCACTGGAGCTGGAAGAGAGCTGTTGGTTCACAACCATTCCATCTCCCAGGGCCAGTGTGTGTGTTCTCTGTAGTATATAGCATAATCATTCAAGTGCTTTGACAGTCTAGTTTGAAGAGATGGGCCTTCCCCGTTTCCCATGGGACGCTGTTTCTAATCTTGTTAGGAAGCTTTTCGTGATACTTCACTTAGTTTACTTTATTTAATTTCATCCCATTTCACCTAGTTATATTCCAGTTGTACAACCCGAGACAATTCGTTGGCCACCTTGGTGTGTGTTACTCTGAAGGTATTTGTACATGAGTAACGTCCTTCCATACTAACGATACAAATGAAAGGGGTGTATGTGTGTGTGTTGGAAGGATGGTTTGGTGGCTCAAGGCAATAGGCTGACACCCAGGAGGATGAGGTTCAATACCTGGATCTGCCACCAACTCGCTGGTGTGGCCTGGGGCATGTTGCTTGCTCCCCTACAGTTCTCCATATGTAAAAAAGGGATAATAAATAGAGCTGCTGAAAAACTTTCCATTGAAACTTTTTTTTCCAACAGAATTTTTGCGGTTTCAACTAAACAAAAACCTTTCCAGGATATCTGCTTTTCTTGAAACTTTTTGAAAAAAATTTTATTAGAAGGATCTCCTCTCTCCCCCCACCCTCCGAAATGTTAAGGCAAAAGCAGAAGCTTTTGTGTGTGTGTGTGTGTGTGTGTGTGTGTGTGTGTGTGTTTTGGCCTAAAAAAATTAATTTTTCAGATTTTTTTTTGGTGTCTTCGAAATAAAACAACAGCAAATAATTTTTCCATACAAACCTCCTGCTTTATTTTCTGACCATCTCTGATCATAAGTAATACTTTCTACTTGTCCACTTTCATTTTAAATTCTTTGGAGCTTCTTTCTGTGTGTCCGTTCAGCATCTCGCACAATGAGTTTGCAATTTTGGTCGAGGCCTTTAGGAACTACTGTTACATAAAGAGCAATACCATTGTTTCTTACTAAGGGTATGTCTACACTACCCGCTGGATCAGCGGGCAGGGATCGATTTATCGTGTCTAGACACGATAAATTGACCCCAAGCGCTCTCCTGTCAACTCCTGTACTCCACCGCCGCGAGAGGTGCAGGCGGAGTTGATGGGGGAGTGGCAGCAGTCGATTCACTGCGGTGAAGACACCGCGGTAAGTTGATCTAAGTACAGTATGTCAACTTCAGCTGTGTTGTCCATGTAGCTGAAGTTGCATAACTTTAGATCAATTTCCCCCCTCTCCCTGCACACCCAGTGTAGACCATGGCTGAGAGAGACCCAGAACTGCTATGCTGACACCAACCATTGCTAATGGCATTCCGATTGGTATGAGCATGCATCAGACAGTGAATGGCACACAAGAGTGAAAGGAACTGGGGATCCATCCAGGCAAGATTTAAGTGCAAACCTGGAATGTAATTTTAAAGGAAGCCCCACTGTGGCGGTGTGCTATTTCTGTGTGTGCATGCAGAAGAGAAAACATGCAATGATGATGCTAGAACACAGTTGTGAAAATTCTGCTTACTGAGCAAAGGCCAATCATGGTTGAAAGTAGGAACATTGCTCTGTTCCACCTGTAGGGTGCATCTGAATTTGATGTGATGGAATCACTGTCTGATGGGAAGGAGAAATGCAGTCTTCCAAGTCATTGGGCCCCAAAGATTGTGCAAAAAATTTGAGTGTCTCGCATAGAAATAGCACTATTTCTGATGTGCATGGGGCTTTATCCAAAGGACCTCTGTGCTGCAGAATTGGAGCTGAGATCACAGTACACTGAAGATGTGAACTGAGCTGGGTGAATCCCAGGCTCTGAACATAGGAATAACTATTGTACGTTATCTGCTTATCTCGAGCCTCACACTTCAATTCCACTCTGGGGGCATCATTTCAGAAGCCGGATTTGTACTGTAAAGTAAATTTAGTGTAAAGTAGTAATAAAAAAACAATCATGCCCACTAGAAAAAGGATGAAAGTGATTATGTGAACATAGAAATTTCTACCTTGGAGCGCAGAGCGTGGATGTCAGTGTTTTATGACCTCTTTTTGTGAGAACAGATTGGAGCAACAGTGATGAGGGGAAGAAGTATTTTCATAAAGAATTTAAGCAATAATTAGAGGTATCTCTCTGAAAGGTGTGAATAGGCACGTGCGGCTGGTGGAGAAATTTCTCCCCAAAAATATTTGGGAAGATGGAGGGAGGTGCTTTTAAAGGACCCTTAACTTTTCTCAAAATGTTTTTGGAAGATCAGAGCTGCTTTTTTTGCAGTTCTGGTTTTCACCTTGAGATGCTAGTAGCGTTGGAGGTCCATAAATTCAGAGTTTAAGACCAGAAGGGACCATTAGATCCTCTAGTGAGTTTGACCTCCTGTATAACACAGTTATCCTTTTATAGAGCCCTTTTATAGTGTCTGACTACAGCATATCTTCCAGAAAGGCATCCAGTCATGATCTGAAGACATCCAGAGATGGAAAATCCACCACTTCCCTTGGTAGTTCCAATTGCTAAGGAGTTGTCAGAAACAGATCCACCAGCAGCACTTGGGGGATTACTTTTTCAGAAGTGCTGAGCACCTGCAACTCTCACTGAAGGCAGTTGGAGCTGTGGATGCCCCATACCATGAAAGACCAAGTCCTTAAGGTACTGCAGTAATGGCTGTTACACAAAACCCTTAGGAGTATTGGCCAAGATGATCAAAAGGTCAAGGGATTTTGGGTGCTCCAATTTTTGGGACCCCACTTAAGCGCCTCAAAAGGGTCTGATTTTTCAGAGCACATGTGCTCAGCACTTTTAGGAAATTGGACGTCTTTATAGTGAGTCTGTCTGTGCATTTAGAATAATTAATTATTGGTCATTCTGCACTTGAGAATTTTTCCCCTCAAAAGCGCAGGCGCCTGTGGCAGGCAGTGGTGCTTTGAGGTGCAGAAGGAAGTCAGGATGTCTGTGTAAAATCTGTGTTTCAGAAGGGACAGGCTTCATGGTATAAATCCAGTTGGCAAGACCGCATGAAGGACTTTAACCTCATGGGCCTAGTTCATTTTCTTTTTGATTCCCTCAGTCAATTTCCTGCATCAGCTCAACACCAGCCTGCTTTCCCTCCCCCTCTCCTTTGGATAATATTGCTCAAATTATTGGAGTGTGAAGAATTGACTCTTAAAATACCCATTGGCAAATTCTGTTTGAGCATTGATGGAATCCAACCTCTCTGCAAGCTTATAATTAACGACAAGCTGCAATATGGTGAAGTTTGATGTGCTCCCTGGTGAAAACATCTGATCGTCCCTCCCTTACACGCTTGAGGTCAACAAATATCACAATCACTAAACATCATACGCTCAACCTGAACCAATTACAAGAGGGAGGAAGGAGGTGGGTACAGGGAAGGGACAAATCCAGGCAAAAGGCTATGGGTTCATCTCCATCACTGGTTACCACTCCCACCTCTCTGCCTTGTGCTCTGTTGTCTCTAGATTTTGAGGGAGCTGTTTTGTCTTCACACTTGTCTATAAAATGCTTTGGACATTAATGCTATAGAAATGGCATGGTTTGTTGGGCAATCTGTAAAAAAGGACAGACCATGCTTTTCAAGTGCCACTGAGCATGTGCTACAGATCCCCTGCTGTACCAATCCATGGAGGAGATGAGTGAGAGCCCCCAGCTATGGAGCCGTGACTCTTTTAGCTGTAGCACCTTGCCCTTTTAGCTCCGGAGGAGCGCAAGTTCTGGTGTGCTGGCCCAGAGGGCAGTCCTCATAGCAGGTGGTAGATGTGAAAGGTGATGTGATCAGAGAGTTAAGCTTAGTTCTACCTGTGGCTTAGTGACAGGTTGTGCAAGGAGGCAGGCAGAGTGGGAGAGTGTGGCCCTTTGGGAAGACTGTGATTTGCACCCAAAGGTCAGAATTTGGGCTAAACTATTAGCTTGGGGGAATGGTTCTTTTCTGCCTATGTTCACTTACTGTGATATCTTGTTACTGTCCTTTGAGGAGAGGACACTGGCTGTGACTGTATCTTTCTTTTCCTGCTGAGTCATTCCACCAACTTACAAGAGAATGTTTCTCCTAATACATCCTGGCCGTCTCTTTGTTCTCTGCCTGTACCCCACCGAGCACAGTGGCATCCTGGTCCATGGCTAGGCAGTGCCCCAATACTAATAACATACAGTAACTCCTCGCTTAACCTTGTAGTTATGCTCCTGAAAAATGCTACTTTAAGCAAGACGATGTTAAGCAAATCCAATTTCCGCATAAGAATTAATGTACATAGGGGACGTTGGGTTCCAGGGAAAAAATTTTCACCGGACAAGACTATATTTTATTTATGTATATACACAGTATAAGTTTTAAACAATTTAATACTGTACCCAGCAATGATGATTGTGAAGCTTGGATGAGGTGGTGGAGTCAAATGGTGGAAGAGGGTGGGATATTTCTCAGGGAATGCCTTACTGCTAAATGATGAACTAGCACTCGGCTGAGCCCTCAAGGATTAACACAGTGTTGTTAATGTAGCCTCACACTCCTCAAGGCCGCACAAATGGAGGGAGGAGACACCACATGGCAGAGAGAGACAGAGACACACCATGCGTATGAGAGAGAGGTACATTCCCCCTTTAAGTACAGAGACCCCACTCTAAGTACACTGCCTGTTTAAGCAGATCAGCAGTAGAGACAGCAGCTGCTGCCAGCAAGCTCCCTCCGTCCTCAGCCCTGTCGTGTCCCCCCTACTGTGTGGAGATGGGTTGCAGGAGCGGGGCGCAGACACCCTGACATTAGTACCCCTCTTTCCTTCCCCTCGGTGCACAGCAAGCAGGAGGCTCCCAGGAGCGGCTCCAAGGCAGAGGGTAGGAGCAGCACAGGGCAGTGTAGGGGGGGACAGCTGAACTGTCTGGCAATTGATAGCCTGCTGGGCACTTGCCACCTGCACAAGGAACTTAAAGGGGGTGCTGCTCCACCCTGGTTCCAAGCCCCCATCAGCTAGCTCCAATGGGCTGCTCTTTCAGAAAGCAGTGAACAAAGCAGGTAGCTGCCAAACAGCGTTCTAAGGGAGCACTGCACAACTTTAAATGAGCATGTTCTCTAATCAATCAGCCGCGTAACAACATTAACGGGGACAAGTGGTCAAGTCCTAAGTGTTCAAAAATCAGGAGTCAAGCCCACCAAATTGAGATTTAAAAAAAACAAAACAACTTTGGGTTTTTCTATTAGTTGTTGAGTGTTTCTCTGTAGCTGAGGGCTAGAAACAATTTTTATTAAATGAAAGTTCCAGTTCTCAGATAATCCTGGGATTCCAGGAATTGGGGTTTTCCAAAAGACCTCATCAAATATCATGAGACTTGCAATAGGCTGACTCGTGTCATTTTGTCATCTCATACACTTGATGGATAGGCTTGGCAGAATTCAAAATTTATTTTTAAGAATTTTGACCAAGAATATCGATGTTTAATTTTTAAGTATTTCCCCCCCAATTTTTAACATCTTAAACTTTCATAGTTGTGGGAAATGAATGGGTCAGATAATTAAATACTCAGGGCCGCCCAGGGGGGGCAAGTGGGACAATTTGCCCTGGGCCCTGCAGGGGCCCCGCGAGCCCTGGCCTGGCAGCGGTCTGGGTCTTCGGTGGCATTTCGGCAGCGGGGAGCCCTTCAGCAGGGAGCCCCACCATCGAAATGCCGCCGAAGACCTGGACCGCCGCCGGGGGAGGTCAAGCGCTGTAGCGCCCCCGCTTTGCCCCAGGCTCCCTGAATCCTCCGAGCGGCCTGTAAATAATGACCATAAATGCTGAGATTCACAAAGGTAAAGCTTTATGAATGCTGTATAATTATCTGCAGCTCCCATGTGGCGAATGTCCCAGCTGGCTGTTTTAGCAGAGCTGGAAATATGGGCTGTAGGCAGTATTAATTACAACACCTTTATACACATTAAGATAAGACTAAGAAGTTCTTAAGCAGCATCCTGCTTACTTTGCTTATCTGTAAATTCTGATGATTATTGATGGAAATATTTTTTTCGTGTGTGTGTATGGTGAAATCAATGTTTACTGACACTTCCTGATAACAAATCTAATCCTTCCAAGCCTACTGATAAATATGCATCAGACTGCGGGAGCTCCATGCACCATATTGTTACATAGTTAAACTAGGCTTCTCTCTTGGGCTGAGTTCTGCCATGCATTCAACAATAACACGAACAGCCAGTCTCATTAGGAAAATGGGAGTGACAAGTCTGAAGCTGGTTTTAAGAGGTTATTTCCCCCCTTCTTGTCCCTCCTCCCCCGCCACTGGACCAGGATTGTGCTACCTGCAACACAGGGTGTTGGAGTGGTGTTGTTCTTTGCTGTCTTGAGCTAGCTGGGGCATTGTCTGCGTGTTTGATTGTTGCAGGCATAGTACAAGTGGACACATTCTTCTCCCTTCCTAGCACCCCTCCCCTGGTCTCTTATTACTATGACCTTTTATGTGATGGAAAATAAAGAGCTAAAATCCAGGTCAATAATAGTGATTATATAATTAGTGGCTTTACCTCAGCATATTTTTCTGCTTGTTTTCTAACCTTGCTGTCAATTGTTTTAATCTGTTAGCGATTTATGACTGCCAGAAGATGCTAATTGTATCTGAAGCAAAGCAATTTGATGCTTTCCAGGAAAACAATGACTAGTACATTCAGGGTCAGAGAATGAACCTGAAACCCCTTCATAAAGGTGAATTTTCATGCTGCTTTTCCAGTGGCCAAGCTCAAATTCTGAATTAGTATGTCCTAGAGAATAAACTATGAATGCAAATAGCTATAATATCCATAGACATGTAACCACCTCTATTTGTGTGGGGGTGTTTTTACGTGCAGATGAACTAGGTGCTGAATCCTCAGCTGGCGAATATTGGCACAGCTCCTTTGAAATCAAAGGTGTTTTACTGTCCCTCTTTTGTCTTAGATGCTTTGCTGTTAACCTATAGCTCAGGTGAGCAGAGCCCTGAGCTGTTATGTGCCCTGGGATCTGTCTTCACTAAAGCTGTGATTCTGAGTCGTCATCCTGTACTTTGCAGCAACAACCGTGAATTCCTAGATAGCCAAGGGTTTGCTGCAGCACATACATCTCTTTTGTTTATTTCTTTCTACTCCCCATCCTGTTCTTCTCTCTCCTCCTGAGCCTCCTTCCTGAATGTATTTATCATCTTCCAACCACTGTAGCCTTCATGCTGCCGCCTTTGTCCCTCCCTGTTCCTGGATTGTGCTAACCCAGTGCTCCTGATAGGAGTAGCTTCTGCCAGAGCTCCCCGGGCCAGCCCAACAAGTGTAGAACATGGAGCAGAGTCTCTCATTAAAGTTAGTGGACCTCTGCCAGTTTATGTGAGCAGAGGTTCTGGTCTTGTGTATTTACGAATCATCTGCAAAACCCTGCACTGCTTGGAACTTGGACCATCAATCTCTCTCTTATACTGTCAGAGCCGTGTGGTCGGTCTGATTTGGATAGTAAGCTAATTGGGATAGCGAGTTTGTACAGTGCAGAGAGCACGACACTAGCAGCATAATGACCAAACTCTGCTACCTTTACTCTCTTTCAGAAGTTTCTTACTTGGTGAGTAGTCTGTGAAATTGAAGGCCTCTTTATGGTAATAAGGGATACGCCGTGTGAGTAAGGGGGACAGAATCTGGGCTTTAAAAAATGTGTGTGCGTGAGAGAGAAATATTGTTACTCCTTTGGCTGCAGGGGCTAGCAAATATTCAAGGTCTTGCAAGAGTGGTTTCCCTTAGGATAAGAAATCGATTATGAGTCAGGTGTGTGTGTATATATTTGGTGTCGTCATGTTCTTCACAAGGAATGTACACACAGTCCTGTTTCCCTGAACACAGTAGAAATAAACAGCAGGTGATTTCCTTGCCTAGAAATTTCCAAGTCTGCCACTCTAGTGAGCTCTGTGCCCTCTGCATCCTCTCCGGGTGCTGCTCACAACTGCTTCTCCAGGCCTTCTGCTGATTTTTTTTTCTGTCTCTAACACACCCAGGCTACAAAGCCAATATCCTAGCCCTTGCATTTGTAATTGGTGAAACCCCTCAGTCTACGTGATTTAGGGCTTGTCTACAGGGGAAAATCTACTTGTTAGAATTATACTGCCGTAACTTCCTGTGTGGACACACTGAAGAGTGTATAGTTATCTGTATGTTGTGCTATTGTAGCCATATCAGTCCTAGGATATTAGAGAGACAAGGTGGGTGAGGTAATATCTTGTATTGGACCAACTTCTCTCTCTCTCTCTCTCTAACAATAGTTGGTCCAATACAAGATATTACCTCACCCACCATGTTTCCCTCTAGTTATCTGGTCATTTCCCCACATAGGCTAGCCCTGACCTGTTGCGTGACTTGGGCAGTCCTGCCATTGTTTGTAGCTCTTGTTAAATAAAGGGGTTTGATTAGGTCTTCCTCTAAGCCGTAAAGAGTTCTTGGCACACCCACCCACTGACTTTTAACCAGGGCTATGATTTTTTTTTTCTTTAGATCAGCCACTCACCACTGTTGGAAGTAATTCACAGTTTTCATCATAATGTATTTATGAACATTTGCTCTAATATGACAATGTTTTATCAGATAATCTGCTAATATCCATGAGAGTGGGAGAGTTAGGGAAGGAAACGAAGGTTTGGAAAGCGCCCTGGAATGGGTAGGACCATAGGGTGTTTGTGCTGTGACTGGGGTCTTGATGTAGCTCTACCAACATTCAAGCTGGCCAAGCACAAGGAATTGGCCCCGTGCGATGAGAACTGGTTCTATACCAGAGCAGCTTCCACAGCCTGGCACCTGTATCTCCGAGGCGGTGCCGAAGTTGGCCCCATGACCAAGATCTATGTGGGCCACCAGCACAATGGTGTCATGCCAAGCCACTTCAGCCGCAGCTCCAAGAGCATGGCCAGAAGGGTGCTGTAGGCCCTGGAAGGGCTAAAAATGGAGGGGCAGGAGCAGGATGGAGGTCACAAATTCACCTCCAAGTACAGAGATCAGGACAGAATTGCTGGCCAGGTGGCAGCTGCAAACAAGAAACATGGAAATGAAAGGTTTTTTTTGTTTTTTGTTTTTTTAAATCAGGAGTTTTGTTCTTTTTAAATGACTGAGCTCCCTTCAAAGGCAGCATACACAAGCTGGCAAAATGCTGAGATGGATTTCTCTCTCCGGTGACGTTTTTTCAGGTTTGTTTTCAGATAGCATCCTTTAGATGTCCAGCTTCTGGAAGCAAATAAACAGCTGGAGATACAACCGCCCTGTGTGTCATGCAGTATAATTAATTCTTATAAACAAAGTTTCTCATCTGACTATTCCAGGCAGATATTGACATGTCTAGACTAGAGAAGAATTCCTTTAAAATAGCATTGTCGGTTTTTTTTGGGTTTTTTTGTTTTTTTCCCTACAACAGGCAGCTCTTTATGTGTGGACTGTTTAAATAAAATGTAGACTTTTTTTGAAACCCCATAAAGCTGACAGATCCACTTAACTTTTGGCACGTTCATGCCTCTCCCCTTCGCCGCACACTAATCCAGATGTATCCTGCATCTTTTTGCCACAAAAAGTCTTGTCAAGATATACCTATTGATTACTCTTAGCCGTAGTAAGTTCCTGTTAGAATACAAGTGATCTGAAGGGCAAACAAATCTTTTGTTATTAGTTCGTTATTAGTTTGTATTCCTAGCCACTTTCAAGACAGTGTAAAAAATGGTTTTAGAAACATAAATCGTGTTAATGTCATAACAAGGACATAGAAAAAAATACTAAGTGAAATTGTAAATATCAGAGGATTAACAGAGGACAGGTGCAAAGGCCTCAAATAATAACAGAAGGTTAAGGTTTATTTTGTTTTAACTGTGTGCATTTAGTAAAGCTGTTCAAATGATCGTGGGGGAAGGGTTCTATGAAAGATAAGAGTGGTGATGCCTGGGATCAGAATATCTGTCTAAATCAGTGGTTCTTGGGCCACGGGTGCTTGCGGCCCAGTCAACACACAGCTGCAGCCCATGTGATATCCTTAGGGCCCTATAGGTCGTGTATATATAGGGTGTGGATGCAGCCCACATAGAGAGCTGCATGTGCGGCCCACAATGGTAACTAGGTTGGGAGCTATTGGTCCAGATAATTACATGGGCCCCGCATAAATAGTGATGGATTTTTTTCTTAACACCCTTGCAAGATACGGAAGTGCTGTTATTCCCGTTTCACTGAAGGGAAGCTGAGGGCACAGAGTGATTACACGACTCGGGTGAGGCCACACAGTGAGTCAGTGGAGCAGCTGGTAATTGAACCCAGCTCTCCTGAGGCCCTGTCTTGTGCTTAAGGTATGTCTACACTGCAACAAAGCAACACCAAGAACCCACCTCACAGCAGGGAGTCTCAGAGCCTGGGTCCCCTGACTTGGGTTCCCGCTACAGGGATAAAAATAGCAGTGTAAACATTCCCGTGCGGGCAGGAATCCAGGTTCTGAAACCCAATGAGAGCGGAGAGTCCAGATTTCTACACTGTTATTTTTAGTCTTCTAGTGTGAACCCCATGAGAACAAGTCACTTGACGGGTGGGCTAGTGCTTGGGATGTGCTGTAGACCACTGGGATCTGATTTAGATATGGATAGAGACCTCTTTAATATTTACTTCATTAAAAACATTAATGGGAATTGTGAGATCATGGGAGACTTTAACTTCCCAGATATAGACAGGAGGACAAGTGCTAGTAATAATAATAGGGCTCTGATTTTCCTGGATGCGATAGCTGATTGATTCCTTCACCAAGTAGTTGCTGAACCAACAAGAGAGGATGCCATTTTAGATTTGGTTTCGGTGAGTAGTAAAGACCTCATAGAAAAAATGGTTGTAGGGGGCAACCTTGGTTCGAGCGATCATGACCTAATGCAGTTCAAACTAAATGGAAGGATAAACAAAAATAGATCTGTGCCTAAGGTTTTTTATTTCAAAAGGGCTAACCTTAAAAAATTAACGAAATTAGTTAGGGAAGTAGATTGGACTGAAGAACTTGTGGATCTAAATGTGGAGAAGGCCTGGAATTACTTCAAGTCAAAGTTGTAGAAACTATCAGAAGAGTGCATACCAAGAAAGGGGAAAAAATTCATAGGCAGGAGTTGTGGACCAAGCTGGATGAGCAAGCATCTCAGAGAGGTGATTGAGAAAAAGCAGAAAGCCTACAAGGAGTGGAAGATGGGAGGGATCAGCAAGGAAAGCTACCGTATTGAGGTCAGAACATGTAGGGATTAAGTGAGAGAGGCCAGAAGCCATGTAGAGTTGAACCTTGCAAAGGGAATTAAAACCAATGGTAAAAGGTTCTATAGCCATATAAATAAGAAGAAAACCAAGAAAGAAGAAGTGGGACCGCTAAACACTGAGGGTGGAGTGGAGGTTAAGGTAATCTAGGCATGGCCCAATATCTGAACAAATTACCTCAGTCTTTTAATGAGTCTAATGAAGAGCTTAGGGATAATGGCAGGATGACAAATGGGAATGAGGATATGGAGGTAGATATTACCACATCCGAGGTAGAACCCAAACTCGAACAGCTTCATGGGACTAAATCAGGGGGCCCAGATAATCTTCATCCAAGAATATTAAAGGAACTGGCACATGAAATTACAAACCCATTAGCAAGAATTTTTAATGAATCTCTAAACTCAGGGGTTGTACTCTATGACTGGAGAATTGCTAACATAGTTCCTATTTTTAAGAAAGGAAAAAAGGGTGATCTGGATAACTACAGGCCTGTTAGTTTGACATCTGTAGTATGCAAGGTCTTGGGAAAATTTTTGAAGGAGAAAGTAGTTAGGCACATTGAGGTCAATGGCAATTGGGACAAAATACAACATGCTTTTACAAAAGGTAGATCGTGCCAAACCAACTTGATCTCCTTCTTTGAGACGGTAACAGACTTTTTAGGCAAAGGAAACGCAGTGGATCTAATTTACCTCAATTTCAGTAAGGCATTTGATATGTTTCCACATGGGGAGTATCTACTACCCTATCCTAGTGATAGGGAACAATTAGAGTAACTTTAGTGACTGATTAGAGCTACATCAAGGATTCGCACCAAACCTGGAATGTGCTCAGAATGAGCCTCAGTTTGAAGTTTGATACTTTCCTTGAAGAGGGGGTTGTCTGTAGACCTATCAGACTACTTCAGTGACCACCCCACCATCTTGTCACCTCTCCTCATCCATCTTTCAACTTAGCCTCTGCCCCCAACACCTTGTAACAGGATTTACGGGGGAGGGTGTTGGTGTTGGCCAAAGTCCAGTCCTCAGGTGAACTATAAGGGGCTGTTTACACTGAGTCCACAGATCTGGAAGTCAGAGAAGCGACTTCCTGCCTAAATCAGTTCTAGTACTTTAAGGGTTTGCTGTGGAAAACCAAACTGGCTGACGACATTGAGTGCTGCAGGGTGCTCTTTGCAGAGGGGCGACATCATGCACTGACCTTATGGCCAAGCTAGTCAAAAGAGACGAACGAATCTGGGGCCCCAGCTGGATTCAACTTAAAGGGGCCTGATTGCCAGAAAGTGCTGAGCAGCCAACCTCTGAAAATCTGAGCACATAGAGCTGTCTCAAATCAGACACCCAGGATAGGGTTGCCACCTGTCCATGTTTTACCTGCACAGTCCAGTTTTTAGCTTCTGTGGCCAGGGGCCAGGTGCCAGGTTTTCAGGAACATGGCAACCCTAAATGGCACCCGTACCAAAAGACTGGTTATGGGGGGCACAATGAGGCACTGGGTCACTAACCCGTGACAGTCCCTGCTCAATCAGGGCAGCTTCCTGCCTACAGCCAACTCCTTGAGACAATCCAGTGAGTGGCTGGGGCGGGGGGAGTGGGAGGAGGAGGCAGAGAATGGGACTGGCCCTCGTGGGGTCCGGTTACTAGGAATTAGAAAGGTGGCAACCCTAACCCAGAATCTTTAGTTCTTTTGGAAAATCTTGGCTATTGTCTTCTGGGTTGGCACTGCAGTGTTGGTTTGTGTTGCTTTATCGCAGCCATGTGTTGCTGTTCAGTTCTCCAATCTTTTCTGTCGGGGAAACATTCATCTAGTTGCATTAAAAAATTAAATTGTTGTACCATCAAACATTTATATACGGAGAGACACAAGCTGTCAATAATCTGCAATGTCTTTTAACACAAGCTCGCTGTGTGTTTTGTTACAGTGGCTGATGGAGCAATTAATTTTATTGTTTGAAAATAATTTTCTGCAGTGTTTGATTTGCACGGCTTTAGCCTTACACTTTTTAATGATTCCTCTATTAATTTCACTGTTTTTGCTAAGCCGAAGATACCTTTCAAGTGGAGAAAGAAAGATGATCTAATACTGTGGGTAAAACATTAGGAACAGCAAATTAAATCCTATTTAATGGTGTTAGAATCCCAGTTGCTAAGGCAAATGGAGCTTGTGAAGCAGCACAATGAATGACGAATTGCAGGAGTTTCTTTGAAGAAATTCGTTTAGTTTCAAAGTAGAATTGATGGCTAAAATGTTATAATGTAGTTTATATAAACTGGTGGTCATAGGGCCAGGCTGAATCTACAGCAAGGATTGTGGTCAGACTGTAACAACCCAAGGGAGAATTCGATCAAGCCACAGGGATTAGTACAGACTCCTGCAAAAAGTGTCAAAGGATCATTAATGACCAGAAGCGGCCAGGATGACCGTTTACCCCTCCATAGAGTTGTCAACTGTCTAATCCAGGGGTGGCCAACCTGAGCCTGAGGAGGAGCCAGAATTTACCAGTGTACATTGCAAAAGAACCACAGTAATACACCAGCAGCCCCCCATCAGTCTCCTCCCCGCTCCCAGCGCCTCCTGCCCATCAGCGCCGCCTCCTCCCTCCCCACACCTCCCAAACAGTTGTTTCATGGCATGACTCTAGGGGGCTGTGGGTGGAGTGAGGGCACGGCAGGCTCAGGGAGGGGGTGGGAAGGGGTGGAATGGGGGCAGGGCCTGTGGCAGAGCCAGGGGTTGAGCAGTGAGCACCTCCCCGGCACATTGGAAAATTAGCAACTGTTCGCCCAGGCTGGACTTCATCTAAGTAAGGAGGGAAATAGAATTCTAGGATGGAGGCTCGCCGACCTCATCAAGAGAGCTTTAAACTAGGAAATTGGGGGAGATGGTTGGGAGATGTTCAGGAGATCTCCACGCCGGAATATAACCTGGAGAGAGAAGTAAACAAAGTGAGAGGGGATACCCTTGCGGACCAAAGAATTGATCCAAGGAGGAATAGTGGAGTAGAAACCAGAGTAACGGGTGATGCTGGTGGTAGAAGGTCTGTGCACGACGGGGGAAAGAATGTCACTGACACCAAACGCCAAAAATTAAAATGTCTGTACACTAATGCGAGGAGCCTAGGTAACAAGATGGAGGAACTGGAGCTACTGGTGCAGGAAGTGAAACCGGATATTATAGGGATAACTGAAACCTGGTGGAATAGTACTCATGACTGGAGCACAGGTATTGAAGGCTATGTGCTGTTTAGAAAAGACAGGAAGAAAGGCAAAGGTGGTGGAGTAGCCTTGTACATCAATGATGAGATTAACTGTAGTGAAATAAGAAGCGATGGAATGGATAAGACAGAGTCTGTTTGGGCAAAAATCACACTGGGTAAAAAAGCAACTAGAGCTTCCCCTGAGATAGTGCTTGGGGTTTGCTATAGACCACCGGGATCTGATTTGTATATGGATAGAGACCTCTTTAATGTCTTTAATGAAGTAAACACAAAGGGGAAATGTGTGATTATGGGGGACTTCAACTTCCCGGATATAGACTGGAGGATGAATGCTTGCAAGAATAATAGGGGTCAGATTTTTCTGGATGTGATAGCAGATGGATTTCTTCATCAAGTAGTTGAAGTACCTACGAGAGGGGATGCCATTTTAGATTTGGTGTTGGTGAGCAGTGAGGACCTCGTAGAAGAAATGGTGGTAGCTGACAACCTTGGTTCGAGTGATCATGAGCTGATTCAGTTCAAACTAGATGGAAGGATAAAGAAATGTAGATCTGGGATTAGGGTTTTTGACATCTCGAGGGCTAATTTTAAAGAGTTAAGGAAATTAGTTAGGGAAGTGGATTGGATGGAGGAACTTGTGGATTTAAATGCGGAGGAGGCCTGGAATTACTTTAAGTCGCAGCTGCGGAAACTGTCGGAAGCCTGCATCCCAAGAAAGGGGAAAAAAAACCATGGGCAGGAGTTGTAGGCCAAGCTGGATGAGTAAGCAACTCAGAGAGGGGATTAGAAAAAAGCAGAAAGCTTACAGGGAATGGAAGAAAGGCAGGATTAGTAAGGGAAGCTACCTTGGTGAGGTCAGAACATGTAGGGATAAAGTGAGGAAGGCTAAAAGCCACATTGAACTGGACCTTGCAAAGGGAATCAAAACCAATAGTAAAAGGTTCTACAGCCACATAAATAAGAAGAAAACAAAGAAAGAAGAAGTGGGGCCGCTATACACTGAGGATGGAATGGAGGTTAAGGATAACCTAGGCATGGCCCAATATCTAAATAAGTACTTTGCCTCAGTTTTTAATAAGACTAATGAGGAGTTCAGCGATGATGGAGGGATGATTAACGGGAATGTGGATATGGAGGTGGATATTACCGCAACTGAGGTAGAGGCCATACTTGAACAGCTTAATGGGACAAAATCGGAGGGCCCGGACAATCTCCATCCGAGGATATTAAAGGAACTGGCGCGTGAAATTGCGAGCCCGTTAGCGAGAATTTTTAAGCAATCGATAAACTTGGGGGTTGTGCCGTACGACTGGCGGATTGCTAATGTAGTTCCTATTTTTAAGAAAGGGAATAAAAGTGATCCAGGTAATTATAGGCCTGTTAGCTTGACGTCTGTAGTATGTAAGGTCTTGGAAAAAATTTTAAGGGAGAAAGTAGTTAAGGACATGGAGGTCAATGGTAATTGGGACGAATTGCAACATGGATTTACTAAAGGTAGATTGTGCCAAACCAATCTGATCTCCTTCTTTGAGAAGGTGACGGATTACTTAGATAAAGGAAATGCGGTAGATATAATTTACCTAGATTTCAGTAAGGCGTTTGACACGGTTCCGCATGGGGAACTGTTAGTTAAATTGGAAAAGATGGGGATGAATATGAAAGTTGTAAGGTGGATAAGGAACTGGTTAAAGGGGAGACTCCAGCGGGTCGTATTGAAGGGTGAACTGTCAGGCTGGAAGGAGGTCACTAGTGAAGTCCCTCAAGGATCGGTTTTGGGACCGATCTTATTTAACCTTTTTATTACTGACCTTGGCACAAAGAGCGGGAATGTGCTAATAAAGTTTGCGAATGACACAAAGCTGGGGGGTATTGCTAACACAGAGAAGGACAGGGATACTATTCAGGAAGATCTGGACCACCTTGTAAACTGGAGTAATAGTAATAGGATGAAATTCAATAGTGAAAAGTGCAAGGTCATGCACTTAGGGATTAATAATAAGAATTTTAGATATACGTTGGGGACGCATCAGCTGGAAGCAACAGAGGAGGAGAAGGACCTTGGGGTATTGGTTGATAGCAGGATGACTGAGTCGCCAATGTGATACGGCTGTTTAAAAAAGCAAATGCGATTTTAGGATGCATTAGGCGAGGTATTTCCAGCAAGGATAAGGAGGTGTTAGTACCATTATATAAGGCGCTGGTGAGACCTCATCTGGAATACTGTGTGCAGTTCTGGTGTCCCATGTTCAAGAAAGATGAATTCAAACTGGAACAGGTTCAGAGATGGGCTACTAGGATGATCCGAGGAATGGAAAACCTGCCTTATGAAAGGAGACTCAAAGAGCTTGGCTTGTTTAGCCTGGCCAAAAGAAGGCTGTGGGGGGATATGCTTGCTCTATATAAATATATCAGGGGGGTTAACGTTAGGGACGGAGAGGAATTATTTAAGTTTAGTACTAATGTAGGCACGAGGACGAATGGGTATAAACTGGATATTAGGAAGTTTAGACTTGAAATTAGACGAAGGTTTCTAACCATTAGGGGAGTGAAGTTCTGGAACAGCCTTCCGAGGGAGGTAGTGGGGGCAAAAGACTTTTCTGGCTTTAAGACAAAGCTTGATAAGTATATGGAGGGGATGTTATGATAGGATCGTTAATCTAGGCAATTGATCTTGGATTATCACCAGATAGGTCTGCTCAATGGTTGGATGGGATGGGAACTGAGTTACTGCAGAGAATTCCTTCTTGGGTGCTGGCTGGTGAGTCTTGCCCACATGCTCAGGGTTTAGTTGATCGCCATATTTGGGGTCGGGAAGGAATTTTCCTCCAGGGTGGATTGGCAGGGGCCCTGGAGGTTTTTCGCCTTCCCCTGCAGTGTGGGGCATGGGTCGCTTGCTGGTGGATTCTCTGCAGCTTGAGGTCTTCAAACCAATTTTGAGGATTTCAATAACTCGGTCCTGGGTTAGGGGTTGTTATAATAGTGGATGGGTGGGGTTCTGTGGCCTGCCTTGTGCAGGAGGTCAGACTAGATGATCATATTGGTCCCTTCTGACCTATGAGTCTATGAGCTCCAGCCCTGGAGTTGGTGCCTATACAAGGAGCCGCATATTAACTTCTGAAGAGCTGCATGTGGCTCCAGAGCAAGGGGTTGGCCACCCCTGGCTAATCGCACAAACCCCAAAACCCTTGCTCTGCCCTTCCCCAAGGCTCTGCCCTGCCCCACCCTTTCTCTGAAGCCCCGCCCCCACTAACTATATTCCTCCCTCCCTCTGTCGCTCGCTTGCTCTCCCCCATCCTCCCTTGCTTTCACCAGGCTGCGGCAGGGGGTTGGGGTATGGGAGGGGGGTGAGGGGTACAGGCTCTGGCTGGGCGACGCTTACCTTGGAGAGCTCCTGAAAGTGACTGACTCTGGCAGCAGCTCTTAGGGGGAGGGCCGGTGGGGGGGTCTCTGTACACTGCCCCTGCCCGCAGGCACCATCCTCATAGCTCTTGTTGGCTGCAGTTCCTAGCCTATGGGAGCTGCAGAGTCGGCGCTCGAAGTGGGAGCGGCGCGTGGAGACCCCCTCCCCCCAGGGGCTGCAGGGACGTGCTGGCCACTTCCAGAGCAGCGCAGAGTCAGGGCAGGCAGGGAGCCTGCCTTAGCCTCGCTGTGCTGCTGGACTGTTAGCGCCTGAAATCTCCCGGTTTGGCTTCAGTAGCCTCCGGGAGCTAGAGCCTGATTCCGGGAGGCTCCTGGTGAAACTGGAAGGGTTGGCAACCCTAGGCTAGAGCCACTGCATAAGTACTGCTTCCTGCCGGTTCACTGGTACCCCTTCCTGCAGCACCCAGGTTTTGGCTTGAGGCGTCCCACCATAGTGCTTGTTGGGCCTGGCCCGGCGTGGCTTTTGAAATCTGATGAGAAAACAGATCAAGGGGGAAAAGTCTCATATTTAGTGTCCATTAGTGGAAGTGTGTGTGAGTGTGAGAGAGAGAGAGAGAGAGAGAGAGAGAGAGAGAGAGAGAGCTCACACACACACACACACACACACACACACATGTACATACGCATATGGATGTCTATGTGCATATGTGGTTCAATATATCCCCAACATTAAAAAAATAATTATGCAGTCTAGTCCTGTTCCATTCCAGCCCAGCCGTCCCCACTAGAGTTTAAAAAACAAACAAACAAACCCATTCTTGTTCAAAGACCTCAGTGAAAACTGAAGGGTCTGGGCCAATGAGCACAAAGGCCCTTATCCTGCAAAACCATCTGTACCTGCTTAGCTGTGTGCACAGTAAATGCGACTGCAATAGGCAATGCAGCTCAGTGTGCTGAGTTCAATGTTGGCAGGATTGTGTCCTGAAATGTGTGACTAGGCCACATTGCACCCAGCTCCACTACCTAGACACCCAGTGTGATGCGTCAGCTTAGTTAAAGTGGCAGAATCTTTTCCATCACAACAGCCGTTTTGTGGTCTGGGAAGAGAAGTGACCATTCCCCACTGCTGTGGTCTTCGCCTTGGTTATTTGTGCCTTTGTCACCTCCAGCCTAGATGTCATGACAGCAATGAGAGCCATCTGGAGGCTTCATCTGGCAGACTGCAGTTGCCCGCCTCCTAAGTGTGGTGATCGCCTGAACTGCGAACATATGCGCTCCATGCTCTGCATGGATTGCCAATTAGCTCCCAGGTATGACTGAATACGTGTGTCAGGTCTGGGACTG
The DNA here is from genome assembly GCF_007399415.2 of Gopherus evgoodei. NCBI lineage: Eukaryota > Metazoa > Chordata > Testudines > Testudinidae > Gopherus > Gopherus evgoodei. The sequence continues at coordinate 17,798,098 of NC_044337.1, read as the reverse complement.
GACTTGGTAAGACCCCTCTATCTTATCATGGAGATGGTGATCAGTGGGGGGTGCTGCTGTAGGCATTCTAAACTCATGATGTCCCTCTGTGGAGCTCACTCTGTCCTTCAGCTGCCCAGGACCCAAGGTTTGCAGACTTCAAGGCGCAGCATAAGGTGAACGTAATTTATTCAGGCCTTTTAGGAGGAGGAATGGATTTGGCAGGTGGGCAGCTACTAAGAACAAGAGTGCTGTTCTGTCTACGGAAGCGAGTAGCTTTCTAGTTCATCTAGTTGGTGAATTTCTAATCATTGTCAGGCGTCCAGGTTCTCCGCAACAGGAGCCATGGAAATGTTTTGATGAATCTAGTTGAAGCATGTTTACATGCATGTTACACCTGGCTCTGTAATTTTGCACTGAGTAACTGCATTCGGGGCGGCTCCAGGCCCCAGCACGCCAAGCGCATGCTTGGGGCGGCATGCCGCGGGGGGAGCTCTGCCGGTCCCCGGGAGGGCGGTAGGCAGGGTGACTTCAGCGGCATGCCTGAGGAGGGTCCGCTGGTCTCACAGCTACAGCAAAGCCGCGGGATCAGCGGACCCTCCGCAGGCACGCCTTCGGGAGGTCCACTGGAGCCGTGGGACTGGCAAGCGGCAGAGCACCCCCCGCGGCATGCCGCCGTGCTTGGGGCGGCGAAATGTCTAGAGCCGCCCCGACTGCATTTAAGTGAATTTCAATACCTGGTTTTGGATCTGTCCTAAAATCAAGGTATTTAAAGCAGGTTAAAACTACTGTAAGGTCAGCTCAATGTGTCCTCCTGACCAGCTTTGGAAGAGTCTTTCATATAAACATTTGGGCTTTCAGTGTATTTGCAGTTTGAAATATATTGCTATGGAGAAGAGTTTCTGCCTCAATTTCTTTTCATGAGAAAACGTTCCTATAGTGCATAAAACCATAATCACATTAATATTGTATCAGTAAAGCACAGGGAGTAAAAAAAATCAATGGGTCTCAGCAGCAAAATGTTTCTGTAACGATTTCTTTTGCTTTAATATGTTAGTGGCTGTGATTGTCATGGAGTTACATCACCATTGGACCGAGTATCTGGACTAGTGAGAGGAAGGTTGGCCCGAAGGTTATGGTGCTAGTCAGACACTCAGGAGACCCGGTTTCAAGTCCCTGCTCTCCCACGGACTCCATGTGTGACCTTGGGCAAGTTATTTCGTTACTCTGTGCCTCAATTTCCCATCTGTAAAATTGGGGGTGGTAATGTTTTCTTTCACCCACACCTTGCCTGCTTTGTCTATTTAGACTGTAAGCAGGAATGCACAAGGGCCATATCAGTACGTGTAAGTAGTCCTCCTGAATTGAGGGGATTTGTGTAGGTTTGTTTTCCAGAACAGGTTTTTAAGAAATAGAAACAAAAAAATTGCTTTGTTTAAAAAAAAAAAAAAAAAAAAAGGCAACACCTTATGAGTAAACCACCTCCAGCAAAAGTAACACATTTCCAAGTATGGGATTTTAGATGCAAAATCACTTGCAGTTCTTGCTGTTATTCACCATTACCTGAGCAAGATCTAACTAGTAGTTTTGCAAGGAAAATCCATAGTTAAACTTGAATAGCTAATAACAGTGAAGGATTTGAGGGGGATTTTTGTTGTTGTTGAGAATGAGGAATGCTTGCTTCAGTTTCTAATTAATAGTTTTCCGGAGCATTTCTACTGGGAGAACAATGAGGACATTGAAAGCTGATATTTGCTGTGCATTCTAAATGACTGATTCTCACCCAGACCTGCCCTGATTGGCTTAAAAAGAAAGGACTTCGCTTGACATGGCAGGCTCACTGGAAGCAATTGTGTCACACCCTGAAGATCAGAGTGCACAGAAAATTGCAGCCTTGCATCCGTTCTGAATATATATGTTTAAATTCAGAAACAACTGTCCCCCAAAAACACCCCTTACTGATAAAAATTTACAACTTTTCTGACTGCAGGAATGGGGTAAACCATGTTGCAGCATCCTCATGACTTGTTTCCCTCAGATGCCTCTTTCTTTTTCTCTTTGAATCTAATCTTACAATATTATAAAAGCTCTATTACTCATCATTTATCGGCCTTTTTAAATATGTATGAACTTCTCCGGGAGAGCAAGAGAAATGACGAGTGACTAAGGCCATGTCTACATCTAAAATTTTGCAGCGCTGGTTGTTACAGCTGTATTAGTACAGCTGTATAGGGCCAGCGCTGCAGAGTGGCCACACTTACAGCAACCAGCGCTGCAAGTGGTGTTAGATGTGGCCACACTGCAGCGCTGTTGGGCGGCTTCAAGGGGGGTTCCGGGAACGCGAGAGCAAACCGGGAAAGGAGACCAGCTTCGCCGCGGTTTGCTCTCGCGTTCCCGGAGCCACCCAGCAAACCGCAGGGAAGGAGACCTGCTTGCTCGGGGCTCCGGGAACTAGAGAGCAAACCGGGAAAGGAGACCCGCTTCGCCGCGGTTTGCTCTCGCGTTCCCGGAGCCACCCTGCAAACCGCAGGGAAGGAGACCTGCTTGCTCGGGGCTCCGGGAACTGGAGAGCAAACCGGGAAAGGAGACCCACTTCGCCGCGGTTTGCTCTCGCGTTCCCGGAGCCACCCTGCAAACCGCAGGGAAGGAGACCTGCTTGCTCGGGGCTCCGGGAACTAGAGAGCAAACCGGGAAAGGAGACCCGCTTCGCCGCGGTTTGCTCTCGCGTTCCCGGAGCCACCCAGCAAACCGCAGGGAAGGAGACCTGCTTGCTCGGGGCTCCGGGAACTAGAGAGCAAACCGGGAAAGGAGACCCGCTTCGCCGCGGTTTGCTCTCGCGTTCCCGGAGCCACCCAGCAAACCGCAGGGAAGGAGACCCGCTTCGCCGCGGTTTGCTCTCGCGTTCCCGGAGCCACCCAGCAAACCGCTGGGAAGGAGACCTGCTTGCTCGGGGCTCCGGGAACTAGAGAGCAAACCGGGAAAGGAGACCCGCTTCGCCGCGGTTTGCTCTCGCGTTCCCGGAGCCACCCAGCAAACCGCAGGGAAGGAGACCAGCTTGATTACCAGAGGCTTCCTCCTTCCACGGAGGTCAAGAAAAGCGCTGGTAAGTGTTTACATTGGATTACCAGCGCTGGATCACCAGCGCTGGATCCTCTACACCCGAGACAAAACGGGAGTACGGCCAGCGCTGCAAACAGGGAGTTGCAGCGCTGGTGATGCCCTGCAGATGTGTACACCTTCAAAGTTGCAGCGCTGTAACTCCCTCACCAGCGCTGCAACTTTCTGATGTAGACAAGCCCTAAGAGAGACAACAGATGCATGGTGGTTTCCACAGCTAGGTTGTTTGACGAGCTGCTTTTTCTGGTGTTCTAAATCATGAATATTTACAGATAACAGTGTTTCTGTTCTTTCTGTTTTACAGAGTTTTAAAGGAGGAAGTGATTGTCCTGGTGCAACTGTGATCATAGCATTGAAAGCTGGGATTACAGTAGCACTACCTGACTAGCCTTTTTTTATTGTTTTTTTTCTTTTGCTGTTGGTGAGCAGATGTCTTCAGGCAATGCCATTACCTTTCATGGGGTTTTACCAATGCTGTTGGTTCGAAGGTAGGCCCCAGCTCTGACCGGAGTGCATTGGGCCCCTGAGTAGCCTGAGGGATTTCAACGGAACTACTTTTGGAGTAAGCCTTTGTGTTCACGCTGAAAACTATGTATCAGGATCAGGACCCTTCAATATAAAAACAGTCCTGTTGGTGCACAAGAGAGGCCAAAATCCTGCTCTCCCATGAATAACTAACTGTGTTGGCTCAACTAGGAGTAATAATAGAAACGAATAAAAGACAGCTGGCTCCCAGCTCCCCACCCGGGCTGCTGCCGGGTCCCTGCTCCAAGCTGGGCTGCCTCCCAGTTCGGAGCGAGACCCAGCAACACCCCAGCTGGGGAGCTGGTTTTCCTGTCAATTTCACGGCTTCAGTGAAGCCATGAAATTGACAAGAATCACAGCCAACTGCTTGTCAAGGCGATTTTTATTATATTTGCGTAGCAAGGGAGTTACATCGGCAGGAAGAGCATTTCAGCGTGTATGCCTCTACTGTTTTGTCGACTAAAGCCGACTTTTGTCAACAGAAGTGCATCGTGTAGACAAGGCCAAAGTCCCTTTGCAGTGTAGAACTGTGCTTTCAGGTTCCAACCCCTTCTCCTATGCACTGAGACCACGGGGACTGCTTGTTCACACAGACTTCTCACGCAAGCAAGGGCTGCAGCATTGGAGGCTGGCCCTACGGGTAGCTATGCACACGAGCACTCACTGGAGCTCTTCACATGAGTATGTGCCTGTAGGTTCAGATCCTTGGTTGGCTGCAGCGTCAGTTAAGTGTGGGCTTGAAATGACCATCCCACCCCTCCAGAGATATGGAGTTGAGCTGGGAGTTGTCTGTGCTGTTCCATTGTGATCCTTTAACTGAACACCAGTCTCACAACTGGCTTATGAACAGAGATGCACCTCCCAGAAGGATCCTGGCAGAGCTACACTGCTGGCAAAACAGACGCTTCAGTGGAGTAATGATACAGCAGTAAAAGAGAACATGAGATTTATTTCAGACGCACTGAACTAATTTGCCTGTCTCGTTGGGGGAAGTGGCTGATCGAAAGACTAAATCAGAATCCCTATTAAATGCAAATCAAGAAAATTCATGTTAGCGTAATTTAAACTTGTCATCTTAATGTTTTTCCAAGGAAGAAGGGAGGTGAGCTAGCAAGAAAACGAGCTCAGGAAAAGAAGAACCTGCAGTGATGCAGTTTTGCTTTCAGCAAAAATACGTTACCTGTTATACTGTAGCATATGGTGTACTGTAATATTATATAAAACCCCATGTTGCGGCATTGATGATTCATGCAGTGGTTGTGTTTGCTGGGACAGTAGGATAGGCTTTGAATATATATTTGATTTAAATTTTATCCTTAAGCTTTCCTGTGCTATATTGCAGAAAACCTACTGGTAATTGTCCCTCAGACATCTAATATGAGCAAGGAATCAATAAATCTCGAGTGAGGATAAGTTTATTGCTTGTGCCTTGTGAAATATCCAGAAATGCTTGGGGGAGAGAAGATACCATTTAAAGAAAATTATTTCCTAGCTTATTAATCCAAAACAAAACAGTTTATCCTGTCAACCATTTCTAAGTTTCAGTGAGAGATTTTCCTTTCCACTGATGTTGGATTCATTAGAAAACTAACCTTTGATAATTCAAACAAACCAGGGCTGGGACCACTAGCTGACTTTTTGTTTCAGTATTTAAAAAAAAAGAGAAAAAGTTATTTATATTACTTCTTCTCTCAAGACTAAATATTGAATAATTGCCCTATAAAGTCAATCATATGGTATGATAAACTTAGATAATGTGGTAGGATATAAACTGAGGCATTGGGGTGTGGGTGTGTGTATAAAGGGGAGCGTGTGTTTGTGTGTGTGTGTGTGTGTGTACACACGTATCGATAATTTGTGTGCATGTGCGTACAATTTAAATACATGTTCTGTGTATCTATACTCCTCTTTCTCTTCCCCCCCCCACCCCGGAAAAATCAATTAAAAAAGAAAACATTGCCAAAGGGAACTTGTACTTGCTGTTATGTTTAAAAGACACTTTTCCTTTGCCCTCACGAAAAAACAGAACTCTGAGCCTAATTCTCCTCCCACTTTGGTGTAAATCAGGAGTGACTCCTCTTAACTCACTGGAATGACCTGGATGTAACATTGATAGGAGGGAGGAGGTGGATCAGGCTGGCCCTATATTTTCCGTGAGGAATTGTCTCTGTTTCCGTAGTCTCTCCAGAGTGAAGCCAGTCATGTGTGAGTTAAAGCTGAACTTTCCAACTCACTGTGTTGGGAGTGGGTGTGACACGGCATTCCTGGCACCTTCCAAATTCCACGTGGCCTGCAGACAGGGCGTGCTCTCTTTCCCAGGAACTCAGGGTCGTTCAGTGGAATCGATGCTGTGGGATTTTAAGAGGGGACTGGAAGCATTTGCCTCTCTCTAATGGCTAATGTGAAATGAATATGGAAGGCAGGTGGTTAGAGCTGCAGACTTGAAGTTAGTAGTTCTGAGTTCGCTTCCTGCTCTTACTGTCTCATATCTTTGACCTGAGGCAAGTCATGCAGGGTAAACTTTCCAGGTGCATCTAAAGGGTTTAGGAGCCTAGGTCCTGTTAAGGTTCATTGAGAAGGCAATGGGACTTAGGCTCCTAAGTCACTGAAGCACTTTTGAAAATGTTGTTCCGAGTCTCTGATTCCCCAGCTGGAAGATGAAGATTAAAAATGCTGACCTACCTCGCTGGGGTGCTCTGAGCTTTATTTAATGTCTTTCATTGGTTCTGGAATGAAAGGTGCTGGGTTAAGTTATTTCCAAAACACACACGTTTTCTCCATGAATGGCTATAAATGAATAATTGTGGGCCATTGTTCCCTGCCCGTGTGGCTGTATTGACAAAACATGAGGATTCTGCTTTTGTTGCTTATGATTTAGCTCTGTTTGAAGGCAGTTTTACAGGCGCGCTAGTCGGGATAGCCGACGCCTCGTGCCATGTTAGTGCTCCAGCGGGTAATGATGAGATGGTGCTGCGGTTTGAATGCTGATGCCACAGTTCTGACTCTTATGTCAGACAAGCCTCAAAACATTATTGTCCCACATGTGGCACTGCGAGGAAGGAGGCAGATGTAGCACTAGCCCTGTGAGGAAACCACAGTATTGCTAAAAATACGTGGAAAGGCGCAGATCTGCGAAGGCACAACTTTGCACAGCAACGAGTGGTTGAATTGTCAAGGGGGCAAATCTCACCTGTCCTACTGCTCCGTCCTCCCCGAGCAGTTCTGCTGTGTAGGGAGTGAAGTAGAGAGCTTGTGTGGGGGTGGCTGCATGGGCACCCCAGGAATATGCTCCATAGGCTGCCTAGCATGGAGGAGTGGCTTGAAGTTATGAATAAGTGAATTCAGCCACACAGCTCTTGGTGTGTGTGGGAAAGGTGAGAAGCAGGGTTGCACATTAGAGGCCCTGGAGGCTACATCAGCTCTGCACCCTGGGGGTGAGATATCTTTTTCCCCTCCTGGGGACTTGCCCAGTGTGGCAAGGCCAGGATTGTGGACCAGGCTATTACAGAACTGAGAAGGCAGGACAGTCTCCCAGTGTTATGCTGAATGCTAGGCCAGCCCCTCCAAAAGGAACAGAGCCTGCTCATCTCCGTGCCAGCCTCCTGTAAGGTCCCTGGCATGCTGAAAGCTCACAAAGGCATGTGAGGGCAGAACACTAGGGTGATTCTTCGTCTGTGACTCATGTGAACTCTGCTGTTCACAGTGCGTTTGGAGCACTCGAATGAAATGTCTTTTGTCACAAAGCAGCTGGACTCTGAGTGAGGTTCAGTGCAACCCCAGTTACAGGCTGTATGTTGTGCAGCATTTCAAGTAGCCTGGAGCTTATATTTCTGCTTCCCTCTACAAGGCAGTCTCACTCCCTCTGCTTCTCCACAGACCAGTTCCTTTGTATGTGTCCACAGCGTGCTGGTGGACCTGACTGGGGATGTGACTTGTCACTGAAGCGTAGTGAACAACAGAAGGCCTAATGCCGGGGCTGCGTGGGTGCTGTTGCAGCATGTACTGTAAGGCCTGCTCTCTTTGCCTCCAAAAGACTTTATTCTGAGGCGCTGGACTCCCGCGGCTCTTTCAGCGTCTTGGGTTCTGGACTCAGAGTTATTGCGCTCCTAGGATTCTGTTTAACCCCCTGCACAATAAAGAGCTTTGGGAAAGCCTGAGGCAAAATCCATTCCTTAACAAGAATGTTCTGGTGGTTAATGCATTGGACTGGGATTTGGGAGATCTGAGTTCAAATCCTGGTTCTCTCAGCAGGACCTGGTACAAGCTATACTGGCAAAAGCACTTTTATGCTGGTATAAGCTGCGTCCGCATTAGAAGGGTTTGCCAGGATAACTATGCCAGCAAAACTTTTCTAGTGTAGACTAGGCCTTTCTGTACCTCCCCTCTCTGTATGTAAAACGGGAGGTGGTGATACTTCTTTCTCCCACCTTTTTGTCTGGTTCATCTATTTGGATGGTGAACTCTTCGGAGTCGGGCCTGTCACTGGAGGTATCCACGGCATCTAGAACAGTGAACTCAGTTGGGGGGTCTAGACACAAGTTTTTTAATTTGCATTACAATAGTAAGAACCACCAACAATAGAGATCATCTTGATCCCACCTCCCCTGAAATCTGGTTGTTTGGATACAGAATCTTCTGGCTCGGGCCTTTGTTTCTTAAATACATAACAGCCTACCTTTTGTCTCTGACATCTCCCTTCCACTGCCCTGTACCAAATGATATCATCCCCTCATGTGTAATTAAACCTGTCCTCTCTGATGTGTGTCTGCTCTTTGCTGAACTCATTGTGTGACTTCACAGCAACTGTAGGAGCTTTTCAGGGGGGCCGTGTAGCCCAGAGACGGGACATTAGATTGGGATTCAGGATACTTGAGTTCTACACCTAGCTGTGTCATTGATCTGCTGTGTGACCATGGGCCTGTTTCCCCATCTGTACGCTGTGGATACTGTAGAATGCTATTTAATAGCTGAATAGAATTATTTTTCTTTTAAGGGAGCCTGTGTTCACCTGGGAAATCACCTTAGCCAGCAAGTAACCTGCTATTATACACATCCAGGCTTGTTCAAGTCCATGCTGGGCCAAGTTATTGTTGTGTTGTATGTTTTTTTTTTTAAGTCATTCCAAGATCTCTTATTTGAAGTGGGTTCCGGTGTGGCTACCTACCACGATGTTCATTGCCATTAATGTTTGCCAGTCTGCTTAAAGAATGTTGTATCTTGAGGGTGAAATTAAGCTGAATTTGGACATGACTAGATGAGTGGCTTTTGGGTGGGAGGGGAAATACCAAAATACTGAGGTGTGTCAATGGGTTCTCACAAAAGCAAATGTTGAAACAATCTTTTAAGAATAATAATAAAACCCTGGCGTGTGCCTATATAAGCACCACTGTCCTCTGCAGGATGAGATTAGAACTGCGCTGCTGTGTGCTGCAAAATGCAGAAACCAGTTTTGAAAGTGTTTTGTGAAAAACTTCATCTAAATTTTGAATTTTAGGAGGGGAAAAATGTCTCCACTCTTGAAGCTGGTCGAAAACCAGCCAAAAGTGCTTTAAACCTTTTGCAGGAAGAGCAGCAGCAAAGCTGGAACTGAAGAGGCAGCAGACGAGTGTGTGCACACAGAAGGAGAGGATTGGGGTGAAGGGGTGGGTGCGAGTATTATTTTTGTGGTGTTCTTTGGCCCTAATAAACATAAACAGGAGAACAGACAAATTCTCAAACAGATTTTTTTAAGTGCCTTTTAACCCAGTCAGGATGTACTATTGAAATGGGGCTCTAGCGAAAGTAGAAATCCTTTGAATTAACCAGAAAACACTTCATATTGACAGTGTCCCTTTAAATGTCGGATGGAGACTGCACCTTTTGTCAGCTTTTTCTGTTGACTAGGTTCCTAGGTACAGGTGATGAGGTGCCTCTCCCAACACAGTCCCTGCTGTGTAAAATCTTAACTCTTGCCCCTTTCCTGGGGTTTGCCTTTAACTACGAAGACATGAACAATAAAATAACTTAAAGATCAGTTCAAACCTCACCATGCTTGGCTTCTCCTCCGATTCCTCCCTTAGCACTGTTCAGCCCACAGCCTAGGTCCTCTCTCCCTAGACAGCATCCCGCTTCCTTCATACCTAGGTGGAGTAATGAGTCACATGCATGTGAGTCAGCAGAACCCTTTTTCCCCTCAGGAGCACCGCCCAGTAACAGAACAGGGACCGTGGCAAATGCCCTAGCATCTCTGGGAAGCGCCAACACCATTTATTTATATATGCAGTGCGGTGTGTGCGTACCATTTCACAGACAAATAAAATACACCAGCACTGCCCTGAAGAGCCTGTGATCTGTGTTTATACCAAGCATGATGGGGGATGATTAATGGGAGGGTTAGGCAGGACCAGGATTACAATAATATCTCATTGGTTACCCTGCACTACATGAGCTTCCTGGTAGGGTGTCTTCTTTTTAAGAACTGCTGTTTGCTCCAATTGGGTGTCCTCCTTTTGTGCGTGCAGGGGAAGTGGTTGGAGGTAACGGAGATGGGAAGTATCTTGAAAGAGGACAGATGGGGGCATGACGGAGGGGAAGAATGGGGGAGACAAGGGGAAAGGAGAGGGAGGGTGGAGGCGAGAGACAAGAGGACAAGTGCAGCTGAGTGGGTGAACTTGAACTGGCAGCAGTCATTTAGTGAGGTGACTCATAGCAGCCAATAGGGTAGAGACGATGGGCTAAGGGTAAAGATGCGAGAGATGAGCTGTGAATAGCCCCTAGGGGGTGCTGCACCTAGTCTCTGAGAATAGTAACAGTCTGGCAAGGAGGTGTCTGGTGAGAAGATCCAAGGGTGCCAGGCAGGTGATTGTTGGAGATTAGGGCAGGCTGGGGGTGTGGCTGGAGGCTACCTAGGCTGGGGCTCTCTGGGGGAACTGCCTCTCATGTGCTCCTTTGGAAAGCTGTTGACAGCAGTGAGAACCAAGTAGGTGGAGACTGCCCTCATGGGGACCAGCAGAGAGATAAGCTATCAGTTCCGGCTTCTTCTCCTGCTTCTGCAGCGACTAGGAAAAAATATATGGGACCAAACTCTGCTCTGACACACCAGTGTGAACCGGGAGTAACTCCAGTGGTTTCAATAGCTGATAACTTCGGTGAAGTTATTTCAGATTTAGGTTCTGGTTCATCAAGGTACATAAGGATGTGCCTGATTTTTTAATCATGGGGAGTCAATGGTACTTTGTGCTTATGCACCTTGCTGAATGGGGCCTCACGCTGATATAACTGAGCAAAATTTGTGGTGTTTTTCAGCTGGCAGATCACTACATAATACATGGCACGCTGGGTCAATCAATTACTAACCATCTGGTCGGTTACTCTGAAAACTGACCTCTCCCCGTGGGCAAATCAAAGACCTAGTAACTTTTTCCTGTCTACAGTTATCTTCTTTGGTGCTGTGCAATGTCCGGAACTGGTGTCATTGTCCTTAGGAGCTGCAGATTTCCTTTAGCAGCCTGCTAAATTTGTGGAGCTACCATATGGAGTTTCCATTTCTTTTCCAGCCTCACTCCTTGAACAGTTTAGAGATGCACCCTGAATACATGCACTGCCTCTGTGCAGAGGGTTTAATTCTGGACTGAATTGCTGTAGGTGCTCTATAAATAGATTATTTGGTGAGAAATAGAATGAAAGTCTTGGCAAACAGCGGCAGCCATGGGTAGATGGGAAAGTATGAATCACCTCTATTCTAGATTAAGATTTCAGTTTCCCATCTTCGTTTTTTTTCCTCGTCTGCCCGAAGTTTTTCCACCACTTTGAACATTCTGTGAGATAGATGCACATTTCCAGTCATGGCAAGGCGGTGGGAAGAGAGGCATGCTCAATCTCCTTGACATGTGAAGTGTAGTAGAAGATAATAGAGTGCAATATGTCGCGGGGTCAAAGATACAGTTCTCCCTCAGAAAACACTGTGCTGACAACGCTCTGGATTTCTCACAGCTTCCTAAGATGATGCTCCCTCTTTCTGGGACATCCAGCAGGCTCTGCTTGGATTTGTTTGCTTTACTATAATTGATTTTAGAGGGAGGAAGTTTGATTTATTCCTTGGATTTAGGTGGACTGTAAGGCCTCTTCTCAGGCAAGAGGCAGTCAATGGATATTATTTGTGAACCTGCTCTTTGGAATGGCCCACTAGTCTATGTGTCTGTGATCTCAGTAGCTGTCCAGGGCTTTAGAAGCTCATGCTTGTAGCTCAGGAGTTTCTTAGTTCAATCTGCTGTCAAGCCCATGATGGTGATGGCCACAAAACGAGGGCTCAGCCAGAATTTGAACTACAGTGGACATCAGACTCCAGATGAGCTTCCTCTGTCCAGGGAAAGGATGTAACCCACTGATCAAGGTATGTTATAAATCCCCTTCTGTGCCCAGGCCACAGAGGATTTGCATCTGTTACAACCCCCAGCTACAACACTTAATCCTTTTACCTCAGGCTCTGGAGGGTCATGCTTCTAGCTTTGAAGGTCCCCAGTTCAATCCTCAGTCGTGATCAAGAAGGCAGCCATCAGACAAGCATAGATTCAGCTTTCCCTAGTAGCAAGAATACTTTCCCATCATGAGCTTTCAGCTGAACCTAGAATCACCAGACTCACCAAAAGCCAACACCTCTAGGAGTCGATGTCTGATGCCTTGTTTGGAGCAGCCTGGCATGCTGGGAAGATGAGCGATGGGGAGCGATACCATGCTGAAAATGCACCACTGCAACCTCACCTTTGTCCATGTGGTGTGCAGCTGGAGATGCACCCTGCTTGGAGAGGGCAACTCTTCAGATATGACAGCAAGAAAGATAAATTGACAATCGCACAAGAAGCAGGAAACAGAGGCTGGAATTATCCCAGCTATCCAGAAGAACAGAGAAATCTCAAGTCCACATCAGCCTTCCATCTCTTGAGAAGCAGTGCCTTGGCTAACTGGATCAGCAGAAGAATAAAGCTTGAAAGAGGGAACCTTCCCTTGAATTAGAGAGAGTCTGAACCCATTGCCAAGGTCCAGCCACCCTCGAATTTCAGATATTTCTGTATCTCGTTCTCATCGTTAATTCAGATAAGCATGGTCTGGGGAAATAGATTTATTTTATTTTATTTTTATTTATTTATTTTTTGGCCACCAGTCAAAGCCACTGTGTGCTGGGTTTTGCAGCAAATACTCAAAGTGGGATGCAGTATAGCCTCCCGTTCTTGGAAAAACGGCCTTTTTTAAAAGCAGAAGGCAACTTGGATAATTTTGGTTAGCTCTTGAATGTTCATGGGATTTCTGCTTCACAGACCTTGGGCAGGCGTCAGAGAGAATCCATCAACTTCCTCCTGATCTCCAGTCTCCTATGGCAAGAATCTCTACTTTGACCTCAGACCCTGTCAAAACCACCAGCTGCTCCAGTGAAAGAACCGCCTGTGTTTTGTAAGCTATTTGCTTACTTAAAACACACCATTATCTTGCCAACAGGTAAACTTCAGAGCACTGATCTGCTCCTGAGCCATACAAGCAAATACTGACTTCTTCATATTGGCAACATGAAAGGAGAGAACTGTGGAGAGGAGCCCTCTGTGCTTATAGGAGTGTCAGGACAAAGGACACTGGCCAGCATTGCACTGCCGACGGGTATTGTAGAAGCTTTTTGCCAGTCTGCCTGAATCCTGCCTCATGGCAAACCCTCCCTTCCAGCCATGGCTTGTCTTGATCAGACACTGCCAGCTCGTGCAGAATTGTCCCAGGTCATGTGTTATCTTTTTGTGATAAAGACAAACAAGACCGAACATTTTCTCTTTCCTTTGGAAAATCAGCTCTCACAGCTGGATTTTATTTTATTTTTTTTAAACACAGACGTGGTTTGGTTTTGTTTGTCCCCAACCATAGTGTCCTGGACCTAATAATTAGCGTTTATTTAGTCTCTACTGTTGAAGGCCTGTGTCTATCAGGAGACTTTCAGAACACGTACTGGAGAATAGCCTTTGGGTTCAATGTGCATTTCTGCTAAATACATTTAAATTACTTTATACGTCAAGTGACTTCATGTGTCAGAGGAGCAGGTAAAGAGGGTTTTAAGACAGCATCTGACTTTAAATTCGATGTGTCTATGAGCATCTCACTAGAAAAACGGGTCTGCTGTTGGGGAGAACTGCAGTCAAAGCAATGGGTGTTTTGGGGCTGCTTCTTATGTGTTTGTTCAGTGCCTAGAACAAATGAGCCCTGACTTTGGCTGAAGCTCTTAAATTAACTCATTTAAAAGCCTGACTGGAGGCTGCATACCTATAAGTAATGCTGTTACCCCTACAAAAGACATCTGAGGTCTGGGATTGGCCGTCTTGTTTCCATAACATTATTGGGCTAATGCTGTTAAACGTAAACATCAAGGTACTGACAGCTACTGGACACCTGAAAGTTCATTTTGAAGCCATCATTTTAAGTTACTGTAGAAGCATCCTTGTGGCAATCACTATTTGAAATCGAGCACACCTGTAAGAGCCACTGGAGTGAGGAGTTACAGGCCAACTGTGTAGAACTGTCTCTTTTTGAGGTATTTGTGGAATAGGTATGAGGAGCGATTCTTTAGGGCAATGTTAGTGCTTTGTGCAGGTTTTTGTTATAATTTCTTTCATTGTTCTACCAGTTAAGGCTAAAGATTTTTCCAAAGTATCCTCTCCTTTTCTTAATAACAGATTGTCAGAATGCATCTCTTCTAGTCCAGAGAGCAAAAACACTCTAAGAGAGCCACTTCCTCAGTTTATATTGAAAATGTCGCTATTCTACTTCCACGTTTCATTCGGTGACAGTGTTAATACATTTATATTGAGGTGGAAATGGTACAAAAAGTCAAAAGGCAGAGAGTCCTGTGAAAAGACAAATCAATACATGGCCTTCTACCATTACACCTAGGGGAATTCTGTGCCAAAAAATTAAAAGTTCTGCGCACAATATTTTAAAATTCTGCATATTTTATTTGTCAAAATCACCCCATGTAATCACTCCAGATTCAATTGTTTTGGTAATTTATTTCAAAATACCTGCCAAGAGGTAAGTCAATAATACCGACAACAGCAAAAAAGATTCCCCCAGGAGGAGAGAGTTAAAGAAACCCCTATGGCAACCCAGTTCCAGTTGGGGGTTGCTGGAGCAGGCTATGTAGGTCCCCAGATGCCCGCACTCCCACCCCCCACAGTGCCCAGCTGCGTAGCACCCCCAAGCCCAGACACCAGGACCCCCCCTTCCTTTGGAGCCCAGCCATGGGGCACCCCCGGCCCTGACACCAGCACCCCCAGAGCCTCCCTTCACCTCCAGTTTCTTTATTGTCCTGCCAGGGGACATGGTGTGGTGCAGCTCTGCCCTTCCACACCCTTTGCCAGAGCTGGGTCTCTCGGGCCCTCTCCTGTCGTCGAGGGAATGCAAGCAGAGCGTGCAGTCTCCAGCCCAGCCAGGGCTCCAGCAGCTCCTGTGGCGGCCAGCAGCTGTGCAGCCTCAATTCTGCAGGGGAAACAGAGAAGTCTGCAAAATTCTACATTGCACAGCGATGCAGATTTCCCCCAAGAGTATATCATAAAGCTGAAATGCTGGTAAAGTCAGAGAATCCTGCCAACTATAATTCTCACAAATCTTTCTGTTTCAATTAATGTGACAAGGTGGCTGAGATAATATCTTTTACTGGATCAACATCTGTTGGTGAGAGAGAGAATCTTTCAAGCTCACAGAGGTGTAGCTCAAAAGATTGTCTGTCTCATCAACAGAAGCTGATCCAATAAAAGATATTTCACTTGCCTTGTCTCTCTAATATCCTGGGACCGACATGGTTACAACACTGCATACTTCAATTAATGGCTAGATTAGTTCATCCCTTCATGGATATCTTCTGGTTCACTCATTTCTCCATCATGTATCCTGTGCATTCAGCAAATTGACTTAAAGTGGTGATTCTTCTTGTACTTTTCCAGTATTGATATATGCAAGAACATGAATGTAATACATTCGGCCTCCCATGGTGTTGGAAACCCATCCACATCTACTGAAGAAAATGTATGATTTGTTTCCCCCTAATTAGTTTTCTACTGAGTGAGTTGCTGCAATTTTTGTTTTTTTAACTTGATCTTGGGGTCTTGGTTTCCCCAGTCACTGATAAGCTTTGTAACCACTCTGGAGCTACTAGTGTCAACATACGGATTAAAAACCATTTTCGGGATTGTCTCTCTTTATAAGATCGAGTTGAAATACATGTGTCCTATGGTTATGGGATGGCTAAAATTACCCACTGCTAACTGAGTTTACTTGACATACACTTGCTTCCAAAGGATTTAATTTTGGGTTCTCTGTTTGCATTGGATTAGAGACAGATTTGGTACCCTCAGAGTATTTCTCAATCCTCTGTGAGTTTGGGACAAGTTTCTTCATAGCCCAGAAGCTCTGTTCCTCCATTAAACTTCCACTGCAAAGTGTTGTCACTGAGACCTTTCCTTTCCTAACAAAGGGCTGGATTTAGCTCCCTTCATTCACCTGGGAGTTGGTAGGAATCTGGGGGAAGAGACAGAAACAAAAACAAGCTCTGATCCCATAGGCTGTTCTGTATGGGTTCAGGGGTCCCCCGGAGTGGCTTGCAGGAAGTCGCCTCCAAAGCCATGTTACCTAGCACATAAGTGGGTCATCATGAAAGCACAGGGGCAGTTTGAAGAGTGTGCTCGCGGCTGGTAAATCCCAACTCTCAGGCCACGACAGGGATGAAGAAGTCTGAATTGTGCTCTCACCGTAGGAACACATTAAACAGGGAATTATGTGAGAGCTTATAATAAAGGCCTTTCAGGGCAGAAAATTAAAACAAGAATGCAGGAAGCACTTCTCCTCCTGGGAAATTACAGTTTCCAATTTGATAACTGACCCTGTGACGGGGATGGGCGTAACGGATTCATGACAGGTTTCATGCTACCCTGCAGACAGATCTGTGCTGCTGCCTTATTCTCTTTTCACTCTAAAAAGCTTCCTGACCCAAAGTTGGCTTTTTTTGCTGCTAAGAGGATCACTGTGTTATGTCACTCGCAGGTGACATAACACCTGCAAGTCAGTAATTGCCAGTCGCGCCATACACTGCTTGTCTCATCCTATCCTGACAAGCACTTGTTTCCTATGGAGGGATGGTTAATGAGGGAGGGATCACACGGCCCATGCTATATGATTTGAAAGAGGAAAGAAAATAGATGGCAAAGAGGTACCAAAGAGCTTGTCCCACCCTGGCTCTTCTCTGCCGTCTCATCTGGGTCTTTGTAATCATTTTGAACTGCGCTTGGCATTGCCCGGAAGTACAATGATTGGTCAAGGACTGTCATTTTCTTTGTTACTTTCAGGCTGGTTGTTTCAAAACTCATTACACTTGGCATTTATTTACAGAAGGCTGGAAGAGTTTGAACCAGAGGCGCAGAATGGGAATTGATTTATGGGGATGGTGTGTGATCTAGAAAATGTCAAATGTTCCCTCTGGAGTCTATAAATTGGTTTTGATTCCAATGAGTCTTTATACTGTAATTATAAATCGGCTCCATAGGCACTGTGCAACGTCTAGGAGCTTACCGTAGTCCTAGGTATCCGAACATAACGGAACCCACTTTATTACAGAGTTCCTCTTGAAAGTAACTACGCATCAGAGATGAGTGAATACTGATACATGCTGTGTGTAGCGGCCTCGGAATAACTTTGCCTTACGGGATGTGGTCAGGTGGGAGGCTTTTGGTTCAGGGAAGAGTCAGCTGCTGTCATACAAATCTGTTTTTAATACACTGGTCAAAAATAACACCGGTACAAACCTATAAGAACATAGGCCTACATCTTCAAAAGTGACAAGCGATTTTTTTGGGAACCCAACTTGAGAGGCCTTTAATGGGGCCTAATTTTCTGGGGAGTGAATGCTCAACACTTTCGATCAACTGGGTCCCATTTAGATGTCTCAGGTTGGGCCCCTACAATCATGTAGACCTTTCAGAAGTGGTGGGCCGAGTCTTCATTTATTCACTCTAATGTAAGGTTTCGCGTGCCAGTAATACATTTTAATGTTGTTAGAAGGTCTCTTTCTATAAGTCTATAATATATAACTAAACTATTGCTATATGTAAAGTAAATAAGGTTTTTAAAATGTGTAAGAAGCTTCATTTGAAATTAAATTAAAATGCAGAGCCTCCTGGACCGGTGGCCAGGACCCAGGCAGTGTGAATGCCACTGAAAATCAGCTCGCGTGCTGCCTTTGGCACGCATGCCATAGGTTGCCTACCCCTGACTTAGACATTGTGGCTATTGTGATTTGAGATCCCGATGCTGCAGAAACTTGCACCCTGTGGTATCTAACGTGACACACGTGTGTTCCCATGGAACTCAGCAGGACTACTGAAGCGCTGGCAGGCTTGGGTCCTGAATGCAATGGTAAGTTTTTCAAAAATCCATTTTCCCCCCTGTAACCTTGTAGCCCTCGGAAGATTGTGAGCTCTGCATCAGTGACACCTGAAATCTTGCAGGACAAGAGTGATGGTCTGATGTCCTTGACAAGTGGAGAGGAGCCATAGGACTAATGTTCACAAGATCATCTAAAAATATTAAGTATCAGTGGGGTAGCCCTGTTAGTCTGGATCTGTAAAAGCAGCAAAGAGTCCCGTGGCACCTTATAGACTAACAGACATATTGGACCATGAGCGTTCGTGGGTGAATACCCACTTTCTCGGATACATGCATCCGACGAAGTGAGTATTCACCCATGTAAGCTATGCTCCAAATACGTCTGTTAGTCTATAAGGTGCCATGGGACTCTTTGCTGCTTTTAAAAATATTAAGAATCAGTGTCTACCCATCTGCCCCTTTTTCCATAGCGATAGCTATCTCTTTTTGGTGTATATATAGAGAGAGAGATAGAAATGTTACATAATCTATGCAGTATGTTAACCGTTTAGCACAAGTAGATGGCTGGCTATGCCATGGTTTTAAACAGGGACCAGTAACAGCAGTGGGAACAAATGAGTGAAGAGCAGGACTGAGAGCCAGGAGGGTGTGTGTGTGTGTTTTAGCCTGATCTTTTTGACTGGCTGCAAAGGTTTGTGCAAATCATTCCTTCTCCGGGTGCATCTGTCAAGCCGATTGCAATTGGGAGACATAGCAGGAAGTAGCATGAGGAACAGCTGCTGCATTTCTGGGGACGTAAACGACCATATGGCTCCAGTGCTCCCAAGCCAAGATTCTGATTTTTAGTTTCGTGCCTACTGCTACTAGCTAGTTACATGGTGTCAAATAGAAAGCGAATGCACCTGGTATTCTTTGACCACCTTTAAGAGGGCCCTTAATTAAACTGCTCCAAAATTCAGAGGAGGTGAAATTCACTCCTGTGCAGACAACCAAAATAAAGACCCTGCATGGCTTAGGCCAGGGTTTCTCAAACCGGGGTCGCCGCTTGTATAGAGAAAGCCACTGGCGGGCTGGGCTGGTTTGTTTACCTGCCCCGTCCGCAGATCCAGCCGACCGCGGCTCCCACTGGCCATGGTTTGCTGCTCTGGGCCAATGGAGTCCACTGAAGCAGCGGCCAGTAAGTCCCTCGTCCCGGAGCTGTGATCCGCGGCCAGCGGGAGCCGCGATTGGCCAGACCTGTGGACGGGGCAGGTAAACACACTGGCCCGGCCCACCAGTGGCTTTTCCTACACAAGCGGCGACCCCAGTTTGAGAAACCCTGGCTTAGGCTATGTATATATTGCAAACATGGGGTGTGCTGGCTGCTCATGTAGCCACACCCGAGCGAGGTTTCATCTAGCCAGCTCAGGTCCTGATCACAATGAAGCTGTCAGCGCTAACCTGAGTAATTACCCAGGGTTCTGGGCAGTGGACAACCTGTGTTGCTACAGCTTCACAGCTCTAGTACTCAAACTGCAGCTCACGTGGACATATCTGAGCTAGTCAATCATACCCCATGACTGCAGTATAGACATACCCTTAGTCCTTCAGAGTAGGACTCATTTGGTGCATTGCCTTCCCTTATGAGGGTGAACGTCCACAAAGATTAGAGGTGGACCTCTGCAGAGCGTGTGGTGGGTTTGGGCTTTGTACCTTCTTCTTTTGCTTGGTGGATGTATGTCTTATGTCCTATGGGCTTGATCCAAAGTCCACAGAAAGATCCCAGTTGGCATCAATATCCTTTGGCTCGAGCTCCAGATTGGGCTACCTTCTTGTATAAGACAGTGATAGCGTTTGAATGCTGCTTCACGGTGGAACCTCATAGTGCTTGGCTGCTATCAAGCAACTAATAAAATCAGATGTTCATGGTTTGGGGGGGAGCCAGGATAAGAAGGATCCTAACGCTTTCTCCCCTTCCCCAGGAGTATAACTGAGATTAACCATGCTAGCTGCTAACAGCAAAGCCTGGGAAGGGAGATCACACACTAATTATTCCTGTGCCTCATGAATACAGCAGGGACAGTCTCTTTTCATATTTCTTAGGAGAAAGAAGTAGATTATTTTTTGCAAATGGGTATATCAAATCTAGAAGATACTCCCCTAAATAAACAAGCCCTGTTAGGGCAGGTCAGTATTCATTCTGAATCTGTGCGGTCTGAGGCCACGTCCACACTACAGAGTAAAATCGAAATTAATAAAATCGATTTTATAAAACAGGTTTTATAAAATCGATTTTACGCGTCCACACTAGGGCACATTACTTCGGTGGTGTGCGTCCATGGTCCCAGGCTACCATCGATTTTCAGAGTGGTGCACTCTGGGTAGCTCAGTAAAAGAATGGGACCAATAACTTCGATTTCCGTCCACACTAACCTTAAATCGATATAGTAATATCGATTTTAGGGTTACTCCTGCTCAACGAGAGTAGTAAAATCGATTTTAAGTGCCTTGTAGTGTGGACGGGTACAGCGTTAAATCGATTTAACGCTGTAGTGTGGACCAGGCCTGACAATGTCACTTTCAATAGAGGGCCATCTGAAATGAAACGTTGGTCTTTAGAGTGAATGTAGACAAATGGATGTGTTTCAGGAATGTCTGGGAACCCTTACCTTCCAGACAGCCTGTCTGACACAGGCTGACCAGATTGCTAGTGAGTGCTTCTTTTCTGAATGTAATTCAAGGTCTGTCAACTATAACATCATTTTTACATCTCATTATTTGTAATCTCTGTTGCTGTCTTTAACTTTTGCTTCTCTGCAATGTATCTCTCCCTACTCAAATTGCTTTGACGTCTTCTCTAGCACACACATTTGAATCACTGTACACTTGCCTGACTCATCACTTTATATTTGTTCCATCTTCATATCTTAATTAAAACATTAAAAGAGCCTATATTACCATAAGAGGGACCTGCTGCTTTGTCCCTAAACTATATCTACAAAGACAGCATCTCTTGCTAACATCCATTTTTGTAACTTAATTCTCTTCTGTTCTAGTTTACCCATCTTCTTCCCTTGCTCCCTCCCACTCTGCTACTCCATAGCTCTCCTCCTTAGTTGCAAAAACCTCAGTTAATGGAGGACGTGGGCAGGGGTGAAAGTAGAAATAGGGACTTACCGGTACGGGGCTGGGTTGGGGCTGGCTCTGACCCCTTGGGCACAAGGGGTGGGGTTGGGGGGGGGTCAAAGACAGCCCTGGCCCACCTTGTACCTGTAAGTGCCCTCCCTCTCCCCTTCCAGGGTAGCAGCGGCAGCGGGGGGGAGTCAGCAGTGGTTTAAAAAGCCCAGGGCTCGGCCACTGCTACTGCCCTGGGCCCCTTAAACCACTGCCAGAGCCCCCGGCTGCCGCTGCTACCCCAGGGCTCCGACAGCAGGGCTCTGGGGGCCTGGGGCTACCCCTGCCTCTGCTGCTCCGGGCCCTTTAAATAGCTGCCGGAGCCCTGGGGTAACGGCAGCAGGGCTCCAGTGGCTGTTTAAAGGGCCCAGGGCTACTCAGGGCTCCAGCAGCAATTTAAAGGGCCTGGGGCTCCAGCTGTTGCTGGGAGCCCCAAGCCGTTTAAATTGTTGCCTGGGGAAGCCAGGCCGCGCCAGTACGGGGCACCAACTCTTGCCGGTACACTGAACCGGCTTACTTTCACCTCTGGACGTGGGAATGCTGCAATGACAGGGCCACGACCATCAGAGACAGCCAAGTTAGGCTGCAGTGTAATAGAATGATCCCACCTTGGCAAGCCCATCTGTTGTGTCCCAGTTCATAACCATGCATAGCTCATCTATAGATCTGTGTTTTGTCTCATCATCTCTATTGTACAGCTGGGGAAACCGAAGCACAGAACGGTGAAGTGACTTGCTCAACATTCCTCTGTGAGTCCGTGGTAAAACCAAAGCGTAGAACCCAGCTCTCTTGATTGCCAGTCCATGGCACCATACTGCCTCCCTGATGCTGAACGAAGGTGCCCATTGATACCGTAGTCCTCTGTTGATACATGCTGTCCTTAGAACATGTAGCTTATTAAGACATGCGGACTGCAGAAATGAGCCTCCCAGCCGAGATCAAGGGACTCGGGCTAGCGGGGCCTATGCTAGCTCTCTAAGAATACCTGCACACACAGCACTTCAAAGTTGCTGTTTGGGCTGGAGCTCAGGCTCTGAAAGTCACCTCCATCCCTAGGCTTCGGAGTGCAAACTCCAGCCCGAGCTGCAAGATCCAAGTGGTGTTTTTAGAGCACTAGAGCAGGCCTTGCGAACATGAGTCTGTTGAGCAGGTCCAAGCTGCAAGGCTGTGTAGACATACCCAGAGATAGGAAGTTCCTTTTCTAACTGAGAAACAACCACCAGAAATTGCCACCCGATGCAACTTCTCTAGGGCGGAAACATTATATACATATTTGGCTTTTGCTTTACCAGTGAGTGATTGTATGAAAGAATTGGCTCCAGCAAGCATCAAATGGTGTGTGATCTCTCATTGCTCTGGATGAGGCTTTAATTTAGAGCAAGCCTTGTAAAAATCTGTCAGTTTCGTAAGTGCTGTTCAGTTTTATCCGGAGGTTTGATCTTTGCTAACCTGCAGGGCTCTGGAAAAGTGAAGGGAGCGATCAGCTCTCATTTATTTAAAAAGTCGAATGAGTTTTGCTGGAGTGAGGACTGGAAGTTCTTAGTTAGCCAGCTTTATCTGAGAGGTGACGGCTGGGGCTGTGGAAGTCGTCAGTGGCTTTGAGATGATGAACTACAGTGTTTCTAATTATGTGAATACAATTTTGAAGAAATCTGATAGAGCAGCCAGCCAGTGGGGCACCCAAGGCAATACTGCTGGAAGGGGCCATCCCCCTTTTGTGAAACAGCTGGATTTTGAATTCATTTGGAATCCTTTTGTGTCTTATCTAATTGCAGCAGAAAATGAACAACTGAAGTGTCTGTGCTCTTCACCATGAACAGGACAAATGTGAAGCTAACACAAATGGGATGATCATTTCCACATTCCTAATTGCCAAATTGAAATCCTGGGTTTGCTTAGGAATTTTGATGATCTTGACTAGAGATGGGCAGAAGCTGTAACTCACGTCAGAACCCCCTTGGATTTTTTATTTTGTTTTTGGATACGCTCGTGTGGTGTTTGGTTATTGGTCAGATTCAAAAATGTTTTCTGGGCCTGGCGAGCACTGGGGCAGCTCAGTAAGATTTTTGTTTATGGGCTGTCAAACCCCAGATTGGATCCATAGTCTTGACTTGTTCTTAAACCTAGACCCCAAACTCTCACTGTAACCTGTATATGAACACCGTCTCCTTGGTACATCCCTTGTGGTTCCATTCGGGGGTGGACCAGTGACAGTTTTAAGAAATCACTGTCTCCCAGTGCTAGACTTGGATACTATGACACAGTGAATAATCTGCAAATCATCTCATTGAAATCATTGGGGCAACTCATAGACTAAGAGTCTAACAGAAATAAGGGTAATAGAATTTGGTCCTAACTGTCCAAAACCATGGAACAATTCCTTGTTGTCGAGCTGTGATATTGCAGGAGGGAACCAATGAATTTTGATACTCTATTTATTGTTGTTAGATCATTTTGATAGCACTGCATATGGGCATGATGAGTAAGAGGCCTACTCTGCACAGCTGAGATTCTAATGTTATGAATATGCTGTATCCTGATGAACTTAGCGCATATTTATAGTTCTCCTTTGTCAAAATCCAACCTTCTAGCAGGCTGTTGTCCTAGATCCTACATGGTATGAGATAATACAGGGCCATACCCTTCGCAAGATTGCAAGTGTCCTAAACTAACTCTGGGTACATCTACACTGCTGCTAGGAACATCCTCTCTAGTACAGGTAAGCACACGTGCTATCTCTGCTTGAGGTCGCAACTAAAAATAGCATTGTAGTTTGGATAGCCCAGGTGGCAGCTCAAGTTAGCCACCCGAGTGCAAACCCACTCGGGACCTCATGGGCATGTAGTTGAACAACTGGATCGATCCCCCACTCCTGCTACGCTGCTTTGTATAGCACTCTAGCTCGAGCAGAGCTAGCACGTCTGTCTGCCCTCGCTGGGAAGCATGTAGACCAGGGGTAGGCAACCTATGGCATGTGTGTCAAAGGCGGCACTTGAGCTGATTTTCAGTGGCATTCACACTGCCCGGGTCCCGGCCACTGGTCCAGGGGACTCTGCATTTTAATTTAGTTTTAAATAAAGCTTCTTAAACATTTTAAAAACCTTACTTACTTTACATACAACAGTAGTTTAGTTATATATTATAGACTTATATAAAGAGACCTTCTAAAAATGTTAAAATGTATTACCGGCACGCGAAACCTTAAATGAGAGTGAATAAATGAAGACTCAGCCCACCACTTTTGAAAGGTTGCCGACCCCTGGTGTAGACGTACCCTCTGAGGCAATTGCTAACCTTGGGCACAGTTACCCTGTTAATGAGAAGGCAACTTTGAAGATTATCCTTCTGAAATGGTTTATTGGAGCTGTCTTCTACCGGCTGGATGAAGTGAGAAGTCAGTGATCTTACCTCTCCTGAGCCTGTGGATGATGAGAATGTAGAGGCAGTAAGGATTTGGGGCCTGATCCAAAGCTCACTGCAGGCAAAAGGAGTCTTTGTCTTGACATCAATGGGCTTTGGATCAGGGCCTTGAAGATAGCGATCGGCCTGTAGTAACTGTACAGCATCTCAGTGCTCCAACTGGCTGAGATCGTTCCACCATAGTATACCTCAGAAATAAAGCCCTCTCCTTGTTTTTTTACCAGTGAACCAATAGTGACGCCTAGGGCGCTTAACACGATGACGGTCGTTATTGCACTGATGTAGCCCAGTGTGCAAGGGACTTATTAGATAATTTCATTTATGCTGTGGGGTTTTTCTGCTTCTTCTCAGTTAGTTTCTCTTGACTGTTGGAACCTACTAACCTTTGTGGTGCAATTAGCTGTACATTGTGTTCTTCCTTTTGCATTTCATGGTGCCATAGGAAATAATCAATAGAAGGCTTCCACTAGCTACTTCCTTTCTATTTTATGGGGAGGTTGGCACTAGATGCATCTTTTCTCCCTGCTTCCACCTGTCCATTGGCAACTGCTGGGCGGCTACCCTGGGTACTATCCTTTTTCCATCCAAAGTATATTTGTTCTGTTGCTGTGATGAGGCCCGTTAGTCAACTGATTATAACACTGGGATACAGGTCACTGTGTCCCGAGGACTGCAATGTTGAAGTAGTTTTGGTTACAGCTCGTTATCAACCTCCGACTGCAACTCTTGGATATATAAGGTGTATTTAATTATAGATGGACGTATTTGTTTGACAGTGTCTGGGGATGTGTACACTCTGTGTGTATCCCATAGAAAATGGAAAGAGAGGTTAGTTTAGAGTAGCGTGTGCATGTATGTGAAATAAATGTATATTAAACGCATTCATGCATTGCTGAACTCTATATGGCTAAATTCCAAACCAAGCCCAAATTCTATCTTGGGGTCTACCCTCTCTTCCCCTCCACCTCTTATCAAATCCTCTTATCAGTCCCTTGATATTTGCAGGACCCCTTCCAATTTACATGATATTTAGGCTATCCCATGAAAGATACATTTTTCAAAAATATTGACTATTCCTGTGCTTTCCCTGAAAGCTGGATCTGATGCTGTTAGAAGTTCATTTGAATGATAAGCGTATCAAAGTCGAAATATTATTGTATCCATATCAATAAGACACTCTTTACCGAGCAAGGATATTGCCAACATTTGTAAGGAGAGGTATAAAGCCTCTGTGACTGAGCTGATTTGTTGTTTTGTGATTCAGAAAAAACATCAAGCCTTTAAACAGCAAGTTAGAGCATCAGACTGTGTTTCAAAGATGCGTTCAGTTCTCGTTCTCTGAAGCTCAGTGTAGATCTTATCACTGCCGCCGCGTTTGCTTTGTCATTTTCTTTGCCACCTATAGCTCAGCAAAGTGAGACTTAAGCACTCGCTGACAAAGAGCGGATGTAAGCGGAGACTCGTAATAAATTCTTGGCAGTCCTGCCACTCTCACAGCGCTATGTTCAGGATTACTCGCCTACCTGCCTCTGTTCTTGGCAGGAGACTATATGGCCCTTGTACCCGAGTGTGAAGTCTGCAGGCAGTATAATAGAAGACTAAGTTAATATTAGTGGACCTCATTTCACCTGTCCAAGCTGTCTGGAAAGTTTTTATTTAAGTCAACATAAAAGCTCATAAACGGTGACAAAGTGATATCGACTCTACTAGTTTTTTCATTTAAAAAGTCATTAAAAACCAACCCTAACCTGATGATGAATGGAATGGAATTTTTTTTCCATACAGCGCTAAACAATGCAGAGTCCCCAGGGAGTCCAGTTATCCACACTGACAACACGTTACTCAGAGTCCCCTCCTGTCTTTTTGTTTCTCTTTTTCCCTACCACATCTCATGGTCTGCTAGGAGCAATCTCCACTTCCTGCTGGCCTGCGTCTGTCACCCACCAGGATATGTCATCTACTGTAGACTAGATTTCTAACCAATCAAGGATCATGTAAAGTTATTAGTGATAATATATTTAGCTGGTTAGGAAGCAGGGTTGTATGTGTGTTTCTCCTTTGAGGTTGATTTAAAAAGTGCCGGTGACTTTTTAGGAAGATCTAAGCATAAAGCAAATTTTGAAACAGATGGAGATGGTGATTTCACCCTTTTATTTTATACCTATTAGCGTAGATAATCTGCTTTTATTGTTAAATCCTGGATTAGGATATTTATGCTTACATGCCAAATAGCTTCTTGGCCCTTCTGTTTTGTCTTTTCTGCGTGTTTCAGTTTTCCAGCTCTTTGTCTCTGAGCATATTTCGTGCCTCCAGATGCATTCACTTTCCCTGAATAAGTCCCATGAACCTTAAAAATCAGGCCTCTGATTACAAACTAGTGAGCACAGACCGTGATCCTGTAAGGAGGTGTGTGCAGAGATCCGTTCTTGGAGCTCCTTGAAGGATCATTGCCTAAAACACCCCTGCTGACCTCAGCTAGACCTCCTTCACTATAGCCCACCTCCATCTTCCCCAACCTGGCCAGTGTTCCTCCCACTCCTCCTCCTTGCTCATCTGTGGAAGTCCCCCGGGGACCCAGCACGTGTACTCGGTTGTCACCGCTGTTCTGTAAGTCACCACTCTTCACTCATCTCCCTCTGGCTGTTCCTCTGGCACATTGTCTAGACTGGCCCTGCCACCAGCATGACCAAACCCAAGCTCCTTGCATGTCCTCTTTTTTTTCTGAGGCATGTCTCTGGCACCCAATATCGTAGTATATGTGAGTACCTCACAAGTTTGTATTTATCCTCACAATGCACCGGGAGGTAGGGAAGGCCAGTCATCCCCATTTTACAGATGGGGAACTAAGGCCCAGAGACACTAAGGACCAGACTTTCAAAAGGGTTGTAGGTGTCTAAATCCCATTAATTGCAATTGGATTTGGATACCTAAATACCTTGAAAATCTGGCCCTAAGTGACTTGTCCCAGTCACCCAAAGAGTCTGGGTCCAATTCTCTGCTCCTCCAGAGAGCTCCAGGCTCACACCCTACCCACTGAACTATCATTCCTCCATTACCCTTGACAGCACCTAGTGGAGCTAGGCGTGGCTAACAGCAGTGTTTTCCTCCCTCTGTTTCTTGAGCCCTGAGTTCACACAGAAGATAGAGGAAGCAGTGATGTGTCACTTTGGCTTTTCAAGGCTTGGTGGTTTGAATTTCTGCCCAGACTGTAAGGTCTCTGAAGCAGGGACTCTCCTCTTTGCTCAGTGAAGCCTTGATCCTTAATTAGGGGTTTCTCCAGTGTTACTCTAGTAGAAATAACGATGATTTCCACAGGAGCCCGTTTTCTGACCTGCCCAGAGCAGAGTGGAGCGAGAGTGGGGTTTTTTTTTGTCTTCCGATTTTCTGTTTTCTCCAAACCTCCTTGTCTTTCCGTGGATTGCATCGCATTCCATTCTTCAAGCTTTCAGGGGCACAGCAAGCCATGCTCCCTGCTGCCCAGAAATGGGAGGAAGAATGTGTCTTTATCTCCCTGGCCATACATGAAAAGCCTGGGCCGCAGGATATGTTTATGCACGTTGAGCTAGGGAAAAAAGGGAGCAGAGTTATCCTCTGGATGATCAAGTTTATTTTTAATTTATTTTTTTTCAAAAGACTCAAAACTGCATTTTTTCCCTCCCACTTTTCCGATCGTGCCCTTGAAGATTTTGACTCTCATCTCCAACAATAACATCCCCCTCATTCCTGTTGTGTTTCTAGGCTAAAGTGACTGGCACAAGGAGTGAGGCTGATCCTCCGAAAGTGAGTGCCCCTTGACCTGTGCCAGAATCGCCTCTTTCCCCCCCTCAGGGCCCCAAAGGTGCAATGAATTAATGCACTAGTGTCCTCCCCAGTGGAAGGCTGGATTAGGTTATAAGTGAAGATGAATTGAGTGGCTCATACCTCGTTCAAAAGGAGATGTTTTTGTCTGTCACAGATTCATCGAACAGCTTGGTCCAGTTCAGCATGGCTGGCTGAAGAGGGACCTATGGCAGAATTATTTGGTAAAGATGCATTGGTAAATCCAAGGAATTTTGCATCATTCTCCGAATGCATCTTAATCAGTGCAGTGAATTGCATAAACATTTCCTTTAAAATACATATCTATCCCTCCCTTTCCCTATTGCACACGGCTGTATTGAATCACAGCTTTATGCATTTTACCTGCTGTTTAATACTCATGCATATAAATATGGCTTGGCTTTTCTTGGCCGCTCTAGGAATAGCTTGGCTGTCTTTGTACCTTGGGGGCTTCTGAAGCGTGCAGAGGAAAAGAAGCAAAAGTGCAATTCTTGTGTTTCTGCCTTGGTCAAGTTGCTTAATAATCTTTAGGCCTGTGTTTTCTGTCACACGCACACTCTGTACACCTCTCTCACACAGGGAGGGTGATTGCCTGGTGCTCTCTGTCCTCCATGCCTGGCTGAGCCCCTGGGACAGACCTGCCTCTCCTGGTACCTGGTGCCACATCTTCCTGAGGCCACACATGGGGGGCATGCAGGGTCACATGCCCAGATTTCTGCCAGGGTTCTCACAGGGTTGAGGGGGGCAGGTAAAGAGGGTGCCCAGGGGTTGCTGTGGAGCCTGTCAGGGTCAGGGCATGAACAGGCTGGAAATCACTCCTCCTCTCTCTCTCTCCCTCATCCCCCGCCCCCCCATCACTCCAGAGCTTAGCTTGGCTCCTCTTGGCCAGCGGCCTGGGCCAGAGAGTCTTGGGCTTTCCTGCGGCGTCGGCCCAGGTGGAGGCAGTGGGGGAAGGAAGGAGCCTGCTGGCCAGGCTGTTGGTGAGCTGAGCGCTCCGACTAGGGGCTTGCTCTCGGCACAGTGCTGGCAGCGGGATGTGCCCCGTTGGGGGCAAAGGGGAGGGGGTGAATATGGAGGAGTAATGGGGCTGGGGGGTGAAGGGGCAAAGCAGGGAGAGAACAGCAAGAAGGGGAGCATGTAAAGGGTCGATGGGTGGGCAGCAAAGGCGACACAGAACTGGCCGCTGCGTGTTACGTGCTTGCGCTTGCCAGCCAGCGCAGCATGCAGCCAGTGCCAGCGTCCAGCCCTGCTGGCTGAGAGCTGGTACAGGAGGGGCTGAACTGACGGTCCAGCAGGGGGAGTGGCCACCCCCGCATGCTGCATCTTTGCCCCCCTACCAGCCTTGCACACTCACCCCCATCATCGGCCACTGGATGCCCCCACTCACTGCCAGTGAGCAGGCGGTTGGAGACCAGGGATCCGGCCAGCAGCAGGATATGCCAGTACTGATGTGGGGGGAGACAGAAAATATGGGACAACTTGCTCATTTTTTAAGAAAAAATTGGGACAGCTGCAGGAGGGCTTGAATATGAGACTGTTCCTTTAAAAATGTGACATCTGGTCACCCTAAACTGGGGGGAAAGTTTTCCTCTCTTCTGGACCTTAGTGTTTGGATACCATCAGCTACAGTTTTGTCAATTTCAAAACAGTTTTTACATTTTTAATCTATCTACCCACCCTATCTAATTTAGTTATCATTTGGTTTGGGGAAGCGGTCCTGCTCCTTCAGTCATCAGCACTGTTTTCATACTGTGATTATTTTATTCAGGCCAGAGTCCAAGAAGTGAATATTTATTCCTCAGTCTGAAATTATGTACAGTTTAAGCCATTTTGTCCTGAGCTGTTTATAAAGCAGAGAAGCCACTTCCTCTTCCCATTTTTCACAGTTTAATCAATGGTTTCTTTTTAATCACTGAGCGCAAAGCCATGGAAGAATCATTTCTTTCCCCTCTCTGTTATTACATTAGATGATCCTTTTCTAGCTACTAAAAACCAACCTGACGTACAACGAGAGAAATTAATTCCTCGCTTCACTTCATCGAAGGAAATCAGCTGTAGTGTTATCAAGATAGAAATAAAATACAATAAACAGCCATAGAAAGATCTGTCTGAGGAGATTCCTGTTTTGTTGGTTTTAGCTCCCAGTTGGAAGCCCAGGTTCTCGATCCTCAACCATTTGCACCATTTAATCTCAGCATTGAGTCTCGGGGGGGGGGGCGGGGGGGACTACTCCTGTGTGTGTGTAATGCAAACACTCCAGTGGCTGCAAACAGGTAGCGGACATTCAAATCCTCAACAGACTTGAAAGTCTGAATCTTGGGGTAGAATTTTCAAAAGTGCAGAGTCAAAAGTGACTTGTGCCCATTTTTGAAAATGGGACTCGGCCTCCTTAATTGCTTTTCAATTGTTTACCCTTAGTAGTTTATTTTAAGACATCACCACAGAAAATAGAGACCATGTGCTGCTGAATGGACTTCTAGTAAACACCAGGGTAAGAAAAGCATCTAACTTGGTCCTGGCTGGTGGCGGGTATACATTGGATTAAAGTTTTTGCAGTGTACCCTTTCTTTTAAGACTTCTCCCTTTTTTTATCCGAAGCCGTGTCTGAAAGAGCAGCAGGTTGTAATCTTGACTATCCAAACGCCACGGGAGACGTTGATTAAGTGTGGATGATAGAGGTAGTTTTCACTATGACATCAGAGAAATGACCCTGATTTGTCTGCAAAGGAGATTTAGATAACCGATGTTCTACTGTATAGGGCAGATCCAATGCTCCACCAATGGCTCTAGAAGAAATCCCATTGATTGCAGTGGGCATGTACATAAAATTGCATGCTCTGACACTGATTATTCCTCATTCTGGGTTCTCGTCATAGATTCCATAGTGTCATTGTGCAAAACGTAAATAAAGACCATGCAGGCCCTGTAGACGTCTTCCTGAGTGAGGCAAATTCATAAGACAGGACAGTGCTCTTCAAAATAAACAAACTAAATCTGAGTAATAGATCCAGGTTGGCTTTTGTGGCATGTTTCGTTATTTTTCATTCAGCTTAGCTTACGCAATGTTAAGAAGCTTACTAGGTACTCCATATGTTGGGAACAATTAAGTGGATCCTCTGTGGCTAAGCATAAACAATAGCAAACTGCTTTGTTTATGCTTCAAAAATGGTTGTAGCTGAAAGACCAGAAAAGGGAAGTGTAAATTGCTGCCTCTGCTAGTTTGAAGGTGGGAATTAGGATCCCCAGAATAACACACCTGACTGGAGTCCCAAGTTCAGGCTGCTAAAAGGCCAAGCTTAGACCTGCACCCCCACCCCCTTGTTCTCCTTAACGTAGCCTGTTATTTGGTTTTAAATATGTCACTTACAGAAACCAATGTGTTGTTCAGTCACTTCTACATCAATGCCTTTTTTTTAAGGGAGTCCCATGTATAAAGGACCATATTCCAAGTAATTTATACTCCAGGCCAGATCCTCAGCCAGTGTAACTAGAGTGCAGATCCATTAGACAAAGAATCATAGATTATTAGGGTTGGAAGGGACCTCAGAAGATCATCTAGTCCAACCCCCTGCTCAAAGCAGGACCAATTCCCAACTAAATCCCCAAATGGCCCCCTCAAGGATTGAACTCACAACCCTGGGTTTAGCAGGCCAATGCTCAAACCACTAAGCTATCCCTCCCCCCAAATCAAATGAGCTGCTCCTGTTTGCTCCAGCTGAGACGCTGAGCCTGTGTTGCATTACTTGGATGTGGAAAGCCTAGCTGCAGCAGTAGAGATGTTATCTTGATATAGGCTGAAAACCTCTTAAATGGCAATCTCAGGTCTCAAAAAAAACACACACGAGTACAAAGGCTTTTTGTGGGTAATGTAATTATGGGTCCAGTGCTGCCTTGGCTAGCCCACCAGCTTCTGTGGCTTTGCTTTCGATGGTGACAACACTCCTGGTTATTTAAGTGTCTGCAGCAGGGCTGTATTTGATGGTATGACGTGGGCCTGAAGAGCAGGAGTATGGAACGCCATCGCTCGCAGGCTCCTGCTCTGCCAATGGTTGGTCGGGGTCGGTTTGTGTCTGTCTGTCTTTGTGGGGGTCAGTTTGTGTCCATACTACCCATGAAAATCTATACTGTGTGTATCTGCCAGCCTGTCATTCCACACTGTAGCACTCTCTGATAGTCTGAATGACTGTTCCTTGGCTAAAGACATGAAAGATGCAGCCAGACTTGTGTGTCCAGTGACAAAGCTCAATAGCACTTTTCCTTTATAAACCTTTCCTGAGGGCAGTAGATGCATCGCATCTCCCAACTCAACTGCAGATGTACCTGGAGGTACAGGAAAAGGAAGCGACATATGCTAGCTCTGCTTCAGCTAACGAGCTTAAAAATAGTTGTTCCCTCTTAGAGCCAGTCTCTGCCCTCAGTGGACATGCCTGGCCTGGCTTGGGGTGGCTGTGAAGCATGGCTGACGAGGCAGATGCGGCCCACGGGCAGGAAGAAGAGTCTGTCCAGCTTCGGGGACCTGGTCAGATCTTATGACCAACTCATGGGTGAAACCTGCCGAGGGGTGTTTATGTGTATGGGGGGAGGGGTGGGAAGAGCACCATCTGCTTAGCAGTGAACTGCAGGGTGCAGCCCGGCTAGGAGTTTAGTCTCCAGCCACCTGGATTTGCCTCAGGTCCTTCCTAGCTGGTTCCAGTCACAGCAATGCAGCCCAGGACACTTCCCTTCCCCATCCCCTTTCTGCCTCAGTCTCCCCCATCCTCTGCTGCCTTCCCAGGCCCACTTGGAGCTATGCTAACATGACACCCCTCCCCAGCCTAACACCACGCAGGAGAAGAGAAGTGTGGTCTCTAACCCGCGAGGCTTGCCATGGAGACAGGTCGTTGCCTGTCCACCATAAATTGGGGCCAGAGAACTGAAATCTGAAAAGGGACCCCACCAAATTGTCATGCGCCTCAAAATATTTCCTTGCAGGTGTGGTCTCCTGGATGGAGCACTGAGCTGGGAGTCAGGAGACTGGAGATTTTCTTCCTGTCTCTGCTACCTGTTACATGATCTTTGGCAAGTCACTCTTGCCATGACTCCCTGTGCCTCAGTTTCCCTCTTTGTGAAATAGGGATAATGATACTGTCCTTTTTGTAAAATGCAAAGTATTCTTAACTACAGAAGTTCATTCTTTCGTGGCTGGGTTTATGCGGGAGAAGTCACTGTAAGGCCTGCAAGAAGTGGGCAGAGGCCTGATACCTTTATAGTTTCTGGCTTCAGACAATAAGTGTAAAGAGTCAAGTCCTTCATTGTTGTTCACAGACATCACTTAGAAGCCTCCCCATTTGAATGTAAACACATAAGTGATTCTTTTTATCACTGCAGCACAGTGTTTACTTCTCAAGTTTCATCCTGCAAGATCTCTTGGAATTTTTCTCCTCTGCTAATAACATGGGCCCCTTTTCAGCTCCCCTTCCTGAAAGGATGGGCTATCTCGTGCGGGGAATTTTGTTTTCAAAATGAGTCTCTCTCTCAAATATCTACATAGCAAATACATTGAAACTGCTGTGTAAATACTATAAAATGCTGAGCCTTTGACTGAGCATTTTCGCTAAACAAATTTAAATGTAATTACAATATTACTACTTAAAAGCGCAGGAGATCACAGCAAATACTTGGGATGGAGTCTTTCATGCATAAAAGGCATGCACAGATTTTCTTTTTCCTGGAATGTTAACCTCTTATCTTCTCTCCCACACTGTTTCTTAATCTTGATCTCCTCCTCCTATTAAAATTCATTGTGGTTTCCCTTCCACCATCACCCCCACCAGTGCATAAGTTTAAAGCATAAAGATAAATTTGGGGTGATATTAGCCACGAAGCCCTGAGCCAGCACTGGTGTCAGGGCCAGCGCTTCCATTTAGGCGACCTAGGCGGTTGCCTAGGGCACTAGAATTTGGGGGGGGCGGCATTTTGCCACCCTCGGCGGCAATTCGGCGGTGGGGGATCCTTCCGCGCTCCAGGGCTTCAGCGGCAATTCTGTGGCGGGTCCTTCACTCGCTCCGGGACCCAATGCCAAAGTGCCCTGAAGAGCGGGAGCTGCGGAAGGACATCCCCCTCACCGCAGAATTGCCACCAATGACCGGGAGCGCAGAAGGACCCCCACCTAGGGCGCCAAAAACCCTGGCGCCGCTCCTGATTGGCGTATAAAGTTGCAACATCTTAGAGATGCCCTTTTCAAGACTCAATTCCTCTCTTCCTCCCTGGGGATGGTCATTTTCAATTTGCCTACACTAAAGGCAAATTACTACTTCCATTTCACCAAAAAATTGAACTTTGAAAAATTTCAACCAGCCCTAGGTCCGTGGGAGAGAGCCAGCTGGACTGGGGAGATGGTGATTTTCATTTCATGCCCAGTTCAGCAAAATACCTGAACACATGCTTATATCTGACTTCTGTGGGCCTGAAGCATTAAAGTTAAGCACGTGTCTGTGCTTTACTGAATCAGGGTCTTATTGCTAGCTGTGGGTAGCATGATGAGATTAATTATAGGAAGGCTTTGATTTCCACCTGAACAGAGTAAATGGTTTATTTTAAAGTTTTTTAAAATGATGCTTGGCTGCAATTTGATTAACGTTTAATTTCTCTGTCCCTGAGCACCTTGGTTTGGCATCCTCTGAGGATTTTGTGTGCTAAGCAGGCATTCAGTAATACTTAATACTGCTTCCACCACTTCTGCATTTCAGGTGTTAAAGCAGGAGGATTTTATCAGGTCATTGATTAACTCTTTATTTACACGTCCTGTGCCAGAGGGTTGTTTTGTTTTTTGTTTTAATTATTGGATTCTTTCCAATTGTAGCCTAAAGCTGCTTTATCTTGGCTGGCGAAAGTGTTGAATTGTTGGTACATATCTCATATAATCCCTTGGATGCCAGACATGTCCCTTCTTGTCGTCTGCTGCATCATCCTAATTAATCCCTTTTAACCTGAATATTTCAGACTCCACCTAACATAACAAACAGGGCGAAGGTGGAGATTGGCTAGGTGTGCCCAATGTGTATTGCATCCGGAAAGCAGAAGTTAGCACTTCACCTGCTCCTCTGTTAATCTTGGGTGTCAGCCATTACAGAATAGGCCCCTCTCTAGTTGAAAACAAAGGTCTGTCTTAGATTGAGTTTAATTCAAAATCTCTGCAACTGTGGAGTTTAATAAAGCGACAAAGAGTCCTGTGACACCTTATAGACCAACAGCCATCTGACGAAGTGGTATTCACCCACGAAAGCTCATGTTCTTCTTGAGTGATTGCTCATATCCATTCCAGTTAGGTGTACGCGCCGCGCGTGCACATTCGTCGGAAAACTTTACCCTAGCAACTCAGTGGGCCGGCAGGGTCGCCCCCTAGAGTGGCGCCACCATGGCGCTCCATATATACTCCTGCCGGCCCACCCGCTCCTCAGTTCCTTCTTACCGCCCGTGTCGGTCGTTGGAACAGTGGAGCGCGGCTTAGCTGACCTCCACTTCCTAGCTACTCGTTTTCTCGTATATAATTATGCAGTTATAACACTTTTATATATATATTTGTATGGTTATACGTGTTTTCTTTGCTAACATGGTTAGTTTAGTTAGCGGGGTTCAGGAAGTAGCCCCTTTCATGAGCCCAGTGCCGGAGCCATGCATGGCTCACCGGGTTTTAAAAGGGGCCCGGCTTGCCAGAAGCCGCGGCCGAAGAGAGATCTACATGACTCCTGTTTGAAGTGCCTCAGGGAATCACACTTGACAGATAAGTGCCCCATTTGCAAGACTTTTAAGCCGAGAACAAAAGGTGCGGGACTTTCACTTACCCCTCCACCTTGGGCGCCGAGCGATGTTCAAGCGGCGGGCAGAAGCGCCTCCTCGGCACCGGACCCCGCCGGTACCACCAAGGCCTTTCGGCACCGACCGTCGCCGGCACCGATGTCGACTCGGCACCGCTCCCTTCTTCCGAGGTCGAGAGAGTCTACGATTCCTGCTGGTGCCTGGCGGCTCCCCGGCACGCGCCGTGGTTGAGCCCCCTGCTCCCGCTGCTTCCGTGCCACCTGCATCGCAGCCAGAGAGCTCGCCTAAGTTGCGTTATCCGGCACCGTCACCTGCAGAGGCACCGATGACTTCGGCTCCGTCGATTCCAGTCCCCCAGGACCATGGAATCCGGTGCCTGGCAGCTCCCCGGCTCGCGCCGTGGTAGAGCTTACTGCTCCTGCTGCTTCTGTGCCAGCTGCACCACAGCTAGACAGCTCGTCTAAGATGGCTCGCCCGGCACCGACGACGTCGGCACCGTCGATCCCGGTCCCACGAGGGCCGTAGAATCCGGTGCCTGACGGCTCCCCGGCACGCGCCGTGGTTGAGCGTATTGCTCCTGCTGCTTCCGTGCCAGCGGCACCGCAGCCAGAGAGCTCGTCTAAGTCGGATCGCCCGGCGCCGACACCTGCTACGGCACCGATGAGGTCGTCACCGTTGATCCCGGTCCCACAAGGGCCGTAGAATCCGGTGCCTGACGGCTCCCCGGCACGCGCCGTGGTTGAGCGTATTGCTCCTGCTGCTTCCGTGCCAGCGGCACCGCAGCCAGAGGGCTCGTCTACGTCGGATCGCCCGGCACCGACACCTGCTGCGGCACCGATGGCGTCGGCACCGTCGATCCCGGTCCCACAAGGGCCGTAGAATCCGGTGCCTGACGGCTCCCCGGCACGCGCCGTGGTGGAGCGTATTGCTCCTGCTGCTCCGTGCCAGCGGCACCGCAGCCAGAGGCCTCGTCTACGTCGGATCACCCGGCACCGACACCTGCTGCGGCACCGATGGCGTCGGCACCGTCGATCCCGGTCCCACAAGGGCCGTAGAATCCAGTGCCTGACGGCTCCCCGGCACGCGCCGTGGTTGAGCGTATTGCTCCTGCTGCTTCCGTGCCAACGGCACCGCAGCCAGAGAGCTCGTCTACGTCGGATCGCCCGGCACCGACACCTGCTGCGGCACCGATGACGTCGGCACCGTCGATCCCGGTCCCACAAGGGCCGTAGTATCCGGTGCCTGACGGCTCCCCGGCACGCGCCGTGGTCGAGCTAATGCTCCGGCTGCTTCCGTGCCAACGGCACCGCGGCCAGAGGGCTGGTCTAAGTCGGATCGCCCGGCACCGACACCTGCTGCGGCACCGATGACGTCGGCACCGTCGATCCCGGTCCCGCAAGGGCCGTAGAATCCGGTGCCTGACGGCTCCCCGGCACGCGCCGTGGTTGAGCTCCTGCTCCGGCTGCTTCCATGCCAACCGAAGCCTCTGAGGCACCGACAACATCGGCACCGTCGATTCCAGTCCCACAAGGGCTATCGAATCCGGTGCCCGACGGCTCCCCGGCACGCGCCGTGGTTGAGCGTATTACTCCCGCTGCTTCAGTGCTGACGGCACCGCAGCCAGACAGCTTATCTAGCTCGGTTCGCCCGGCACCGGCACCTACCGAAGCTCTGATGACCTCGGTACCGTGGATCCCGGCCCCACGAGGGCCGTCGAATCCGGTGCCTGACAGCTCCCCAGTACGCTCTGTGGTTGAGCCTGCTGTTCCCTGCACGCCGGAGATGTTACCAACGGCGAGGGCTCTCAGTGCCATGACAGAGTCAGTGCTGCCTGACCCGGGCACCGCCGGTACGGGTAATACAGTCTCTTCAAGGGACTGTCCCCTGTCAGTACAGCAGAGCGGCACCGTTCATGATCACGGTCCCGCAGACACTCCAAGTCCTGTCGGCACGCCGGACACCACTGGCAGTCCCGGTGCTGTTTTCCTCGGTACTGGTCACACTCGCTGCACCGGTCGGTATCCCGTTCGCCGACCCGCTATCGGCACCGTTCCGACATCTGGCACCGGGGCAGGTACCTTGACTCCTGTAGCTCTTCTCCGAGCCTCGAGATCTCGGTCGACCTCCCGACACCGTTCTGGTTGCGGGTCTGGATCTCGTTCCAGGTACCGATACGCCTCCCGATGCCGGTCCCCGGTGCCGAGTTGGGCAAGGTCCGAGTGAGTCAGAGACTCGGCCCGTGCCTTCTTTCGTACCTCCATGGCCGTCCGGACACGCATCCGTGTCATCCCATATGCGCAGATTTTATGCTCAGGACCACGATCCTGAACTGATGGCCAGCGGGCGCCAGCCCCGAAGCAGAAAGAGCCTTGGCGAATGCAAGGTGTACTCTGCAGGGGCCCTGCACCTCTGGGTAGCAAAGCAACAAGCCTTGCTTAGCTGCGATAATTATAGCACCTGGGTGGAGGAGTTTCTCCCTCGAACCTCCCACCTGGAGTTCGCTGCTGTCTTGGAGGACGGGGGAAAGAATTTACCCTTTGTTGGTAAAGGCATCTTCGCGGCAGAGACAGCCCCAGACTGCGAAGCCTGCTGGACATTAGGGTCCTAATGCGTCTCAGCATGTATACGCCAGCGACCAAACGCAGGCCTTTATGGCCCCAGCCGCCATACTCTGTGCCTAGCCAGAGGCAGAACTCTGGAGAACGGCAAGGCCAAGGTGGTCGCAGACAAAAGTCAGGCCCCCTAAAAAGCCAAAGTCAAGGTCCCTCGCAATTACCACTGGGACAAAAGACGGACCTTCCAAGGTTCGCCGGAGGGCGGTGTACCAGTCGCAGGACGGGATCCTGATCCCGCTTTCTCCTGGCATGGCCCCAGTTACTTTCAGATCGCTGGGTCCTGCGCACGATGGAGCATAGGTACCACCTTTAATTGCTCCAGCCCTGTCCCCCTTCAGCGGACGAAAGGGGCTAGGGGTTTTACTCCCGTTATGCCCTAGTCCCCCACTCGAACACAGGTCTCAGACCTCCCTGGTCCTGCATGGACTCAACCGGTTTGGGATAAGGTTGAAGTTCTGCATGGTATCCCTGGGAACCATTATTCCATCCTTGCCTCCTGGGGGCTACTATGCCGCCCTGGATAGGAAGGGACGCGTACTTTCGCAATGCCATCTTCCCTCTGCACGGGAGATGCCTCCGCTTTATAGCCAGCGGTGAATACTCCCGGTTTACGGCCATAGTCGCCGCCTACCGTAGCTATGTCGGATATGCGTTTTTCCGTATTGGGACGATTCGCTTATCCGAGGAGACTCTGAGACACAAA
This sequence comes from Gopherus evgoodei, assembly GCF_007399415.2. Taxonomy (NCBI): domain Eukaryota; kingdom Metazoa; phylum Chordata; order Testudines; family Testudinidae; genus Gopherus; species Gopherus evgoodei. Next base: position 17,758,585 of record NC_044337.1, on the reverse strand, counting down.
CCACTCAGCCCGTGGGCATCGTCACGGTCTTATTCACAGCTCAAGGCCTGATGATTACTATAGAGCAATCCACTCTGGTTCCCACGCAGAGGTTGGGCTTCCTAGGGGCGATCTTGGTCTCCTACCTAGCCGGAGCCTGCTTATCACAACTGCGGTTTTAGGCGATGGCAACAATCATCTGAGGTCTGAAGGCTTTCCCAACGACCTCAGCTCGTTCTTGTCTCAGTCTCCTGGGTCCATGGTTGCCTGCAAGTTTGTAACCAAACACGCCAAGCTCCGCCTCCGTCCTCTCCAAGTCCGGCCCACCTCGGCGTACCGCTTGGACAGGGAGCCAGTGGTCATGGTAGTCACCGTTCCCTCGAACGCCTTAGGCTCCCTAGAGTGGTGGCTAACTCCCTCCTTGGTGTGGACAGGGATGCGGTTTCATCCGCCCCAGCCCTCACTGCCCCTGACGGCGGACGCATCATCTCTCTGCTCGAGTGCTCATGGTCACCTCCGAGCTTAAGGCCTTCGGTCTTCTAGGGAGCTGGCATTCCTCATTAATGCCCCAAAAATGAGAGTAGTCCGCCTGGCATGCCAGGGGTTCCAGCGGCAGCTGTGAGGCCGTTGTATCTCGGTGTTTACAGCCAACTCAATGGCCAGGTGCTTCATAAGTATTCAGGGGGGACATAGTCCTTCCCCCTTTTTTGTCAGGAGGCCATCCATTTCCGGGTCTTTTGCATGGCCCACTCGATGGAGCTGGCGACGTCCTTTCTCCCAGGCGTTCGGAACGTCTTAACTCTTTGACTCAGCAGGTTTTTCCTGTCTTACGAGTGATCACTCTGCCCCATGTGAGGCGTCCCGCTTTCCGGAAGTGGAGATGGTTCCTCACACAGACCTGTTCGCTCATCGCGAGAGCAGGAAATGCCAGGTGTTCTGCTCCTTCCAAGGTCTCTCCTCGGAATCGATCTTGGACGCATTCCTGATGCCGTGGAACGGCCAACTGCATTATGCCTTCCCACTGTTCCCACTGGTTCGTTACGTCCTGCTCAAACTCCGCAGGGGCAGAGCGTGCATCATCATGATCACTCCAGAGTGGTCCAGGCAGCACTGACATACCACGTTGCTCGGCCTGTCAGCCCAGACCTCATCACTCAGGGCAATGACAGGCTTCGCCACTCGGACCTGCAGCCTCTTCGCCTCACGGTGGCTCCTGCGTACCTGAGTCGGGGTGACAGGCAGCCTTCCACCTGGTCAACGTACCGAGCCAGGTGGAAGCGTTTCCTTTACAGCTGCAGTACGCTCGATCTTGCTCCTGCTGAGGTCTCGATCCCCTCTATTTGGCCTGCCTCTGGCCTTCAGTGGCAGGATCTGGCGGTATCATCGCTGAGGATACTCTCAGCAGCCATCCCTACCTTCCAGCAGGCTAAGATGGACGTTCAGTGTCCCACGCTCTATGGGTTCGAGGTCCCTCAAGGGCTTGGAGCGCTTGCACCCTCGGGTGCGCCGCCCAGCCCCGCCCTGGGACCTCAACCTAGTCTTGGCCAGACGGGTCTCTGAGATCAGAGCTCTTACGAAGGTTCCACAAAGACAAGGTGCAGTTATGACCGCACCCGGCTTTCCTCCCTAAAGTGTTTTGGCCTTTCATGTTACCCACAGCTCAACGCAATGGGCATAACCGTTGCACTCCTTGGACATCTGTGGAGTGCTCGCATTATATTGTGCTGACAGAATCATTGCCTACGGCGCCCCAGCTCTGCCCCGGTAGCGGGCCAAAGGGAGGGCTTGCTTGTTTTCCTCTCAGAGGATCTCATCTTGGGTGATGGCGGACATCCCCACTTGTTATGATTTGGCTCATAGTTCCCCAAGCCACATCACCGTGCATTCTACCAGGGCTCAGGCTTCATCTGCCGCCTTGCTGGCTCGTGTTTCTACCCACGAGACCTGTCGCGAAGCTCCATTGGTCCTCGGTCCTTACCTTTGCTTCGCAGTATGCCCTGGTTCAGCAGTCAAGAGAGGCTGTAGCCTCTGGCTCGGCAGTTTTATTCTGCCACATTTCACTCCGACCCCACCGCCTTTGTAAGGCTTGGGATTCACCTAACTGGAATGGATATGAGCAATCACTCGAAGAAGAAAAGACGGTTACTCACCTTTGTAACTGTTGTTCTTCGAGATGTGTTGCTCATATCCATTCCGCACCCGCCCTCCTTCCCCACTGTCGGAGTAGCCGGCAAGAAGGAACTGAGGAGCGGGTGGGCCGGCAGGAGTATATATGGAGCGCCATGGTGGCGCCACTCTAGGGGGCGACCTGCCGGCCCACTGAGTTGCTAGGGTAAAAGTTTTCCGACGAATGTGCACGCGCGGCGCGTACACCTAACTGGAATGGATATGAGCAACACATCTCGAAGAACAACAGTTACAAAGGTGAGTAACCGTCTTCTCCGATACATCTGTTGATCTATAAGGTGCCACAGGACTCTTTTTTTTGCTGCTTTTTTACAGATCCAGACTAACACGGCTCCCCCCTGATACTTGACACTGTGGAGTTTAAGGGTATGGCTACATGGCAGCTCTTTGAAGTTTCGAGTGTGGTCGCAGTGCCAGCGCTGGGAGAGAGCTCTCCCAGCGCTGCACGTACTCCACATCCTCTACAGGAGTAGCTTGCAGCGCTGGGAGCCGCGCTCCCAGCGCTGGGGCACTGTTTACACTGACGCTTTACAGCGCTGTATCTTGCAGCGCTCGGGGGTGTTTTTTTCACACCCCAGAGCGCGGAAGTTGCAGCGCTGTAAAGCGCCAGTGTAGCCATGGCCTAAGATATTGTGACCAGAGAGCTCAGTCAGGACCCTCAGCAAAATTACTGCTTTCTCTGGAATTCAGTCATTCAGGGTCACAACTTTCACTCAGGAGAGAGCTTCAAAAAGGATGTCTCTCTGCTGCATTCATTAGCAGCGTTTCCTGTCTAGTGTTTTTCCTTTCTTCATACACTGCTTATCCAGGAACCGGGACTATTTCCTGCTATGCATTTGTCCAGCACTTAGCATAATGGGGTCCCAGTCCTGACTGGGGTCTCTAGATGATGGTGCAATACAAATAATAAGGGACAGACTGAACACAAATAGGTAAACCTGATGATTTTTATTAAGACTTGACAGTTAAACGTGCTAAACCATTTTCAATTGACTCGTGGTTCTTCTCGGCTTCTCTGCCTTGATTTAGGCAATTTGCTCGTGCGGTGGTGGTAGTTTGTATTGTGGGAGTGCTCATGTTCAGGGCCCCTGTTGTGCTGGGAGCTGTACAAATGCCTGGTAATAGATGGTCTTTGGGGGGAATAGACTTAAGGAGAGTGTCAAAAGCAGCCAGTAGGCAGCAGGAATTGCAATACTCTTGGTGTTAATTGTGCAGCAAAGATTCTGAGGATTTTTAATCCCTTGTTGGCACCTGCGTTTAAGGCCTGCTTTAATTGAAATCGACAGCAAGAGTAGGGTGACCAGATGTCCCGATTTTATATGGACAGTTCTGATATTTGGTGTTTTGTCTTATATAGGCACCTATTACCCCCCACCCTCTGTCCCAATTTTTCATATTTGCTGTCTGGTCACCCTGAGCAAGAAGCCACTAGTTTTGCCACTCAAGTAAATTGCTTTCTTTATTTGTAATGCATTTTTTTGTTCGGAGTGCTTACTATGGCATGGGTGAAGTGACTGGTCATCAGACCACTCCTAAGGGCCCAAGCAGGAAAGGTGCATTATCGATTCCTCCTGGATAACGGTGCCTGGCTGGCAAAAGGTGAAATAGATGGTCTGCCCAAACTAGGCTTAGTAGGGTTCTAGCATGAATAGAGATTTTTCCCCTAGCACCACCCTTGAAAACTACTGCTAAATACCATCTTGAGTGGTGGTGTGGTGATATAGGCATGGACCTCACACACTAGTCTTTCTCCACATTGATTATGGTTGAATCCTCCTAGCCACCATTGTATTTAGATTGTATACATTCCCTGCCCCATAGAGCTTACATACTGTTGGAGTATTAGTAGTTAGAACTGTAACATACGTGTATATAATAAGAAGCTCTTTGATAGCATTTTTTACTGGCAGATCTCCAAGTGTTGTTCAAAGGAGGTCAATATCATAGCCCCCATTGTAAAGATGAGGAAACCGAGGCACACAGCAGTGACATGAATTGCTTAAGGTCACCCAGCAGGCTAGTAGCCGAGTCCGGAATAGAACCAGGTTGTGATAGTCACAATCCATTGCTTTATTTACTAGGCCACTCTCTCTCTCTCTCTCTCTCTCTCTCTCTCTCTCTCAGGAGAAAGGGACTGTGTTCCCAGATTTTGGCCTCAAGCTGCTGCCATGATACCACATGACAAATAACAAACTAGTGCTAAACACAGTGGCTCTCACAGTTTCAACCACAGCGTGACCACAGGCTAGAAGCTGGTGTGTCTAATCTAATCTTGATTGGACAAATTATGGGTTAGACTCAGTCAATGTGATATGTATGAGTCAAACTTTCCGATGTGCTGGTTGTGAATTTGAATATTTCCCTTCATTTGATGGTCGTAGTAAGTGTGTGTGCAAGTCTGTCTCTGATTGCTGCATTGAGAAGGTCAGACACACTAAGCATGCGCTGACAAATATAACATTTATCTATTGATGGATTTTATTTGTTTTCACTAGCTAGCTGCATCCTTTATTTCACTGGCAGAGCCAAGAGCGATTTCATTCAGGCCTTGGCTAATGAGCAAAAGATCTGATATGATCAGCCTAGTCATTTAAAAAAACACAATTATGGGAAATGTTTGTGCGGGACTCAAACCCTCTCAGCAAACAGCCCTGCATATAGAAACTCAGACATGAAAAGAAGCTGGTCTAGATTCATGACTTGCTGAATTTAAATGTCCAGTTTGACACAGGAAATATGGCTGAACATTATCAATGGGCAGGAGGCCACTGAGGGCTGCTGGAGCATCTTGTCACTCTGAGAGCACTGATGAGGCGAGACTTCCAGCCCCTCCGAGGGAAAAGATGTCAGCTTTATAATAGGAGGAGACAGATGTTGTGGAATTTAGGAGGATCTGTCCGAGCAAGATGGGCTGGAAGAAATCCTCTGACAGCAAGTGAATCTCCTCTGGGATGCAGAATGGACAAGCAGGCATCCAAACCCAACGCGCAGCTACTCTGACGTCTGCAGTCACAGGAGAGTACAAAGGGACATGTTCTCCTTCTACCTTTCCCTGGCCTCATCCTCTCCTGGACGTCCCTTTCAAGGGAGCTGGATGATTAAGCCATTCTCTCTTTTGCTCTCCCCCAGCTCTTCATGTATTTGCATCAGAGGAGGGCGTTCTGCTTTAGATGGGGAAAAAGAGATGTCCATTTCCTTTGTGGCTAATGTGATGCAGTGTGATCACAGGGTTTCTTTGCTGTTTGATTTAAAGGCAGATTTTTTACATAAATGAAGCCCATAAGGGTCAGATTGCAGGATTGGGGCCATATTTTTAAAACTTAATGGGCCAAATTAAGCCCTTGCATAAATGGGTGTGACTCCACTTGGCCAGTATATGAGAAGCATTTTCTCCGTGGGCTCCTCAAGTCCAGAGAGGAGGAGGATGTATTTTTTTCTCAGCAAGCAGGAATTATCCAAAAATGTTCCTGCTTTAGTTTAGGGAATTGGGAACAGGTGAGGAGCTACGACCTCTTGGATTGGCTTGTACAAGTAGGAAGTGAATCTCAAAGATCTGTTTTCGGGTCCCAGCTCTTCCACTCGCTCTAAATGCCATGCCCAAGGTCACATAGGCAGTCTCTCCATGCTGATCTGTAACAAACTGTGTTTGTATTGCCTCCAGCACAATGGAGCTCTGTTCTCAGTTGGGGCATTTTGATGCTATCATAATACAATCAGTAAGATACAAATACACACCTTCTGTTGTGATTTGGCGGCCACCCCTGCTGCCCTAGGGCATCAGTAGCATGTTTTACCATTGACTTAAGTGGGAGGATGATTGGGCCCTGTCTATTTGTTTGATCCTGCTCAAAGTTTTGCAGGTCACCTTTTTTAGCTGCTTTTTCTTAAACAATATGCCCTTACCTTTAACTGACAAGAAGGGAAATGTTTTCAGACACTTCATTTATTTTAAGTTGACTTCAGCTCCCAGAAGGAAGGCCCACAGTTAGCTGCATGGTCTCCAGTGGGATAAAGATTGGGACTGTCAGTGACGCTGAGGTGCATGTGTTTTGAATGCCATTAATTAACTGGAGTTCCATTCCCAGGTAGCTGTTTCCCTCATTAAAAAGGAGAAAAATGCTACCTCCAGACAGCACAGTGGAGAGATCCAGAAGCCTTCCGGTCTCCTCGTCAGAGAGTGGTACTCTCTCAGCTGGGACTTGGTTTGCAGTATCGTCATGTATTATTCAGCTGAAATAATACATATTATAACACTGCAATTGTACAGGGCAAGGGAGAGTAATTCCAAGGAAATCTCCAGCCACAGAATATTAATATTGAAAGCATGAATAAATTCCTGGGGCGGGGAGTGTGTGTGTGTGTGTGTGTGTGTGTGTGTGTGTGTGTGTGTGTGTGTGTGTGTGTGTGTGTGTGTGAGAAACACTCTTATTAGATTTTCTTTCTTAACAGAGGAAGATAAATCCCCTCCAAATGAAATGGTTAACAAACACCTAGCACTGTTTTTCAGTGCAGTGAAACTATTCAGGAGTTTGGCAGCCTCTGTATACCCTTAATGGGGGAAATCGGTGATTTGTGTTCGTATGTTATTTCTAACTACAAGCTCAGGTATAGAAGCTAAAATTTACCCTCTGATGCTTCCAGATTAACACGCCAAAGTCCTGGGGGAAAAAAACAAAACAGACCTGGAAGGTCAAAGTCTGAATCAAAATATATGAGAGCTTCCACTTTTGGGTGACTCTTTTAACTGAGAGTCTGGGTTCTTGATTTTAAATGCTGTTTATGTCTGCGATACAATAAATAATTAACCAGCTAGCAGAGCTGCAGATTTCTTTAATTGGCAATAGAAATTGACTTTTTTGTTTGGGAGGGAGGGATGTGGAGGGGAACTTGGTGCTTAATCTTCTTAATAGCATTCGCCTTTGATTGTGATATTTTAAATGTTAAGTGTCTCTAAGAAGAAAAAAGCATAAATTAATTGAAGTAAGGCTTATTACACTAATTGGTATTAAAAAAAACCCTGTGCTTTGTTTGTTTAAAGTTGGTGTTTTTTAGATAGAATTAAATTTCCATATTTCCAGCAATTAGGCACTTGTCTTAAGGTCTAAAATGTTACTAGAAAAGCCCCTTTCTTTAACTGAGTAAATAAAATTTAGCTCTTGGGCTTTACCTAGCTGTTTCTATGGAAACCAGTTTTTAGTACCAAGTAGGCTGCTTTAAATCCTTATCGCTCCAAATACGGTCACATACCGGCTCACGGGAGAGTGGCAATAAAACTCAACCAAACGGTTAACTTTCCAATTGGTTACTGCTCACGAGTTACTGGTCTCAATGAAGGAGTAACGAAGTGAAATGTGTTGCCCTGTGTCACACCCTAGGTCACACTAGAGGATCTAATGGTCCCTTCTGGTCTTCATCAGTTGAGAGAGTTTAACAAGCTGTGAGTTTATCATGATGCATCATTATTGTCATTAGATCCTATGTAATCATTATGTATCGTTAGGGTTGGGGTCCCCCTCCTCATTTTAGTAGCATTTTAATGTTTCGTAGACATGAGCTAGTGATGGTACAGGCATAACTCAGGCAGGTGAAACATGAGCAGTACAGCTCTGCCTATGTCCTTCATTTTTGGCCAGCATAACCCACAGCTCTTCCAATGAGCGAAAGGAATAACCCCACCAGTTGGCAGCTGTAGTAGGCTCTTACCGTCTGTGTGGACCAACTGCTAGAGGGAAGGAACATATATTTTATGTTCCTGGTGCGTTTGGATTGCCGCAAATGCCATTCACATACCCGAACCTCAGCAATAACTGAGATGTACTGAATTCAGGTGAACTCTTACGAGAGCGTGTTAAAGAGTGCAGAGTGACCTTATACACCTGCATAGGACCCTAGCAAAGGCTACCATTAGCACTCCCTGCACACAAGGAGGGTGAATTGGATAATGAGTCCCCAGTAGCTATATGGCACCAAAAGTGAGAGCCAGCATGGGTGGGGAATGGGGATGTGTCCAGAACCCCACTAAACTTGAGAGCCTGCTGGTGCTGGAAGGAGCACATACAGTTTAATTTCTGAAGGCCCATGTACAATCTATACCAGGGGTAGGCCACTTATGGCACTCGTGCCGAAGGCGGCACGCAAGCTCATTTTCAGCGGCACTCACACTGCCCGGGTCCTGGTCACTGGTCTGAGGGGCTCTGCATTTTAATTTAAGTTTAAATGAAGCTTCTTAAACATTTTAAAAACCTTATTTATTTTACATACAACAATAGCTTAGTTATATATTATAGACTTATAGAAAGAGACCTTCTAAAAACGTTAAAATGTATTACTGGCGTGCGAAACCTTAAATCAGAGTGAATAAATGAAGACTCGGCACACCACTTCTGAAAGGTTGCCGACCCCTGGTCTATACTAACCTCTATACCTCCAACCACAGTTTTGACTACAGTATGAATATATTGGCCAATTGGATCTGGCATTTGACTAGCAGTCAGGAGTGCGGGGTTCTATCCTGACCTCTGTCGCTGACCTGCTGTATGATCCTGAGCAGGTCATTTCACAGCTCTGTACCTCAGTTTTCCCCATCTGCAAAAAGGGAGTCATGATCATTTATCAAGTTCTTTAAGATCTACCGTTGAAAAGCACTGGCTGGATCTGATCCAAAGCCCACTGAAGTCAGTGAAAAGGTTCCCCCTGACTGCAGTGAGCAATGGCTCATACTCTGTAAGAACTGAGCGATACCTGTTGTTCAGCTTTGGATTCCAGGTCAGCTGTAATTGTTTAAGAAAATGACAAGCCAAAAAAGCCTCCCTGTGCTATTGAAAGTATTATTAAAGCATAATTATATGATTAGTATTGGGTAATAGAACATCTCTCTCTCTCTGGCCGTTAAGGCCAAAGGATAAGTGTTTTCATTTTATTTTCAGCTGTACAACTTTTAGAGATGACAGCAGCATGCTCATCGAAGCAGAAAAGGCCTAGTGGAATGCACATCATCTTTATTCAAACCTCGACATTATTTTATGCAGTATTGTAATCAGGGTATGCAGCAAATCCCTGGGTCTGTCCCCGGGGCTGAAGGGAGCATAGAGGGTCACTGTCCGATTGGATGGCTGAAGATGGGCGGCCTTTCTGCTTTCTTTGCTAGTGTGTCAAAAGATCATTTCACTTAAGCAATTAGCATCCTGATGAAAGGTTGGAAATAAAATGACACCGAATCAATCAGAGTATTGCTTTGAGTTTGCTAGTTTGCATTAGTGCTGGAGACTGTCGTATGCAGCCTGAATCGTTCAGTCGTCAGTGAGTATGCCAGTCTCATTTTAACCTTATCCTGTTCATATCCATTATGTTACATCCCGCCTCTTCCCTGTCTCCTGCCCGCTCTTTATTACTAAGGATATTTGCATGACAATAGGATCACATTCCTTAAGACAGTTCATCTGTTTTATTCCCCGTAATCTTCTGTTTATGAAATCCCATTCAGTTGCTGTGGAAAGTTACTCTCACAAAGAGGGGGTTGTGATCGGAGGTGGGTAAATAAACAGCAGCTGAACTCTTTAAGGCAAACTTCCATCTGTGTTTGCATACCAAGGTCACTTGCGGTAATGAGGGCAGAAAATATGCTATGAATCTCATGTCAGGATCATAAGAGAAGGACCGGGGTCCTCACAAGGTCCGTGTTGGCCAACACTATAGTATCGGAGATGCTTCAGCTATTTCCTGTGATGAGCACAGGGAATTGCTGCTCCATTTTACATAAGGTTATTGCTGGTAAATGCAGCTCCCATCTTGATGGGCCAATGGCTTCCCCCTAAACAACCACCACCTTCTGCCATCACCTGCCTCCCGGTGCTTTGGGATCATTGATGTGACCCACTTCTGTGGGCCACGAAGCCAAAGGATGGGTCCCTGAGAGCTGATTGCTAAGTCAGTCATGAGGGAAAGTGGTTAGAGAACCCAGTCTCTGCCGTGACTCACTAATGGCATAGTCCAGCCAGACCGCTCATGGGAAGTGGCTTTTGGGGCGATGCCTGCACAATGCAAGGTCCCTGGAATGGCCTGTGGGGCCCCTGTGACTGCCCAAGAGCCCTTTTCTGGGTAAATGAGCAACTCGACTCATTTTAGTGATAGGGAAATAATGCAGAGCCCTGTTCCCCAGCAGCCATCACTTGAACTCCGTTAAACAGAAAAAGTACCTGGTCTGCTTCTGATTTCCCTTACGCTGGTGTAAATTAGGAGTAACTGCTAAAATCAGTAGGGCTCATTCTCCCTCACACAGTGGTGTAAATCAGAACTCAACCCATAGTGTCGGGAGGTGCTAGGTGCTGTACAAACATATAACAAGGAGGCAATCCCTCCCTCAAAGAGCTCACAGTTTGAGACTATAGACAACAAGTAGGTAGTGGGAATGGGACAGGGGGAGCACGAGGAATAATGAAATGATACCAGTCTGCAAGAAAAACAGCCGTTGCAGCAAACCAGCTGCCTAACCATGGTCAGTGGAGCCATGCAGATTTACACCAGCTGCGATAACAACTGGGCCCATAGTGTAGTCACTGTCATGTCACTAGTTTATACGTTTCTGGACAATGTAAAGCAATGCTTGGTGCACGGCCTCTATCACTGCGGGGGAGAATCAGAAAGGGGGCAATCGTTTTTATTTTTAGAACTGTAGTCTGCTGAAATAGTAATAGTCATCTGCTCCCTTTCCCTTGTTTTGCTGTTTTTGGAGTTGTATGGAATTCAGATTCTTGAGCTCTTCGTGCCAGGGCTCTTTCTAATCCTTATTTGCTGTAATCAACTTGTACCGGCCAGGTTAGTGTGTGTGTAGGGTTTTATGTGTGTGCATTTTAGGTTTTTATGTACGTGTGTGTGTGTGTATGCCTGGCTTCAGGGATGGTTATTGCGTAGTTGTGGATATTGGCATATGGGGTTCAAAGATAGCACCAATGACAATACAAACACTCCACTAGACAATGGGGTCTGTTCCTCCTCCCCCGCCCCTGTGGCTACACAGAACCTGTCATCTGATTGTTTCAGCAAACTGATGTCTCAGCGTCCTGGGGGATGCAGAATGAGCTGATGTGGTCTTCAGTGAAGCACTGGACTTGACTGATCTGCTGCTGCTTAGCGTATGTCACAGTGGAATCAGAGGGGTGGCTGCAGCACATACAAGCATGGGCTAGCTAGCTCCTGCTGAAGTCTGTGCTGCTAGGGCTTCACTACTACTGCTGTCTGAGCTAGCTAGACTAAAGTGAGCTCGTACGTCTACACATGCTGCAACCACACCTACAACTGCAGTGTAGGCATAACCTTAGTCAGTGACGAGGCCAAGCCCAAGCCCTGGAGGAGAATACTCCCAATTTGGAACAATTCAGAACTGTGTGGCTGCCCCTTCCTATACATGGTGTGGGCAAAGCCATGGATCTGATCCAGACCTCATGTCTCAAGCCAATCCACCCAATGCTCCATTGAAACCTACTAAACAATCTGTGACTATCTAATACAAGAATATGCCTGTTAAATGGAGCCCCAGAGTACTTTTCATGGGGCTTTTTGGAATAATTTCCAGGGGGTTTTTTCTACATAGCTTTTCCCCATCAGAGCTGTATTTCCCCATGGTTATCTTATCAGCACCCAATTTTAGAACAGTCTCTGTGCAACACATGGGGCCCCCTATATATAGTAAATGCAAATTTATGAATGACTAAACTCAAGTGATGAGATGCTCTGAAGTTAAAAATCCGATAATGAATATGCTCATTGTAACCCCAGAGCTGTGCACTTAAAAGGTCACAGTTTTATTTAACTCACTTCTGTGTTTTTATTTGAAGATTGTCCTGAAGTGCGGTATCAATTACACATTCATTACGCTTCACGATACAATGCCGTACAAGAGGAGCTTACACAGCAGTTCTCAGGCAAATGTATCCCAAGGCACTTAATGAAAACAGAGTGCTAGAAACGCAGAAGTGCTCTTCAGAGAGAGTAAAGACACAGAAGGAAAAGATAAGGGGTAGGAAAGTAGTTATGTAAATCTGTAGACTCTTTCAGACCTTCAGTGAGAGCGAATATTTGAGGCTCATGGTCTATGGTCAGGAGGACTACCTCTTGCAGGTTGGGTTTAACTCAGTGGTCCCCAACCTTTTCGTCTGGTGGGTGCCAGACGAAGGACTGTGGTGGCGGTCGAGCATCCGCTGAAATGCTGCTGAAATTCGGCGGCATTTCGACGGCGACGCCTCTTAATGACGTCACTTGTCAGTGGCAAGCAACGTCATCCAGAGGCGTTGCCGCCGAAATTCAGTGGATGCTTGACCGCCGGCCAGGATGCGGGCACATTAAGGCCATGTCTACATCTAAAATTTTGCAGCGCTGGTTGTTACAGCTGTATTAGTACAGCTGTATAGGGCCAGCGCTGCAGAGTGGCCACACTTACAGCAACCAGCGCTGCAAGTGGTGTTAGATGTGGCCACACTGCAGCGCTGTTGGGCGGCTTCAAGGGGGGTTCCGGGACCGAGAGAGCAAACCGGGAAAGGAAACCAGCTTCGCCGCAGTTTGCTCTCTCGGTCCCGGAGCCAGCCAGCAAACCGCAGGGAAGGAGACCTGCTTGCTCGGGGTTCCGGGACCGAGAGAGCAAACCGGGAACGCCGCGGTTTGCTCTCTCGGTCCCGGAGCCAGCCAGCAAACCGCGGGGAAGGAGACCTGCTTGCTCGGGGTTCCGGGACCGAGAGAGCAAACCGGGAACGCCGCGGTTTGCTCTCTCGGTCCCGGAGCCAGCCAGCAAACCGCGGGGAAGGAGACCTGCTTGCTCGGGGTTCCGGGACCGAGAGAGCAAACCGGGAACGCCGCGGTTTGCTCTCTCGGTCCCGGAGCCAGCCAGCAAACCGCGGGGAAGGAGACCTGCTTGCTCGGGGTTCCGGGACCGAGAGAGCAAACCGGGAACGCCGCGGTTTGCTCTCTCGGTCCCGGAGCCAGCCAGCAAACCGCGGGGAAGGAGACCTGCTTGCTCGGGGTTCCGGGACCGAGAGAGCAAACCGGGAACGCCGCGGTTTGCTCTCTCGGTCCCGGAGCCAGCCAGCAAACCGCGGGGAAGGAGACCTGCTTGCTCGGGGTTCCGGGACCGAGAGAGCAAACCGCGGCGAAGCTGGTTTCCTTTCCCGGTTTGCTCTCTCGGTCCCGGAACCCCGAGCAAGCAGGTCTCCTTCCCCGCGGTTTGCTGGCTGGCTCCGGGACCGAGAGAGCAAACCGCGGCGTTCCCGGTTTGCTCTCTCGGTCCCGGAACCCCGAGCAAGCAGGTCTCCTTCCCTGCGGTTTGCTGGCTGGCTCCGGGACCGAGAGAGCAAACCGGGAAAGGAAACCAGCTTGATTACCAGAGGCTTCCTCCTTCCACGGAGGTCAAGAAAAGCGCTGGTGAGTGTCTACATTGCATTACCAGCGCTGGATCACCAGCGCTGGATCCTCTACACCCGAGACAAAACGGGAGTACGGCCAGCGCTGCAAACAGGGAGTTGCAGCGCTGGTGATGCCCTGCAGATGTGGACACTCTCAAAGTTGCAGCGCTGTAACTCCCTCACCAGCGCTGCAACTTTCTGATGTAGACAAGCCCTAAGATGCCCCTGTGGGCGCCATGGCGCCCATGGGCACTGCATTGGGGACCCCTGGTTTAACTGATTGCCATATTTGGGGTCTGGAAGGAATTGTCCCTCGGGACAGATGGACAGAGACACTGGGGTTCTTTTGCTTTCTTCTGTAACATGGGACATGGGTCACTAGTAGATTTAAACTAGTGTAAATGAGTGGATTCTCTGTAACTTGAAGTTTTTAAATCCTGATCTGAGGGCTTCAGTAACTCAGCCGGAGGTTAGGGGTTATTACTGGAGTGGTGCGTGGATGTGAAGTCTATGTAGGAGCTGTTATGGGAATAACATTTTGTAGGATGTCTGTCTTTTAATTTGTGTAATCTGTGGGCATAAACCTGGTTGAGCCTCCTGTTCTAATATTTCATTAAAAATTCTTAGATAAGGTTTGGAAAGCACTTAGTCTCGGATAACGAGGAGTCTGGTGGTTATGATTCTATGACACCTTAAAGGCTAACAGATTTATTTCAGCATAAGCTTTCGTGGGTGAAAAACCCCACTTCTTCAGATGCATGGAGTGAAAATTACAGATTGAGGCATTACAAGTGGAGAACCAGTGTTAACAAGGCCAATTCAATCAGCATGGATGTGGTCCACTCCCAGTAATTGATGAGGTGGTGTCAATACCAAGAGTTTTTTTTTGCTTTTGCATTTGTAGTGAGCCAGCCACTCTCAGTCCCTATTCAAGCCCAAATTAATGGTGTTAAATTTGCAAATGAATTGTAGCTCTGCAGTTTCTCTTTGAAGTCTGTTAGTGAAGTTTTGGTTGTTTGAAAAGTAGCCCTACTTCAACAAACAAACAATCTGTTATCGAATGCCCAGGGAGATTGAAGTGTTCTCCTGCTGGCTTTTGTGTGTTACCATTCCTGATGTCTGATTTGTGTCCATTTATTCTTTTACCTAGAGACTGTTCGGTTTGGCCAATGTACATGGCAGAGGGGCACTGCTGGCACGTGATGGCATATATCACATTGGTAGATGTGCAGGTGAATGAGCCCCTGATGGTGTGGCTGATGTGGTTAGGTCCTCTGATGGTGTCGCTAGAGTAGATATGGGGACAGAGTTGGCAACGGGGTTTGTTACAGGAATTGGTTCTTGGGTTAGTGTTTCTGTGGTGTGGTGAGTAGTTGCTGGTGAGTATTTGCTTCAGGTTGGGGGGCTGTCTGTAAGCGAGGACTGGCCTGCCTCCCAATGTCTGTGTGAGTGAGGGATTGTTTTCAAGGATAGGTTGTAGATCATTGATGATGTGCAGGAGAGGTTTTAGTTGGGGGCTGTACGTGATGGCCAGTGGTGGTCTGTTGTTTTTTTTTCTTTGTTGGGCCTGTCCTGTAGTAGGTGACTTCTGGGTACTTGCTGCCACCACCCAAAAAATTAGAGTGTTTTGGGGCACTCTGGTCCCCCTGAAAAACCTTCCCTGGGGACCCCAAGACCCAAATCCCTTGAGTCTCACAACAAAGGGAAATAATCCTTTTTCCCTTCCCCCCTCCAGGTGCTCCTGGAGAGATACACAGACACAAGCTCTGTGAAACTACACAGAGTGACTCCCCCTCTCTGTTCCCAGTCCTGGAAACAAAAAGTACTTTCCTATTCACCCAGAGGGAATGCAAAATCAGGCTAGCAAATTCAACACACACACAGATCTCCCCCCTGATTTCTTCCTCCCACCAATTCCCTGGTGAGTACAGACTCAATTTTCCTGAAATTTCCCAGTAAAGAAAACTTCAACAGGTCTTAAAAGAAAGCTTTATATAAAAAGAAAGAAAAATACATACAAATGGTCTCTCTGTATTAAGGTGATGAAATACAGAGTCAATTGCTTAAAAGAATATTGAATAAACAGCCTTATTCAAAAAGAATACAAATCAAAGCACTCCAGCACTTATATTCATGCAAATACCAAAGAAAAGAAACCATATAACTTACTATCTGATCTCTTTGTCCTTACACTTAGAAACAGAAGATTAGAAAACAGAACTACTTCTCCAAAGCTCAGAGAAAGCAGGCAGACAGAAAACAAAGACCCAGACACAAACATCCCTCCACCCAAAGTTGAAAAAATCCGGTTTCCTGATTGGTCCTCTGGTCAGGTGCTTCAGGTGAACGAGACATTAACCCTTAGCTATCTGTTTATGACAGGGCTGTCTGTAAGCGAGGACTGGCCTGCTTCCCAAGATCTGTGTGAGTGAGGGATTGTTTTCAAGGATAGGTTGTAGATCATTGATGATGTGCAGGAGAGGTTTTAGTTGGGGGCTGTACGTGATGGCCAGTGGTGGTCTGTTGTTTTTTTTTCTTTGTTGGGCCTGTCCTGTAGTAGGTGACTTCTGGGTACCTGTCTCGCTCTGTCAATCTGTTTCCTCACTTCCCCAGGTAGGTACTGTAGTTTTAAGAATGCTTGATAAAGATCTTGTAGGTGTTTGTCTCTGTCTGAGGGATTGGAGCAAATTCTTTTGTATCTTAGGGCTTGGATGTAGACAATGGATCATGGGATGTGTCCTGGATGGAAGCTGGAGGCATGTAGGTAAGTATAACCGTCAGTAGGTTTCTGGTATAGGGCGATGGTTATGTGACCATCACTTATTTGCACTGTAGTGTCCAGGAAGTGGATCTCTTGTGTGGACTGGTCCAGGCTGAGGTTGATGGTGGGGTGGAAATTGTTAAAATCCAGGTGGAATTCTTCAAGGGCCTCCTTCCTATGGGTCCAAATGATGAAGATGTCATCAATGTAGTGCAAGGAGAGGAGGGGCGCTAGGGGACGAGAGCTGAAGAAGCATTGTTCTAAGTCAACCATAAAAATGTTGAAGTGGGTTTTTCACCCACGAAAGCTTATGCCCAAATAAATCCCTTAGTCTTTAAGGTGCCCCAGACTCCTCGTTGTTTTTGTGGATACAGACTATCACGGCTGCCCCTCTGATGCTTAGTCTTGGATAAAAAACAGCATGGCGTAATACATACAAACCCAGCTCAAAACGATGTTTCCAAGGCATGTGCCACCTTAGAAGTGACACAAGAAAGTACAGCAGCCAGAAGTGACGCAAAACAATTATGGCTCTGCAGCATTAGATAGGGAGTCAGTGGACCATGTTCTGTCGTGTGTGAGTGAACGTTTTTGGCAGCAGCATTTTTCACAAGGAAAATTTGCAGCATTTCCTCATGAAGTGCCTAGAAAGGGCCATGACACCCCTGCGGGGCTCTGATAGCATGGACTACAGTGCCCTGCATCCATATGGTGCATCAGTTAATGCTTCTATGTTCCTGGAATGTCCATGGATAAATCCCAGCAATGGTACAAGGTCTGCCAATGGAATGATCAGCAATGGACGAGAAATGGATCTGAGTGTTCAACATCGGGTGATAGATAGCGTTAAGGAAACTAGCAGAATTATGTAACCAGGAGTGGAAAAGCTCCAGGCTGCTTCTGTTGAACTGTGGAACTCTCTATTGTCCATGGGCCGGATCCTTAGCTGCCATACATCAGTGCAGCTCCACTGATTTAAATGGAGCTGTGCTGATTTGTGCCAGCTAAGTCGGTGCACTTGTTTGCGTTGTCCCTTTGGTGCACTCTGTCTTGAGGATTCTTTCTCACGCTGCGTTAACTGCTACTGCCTTAGCAGTGCCAGGCACATCTGGCAATCACAGATGTTCAGTACTGCCCGGACATAGCTAGTTCCCCCAGTATTATAGGTGGCTTTCAAAAGCTGCTCCTGAAACTCCTGCCTGCAGCAAAGCATGTAATAGTTTCATTTTCAAACACTGCTGAAAGTTTTAACCCCCTTGGGGATAGATGAGGAAGAGCAAGAGGGGGTTTCCTCAAGGCTGAATGGAGGTTAAGGTAATACAGATCATTTGCTTTTACGGTATGAACATCTCAGCTCAGTTCAGGGGTCTGGGGGTGAGCCATGGACAGAATCACCTATTCTGCTACAGGAACCTGGCTGGTGGCAAGTGGTGGGGTTTAAAACTCTGCCACTTGCAAATGGAAGGGTACGTTCACTGGCTGGAATGCCTTGCGAGAACCATAGAGGATCAGCTGAGAAGCAGCTGCAGAAGAGCCAGGGACCAAGCCATTAAATACTGCACGCAACAGAGTCAGTTTAAACGTTTCCGGTGCTGGGTCTAATTGCCTTAAACGTGTTGCATCATCTGCTTAGCCTGAGCTGAGGCTCCTTGAGGTCAGAATCCTGCTGGCCCAGTCCCTAGCTACAGCCAACCGAACAGTTCACCTGACCCTCCCTCTGCCAATTGGAGTATGCAGGGCATCAATAAATACACCTTATTAAAGAGTTGCCAACATGAACTAACTCAAATAGAATTCTAACAGGAGCGTTTTCCAGCTATGTCAGCTGTGTTTTCTTTCTCACTCCCTTTCTCTCTTGCGCGCGCGTCCTGCCTTCCTCCCTTTGCTCCTGTCGTTCCTTATACCCATTTGGACATAACTGCGTTTGTTATGGCTGTTTTGTAGAAGAAATACATTTCAGGTGAGCTGGAGGGGAAGGAGAGACCTTTTACTTGATCTACTCTGATTTCTAGCCTTTCCTCTCAGCACAGCATCAAGCTGCTGGCCAGTCATGTATATTTACCCGCTGGCAATGAGGAGACATCAGTGCTGCTACCCTGTGAGCAGGCCAGGGGTGTGGCTGTCACTGTCTGAGCAGCACAGTCAGAGTGAGATGCAGTCTTGCTCTCTTTGGAATCGGAGTTCTCCGTCACGCGGCCAACCTCTGGGCAGCCCACAGCACAGGGGCTTAAGTGCTCTTGTGACCCTGGCATCTCCTCTGTGGCGAATCAGGGAGTGGTTGCTATGGGCACCAGGCCCATGTATTTTAATAGGAGTTAAAATATTAAAATCCCAACCTGTTGAGAATTGTAATGAATTCATGGATGTGTTTTGAAATGTAATGTTTGTCGCAGCCACAAGCCCCTCCGTGCGATTTCCTTCACCATTACCCATTGATTAGCACTGCAACCACCTGGCAACGTGCAGGGCCTCCCATTCTGCACGTTCCAGTGCACTGAACTTTGAATGCCATCAACGTGCCAAGGGAATGCAGGACAAATGTGACGCACACGAGGCAACGGTTATTTTTAAGGGACACAATGCTGTGCCCACGCTACGAAGCCGTGCGCCAGGCAGGATGTGATGTGGCCAGGGGCAGATTCTGTGCTGCGGTACATTGGCAGGGCTGCAGTGGTGTCACGCTGATTTACAGCAGCTCAGGGCCTGTCCCTTAATGTGTGATCCTTCTCGGGGGATCTCAACCTTTTTCTTTCTGAGCCCCACGCCTCCGACATGCTATAAAAACTCCACGGCCCACCTGTGCCACAACAACTGGTTTTGGGCAAAGCCCGGGCCGACGTTAAGGGATAACAAGCAGGGCCATTGCTCTGGGGCCCCATGCCGCAGAGGAAACTGCAAAGGTAAGTTGCTCAGGCTTCTGCTTCAGCCCCAGGTGGTGGGGCCCAGGGCCCCAGGCTTCAGCCCCATGCAGTGGGGCTTTGGCTTTCTGCCCTGGGGCCCAGAGAGTCCAATGCTAGTCCTGCTTGGTGGACCCCCTGAAACCTGCTCATGGCCCCACAAGGGACCCCAGACTCCTGGTGAGTACCACTGTCCTAAAGTCATGCAAGATACTACCTGTCAAGATCACACTTTAAGGTTCCATTTATGAGCAAGTTATAATAAATAATTAATAGATGTTTTAAAAAACGACTGTGTGGAGTGCAGCAGGTCAACAGGTTACTTAGAAACACTGCTTTATAACCATCACTTGAACATTCTACTGCTGGGCTTTTAATCCTCTGCCACAGAGAATGCCCCTGGTAATCATGTATTAACCTCTTATAAAACATTTATTAATGGAATCGTAATATGTAGTGTGGCCACTGCCAAAAGGAAGATGTCCCTTTAAAATACGGGAGGGGTTGTCTCCTTTGTTGGGATAGATTTGGACATTTTACTGGAGATTTGCTCTAAATACATGGCAGTTATTGCTATTTTCCTCCTTTCTTTTATTTGCCTATCAACCCCCTTGGCGACTTGTATCGTCTCTACTCTGCTCTATTCTATCTGGCCCTGTTCCAAGGAGAACTCATTCTGAAGAGGAGAAAAGGGAAGGAGCTGAGCACAGGCGATACTTGGGGAGGTGGACTGAAATAACAACACGTCCTTAGTCTACCTCAGTACTTCTGAGCAGGGTTATGATGGGGGTACTCCCTCTTAAAGCCCTATGGGTTAATGCATCAATGCAGGCATATATGTGGAGAAGAGGCCATGTGGCTGTGTGCCACTTGACTTCATCCCAGGGGCTAACCACACGCAACCTGATTTTGTTTAGGTGCCGAACACCTGTTGTGCTCATTGACTTGAGCGGTTGTTGCAAATGCTCGACACTGCTGAAAATCAAGCCAATTGCTTATGTGCTCTTCTCTTAATAGACAAAGGAAACCAACCAGGGGAAAGGGAACTCTGGGGGTCTCGCATGGCAGTCCAGAGCATGGTCAGTCAGTCCACCACACTCATTTGCCAACTTGTGCAATTATTTTTGTTCTGCTATCCCATATCACCATTTTGAAAAATTCCATTTGGACTCAAGTAGGAGGAAAATTGCTTTTCCAACATTTGCCTTTGAGAATGTAATTTTGGGGAGAAAAGTTGTATGTATAATCAAATGAATAAAAGAGTTTAACGTGTGATTTTTATTCCTCCGGCTGTAAAGCTGAGCAGGTGAATCTTAAATTGTTAAATAAGTCAAACATAATTATCCCAGCATATGTATTTCAGAAGTACAGAAGCTGGAATGCAAAATAATGTGCATGGGTAAATGCTTTTGTGTAGATTGTATCCCTAAGGGGAATGTCATTTTGACAAGAATTTTTTTTCTTCCCTTCCTTTTGCAAGCCTGTCTTGTACCGCTGTGATGTCTGCACAGAAGTCAGTTCCGTCCAAGTGCAGTTCATTTTTATGTGGAATTATTCAAGCCTTTCAGATTCATCCCCGTGGACTGGCTTCTTGTGAAGCTCAATAACATGATACTGGTTCAATGCAACACAGAGAATTTGACAAAGTTAAAGTCCTTGTTTGGAATGGAAATTTCCAATCTTTTCATTTTTCCCTTTCAGTGGCACTCTCAGACATATTCACTCTAGTGCAAGCCAAACGACTCGAGCTGGTCAGAATTTTTTCTTCAAAACTTTTAAGTTTCCACTGGAAATGCCTGTTTTCAGTGGATTTTTTTGGGCTCTTTTGTCCAAAAAGGGAAAGTATTTAGGTTTATAATTTCTTTGATGAAAATCCAAAATATATGTACAAAGTTGACAAATTGAACATTTTGTTTTTGCTGAAAATTTTCCCAAGAGAAAGGGAAAAAAAAATTGCACCCATTCCAACACCTAAACTTATCCCAGGCAGAGCTTTTTCTTTTTAGGATTTCAGCTGAACCTGCAAAAAGAGTCTGTCTATCCAGTATTTCTCTTTACGCTGCATAGTTTGGGGCAATTTTATCTCTGCTCCACATCAGTGTCTTGGGAGCTGTACTTGGATTCTGTACTGATTGAATGAACTGTTAGCACTGATAATCTCATTTGTTTTCTTCCTAACCCTGGTGCAGTGAAGTCGGTGAGACAGGAACGTTCAAGTTTAAGACACTCTCACTCTTGCTTTCTGGTGACCTGAAACTTACAAGTGATAGGCTAGTCTCTAGGCTAACTTGGTACTTGGCATCCCGTGAGCAGAGATAGACAAGCACGTTGAAATGTGAGAAATGGTGTCTGCTGATCTGATCCGATAGCCAGGAGATCCAGTCTGAAGGGGAAGGAACATCAGGGCAGCTGCAGGGTCAGGGGAGGCAGCCAGGCAGGGTCCGAGTAGCAACCTGGCGCAATGGCTTGTTGCTCAGACAAGGCCAGAAAAGAAACAGGATGTCCTATATATCATCAGCCAATCAGAGTCACGACAGTGTTGGCCAGTTGGGGCAATTTGATGAGTCAGTTTGGCTTGATGGCCAAAGCTGCTTCCCAAGAATCCAGTGAGCCTTGATTGGATACCAGGGTCCTGACACACAGTGTAAATATCAGGCTATAGGAACTAACAAGCCGGATCACACCCAAGGTCCATCTAGCCTGTCTCTGGTAGTGGCCAGCACTTGTCGCTTTTAGTACAAAAAAGCCTGTAGTGAACAATCGTGGAATAATCAGCTTAAAGGAGAAGATTATTCCTAACTCCCAAGAAGCTAGCTATCCGCTCATGCCTTAAAACACGAAGGCTGATTTCCCTAGTTGTTTCATTCCCGGCTTCATGATTTGCTTTGGTGGCTTCTGGCTTTCTGGGTGGAGTTTGAGGTATATTGGTTTTAACCTATAAAGCCATAAGTGGTCTGAGATCTGTCTCTTTGGGACCATTTATTCCCAGTCTTTTAGGGTATGTCTACACTGCAAAAAACAAAACAAAAAAAAAACCCAAACAACTCTGTGGAAGTGAGACTGAGCACAGGTCAAGCTCCCGCTATGGGACCGAAAATAGCAGTAGAGATTCCATCTGGGACTGAAACTTGGGCTCTGAGACCTGGGCTCTGTGAGTCACTGCCAAAGGTGGCATTTTGCTTTGTAGACATACCCATAGCCAGTTTTTAATTCATGGTATGACTTTCCCTCTTATCCTTTTCTTTGACAGCCTCTCATGAGAGATGTTGTCAAGGGCTTACATCCATCTGTATGCTGCAAACTAGATGACCTTTGTCATCAGCGTTCATTCTGAAACGTGACTTTTTCAGCCACACCCCAGCACGTGAGATCATCTCCTCCATATTACCATAATAAGATACACTGTGGTTAAGAGGAAGAGGAGAGAGGGTAACTACATGCCTCCTGAATTCTTTTATTGCCTATAATATCCCAATAAGGGGATCAGGGAAAGCACATGTGCAACATTGCAGTAGGAAGCACTGTACACTGTGCGTATACACACATCTTTTATTGTGACTGCGTAGATATTCTGTTTTAATGTTGTGTGTTGAAATTCATTAGAGTGGGTGGTTTCTGTAGACTCAATATTTGTCCAATATGTTCTTGTTAATTTTTAAACACTTGCGTTTTAGCAGTAGATGAACAGCTGGTGGCACTTTCAAAACTGTATTATATCCTCCAAGTCACTAACATATATCTGCCAGGCTGATTTACTGAGTTAGAGAGAGCACCGAGCCATGTAATTTTTTTGTTTTCAAGTTGCGCTTTATTACACACCACCCTGAGTGGCAAAAGTCTTTAGTTTGAACATCAGCCTTTTGGAATTTGTCACGTTCTGGGGGCAGTTATTCAGCAAGGCAATTCTTCCCCCTCCGTCCTCATTTGGTCCCCTCCTGCTGATGCTGCATCAATCTGTCATCCAGTTTTCTTGTAATGTTATACTTGATTGTGTTTCTCTGTTATTCGTGCGAGTGCAGTTAAATGAGCACATGACGATTCCATCTATGGAACCCGTCTTCACTTCTCCAATGCGGTTATTTACATTTTATAAACTGATGACGAGAAACATCATCTGCATGTTCTTGTTTTTTTAAATGTAAAGATCTAATCTATGGGATTTTAATAGTCATAGATTTTTAAAGCCAGAAGGAACCTTTAAATTATGTAGTCTGATCTACTGTATAACACACCATATAATTTCACACGGTTACCTCTGTAGTGAGCTAAGTAACTTTTGAGAAATAATATGCACATCGCTTTTGGGAAGCTAACATTTTGGATTGGATTTATTTCAACTCTCAAGTGGGCTAGTATGTGATGGTATCTGGAGAGATCCAGATTTCAAGCAGCCTACTTGGTACTAAAAACTGGTGTCCATAGAAAGAGCTAGGTAGAGTGTAAAAGCTAGCTCTTATTTACTCACTTAAAGAAAGGGCCTTTTTCTAGCTATATTCTATGCACCACTGCAGTTTCTAAGAAATGATTATGGCATCTGGGTATTCTGGATAATATTGTCCAAAAAGAGTTTCATAGTGGACTGTGCCCTTAGGTTCTCAGACTTTAAGGCCAGAAAGACTTTAAGGTCTTATCATGCTCATCTAGTTTGACCTCCTGTACATTGCAGGCCACAGACCCTTGCCCACCCACTCCTGAAATGGACCCCTAGCCTCTGGCTGAGTTACTGAAGTATCTTGATTTGAAGACTTTAAATTACAGATAATCCACCATTTACTGTAGTTCAAACCACCAAGTGATTTGTGCCCCATGCTGCAGAGGAAGGTGAAAACCTTCCAAGTCTCTGCCAATCTGACTGGGGAAAAATTCCTTTTCAACCCCAACTATGGCTGTGACATTGCACCCCATAAAGCTTTATGGAAATATGCTTATAAATGTATATATGGCATAACTGGAATATGTTTTATGCTACACATGCCATGTAACATATCTCTGTAAAGGTTATGATCTGCTGAATCTATTCCTCCTATCTGTATGCATGTATCATTTTTGTGTTCGAAGTTATGAATATTGGCTGTGTATTTACTTAATTTCTAAGTAGCCTTAGTAAAGCATTTGGTCAGCTTCTTGAGGAAGGAATGTGCAAGTTAAGTGCCCAATCAAGAAGCACTTAACAGACAATGGATCTTGGAAGGCTCAAATCCACATAAGAAGTCTGCTTGAGGATGTTCAAGGTTCAAGGCAGCAGGTGACCCGTGGCTGCTACCTGTAAGTTCTGAGTCATGCATGGACATGTGACTTGCCCATGTGACTCCAAAACTCCATCTTGGAGCTGGACTTTGCATGAGAGAGAGGAGAGACTCCATGCACAAGAGAGGCTATTTAAACTCATGGGAGACCCCTCCATTTTGTCTTCAGCTGACTCAAGTGGTAGCCACTCCACGCACAAGGATACCTGAAAGAAACTGGAGCAAAGGACAGTAACTACAGGGAGTGTGAGTGATTGCTGGACCCAGACTAGAAGGAGACTAGTCTGTAAAAGGAAGCTTACTGGAGCACCTCTGAGGGTGAAGTTTTATCTATATTCAGTTTTCTTACTGTATTATGCATAAGCTTGCATGTTTTATTTTATTTTGTTTGGTAATTCACTTTGTTCTGTCTGCTATTACTTGGAACCACTTCAATCCTACTTTCTGTATTTAATAAAATCACTCAGAAACAAAGATCTTCCTGGAAACAAAATTTCAACATTTTTCAGATTTTTTCAATGGAAAATAAAACAGAAAATGTCCATGAAATAATATTTTTTTTTTATTTCTGTCAAAAAAAATGGGCGGGGGGAGAGGGGGAGATAGGGAGAAGGGGTATACCATTTTCCAACTAGCTCTAGTGAAGATCTCCTGGTTAACTTTCTACCACTGCTAGCATTGTGAGGTTTTTGCATCTCCAATAAAAGTTAGTGTTTTACTGCAAAAAGAATGAGGAGTCCTTGTGGCACCTTAGAAACCAATAAATGTATTTGAGCATAAGCTTTTGTGGGCTACAGAGATTCAAAAGCAACAGTTTCCCCTCTAGTGGAATAGCCCACTTACTGCATTTGAACATATTCTAGCTATAATTTCCTGACTCTTACTATATTTTGCAATCTTAACTGTCTTATTTGTGTAAACCATCTAACAATTACAGACATAGGAACCCTTTAGTGTTCTTAATTGTATTCTTAAACCTCATAAACACCTGCTCTTCTTAGACAATAGTCTTCTCTCTTATATATAAATAAAGTTTTCTTTTGAAATCACTATTACAGTAATTGGGCAAATATGCAAAATAGCATAAATTGTGCTGCTGAGGGAGAGAAGGTTATGAAATCAGATGGAGACGTCTGCCTTATGTCACTCACCCAACAATTGTTCCGTGTAGCAATATCCAGGCTAAGCATTTCATCATTTTTATCTTCTGAGTGATACAAAAAATTGTTCATCACTGTAGTTGCCTCAGAATCCTGGAATTTCCCCTTGTAAGTCTAAACTTCTTGGAATCGCTTTGTTTTGGCTAACCACCCTAGTTTCAGAAATGAATTAGCCCAGCAGATGTTTTAGGCTGAGGATGAGCCTGGGTATTTGTAATGGAGATGTTACAAGAAAAAAAGCAAGCACTGATGCTTTGTGCGGTTCCCTTCAATTGCATTCTCTAGATCAGGGGTAGGCAATCTATGGCACGCGTGCCAAAGGCGGCACGTGAGCTGATTTTTTCAGCAGCACTCACACTGCCTGGGTCCTGGCCACCAGTCGGGGGAGCTCTGCATTTTGATTTAATTTTAAATGAAGCTCCTGAAACATTTTTAAAACCTGATTTACTTTACATACAACAATAGTTTAGTTCTATGTTATAGACTTCTAGAAAGAGATCTTCTAAAAACCTTAAAATGTATGACTGGCACGCGAAACCTTAAATCAGAGTGACTAAATGCAGAGTCGACACACCACTTCTGAAAGGTTGCCGAGCCCTGCTCTAGATAGAGCAGTACAGTTCATTTCCACTTGCCCTGTTGTTCAGGCTGGAAACACCTCAGAGTTAACTTTCTTTATGTAAAAGGGGGAGAAAAAAGTCTTCTACTGTCTCCCATCACCTCAAGATAATCCTGTGAGCAGGCCGTGCCCAGAACAAGCACATCCCTGATTCTTCCCAACCCCAGAAACATCCCAGCTTAACTGCTGGTTATTGATTGTTCCTCTGTTTCTAGAACCTGGAATTCCAGCGCTGTGCGAGTACATCCATCCTTGTGTAAACTGATGGGGGGAAACCCAAAGGTGAGCTGTTTAAGGGAGACTGCAAGTAACTGAGGGCTTGTGTACACAGGAAAGTTAGATCAGCATTCGCTAAATTGTGAATTTAAACAGTTATATCAATATAACCCCCCCCTGTGCACATTCTTATTCTGCTACAGATTGCCCCTTTTCAGTTTAGCTTATGCTGGTTGGGAAGGGGTTTAAACTAAACTGAAAAAAAGGCCCCTCTTACATTGAATTAAAAATGTTCACACGCAGGGACAGGGTATACCTGTATAACCATACAGTATAACTAACTGGTAAAACTTTCCTGTGTAGACAAGCTCCTGAGTGTCATTGTCTAGCTTCTTTGATTGTAGATGCGTTGGGTCCAGGATATGAGAGAGACAAGAACGGTGAGGTAATATCTTCGGCCAACTCCTGTTGGTGAAAGCGACAAGCTTTTGTGGCGCTCGAAAGCTTATCGCTTTCACGGGCAGAAATTGGCCCAATAAAAGACGTTACCTTGCTCGTCTCGTGTCTCTCATTGCTTAGCTTGACGCTCTAACGCAGAATGAAGAAATCTGCAGAGAAACATGGTCTTTTTAGTGTGATCTCTGTCAGGTTCAAACTATAGGGAGAAATCAATAACAACATCATATGGGCACACGTGCATGAGAGTCCCAGAAGTCCTCTGGCTAGGAGCATCTAAAGATTAAGACAGAGCAGAGTATCCTGCAGCTTTAGATTGCTCTGTAATGGTCACAATGTCAGTAACTCTCTGCAGTGGCTATTTGAGTGAAACTGGACAGCTATGTAGTGAAAACCGATGCTCATGACATTTAGATTTATTCTCAGAAGTCTGGACAAATTAGGCAGTCATTTCTGATGTGGAATTCTTGCGGTCCCTCCAGACAGGAGGAGAGCTGCATTTGCCCAGCCACTCTCCCACCCAGCTCTATGAGTGAGGCGCGCTCACGGTCTCTCTTCGCTCCTGGACTATTCCTCTAGCTAACTTGGGCTCCAGTTTCCAATGGGCTGAAGGGACTGAACTGAGAGCAGATGGTGTATTTTGAAATACCTGCTGAATCTTTCCCGTCCTGTTAGTGATGCATTTCAGGGCGTTGCTATGCAAAGAGCATGGTCAGCCCTTGGCTGTTTTTGAAGCTTATCAGTGTGAGGAAATTTTAAGCTTTGGGGACAACTTTAAGGTGTTCAAGGCCTTAATGACTGGCTTTTACGCCCAATTCAGCCTATTCTTTTTGGTATGTTTCTTGGCGGAAAGATCATGGGTGAAATTCTTGCCCCATTGAAGTCAATGGAAGCTTTGTCATTAACTTCAATAGAGCTTGAATTTCAGCCTATCCCTTTATTGTCTTTGCATATAGTACCGCAGGTGCTTCACAAATGGTGGTGGTGCTGCTGAATGGTATTTTTTCTCTTGGGGATGAGAAGACGGTTACAAGTTCCATTCTATAGCTGGTAAACATACCCCATTAGGTGCAAGTGTATTCTCACCAATGCCAGAATTAGCCCCTTGAGTGATCATTTGTCATAAAGGACAAAGAGAAGGTCAGCCTGTCGTGTGCCGCTTTTTAAAGCCCCTTTTCATCAAAATCTGTGAACTGTGCTGTGTTTGAGGGCCAAGTGAATTGTGACCAAGTGAAGATGGTTGTAATAATTTAAGTTTCCACTTGACAAGGAGGTTGGTATCATTAGCCCCACTTTAAAGATGGAGAAACTGAGGCACAGAGTGGTGGGGAAATAACTTCAGTTCACTAAGAAAGCCAGTGGCATATCTGGGAATGAAATCCAATCTGCCTCATTGCATAATCAGTTTCAGTAAGAATTTGTCTTAGCAATTGGCCGTGGTTTTTAAAACATAAGGCATGAACCTTGTACTTTGGCAGTAAAACAGCAAAATCCAGTACAGGGGTGATCTAATGGTCCGTCTGACCTTAAACCTCAATGCAAGTTTAGGCACTCAAGCTTGCAGATGTGGCCTTTTATCCTCTCTACTTGCCTCAGTCCCTGTGTGTGTGATGAAATACCTTTTCGGGGTGGTGTTGGGTGGAATTAATATTAGGACAGGACATTGCAACCTTTAGGTGGAAGGGCTGGATTCTTTGGGGCAGAAATGTTCAGGGGACCCCTTTGAAATAAATGGTCTATTTTAATAATTCACAAGTCTGCAGAGAGAGAATTTGCCTCCTGACTTGTGTCCCACATTTGAACTATCACCGTCTTGCCTCCAGTGAACTAATCAAAGATTACTAGCCATGTGGAAGCGGGGCTCTACACTCTCTTACGAGCTAGGCACTTTGTGAACGCTGTGAGTGATACAGTCCGTAAAACATCTTGCAGTGCCTCTTCCAGGGAATATCCAGAGAAGCCTGTGCCCACGAGCTGGGGGTTCAGTTTTAATTCTGTCTGCTGTCCCTGGCCGAAGAATTTTAAGATGTTTGAACAGGCATAATAGAGGTGATCCAGAGGGGGCATAGTGGGATTAGAGCTGGTTGACTTTGGGGAAATCCACTTGGCAAGCAAGCACATAATAACAATATAAAAAAGTTTACAAGATGTTTGCCGCTGTCTGGAGCCGAAGAGAAGATTAGCGTGAATGAAATAATCAAAGCACATGCATGCTGTGTTGTAGCCCAGTTAATGCTCTTTCCTAGTCTTCTCTCTGTTGTCTCAACTAAAATATCTAATGCTTTGATATGCTCTGGGACCCTTGTGTCACTCATAAAGCATAAACGCTGCATGGCTTCGTTTCGGAAGCAGAACCCTGTCTATGGTATCTCTGTTTCATTGTTCTTTCAGTGAATGGAAGTTGTTAACAAGGAAAGGGTAGTTATTATTATGATCCAAGTGGCTTGTGAATAGCATTAATTGGTAGAACACTGTGGGTCAGATTGTGATGCTATTATGCACGGTGTAGCACCTTACTCCACCAGGAGTCCCACTGAATTCAATGGAAACTGCGGCACAGAGAAATTAAGTAACTTGCCCAAGGTCACACAGCGAATTTGTGGCAAAGTGGAGAATTGAACTCAGAGCTCCTAATTCAGTACCTTTAACCACCAGACCACTCTTCCTTTCAAAGAAAGAGAGATGCTGATAAAGAAGTTGTCTTATGTCTTAGTTAGGATTCTGTGTTGGTAGCAGAGAATTGGTAGGAAAAACGGGGGAATTTGATTTAAAATTTTTTTTAAAAAAAAGTTTTAGCTTCTTTTAAAACTTTAAATTTGTCCGCCCCCAAAACCAAAAGATTCTAATCAGTAGCTCCCCCCCCCCCCCCGATCCCCAGTTTCATTTGAATGAGCTCTGAATGCAGCTTCCCCATGCGCATCTTAAATGTGTCTCCATTTTCCCATAAAGGAGTCCCGGCCAATTTCTTTGACTCCTTTCTTGGTCTTGCAATGCCTGCTTTTTAAGAAGGACAATAACACTTCTATTGCTGGCCTCTTTAAAGACCCTTGTCATTTCAAACCCCTTATCACCAGATCTGCGGTGCAGCATCTACATTGCGTGTCATTATCAAGTGCAGTTGATTTGGTCAGAATGACTTTTCACCGGCTTGCCCGCTCAACATACAGTCCTATAATAACTTCAAGGAGTATCATCTACTGACATTTGTACTCTAGTTTCCTCTCTCAGTTCAGGGGCAACTTAAATCTTTGCTCCCCTCAGAGTATTCCATTGGCTGCCTTAAAGGATCTCCTAGTGGTAGCCGTGTTAGTCTGTATCAGCAAAAAATCTGAGGAGTCCTTGTGGCACACACTTCCTGATGTACTCCCTTATCCTATCCAAGGCCTAGAGCTGTACAAATAATACTTTTTTTTTTCTTTTTTTTGGGTGCCCTGTCAATCCTGGGGAAAAAAACCCCAACATTTCAGGTCAAACAAACCATTTCACTTTCGAGTACTTTTAATGTTTAATTTTTTAAAAACAAAATTAAACGTTTTGGAACCAAAAGTCGTCGTGAAGTAAAGAATCAAAGTGTTTCGTTTTGTAAATGTCAAAATGTTTAGATTTGTGTAA
Organism: Gopherus evgoodei; assembly: GCF_007399415.2. Lineage (NCBI taxonomy): Eukaryota > Metazoa > Chordata > Testudines > Testudinidae > Gopherus > Gopherus evgoodei. The sequence continues at coordinate 17,728,062 of NC_044337.1, read as the reverse complement.
AATGTTTAGTTTTTACCAAAACCATTTGGAGAATTGACATGAATATGCAAAATGTTTGGTATCACTGTATCTATATTTTTTTTCCCTTAGGGTTGGGGGGAGTTTTGGTCAAAAAATTTCTCCAGGCTCTAGGACCCAACAAATAATAGCAAAAGATGGAATCTGAACTGACATGTTTAATTTCTTTCTTGAGCATGGCTTCCTGCTCTCTTTACCTCCTGCACAACTCCTAAGTTCTCCTGCAGCTTCGTTTTGCTCTGAGCTTCTTTCCCTTCCCCTTCATAAAGCTGCTGAGGTGGAAACGTTTCTTCCAGGTGAACGTCCGCCTGCTTTGTCGAGAAGCTGAATGGTTCGAAGGTCTGTTGACTCTGGGGGGATTCTTATTCAAAGCTCTAGGAGATTCTAGCTGTGGGGAAAGCAATGCCAGCAGAAAAGGTCAAACTTCCCTGCAAGTGTGCACATGTAGTTTTGAAAAGTCAAAGCAAGAACTCCCAACCCAATTCATGATGATGCCTTTTGTGGTACACTTGGAAGGGCTCCTGGACATCCTGGTCCTTTTTATGTGTGTGTGGGTTTTTTTTTTTAAATATTACGGGATTTTATTTTAGCTTAATGCCATTTGTACAAATTTAAAATGTAGAGGGGTCTCTTCTTTAACCTCCTTTGATGAAATGATCTCCAGTCTAGCTTAGCCCTTGAGTTGGGTTTTATGAATGGATTTTGGAGTCTTGGGGTCTGACAGTGTCAAGAGAGAGACTCCCATTGATGTTATCCTAGCAACTTCATTCAAAAGAGGCAGGTGGATGCCGTTGTTTTGGCAACTAGTAAATTTGCTGGAAAATGTGGTTTGGGGGGCACTGAAACTATTTGTGAATTCAGGTCAAATTTGGCAAATAGTTTCAGCTGGGAAAACAGGAATGTTGAAATGAATGGTAAGGGGGTGGAAGAGGGTCAACATACACAGGGCAGTTAGTGTTCACTCTCACTAGGAGCTGAGCACCTAACAGCCCTTTGTGCCTTTGTAAATCATCCCTCGATATGTCCTGTGTCACCTTGCAGAACCTTATGCTCGGAGTCTGGACATTTAAATACACAGCTCTTGCCTTGATCAGAGTAGCTGGGAGCAAATTAAGAGCTGGATTGCAGAGGGGCTCAGACAGCCATATTAGAGACGGTTGGCAGAGCATTAAACACAGGTCTGCAGAGTTTGGGAAAGAAAATAGTAATAATAGGCTGAAAGAGATTCTATTATTGTTCTATTTGTGATGGGGCAAGGCCAGATGGCTACAGTAAAGTATTGAGGAACAGGTATGTTAGCCCCAGGCTAAACAAATCCCTAGGACCGTGGTAATCAAATGGCAGTTGCTCCAGGTTAATCAAGGCACCTGGGGCCAATTAAGATCTTTCTAGAAGGCAGTGGAGATAGCTACATTGATTAGAACACCTGCAGCCAATCAAGGCAGGCTAATCAGGGCACCTGGGTTTAAAAAGGAGCTCACTCCAGTCAGGCAGGGAGGAGCCAGAGGAGAGGAAGCGCGTGTGAGGAGCTGGGAGCAAGAGGTGCAAGGAGCTGAGAGTGAGAGTGTGTGCTGCTGGAGGATTGAGGAATTATCAGACAATCAAGCATTATCAGACACCAGGAGGAAGGTCCTGTGGTGAGGATAAAGAAGGTGTTTGGAGGAGGCCATGAGGAAGTAGCCCAGGGAGTTGTAGCTGTCATGCAGCTGTTACAGGAGGCACTGTAGACAGCTGCAATCCACAGGGCCCTGGGCTGGAACCCGGAGTAGAGGGTGGGCCTGGGTTCCCCCCCAAACCTCGCAACTCCTGATCAGACACAGGAGGAGTTGACCCAGACTGTGGGTTCCACCAGAGGGGAAGATCACAGAGGTGAGCAAATCCGCCAATAAGCGCAGGACCCACCAAGGTAAAGGAGGAACTTTGTCCCATATTGTATTTGCCTTAGTGGGCTTCAATTGGGAGCAGTTGGGAGTGGTGTGAGCAGAGATTATTTTGACTGAGTTTCAGATAGCTGAAGTTGCTCAGCCCTCTGCAAAGCAGGCTGTTTCTCACTCAGGTCTTCCAAGTGGAACTGCACCTTTACAAACACTGATTCTTATCTATCACTTCTGAGGACCCCTGGCCAGGCTAGTGCTTTGACCTTGCATCTAGGTGATTAGTTTTCAGTGGATACAACAAAGGCAGGTATTTGGAGAGGCATAACACAGCCTAGTGGCAGAGCCCAGGATCTGTTTCTGTTGTGCATGGGATGAACAAGATTGTGCTCAAGTCCCAGGGCTTTCTAAACTTTTAAGAAACTCCACAGGGTTGGATTCTTGGTGCAAGCCGTAACATGCTTACTGTTGTAGTTCTCTAGCTGCTGGAGTAAAGATGAAGGAAATAAGCCAAGGATAATGTCAGACTGTATTTTTTTCTTTGGTAGGCAAATTACCTTTGTGCAAGTCAGTTGATTTTTATATGAGAGTTTTTAACACATGAGTATTCATAAAACCTTTCCACTTTGTATGCTGCATGAATGCATATATAAAAATAAAAAATTGCACTAACTCCAGTTTGGAACAATATGAAATCTGGCCTTCACCCTTGAAGGTATGTGAAAATCTATTATTTTTCGCTTACATAGAAGGCCTTGATCAAAAGGGATTAAACATAATACAGACTTAAGCCATTTTCTCAGAAGCAGGTTTGAATATCTATGTTTTGCATCTGACTAGCTGTGTGTGTTTTCCATCAGTTTCGACAAATCCAATCAATAAAAGAGGGTGGACTAACTGGCCATGAAGCCTTTATGGAGAAAGAGCCTGCCACTGCAGTCCTGTATACTGTAAAATCAGCTTCCAAGCCTCAAGGCTACAGGAGTCCTTAGCACTCTTGTTGGCTTGAAGTTATTTAGATGTCTTTAGGGTAGAGCTGATTAAAGGGATGGGATGAGTGTATTTCATCTAACGTGAGCTGCTTAGTCTGCATAGTTTGTTTCTTGTAATGAAGTCAGTCCTAGAGCATAATGCTGGATCCTGGGGTATGAATCTCATTCATCTGAAGTTCTTAGAAGTTGCCCACCACTGTGGAATCTGAGCACCGTGTGCAGATCTGATTGTCCACAGTTCTGATCTAAAAGGAGAAGGCTTATTGTACACTCTTTACTGGGCTGGTTCATTCCTGCAGGTGCAACAGGGAAGGATGCAAAATACATCCTCCCTGTTCTCGTGGGAGCAACTCTATCTGCAGAAGGGGGATTCATCCCTTGGGAGGGCAATGGTGGTATGGTCACTACCTTTCCAGGGGAGTCTTGGCAGGGAGGACAGCTTTAAAATCTGTCCCAGGAGTGCCAAGTGGGCAGGGACCCCTGGAGAAAGGCACTTGTTCTGGAAGAGCCAGAGTAAGGGCTTGGCTACACTTGCAGATGTAGAGTGCTTCGAGTTAAACCAGCCTTCGGAGAGCGCAGTAGGGAAAGCGCTGCAATCTGTCCACACTGACAGCTGCAAGCGCACTGGCGTGGGCACATTTGCAGCACTTGCAGTGACATGGGGAGTAGTGCAGTATGGGCAGCTATCCCAGCATTCCAAATGACTGCAACGGGCTTTTCAAATGCAGGGGGTGGAGTGGAGTGTGGTGGGGGGGAGGGGAAGAGAGTGGGTTTTTGGGGTGCTGAGAATGTGTCAGCATGCTGTCTTGTAAGTTCAGACCCCCTCCTCCTCTCTCTCTTTCTCTCACTGACAGCAAGCAACATTCCTAAGTAATGTTTGCTTTGTCTCAGAGCAGATAAACATGCCGGATGTCAGAAACGGAGCTTTGAAAGGGCATATCTGCATTCCTACAGACGAGTTCAAAGCAGTGACAAGAGTGGCCACTTGTCTTAAGGGGATTATGGGACGTTTCCGGAGGTCAATCAGAATGCAGTAATGCAACACCTCATTCACACTGACGCTGGGGTGTCTCAGCCAAGACGCATCAGACGTTATTCCTCTCGCCGAGGTGGAGTACCAGGAGCACTCTACATTCTTTCCCAGTGGACGGGAAGTGAGTTAGAGCACACCGGGTGGCTTTAGTGTGCTCTAACTTGCACGTGTAGCTAAGCCCTAAGAGTGCCTTGTTCCTATTTAGCTTATTCCGCTTTGCTAAACAGGAACAAGGAAGGCATCCTTTTTTTAGAATAGGAGCGTCCACACGTGACCTTTTTCAGGAATAGCTATTACACTTTAAACTAATAATGTCCCCTAACCTGAATTAACCTTCAAGTGTACACAAGCTTGTAGCTTCATTTCTCATTTCTCCTCTTTGGCCAAAAGTATGACCAGTGGGTTGTTCCCTTTTTTCCTGTTACATAGAAGTGGAACAATCAGTTGGCCATATGCAAGGGTCTTTGATAGACCTCTACCCTGGAGTTCCCTACAGTTTTCCTGCCTCCGCTCTTGCTCACGCACCAGACAGAGGGGTCTCTGCTTTGGGGGTCTTATATTAAGATTTGAGCTATTGGGCATTTTGGGCGATGTTTTTCCTGATTGGAGTTGGGGGAAGAGTCCTGAATCCTTCTAGCAAGGAGGTGTGTCCGTCCTCCAACAACTTTCCCTGCCAGCTTACCACATCTACATATGGGGCTGGGTTGGTGGTAGGCTTCCTAACGTATTTCAAAAATAAGGGACAGCTTTTTTAGCACCCCGCCCCACCCCTCCTCCCCATACTTTTCCTATAGGTGCTGGAACTATGGGGGGGGGTGGTGGTGCTGCAGCACCCTTTGGCTTTAAGTGGTTTCCATTATATACAGGGTTTACACTTTGGTTCAATGACTCTCAGCCCCTCTCACTATAAAAATGATTCCAGCACCCCTGCCTATTACTATAAATAATAATATTTAATAGGCAGCACTCACTTACATTTGCCAGGGGTATTCCTTGCTGATGTTTGCAGCACTCAGCAACTCCCAATCTTGTTGTACAAAGATGAAAGAATAAGGGCGTATCAGCAACCCTAGACTCGGCAGGCTCCCAACCCACCTCGCTGCTCAGGGCTTGTGTGCAACTCTCAGAGCTGTGCGCCTTCCCCCACTCCTGGTGAAGTTTCTGCTGCGGGAGGCCCAGAGCCTGCGTTCAGCTGATGCACATCAGGCCCATATTTCTGCCTTCACCTCCTGTGTTTGTGGGTGATTTGAGGTGGCAGGTGTGTTGCTGGGGTCCTGGCCTGCAGCAAAAGTGCTGTGCGAGCTTGTCCCCCACCCTAACACCTCTGTTCACTGCATGGTTCTATCCTACTAGGCAACCAGCCCTTAGCCTCTCCTGTGCTGGTGCTATTAGCCCTTAGACCAAGGCGTCCTCTAAGCGGGTGCCATGCAAGTTGCAGAACAGAGGCAGGCTGTTGCAGTACAGATATTCAGCAAATGCAGTTAGTTGTTGGTGGGGTTCAGCCTAGCTCCCCTATTCCCTCAAACGCTTCTCTGCCTGACGCTGCCTTCCGTAATGTGCCTGCTTGGAGGGAGATTTATGAAACTTGTATTTGTGCTGTGAAATTATAAGTCACCTGCTGGAACCTTTCCCCCCCAATTTTCCAGATAATCATCTTGCATAACACAGATGTATTTAGTAGAGATGGGGTCCCAAACAAAGACCAGGCTCTGAACCTCAACTGGTATAAATTGGCATAGTCACTTTGTCTTAAGTGGAGTTTGCAGCAGCTGAGGATGAGACCCCTGGGGTGTGTCTATATCTGTCTGTGTGTAGGCATGTGTGTAGGCCATGCTCACTGGTTTCTGAGCACCTAAAACTTCATGCCTGGCTCTTTCTCTCTCATCATTGGCTGAACCAAAATCCCAGATCCAAACAACCCCCAAACTTCAGAGAAAATCTCAAACTTAGTTCTTAAATTTGTGGCATGACCCTGTCTCCGGTGAAGAATAACATGCTTGTCATTCTGATGCTGGGAATTTCCCTTGTTTTCTCATGTCCTGTCTCTCGTTTCCAGGTAATGAGTTTGCAAGTGCGGTGGAAGCATTTGGCCAGCACTGTTCTGCACCTTAAGTATGTAGGTAACAGGATGCTGTATCATTTAAAAAGGCCAATTTAGTGACTGCACTGAGGAATAACCATTCCCATATATCATGCAAAGATGTATCTAAAGAATGCTGCCACACTGGTGGTTTTTCAAAATTAAAACTGATCTTTACAAATACTGAATTATTACCTAATCACCCAAATGAGTTCTCCCATAATTTTCCTATCTCCCCCCGTGCCCAATCAATCAAACACACCTACCCCCTCTAAGGCGCTTGGTTGGCCCTACCAGGTGCTCGTTTCTCTGTAGCGTTACCTGTGTGTGTTACATTGACTCTCAGCTGTGCCTGGCTGTGGAACTTTTGAGATCAGAAATATCTACAGCTCCTTCTTGGGAAGAGAAGAGCACTAGGAAAGAGCAGAATACAACCTTTAGGCTACCACAGGTGGAGCAGACAGCAGACTTACACACCGCTGTGTTTTACATGCTTGGAAATTAACACATAGTTGAAACAATACAGCAGGTATTGTGGGGATTTGCTAGACTCCGTTGTTTTCCATAATGCTATTTAATAAAGATATAAAGGCAGGGCAGAATAAAGGTTTTATTTTCTGGTATAATTGTGACAGACATTTGATTTTTAAGCATTTTTTCTATTTTTCTCCATTTCAGTGTTCACAGTTGCACAAAATTATGGGTTTTAAGAATTTTTTCAGTTTTTATCAATTTAAATTTTCTTGGTTCTGCGAAACTATGGGCGTGTGTGTCAGGCAATAATTATTTAATGACAGTAGAGGTTTAACCATTTGAATCTCAACATCTATAACACAAAACACACATTGTCCACGTCGTGTGCCAAAACATACAAGCTAAATATACTTGAATCAAACTCTAATAAGCTCCCAAGCAGCATTGTCTCACTTTGCCTGTCTGTACATTTTGATCACTGATGGCAATACTTTTTGATTGCTTTGTGTGTATATGGTGAAATCAACATTTTCCAATAAAAATTGAATCCTTCCAAGCCTACATAACAGTAAACCAGCACAGGCTGAAGGATGCAAAGAACCTAGGAGAAGCTAGATCCAGGCTAATATTGTAATGCAATCTTACACTTCTTTGTGTGGGTAACAAAACAGTTAGGAGCTGCTTTGTTTCATTCCTTTCCCTAGTCATTACTTTAGGGATAACAGTGGAGCCATGATCTTGCAAATGCTACAGAAGCTAAAATCTGATGTTCCGAAGTCAGCCACCGCACCATTCAGCTCTCCAGACTTGTACTGCAGTTATCAGATATATAAATAGCAATTCGTGTGTGTGCGCATGCGCATACAGAATATGAATTGTGTAAGTAAGTGTGAATATCTGTGCCTGTGTGTTTATGCACATGTACACCTCTACCTCGATATAACGCTGTTCTCGGGAGCCAAAAAATCTTACCGCATTATAGGTGAAACCGCATTATATCGAACTTGCTTTGATCCGCCAGAGTACGCAGCCTCACCCCCCCCCCCGGAGCGCTGCTTTACCGCATTCTAGCCGGATTTGTGTTGTATCGGGGTAGAGGTGTGTCTATAGGAATTATAGTGTATGCTCATCTGGAATGAAAATCTGAGCTAGAGATGTGTGTAATTGTGTGTATTTTTGTGCCTGTTTGTGTGTACTATATATTTGTGTGTGTGTGTGTGTGTGTGTGTGTGTGTGTGTTAAAAAAAAAAATACAGAGCATGTGTGTTTAAACCTGTGTGATCAGAACCTCCATACCATAAATGGATTATAAACAGATACGATATTGTGCTGTTGGAACAGTTTCCTGTAAGAGGCGTGTAACTTAAGCCTGATTGACTCTAAAGATGTTACCATCTTTGAGAAGATGAGTTTGTCTCTTGAGTGTGTGCCGAGTTTTCTCTCTTTGAAAATCTTCCCCTAGGTAAACCTAGACAGCATTTCCTCTTCTTCCCCCCCTCCCCTTTTTTAACCCATTGATTGTGCTGTATTTGCTCACTGGGTAAGTTAATTAGACAGAGGTCTGTTGATCAATTAACATTTTAACTTCCCATGTGAACTGGAAATTACAACCCTGTTGTAGATGGCAAACATTGTGCCAAACGCTGCTCATCTCCCTGCAATCCTGGTTTCTGGTTCTTGCTGCATTGTTCAGCCTTTGGCGTCTTTTCCAGATAAATTACAGATCATCTGCAATGTTAATTGGGGGCAGAGGGGAGGAGCCAGTTTGACCATATGGGGAATAGAGTCTATTTTTTCTTTATTAAAGTCCATTAAATGGGCAGATGAAGAACTCTGGAGTGTAAAGAGGCCTCAGGTAAGCCATCTCTGAGGTCATCTGATTCTTTTCAGCTAGCAGGACAGATTTCCTTTATTGATTTGCGCTTACTGTGGTGACAGCTCCAGGAAGCTGAATCAAACTCTCTCTTCTTTGGGATTTTTTTATTTTAATGGCAAGGCAAACACAGTTCTTTGGATTATTTTGCTGTGTTCCCGAATGTTTCACAACACCCATGTAAATCGTACATAGTTTTTTTCTAATGGGACAATTTTGAAATGTCATAAGAAGCTGAGACAAGATCAACTTGAAAAGAGTGGCCCCATTCCCTCACCTCAGTGTTCAAGGGCTTTTGGGTCCAGAGTCCTGCTTTGGGCCCATCTCGAATAAAAATGGACATCCTAGTTCTCCTTCTGCCCCAAAGATGAATTCAGTTATTGGCTTAAGCAGAACCAAAATATGGTTGGCTAATAAGTGCATAGATGTTATAGCCCATGAGCGCTATTCACTGGATAATGTACCTTAATTATAACAAATCTTGGATTTTTCCTGCCCTCTGAGGCCACTGTGACAAGTTTAAGATCAGGGCTACACTGCGAAGCTAAATCAGCCTAAGTTATGCAACTCCAGCTGCGTGAATGATGTCGCTAGAGTTGATGTACTTAGGTCGACTTATTGTGGTGTCTACACCGCGCTGGGTCAATGGGAGAAACTCTCTCATCAACTTACCTTATGCATGTGATATATGCCATCATGTTCTAGCAATGCCCCTTTGCTATGTACATTGGCCAAACCAGACCGTGTCTACACAAAAGAAGAAATGGACACAAATCAGACATCAAGAATTATAACATTCAGAAACCAGTAGGAGAACACTTCAATCTCCCTGGACACTCAATAGCAGATTTAAAGTGGCAATTCTTCAACAAAAAAACTTCAAAAACGGACTCCAGTGAGAAACTGCAGAACTGGAATTAATTTGCAAATTGGACACCATCAAATTAGGCCTAAATAAAGACTGGGAGTGGCTAGGTCAGTACAAAAACTAATTTCCCTCTGTTGATACTCACACCTTCTTGTCAACTGTTTTGAAATGGGCCACCTTGATTACATTCATAGAATCATAGAATATCATGGTTGGAAGGGACCTCAGGAGGTCATCTAGTCTAACTCCCATCACATTGGCTTCATTAGCTCTACAAAAGTGATTTTTTTTTCTTTCCTTTGTATTCACCCCTTCTTGTCAACTGTTGAGAATAGGCCACTTCCACCTTAATTGAATTGGCTTATTAGCACTGACCCCCACACACTTAGGCAACTCCCATAATTTCATATGCTGTATATTTATACCTGCCTACTGTATTTTCCACTCCATGCATCTGATGAAGTGGGTTTTAGCCCATGAAAGCTTATGCCCATATAAATTTGTTAGTCTCTGAGGTGCCACAAGGACTCCTTGCTGTTTTTGCTGATACAGACTAACACGGCTACCACTCTGAAACCTTTCAGGAGATCATAACCTATCCCCTGATACCTTACAAGGCATGCTTTATATATAAGATTATGAAAATGCAGACTATGGGGGTTACAGTATGTTCCCAATGGTATAGAATGTCACAGTAGGTTATTAATTCCCTTTGGCACTCTTGAAGCTATTACCCTCAATGCCTCTGTTTTCCCATTTGTCAAATATCTACCTGCCTAACAGGTGTGTTGAGCCTCAATTAATGTTTTCAAAGAACTTTGAGAGCCTCCCATGACAGGCACTGTAGAAGTACAAGTGAAAGCACTTGCGGAAATACGAGTTTGGTGAGTCTGAGCACCTCATGGGAGAGCAATTTATACTACTTCACTAGCAAAGGAATAAGCGAATGTGTTTACTGCTGACTTTTTAGTAAGGGTTTTATTCAAACAAAATCATGGCTGGCATAATTTATGTTTCTGCCACGGTATCACTTAGGCAACAGTGATTTTTATGAACGCACTTATTTGGTTATACATGTGGGGCCAGATTCTCAGCTGGAGTAAAAGAGCATAGATCCAGTGAAGTCAGTGGAGCTACTCCTGTTTATACCAAACTGAGGATCTGGCCGTGTCTATGTGCGTGTTTCTCTCTCTCGCTCGCGCGCACACCACACACACACACACACACACACACACACACACAGAGCTTCTGCATGTCTGGCTGTATCTGTCTAGATCTAGATACAGAGAGAAGTGCATGTGTGTGTATATTTATATAACTTCTTTCTTCCTTTATGCCGCTTTTCCTGGTGAGGGTTGCAACATGGAGAGCAGGAAGGACCACATCTCCCATTCTTCTGCTCCTCCTGGGGGATTTATATATCTACATATAGATATATACACACTATTTAAACATATGTATACATATATGTTATGCATATACAATTGATCCATGTGTGTCTCCATGTATTGTGTACACACATACATTTATAAACACCTGTCAGGGATGGTCTAGGTTTACTTGGCCCTGCCTCAACGCAGAAGGCTGGACTTGACACTTTTCAAAGTCCCTTCCAGCCCATGAATGTCTGTGATTCTGTGCACACTTGCCTGTGGAAGAGAAGAGATGGTTTTAGTTGATAAGAGAAATGGGCTCAAATCCTGGCTTTGACCTAGATTCCCTGCATGACCTTGGGCAAGATACTTAGTCTCTCTGTGTCTCAGTTGGGGATAACAATTACTACCACCTATTGATGATCATGCAAGTCCTTTAGATTTCGTTATTTTTCACCCTGCCGCTCTGACATCGAAACTTAAGCAACCCCGAAAAATATTGCTCCTGCCTAGATCTTCTGTCATCCTTCCAGTAATCACTTTTGTCAGTTTCAGCATTAGTCTCTGACAAATGGAGCACGCCTTTGGCATTCCGTTCTTGTAACTGATGGGCTTTCAAAGTGTGATGCAGGGATAGAGCACTCTGCAGGTACTGGCGTTTAATCACACGGTTCCTAAGAACTCTGGTTTCAGTTTCACATGCTGCTGCACAGAGGAACTAAAGTAGTTTAGCTTATATTTATGTAATGCGGGATCCAGTATCGCTCAGAAATGTGAGACCGTGACGTTGTGATGTTGGAGCCGGGTGTTGTAATTCATGCTCCGGTTCCTTTTAAAAACTGTGTTTCATGGAATTACCGTGTTTTTCCAATAAATCTTTTTAGAATACCAAGGGGATAAAACTAATTTTTTTACCATAGTACTTAACAATTGTCATATTCAGTTATTTTCACAGCTCTGTTAAAGTAATTAAACTAATTAGGTCAAGTACAATAGTCAAAGGAAAGTTTAGGAAGAGATTTTCTTAGGGGAAACAGGTAGTACATTGCTCTTGTGGTAGTGTCCTTGCAGATTTTAATGTCATTTCTGTGAAGATTTTCCTGTAGCATTGCTTGTGAATCTCTTGACCTTATGCAATAGGGCAACTGGGGAGGGGACTGTGTGTCTAAAAGTCTTCAGCATGGCTCACCAGCAGTGCTGAGATGCCAGGACTTTCAGCACACAAGCATGGACCTCAGCCACTCCATTAGCTGGCAGGAGTAGTCGTCGGTTGTTATCCTTTATACCAGTACTGCCCAAACTTTTCCTGTCGCAGCCCCCCAATCATGGAATCCATCTGCTCCCACCCCCCATTACTGCATAGCCAAGACTTCCTCAGCAGAAGAGCTTGGGCTGAAGGCAGAGTTGGGGGCAGAACTGACTCTGGGGGAGTAGCTGGGGCTAGAGGCAAGAGCTGGCGTGGGACTGGAGAGGGAATGAGGGCAGAGTTGGGCTGGGGCCAGTGCTCCGGGCTGGGGTCAGGCACCAGAGCGGAGCTGGGTGGTTCTTCTTCCTTGCCCCTACCGTGGGGCTGGCCCCACCCTGCGCATCCCAAACTTTCCTGACCACTACTTTATAGAGACCAGCTGCTAGAGGGAGATGTGACAGATACACTTTACAAGTGGTTACTTTTGCACATCAAGGTCTTAACAAAGGTGGCTCCATTTCTCATACCCAGATTTCAGGTCACATTCTACTTGTTTGGGGTTGCTTTACGAACAGGCTTATTTTATATTTCCATTTGCTGCAGAGAAAGGTGTGTTTTCACTGGGGTGTGTGTGTGTCACTGTTTTCATTTTACATCTGGCAGAGAACCGGTTCTCAAAAGCAATACTTGGCTGGATCATGGGTGGGTGAGAACCCAAAGATGACCTTACTCGGATGTAGGTTCTTCTCATTGGGAGAATCAGCTTCTCCAAGTGGAAAGGAGGAGGACTGACTGATGGGCCATCCTTGTCTTTTTCATTGCTTCTGCCAAAGCCAGCTGGGGAATTTAAACACACACATCATCTTTTCCTGTGTAGTAATCACGCTTCGCAACAGTATGGCCATTATGCACCATGTGCAGTGTAGCCAGGTCTCTGTTGCTTTTGCATCTAGGAAATCTGTTGATTTATTGCTGGCAAAACTTCCTTCACGTCCCTCTGAATCTTTGCATCCATTTTCCATTGGCTGCAATTGTGATGAGCCATGAGGAAGGGATTGTGAGGACTTGGCTTGTGTGTGCATATTGTGGGTGCCACTTCTTTTTTACTGGAGCGAGTCAGAACTATTCCATTGTGTCATAGGCCTGATGCTGCTATCAGGCAGTGCAGATTTCCTTAGATCAGCTAGCAGAGACCTGTGCTGCTGAAGCCGAAGGATCTGAGTCTCTCTCTCTCTCTGCTGCCATGAGGCTCTGGGTGGGGGTGATGTGCAGCATAGGTCAGTTATAAAGTTCCAGGCAGCCGCAGACTTGTTACAGGGTTCAGCTACTTTGACCTGGATTGAGTCGGTTTCAGTCACTTTTATAACTGCCTGGTAAAATTCTGGCTTTAGTTGTTGTATCTGCACCATCCCCGTAGCCTTTCCCCGTAAAGCCACTCATTGATGCCAGCTAGGGAGCGTCACTGGAATTTTAGGAGTGCCCTGAGGTGAAGCGGATAAGTAGCTACTGAGCTCTCTCCAAGGAATAATTTCCATTCTTTTAGCAGGCTGATCAAACAGTATCTCCTATAGTCCCGTGTACAAATGCCAGTGCAGTCTGCTTCCAGCAACAGTCACTGGCTTAGTTAGCATGTTCCAACTGTAGAGTTATCTCAAATTTAGAAGAAACCACAGCAGATTTTTGTTGGTGGTGTTGTAAAATCAGATCCAGCCTTACCCTAGAGCTGACTAGAGTGGATCAGTTAGTGTCAGCATAAAAAACCGAGACACACACACACACACACACACACACACACACACACACACACGCTCGTATCCATGTCAGAGAGGAGAAGCCATTAAGTGGTAGAATAAGTATTTATTGCTGTTGTATTAAAGGAACCTGGCAACATAAAAAAAAAAAAAAGCACTATCATTTCAAAGCATTAATTTCTGTACTTATCTTGGGAGTCTTAGGAGGAGGAGAGAGCTGTGCAGCTAATTTGGCAGCAGTCTCCAGTCTATAGCTAAACGGAGGTGATATTTATTTGCAGCTTTTACTGCATCTAAATGTCAGCTTGCTTTGCTTTTGCTCCACTCCATCTGCGTCGTTTCCCCTTACAACTCCTTTTGAGAGATGATGGACCCTGCTCTGCATTCATCACAGATCAGCCTGTTTGCTACAGAATGGATTTCTTTTTTTCGCTTTTACTATTTGAGGGTGGGATTTGCGCAAGTGCCTAAGTGATTTGGGAGCATGAGTCTCTTCAGTAGGATTTGTGGTGGGGTGAAGGGCCTGGCTAGATGTGATGGGGGTCCTGATACGGAAAAGGTTTAAGAACTCCTGTGCTTGGTAAGCAGGATCATTGCTGTGCTATGGATGGGAACTGGAGGCATAATCAGGGCTGCCCAGAGGATTTAGGGGGCCTGGGGCAAAGCAATTTTGGGGGCCCCTTCCATAAAAAAAAGTTGCAATACTATATTCTTGTGAGGGCCGGGGGCAAATTGCCCCACTTGCCCCCCACACTCCCCCGGGCAGCCCTGGGCATAAAGAGGTGAAAGGTTACATTGCACAGCCTTTACTCGATCAGTGAGCACTTCCTCACATACATCATCCCATTGCAGTCACTGAGGTGTCTCGTACGTCAGTGCCTACCGGCATGGCACAGAGCTGTGCAGGCTCATCCCTGAGTAGCCTTCCTAAGCTCCCATATGGGTTTGGGGCCGGGGCCAGGACTAGATCCCAAGAACCCCTGTAGCTCTTGGCCATGCTTTCATCAGGATGTGGTTCAACCTGTACAATCTATCAAGGGGATATTTTACTAAAACACAGAGGTTTTTGTAAAAATGCTTCCTTCTCAAACGATACCTTTTCTTTTAGAGCCCACTCACCTAGGATTGCCACCTTTCTACTCCAATAAAACCAAAACGCTGGCCCCGCCCCACCCCCCCTCACTCCCTCTGTCGCTCGCTTGCTTTCCCCACCCTCACTCACTCACTCATTTTCACTGGGCTGGCTCAGGGGGCTGGGGTGTGAGAGGGGGTGCGGGCTCCGGGATGGGCCAGAAATGAGTGCAGAGTGCAGGAGGGGGCTCCAGGCTGAGGCAGTGGGCTGGGATGCAAGAGGGGCTGAGGGCTCTGGCTGGGGGTGCAGGCTCTGGGATGGGGCCAGGGATGAGGGGCTTGGAGTGCAGGAGGGGGCTCTGGGCTGGGGGGTGGAGCCAGGGGGTTCAGCTTATGGGAGGGGGCTCTGAGCTGAGGGGCCGGGGTGTGGGAGAAGATATGGGCTCTGGGCTGGGGGTGCGGGTTCCAGGGTAAGGCCAGAAATCAGGGGTTCAGGGTGCAGGAGGGGGCTCTGGGCTTTGGCAGGGGATTAGGGTGCGAGGAGAGCTCTAGCTGGGGATGTGGGCTCTGACATGGGGCTGGGAATGAGGGGTTTGGGGTGTAAGAGGGTGCTCTGGCCTGGGACTGAGGGGTTCAGAGGGTGGGAGGGGGATCAGGGCTGGGGCAGGTGGTTGGAGTAGGGGGGCAGGGGTTGGGGTGTGGGCTTTGGGGTGTGGCTGGGGATGAGGGGTTGGGCGTGCAGGAGGGTGCTTTGGACTGGGATCAAGGAGTTCAGAGGGTGGGAGGGGATCAGGGCTGTGGCTGTGGCAGTGGGGCAGGGGTGCAAGCTCTGGTGGGTGCTTCCCTCAAGCAGCTCTCAGAAGCAGTGGCATATCCCCCCTCCAACTCCTATGTGAAGGTGCGGCCAGGCGGCTCTGTGTGCTGCCCCATCCGCAGGCGCCACCCTACATCCCCTTTGGCTGCAGTTCCCAGCCAATGGGAGCTGCGGGGGCAACATGCAGAGCCCACTGGCTGCCCCTATATGTAGGAGCTGGAGCTGTTCATTTAAATAATGATGCTTTCTTCTAGAAGTGCATCTCTGATCAGTGCCTGTTAAAGGGTTTAACCTTATGAGTTTGAGAGTTGTAATTTTGTGTCCCTGGAACACCACTGTACAAGGCCCCACATGGGTTTTCTGAACAGTCCAATGGCCTATCAGATATCTCCCTTGGGATTATTTTAACCCTTTCCTCCATCTACAACCCAAGACCCCTATTAGAAAAGGGCACCATTTATTCAGCCCTTCCTAATGAGTTTCAGATACTGGATCTATACCACATCTGGTGTCTCGCTTCCATCTTGCAGAACAAAAGTCAAACTCACCCTGGGTGCTGACAATGTCTCGTGAGCGTTTGCTGATGCGCATTATATTTTGCTCAGTTCGGCATAGGGACTCAGCAGACAACAGAGCTGCTCTCCGATCTTGCTTTTGGGTTGAATTCACCACTTCCTGTTTAAAACGAACATACAAACACTGAAGGGCATTTAACCATCGCCACAGATCCAAGGGGTTCTGTGCTATGCCTGAGCTCTTTAACAGTCCCCCTGAGGAACCTCTTCAGTGTGCCAACCCCCCCCCCCCAGGCTTTCTGCTGTTCCTTAAGTATAGGGACCATGGCCTAATGCCTCTGAGACTGAGCCTCCGGCACTCCTGTTTCACACCTTGAGCTCTGCCCAGCTCTGTCCAGCTGTGAGAGACTCCTGGTCAGGGACTTTTACACACCCACGGTCAGCACTTCTCCTAGCCTCCTGTCACCTCTCCCCGCAGACCCCTGCTGACACCATATGTTCCGCCTCCCCCAGCTTCCCATTGGTAGGTGTCAGTTGTTCAGTTTTGGGGGTCCCGTTGTCTTTCCAGATCCTTCATTCATGTGAGTGAGTTTCAGCTCTCAATGACCCATTCAAACCAACCCAGACAGTTACTGACACACGTACTTCAAGTCTCCTGCTCTGCCCCAAGAGCAGCTTTTTAACCCCCTTGCACACACGGGGTAGCAATCCTTAGCCAGGTCATGGCTATCATTCATAAAAATCGTACGGAAAATCCCCACTTGCTCACAGCTGTTACCGAAGGATTTCAAGGACCAAGACGTGTCAGCAAAGTCATCCACCCCGAGACTGGGGAAGCTGAGCAGGTTCATTGAGCCTCCTGACAAATGCTTTTGTTTGTTTCATTTTACTTTATTTCATTTACTTTACTTACTCTTCTTTTTCTGTGAGCAGCTTGCCTCTGAGATCTGGCTGGCCTTCAGGGGATCCATTTGCAGCCCTTTTGGGAAGACGCCAGTTGTAAACGTTTCCCATCCTTATTCCTGTTTGTTACAGTAGCGCCTGGAGACGTCAACAGAGATTTGGGATTTGTGCTAGGCCCTGTACAAATATTAGTATGAGACTGTCCCGAGGCATTTACAATCTAATGGGGAGGGTTTTCACAAGCCCCCGAGGCGTTTAGGGGCACAAGTTCCATTGTAAGTCAGTGGAGCGCTTGTGTGCCTGTATCCTTAATGCACTTCTGAAACTGCCCCCCTAAATAAATGATCCAGACCAAGGGCAGGGAAGAGGATGGAATATTAGTCCTTTTACAGCCCCCTGGTGCTGCCCCTTGAATTGATCTCATGCACCAACTAAAAAGAGAGAACTTACATGCTATAACAACGAGCTGTTACCTGTTGCACTACACTTACTCAGGGGAATTTATGTGCGAGAATCCAGGAAGCGAAACAGACCTCACTGGATAGTTTTCAGCCGTCAGTGAATTGGGAAATGTAGGGAAAAGATTATGTATCAATTAAACAGTGGGGATTAACAGTTTCAGGAAATACAGCCCTGCTTCTTGGTAGCTAAGGATGGATCAAGGTCAATGTGACTCTTGCTCCACTGGATCAGTGAGCGATCTACCTGAATTGATACTTTGTGTTAATTCCACATGGCATGTAGTATCCTGTTGGGGACACAGCTACAAAGTTAGCTTGATTAGTCCCATTTTACAGGTAGGGGAAACAGAGACTCGGAGAGGTTGACCTTCCCAAGGTCACACAGAAGGAGTTAATAGCAGAGTCTGAAATAGAACCCAGGTCTCGTAACTCCCAGGCGACTATCCAAGTTGCTTCATCTTTTTGCTCTGTTAGTACAGCGCCTAGCACAATGGGGCCCTGGTCCATGACAAGGGTACCTAGGTGCTCTCACAGTGTGAATAATGAGAGAATTTCCCTTTTGATTTTTTTTCCTTTTTTAAAAAAAGCAAAACAAAATCTATTCAGTGGGATCTTCTCCAAATGCTGCTCTTTACTCTTCAGGCTTCAGCATGGAGCTGGATCAGCGTGCTTCCTTCCAGCATGTGGCATAAGTGGAAATCAGGCCTAGTCCCTTGTGGAACCCACGGCATCCGGAAGCAGCTGGAAGTCAGCCTCTGGTGAAACCCTCCGAGCAGGCACGTTGGAGCAGGAAAGGGTTAAGCTAGTCATCAGAAATTATTGTTGTTTACGAGCCACCCCCAGCACCAGCCAGCGAAGTGGAATGAGGAAATGTTGCTGCCTAGTGGGGATGAGAGAGCCCTTAGCAGCCTGCATAGAGAGGCAGTGAATAGCCCTGATGCCATCGTTGCGACGGCCAGCTATCTATGTCCTGTGTCCAAAGGAAACCGTGTACAGTAAATTAATCTTTTCTTTACCTGGCAATGAGTTACCACTGTTCCATAACAACATTAGAGAGCAACTTTGCATACAAGATGATCACAAAAAAGACTATTTGGTAGTGGAGTAGATTGTATCCAGGAGATGTTAATTAACAACAAATATGCTCAGTAAAGTCTGTGGAATGCTGGAGTGGTAATTATCTGTATTATGTGCTAGTGTATGTAGCAATAAACCAATGGTGCCGTTGGTTTAACACTCGTTGTGCTGGGCAGTCATGTACTATATAGGTCAGAAAGGAGCACTGATATTATGCAATGGGCAATAACGTGAACGGAGCATAAATAATCAATCAGAAGTAAATAGGTTGTTATGTTTTGCGTGTTATGTGCTGGCTTACAACTTTTGGGGTGTGTCTCCAATGTATAATTGAGCTAGTGGAGATGCTTTTCAGGAGCCATGTGTGGTGGTGAAGTGAGTGATCGATTGAGGAGTCTGAGGATGGGAAATGAAGGGATGTAATTGAAGGGTTCCAGTGACTTTGGGATTTAAATGATCAGAACTGGAGGTGCACAACTCTGTGGGGGCGGGTGTGTGTGTACACAGTAATGGGAAATTGCACAGGCAAATGTCCACTTGTATGTCTAGGTGACACCATCTGTGTACCAAGGCAGCCACCTAGATGGTTGCCTGACCGTCTTCACGTACAGCTGTCATGATTGTGTACACACATACTAGGCATTCAAATGCACCTGGTAATTCTCCAGATCTATTTTTCCTGAGCCATGAGCTGGAGAAATTCTGCTGCTGCTGTCTAACTTGAAGATGGCTAATAGTGTCCTGCGTGGTGCTGTGTTCAACTGGATTGCTGAGAGGATGGCATTCCTGACTAGTTACTGACATGCTTTTGAATCCCGCTTGCTTAGCCATCCAGTTTATTGGCCTGGGGACACCTTGCAACTGCTTTTTTGAAGAAGCAAGGAATTGCACTCTGTGTGACCCTACTGTTGCAGGGGAAGTGGTGGGCACTGGCTTCTTATACTGACTGACCTCAATTGTGTCCCCCCCTAAGGTCCATTAGTATTGTACTTGTAAAATAAAGAGTGCTGTATAATACACTGTGGACTGAACAGAGACCATCAGATCAATTAATTGCAGTCTGCAGGATGGATTCAGCCCCCTTAAATAACTATGGGCATCTCGTTCAGTGTGTTCCAACAGTGGCTTACACAGCAAGGCGCTATGGCCTATCTAAAGGGCGTCCTTTCTAGGGAATGTGCTAAGGCTGGGAATAGGGTTCAGGCAAATCGAACCAAACTTGAGCCCACCGAAGTAATACGTGTGTGAGTGAGTAGAACCCCATGTAACCATTAGATTTTCCTCTTGGGTGTTACCATGTGTCTGTTCTGCCACGGATTTTACTCCCCTCCCCACTCAGGGTTGTCGTGCGTGATTGTTCTTGCAGAGCTCAGTCTAGTGGTGATGGGATGCTCTCCAGCCTATTTTCTAATCCCTCCCCTTTTTCCCCCTGTAACACTTGGTTATCCTTACAGTGAAGCCAGAGTGGGAATGGCTGTATTGGATTGTTCTGTCTCTCACAGTAGACTCTTAAGGAATTATAATGCCATAAGGTTTATTTAGCACCTTCATAGAATCATAGAAGATTAGGGTTGGAAGAGACCTCAGGAGGTCATCTAGTCCAACCCCTTGCTCACAGCAGGACCACCCCAACTAAATCATCCCAGCCAGGGCTTTGTCAAGCCAGGCCGTAAAAACCTCTAAGGATGGAGATTCTGCTACCTCCCTAGGTAACCCATTCCAGTGCTTCACCACCCTCCTAGTGAAATAGTTTTTCCTAATATCCAACCTAGACCTTCCTACTTCAACTTGAGACCATTGCTCCTTGTTCTGTCATCTGCCGCCACTGAGAACAGCCAAGCTCCATCCTCTTTGGAAACTTCCCCCCCCCCGCCGCCCCCCAAGTTGTTGAAGGCTGCTATCAAATCCCTCCTCACTCTTCTCTTCTGCAAACTAAATAAGCCCAGTTCCCTCAGCCTCTCCTCATAAGTCATGTTCCCGAGCCCCCTAATCATTTTTGTTGCCCTTCACTGGACTCTCTCCAATTTGTCCACATCCTTTCTGTAGTGGGGGCCCCAAAACTGGATGCAGTACTCCAGATGTGGCCTCAACAGTGCTGAATAGAGGGGAATAATCATTTCCATCGATCTGCTGGCAATGCTCCTATTAATGCAGCCCAATATGCTGTTAGCCTTCTTGGCAACAAGGGCACACTGCTGACTCATATCCAGCTTTTCATCCACTGTAATCCCCAGGTCCTTTTCTGCAGAACTGCTGCTGAATCGATCCGCACCCTGTAGCCGTGCATGGGATTCTTCCATCCTAAGTGCAGGACTCTGCACTTGTCCTTGTTGAACCTCATCAGATTTCTTTTGGCCCAATCCTCCAATTTGTCTAGGTCACTCTGGACCCTATCCCTACCCTCCAGTGTAGCTACCTCTCCCCCCAGCTTAGTATCATCCACGAACTTGCTGAGGGTGCAATCCATTTCATCATCCAGATCATTAATGAAGATATTGAACAAAACTGACCCCTAGGGCACTCCGCTTGATACCGGCTGCCAACTAGACATCGAGCTGTTGATCACTACCCGTTGAGCCTGACGATCTAGCCAGTTTTCTGTCCGCCTTATAGTCCATTCATCCAATCCATACTTGGATGGGAGGGGGGCGGGGGAATAGTTCAGTGTGTGGGGGAGGGATAGCTCAGTGGTTTGAGCACTGGCCTGCTAAACCCAGATTTGAGTTCAATCCTTGAGGGGGCCTTTTAGGGATCTTGGGCAGAAAACTGTCAGGGAGAGTACTTGGTCTTGTTAGTGAAGGCAGGGGAGTGGACTCTCTGACCTTTCAAGGTCCCTTCCAGTTCTATGAGATAGGTATATCTCCATACATTTCTTTATTTTATTTAACTTGCTGGCAAGAATACTGTGGGAGACTGTATCAAAAGCTTTGCTAAAGTCAAGGTATATCACATCCACCACTTTCCCCATATCCACAGAGCCAGTTATCTCTGAAGGCAGTCAGGTTGGTCAGGCATCACTTGCCCTTGGCGAATCCGTGTTGACTGTTCCTAATCACCTTTCATCCCAAAATGCATTGTGTAGTGTCTATTTCCAGAAGCACTTTGTCACTGAAATGGAAACAGCTGTGGGTGGGAGAGAATGGGTTCATGCCACTGTGTATCAGAGATGGAGAGGAATTTTTGGGCAAGGACAAAGAGTCTAAGCCTTAGGGCCCTCAATGTCCACACAGAGTTTAAGGCCAGAAAAGACGACCAAACCATCTAGTCCAATCTCCTCTGTCACAGCCACCAACACCACCTGACACCCGCACAGTAACTCCAACAACGGAAGTGAGGCCAAAGTATTACAGCCCGCAGGAAACTAAGCTGTTATGTGCCACAGACAGAGAATAGCAGAGACCAAGGTGGACAAGTGCCTGAGGATTCTGCAATGGCAGAGAATGAAGTGAGGTATTCCCAGGTAATCCCAGTAAGTGGGATCCCATGCTTCAGAAGAAAGTGAACTACCCCCCGCCCCAATCACTGCCTATCCGTCTGGAGGGACATTCCTTCCTGACTTCATGTACGATGCTTAATTGGCCACTGAGCATCTGAGCAAGAGCCACCGGTCCAGCAAGAGAACAGAGAAAGAGAGAGAATGTTCGGTGATGGCACCTCAGAACACTGGCATACTCCATCTCCAGCCATGGCCATCCCTGATCCTTTAGAGGAAGGAGACTAGAAAAACAAGAAACCCCAAAATACATTGGAGGGGAGGAAAAAATCTTTTCCTGACCCCAGCACGTGACCAGCCGAAACCTAGAAGCACGAGGTTTTAGGAATAGATAGTACTGAGTCTTTTAAGGTTTCATGCCAAGGGACCAACAGTATAAATTTCCTGGAGCTCAGTTTATCTCCCATGAGAAGATGAAGGCCAAAGTGAGTGCCACCAGATCCGAGTCTGTTTCTCCAGGTTGCCTAAGGCAGGTTAAACCTGACGCCAAGATAGCTGAGCCATCCTCTCCAGCAGCCCTTTAATGTAAAAGAAAAATCCCAAGAGAAGTGAGAGTAAAGAGACTGAGGAGCGCAAGTGACAGCAGTTTCTAAGCAGGAATAGGAGTGGCAGGACAAGATGGATTTTCAAAGGTTTGATTGTTCGCTCTAAGTTGCTCCAGCAAACTGACACATTTATCTTTACCCTGACACTGAACATGACATTAAGAAAACCCGACGGTCGGGGTGGAACGTGGTGGGTGGCAACTCAGCCTCCCACCAGCAGCTCATCCTTGTGAAGTGCATACTCATCGGACTGTCACATCCCATCCTCCAGAGCTGTCTGCAGGGATTAGCACAGGGGGTGTGTGCTGCATGCTCCCCTTCCCGGAGATGCCATTGCAGCTGGGATCTGACAGATGAGGGAGCAGCATTGCTCTAGCCTGCACCCTGCCAAGTTTAACCTTTATGCTGCTATAAAGAGAGGGCTTCGGTCTACCGTGGGGCTGTGCTGTCACATGTGGTTCTTTCCACTGTCGAGTTCGTGTGAAAACCCTGGTCATGCGGCTACATGGAAATTTCCCCTTGCTCTTATTCCCGCTACCACGCCCCCCCCAAATTGTGAGCAGTTCCACATGCCCCTCCCAGTAATACTCTTGGGGCCATTGTGTTTTAGCAGCCCTGTCAGCTGGGCCTTCAGAGAGAGGGGCTTTCCCTTCCGTGCAGGTGGTGTATGATATTTCCAGTTCGGAAACAGCTCCGCAGACTCTAGCTCCCAAATTCTGGACGCTCGGTAGCTCAGGAGTGTTGGGATTCTGGGGTTTGGGTTGGCCTATTATGGGGTGGGTCAACTGCAACATGAAGCTCTGTGTATGGGTTTGGATCTGAAACCACCTTCCTCCCCACCCCCAATATTTAGAATGTGTGTGTTCCCAGAGGTTGGATTTCGGTTCAGGTTCATCTCTGCTTAGCATAGATCCGACTTTGTTTGGATGCAGGAAGCATCCTCTCACCCATGCTAGACTGTGTTCTGGTCTCACTCAGAATCTGTCATGGTGGCTTGCAATTGCAAGCCCAGTGATGAAACTCGTGAAGTCTGCTCCGACTGTAGGGGCAAACCCGTAGAACAGAGAGAGGCTGCGGGGATTTCTAGCATGCAAATTATAATGTTGTCAGTCTGGAGTCAATCAGCAGTTGGTCAATTATAATGTCAGTCAGTGAGAGCATTTTGGGATGGGGAGAGAGATATTGTATCTAGAGACCCCTAGAATAAACTCCATTATCAGAAATGAAAGGTAGTGGTAGAAAGAGAAGACTAGTACATTGCATAACACTGATTTTTTTTCTTATTGTTTATTCATGTAGTATTTTTAAATTCTTCCTCTCCCCAAAGAAACCCACACCTTTGAAGGGAAAATTAACTCAATTTGTTGAGGAAATTTCCATCTGTTCTCTCGGCCAAGGCTTTCAAAAGGGACTGGTGATTTGGGGACACTAAACTTGAAACGCCTGATTTTCAGAAAGTGCTCCGCAGCGCCCTTCTGAAAATCAGGACCTTCTTCAAGCCATCTCAAGTTCAGCCTCCAAAATCACCTTTTGAAAGTGTTGTGCCGCTCGTGCCATTCCTGTGTCCCATTGGCTCAGTATGATGATCTCATGCCACGCAGTATTTTTCATTTCGTTCCTTGAGGAATCGGTTGCATTGGAAAATGGCCAGCCAAATCATTTGATCTGCTTGCTGACGTTCCAAAAATATTAAGGAATTCTAAATGTCAAGAATTCAAACAATGCAGCACTTCACAGCCACACTGATATGGGAAAACAACAACAAAAATTCTCCAACTACCCTTTACAGCTTGAATGTGCAGCAAGTGTATGTCTGTGTGTGTATGTTTCATTGTTTATAGCCCAGTTTCTGGCATCTTGTATTCAGCAGAATGTTATATGAGGCTTTTATGGACTCTCTTTTTTGCATATTGAATAAGACTAATGCAGTTTTGTTGGAGGAAGTTGGATTGAGAAATCAGGGTTGGGAAAACTATTCATAAGGCTGTGCCTCATAATCTGCAGCAAAATCAGGCTTCAGATCCTCAAGTATAGTTTCCCAAGCCGCATGTGTAAATGGCTTTAATAATCTTGTCTCATCGGCTTCCACTAAGCTCTGTCCTTATTTCCACTCTTGCAGTAATTGCTTATGGAATGGTAAAACCTGACTGCCTGGCGAGAATGTCCAGTGGTATCTCAGCTGATTGATTCTGTATGGCAGCGTGGCAGCCAGAGCTATAAAGCAGTTCTGATTGTTACAGCCCTTTCGAGTATGGTTCAAGGGACTAGCACATTTGGAAGTTATTGCTTATGATTTCTTGTGCGTCTTGCAATATCATTTTAAAGTTACAGCAGCCACAGTGCGGCTTGTTTAAAGTTCAGAACTGTGCGTTGGTTTCATTGAAGGAAATGAAAGCTCTGGCAGTTTTTCTTTTTAGTTCCCTGTGGCAAGGCCTTGCTTTGTTTGTAATCTCTCATTCATAAAGAGAAGCCGGGGGGGGTGGGGAGTGGGGGTGGCGGTGGCGGTCCTATCACCTCCTTAATGCTTTGGATGAAGATGGGAGCAGGCTACTATTATAATTAATATCATAGCTGTATTACTATTAGTAGCAATATGTGTTTGCATTATGGCAGCACTTAAAGTATGTCTGCTCTGCACAGGGCTGGCTCTAGCCATTTCGCTGCCCCAAGCATGGCGGCACGCTGTGGGGGGCGCTCTGCCGCTCACCGGTCCCGCGGCTCCAGTGGACCTCCCGCAGGCATGCCTGCGGAAGCTCCACAGGAGCCGTGGGACCAGCAGACCCTCCGCAGGGATGCTTGTGGGAGGTCCACCGGAGCTGCCTGCCGCCCTCCCAGCAACTGGCAGAGCGCCCCCCGTGGCATGCCGCCCCAAGCACGCGCTTGGCGCGCTGGGGCCTGGAGTTGGCCCTGGCTCTGCAATACAGGACTGCTGGTCTGGGGCAGTGTAGACACTCGGGCTGGAGCCCTCCCCTCTCCAAGGGTCCCAGAGCTCAGGCTCCAGTCTGAGCCCAAACATGTGGCCTGCAGTTTTAAAGCTCCGGGAGCCCGAGACAGCTGACATGGGCCAGCATGGGTGTTTTATTGCAGTGTAGACCTATTCTTAGATTGGGGTCCCGTTGTGCTTGGTGCTGTACATGTACCCATGGGCAGGAGACAGTCCCTGCTGTGAAGAGCTTACAGAGGATGGCAGAAAGGAAGTATTGTCCTTATTTTAGGGGAACTGAGTTAGAGAGAGAATAAATCCCCAGTCTAGCAAACTATTAAGGTGATTGTGCCAGCAATGCCCCTCTGCTATGTACGTCGGCCAAACACACAAATCAGATATAAGGAATGGCAATATACAAAAACCTGTAGGAAAACACTTCAGTCTCCCTGGACACACAATAGCAGATTTAAAGGTAGCCATCCTGCAGCAAAAGAACTTCAGGACCAGACTTCAAAGAGAAACTGCTGAGCTTCAGTTCATCTGCAAATTTGACACCATCAGCTTAGGATTAAAAAAAGACTCTGAATGGCTAGCTAACTACAAAGGCAGTTTCTCCTCCCTTGGTGTTCACACCTCAACTGCTAGAAGAGGGCCTCATCCTCCCTGACTGAACTAACCTCGTTATCTCTAGCCTGCTTCTTGCTTGCATATATATACCTGCCTCTGGAAATTTCCACTACATGCATCCGACGAAGTGGGTATTCACCCACAAAAGCTCATGCTCCAAAATGTCTGTTAGTCTATAAGGTGCCACAGGACCTTTTGCTGCTTTTACAGATCCAGACTAACACGACTACCCCGCTGATACCTAACCACTTGTGTAATTTTAAGCATGTTCGTAAGGCCACTGGAAACAATGGGGACTTAAAGTTAAGCACATATTTAAACACTTTGCTGGGGACTCATACCGAGGGAGTCTCTAGAAAGAGCAGGCTCTTGAACCAGGATCTCCTGGGTCCCAGTGCAGTGCGTTTGCCCCAAGACAACGGTGAAGATGATAATGCTTTCTTGACACTAAAAAGTGGCTGTTAAAGCCTCGTTTTACCAAGGTGCTGAGCGTTTGTAACTTCCACTGAGTCCGTGGAAGGTGTTGGCTCCCAGGGCCTCTTTAGAAAGCAGACCCATTTGCGTAAGTGCCTCGCTCTAGATTTAGGCACCTAACTTTAGACCTCCATGTTTGTAAATTCTAGCCATTCTTTATATTTGGAATCCAAGTTGGTGGCTTTGATTTGGCAAAATGTTCAGAAGTTAGCTAGTTCCACTTTTTTTAAAAAAAGCAAAAATACCCAGAAGTAGCAAACAATCTACTTGATCCTTAATTTCGCTGGAAATCAAACTGTCACAATTGCCCATGTCTCACAAACTCTTTTATGCTTAATAAGCTTGATAAGTAATAGCACACTGCAGTGTGCTATCAGAGTAGGATAGGAAAAGCCCTTTCTTGATTTAAGTCATGCACGGGTGGGATAGCTCAGTGGTTTGAGCACTGGCCTGCTAAACCCAGCATTGTGAGCTCAATCCTTAAGAGGGACGCTTAGGGATCAGGGGCAAAATCAGTACTTGGTTCTGCTAGTGAAGGCAGGGGGCTGGACTCAAATGACCTTTCAAGGTCCCCTTCCAGTTCTCTGAGATAGGTATAGCTCTGTATATTAGACAGTATGAACTTTATATGATGGTACAAACTGGATCTGCAGATCCTATTATGCATTTGGCCTACTATATTTCAAATGCCACTAGCCTGTGGTGGAGCTTTCATTTTCTATAACTCCTTCTGTCAAAGGATCTCAAGGCACATATCTAGAGCTGTGCAAATAACAGACTTTTCCTTTTTGGTTCACCGGCCATTCTGAAAAATTGGGGGAAAGGCTTGTTTTGTGTTGAACTGAAAACTAAGATTTTTGGAATTTTTTGGTTAATTTTTTTGGGGAAAAAAATTCAGGTTGAACAAAATGTTTGGTTAATTTTGACCATTTAAAAGTTTTTTTTAATTGTGTTTTTTAAATAACATTAAAGAGAAGTTTGAGATGAAAAGTCATTTTGAACCAAGTATCAGAGGGTAGCCGTGTTAGTCTGGATCTGTAAAAGCAGCAAAGAATCCTGTGGCACCTTATAGACTAACAGACGTTTTGGAGCATGAGCTTTCGTGGGTGAATACCCACTTCCTCAGATGCATCTGAGGAAGTGGGTATTCACCCACGAAAGCTCATGCTCCAAAACGTCTGTTAGTCTATAAGGTGCCACAGGATTCTTTGCTGATTTTGAACCAAACATATCAAAATATTTTCTTTAAGAAAATCTTGAAATGAAATATTTTGACTTTTTTGAGAATTTTTGGGGGGCAATTTTGCCATGAGCAGTTTGAAACCAAATTCACTAAATATTTTGTTATCACCAAAAAAAGTTTTGTCTGAAAAAGTTAATCCAGTTCTAGTCTTATAATTTTATAAATGGGGGAAACTGAGTCACAGAGAGGCTAAATAACGTGCCTAGGATGTGGGGGGGGGGGCGGGGTCACACATGTTTTGGAAAGGTTGGGAATAGAACCTAGTTTCCCTGAATTCCAGTCATGTGGTTATACTTGTTTCCTCTCCTGCTGCTTCTGTCATTTTTTAAAAGGGAAACTCAACATTTATTTAAAAACGTTCATTAAAATGACAGTTTGCACATTTGTCCTTTTAAAATGCTAAGATTGATGTCCTGTCATTCGCATGAAGGCAGTGTTTTGCATAGCCTGGAGCTTGCAGGCAGGGCTGGCTCATATTTTAAAGTAGGGTTGGTCTCTCTCTCACTTTCTCTGTTTGGAACCTATTTGTTCGCTGAAGTGTGACATTACCAGAAATCACATTTTTACTTGACATTTCTCAGAGTCACAGTAAATGAGGGAATGGCCGGAGATAAGCGGCACAGGAATAAAGATGAAATATAGAGCCAGGTTCCCAGCAGCTACTGTCAATGGAAACGGAGCTCCTTTCAGCTTGGTTTGGTTTTTTCCTTCTCCTTGGAACTTTCGATCAGAAGAGCTGTTGATTGAAGTGCCTGGGGTTTTTTTTGTTTTGTTTTTTTTTTAAAATCCCCTCTCATAAACTGTTTCGTTAAGAGCTGGATGAATTTTTCCATGAAAAACCTTTTTAGCTGAAAAATGCAGATTCGGGTCAACAAAACAATTCATGAATCCGGGTTGGTTTGGGTGAATTGTTTAAGTTGGGGGAAGGGGGGGGGGGGAAGAAAAGGTTTTCTGAATTTAAAAAAAAAAGTTTTTTGTTTTGGAATTTTTTTCTTTAAAAAACTTCAAATTGAAACAAAATGTCTTGTTTTGAGTCAACCCTAATGATGTTTAGTATCAGAGGGGTAGCCATGTTAGTCTGGATCTGTAAAAGCAGCAAAGAATCCTGTGGCACCGTGTAGACTAACAGATGTTTTGGGGCATGAGCTTTCATGGATGAATACCCACTTCGTTGCGTCCGAAGTGGATATTCACCCACAAAAGCTCCTGCTCCAAAACGTCTGTTAACCCTAATGAGCATTTCTGACTTTTATTTTGCCAATAAATTTTAAACATTTTTGTTCCAGGTTGACCCAATTCCATTTTTTGGAGGGGTGGGGAGACCAGCACTCAAACTGTATATTCAGTTATTTGACCAGCTCTGATTTCATTTTCAGAGTATATCTGGGTGAGGATCTTAGCTGTGACTTAGACTGAAGGAGTTGGACTGTAATTTGTTTGGGGCAGGGACTGTATTTTTGTTCGATATTTGTACAGTGCCTAGCACAATTGAGTCCATGACTGGGGCTCTCTACACTGCTGTAATAACAGTGATGAGGGTGATCTGGTGTTTGCCTGAATGAAACCTTTAAACGCTCTCACTATGGGTGAGGGGTCAAAGTTATTAAGTCAAGCAAATGCCAGCAATAGTAGCAAAAAAGGATGCTTTGTCTAATAAAATTAGTTCCTAATTTTAGCTGTGTGTTTGGAGGGACTGTCCGTAACAGACTCGAAAGAGAGATGGCCTTGTGAGCTATTGGGATAATACTCTCTATTGTGCCTTTGATTTGTCAAAATATCGGGTTCTGGAAGTACTCTGCTCAGATGTGCTGGGACAGGAAGATGTCCAAGGTGCAGGAAAAGTTCCTTGTTTCACTCTGGTATAATTTTTCTGTGCTGATCTCTAGTTAGTAAGGTTTTCAGCCAGGAGAAACTTGGCCAAGGTTTGACACTCACCAAGTTCTGCTCTCAATTTGCGGAATAATTCAGGTTCTCTGTTCACCATGTAAAAGTTAACTGTTAAATGCAAAACTACGGCTCTTATGCTTCAGTTTTGTTGCCTCTTATGCTTCAGTTCCAAGCTATGTGTAGCAGGAGTTGAAGACCAGAAGATCCCTCTTGCAGGCCTCATGCTTGAATTTCCAGTAATTATCGGTTAGAGAAATGGCAGAATGACACAGGCTGCAAACATATGAATGAGGAGGTAGGGACTTCTGGGATGACATCCTGGCTCCACTGAGATCAAGGGGACCAGGGGGAGTAAGAGTCCACCCAGGAAGTCTTGCACTTTTTCTCACTCCTGTACAACAAAAACAGGTCAGAGATGAGTCTCCTCACTTGTCATCGCTAGGTTATTTCATGTAAGCTGTGATTTCCATTACTCACACCGTCCATCCCTTCCCAGTAATATTGTTTCCACTGTCCAGTGCCTCAATAAAGCAATTCTTTTTGCCATTGCAATAATGATCGCAATCCACATAGTGCACCTGTTAAGTCGTATACACCATGTATTAGACATTCTCTGGGAGATTTGCAGTGGTGGTGTAGTCTTGTTGATCCCAGGGAATGAGCGAGACACGGGGGGAGGGAATCTTTTGTTGGACCAACATCCATCCATTGGTGAAAGGAGACAAGCTTTTGACCTCCACTGAGCTCTTTTTCTGGCCTTCTGTGGGGGAAGCAGGTATTACGTGGCCTGCAGTTCGCTGTATTAATTGTTGGGCTTTGCTTTATTTCTTTACACATGATGTTCTCCCCAGGGGAGTGTGACGATAAGCATTTGCCAACCATACAGCTGATGCCTACAGCTGGATTGAAATGATGCCGCCAAGCGGCAGTTTCTGGTCTCTGTAGTTTGCTGGTATTCAGGATTGTCTGTAAACTCAGAGTGCGCTAACATTGCCTATGCCTTGATTCATAACACTTCCTGGCATCCCGATGGTTGTCCCCAGCTAAGCAGAGTAGGGCCAGTGTCACTCTATTTGAATGGCAGAACTTCATGGACTATCCATTAAGGGACAGTCTTTCCTCCAAGTTGCTACGCTGACCCAATGCCCCAGTTTGGTGTTCGAGGCCATTGAGCGAATAGAGGGTACCATATTCCAGATTATTAGGGTTGCCAACCTGCCAGGATTAGCCTGGAGTCTCCAGAAATTAAAGATTAATCTTTAATTAAAGATTAATGTCCTGTGATGAAATCTCCACGAATACATCCAACCAAAATTGGCAGCCATGCGGATGATACATAAAGTGGAGGCCCTGAACATGGTGTGGTTGTTAAAGGTTCCATGGCACTTTTCATGTTAACCTGAATGTCCTGGTAAAATTCCAACGTGGGTAGTTCTATTCTGCCTCCCAGTGCTGCTTTTCCCCATTGCACGTTCTTCCTCTTTTCTTGTTTAAAGTGAAACGTGACCAAATTTCACTCCTCAGAGATCTGACTTTGCATCATGGCGTCACATAAACACCACTCCAGAACAAAACCAGAGCAGGACTTTCAGTTACCACTGACTGCATGGGGAGCACAGGTAGAGGCCAAGGATGAATGCTTTTGGAAATCCCTTCTTCTGCAAAGCAGCCAGCAAGGTAGCACTAACGTACCAGGGACGTGCCTTCCAAATGCCTGACGATGACTTTGGAAAACTCACAAAAGGGATGATTCCCAGAGAAACCATCCCCAGATTTACAATGAACCCCATACGTGCTGGGACCAGACTTTGGGAGCAGAGTTAATGCTGTGCAGTTACCCATGCAGTGCAGAAATAATGAGTAAAGCTATGATTATATACCTCACTACTGGGTCTTGATGCTTAGATTTAACGTGTAACCAGAGGTATGTTGTTCGTGATCCTAAGGGACAGCAATAAACGTTCCGCCGTAGCGCATTAGGGCCATGCTGAGCTCAAAGGGCAGCTCTTAGCTGCAGGAGTGAGCATTCAGTAGTTTTTCTTCTGTCTGCAGCAGTAGGTCACTTGGAGTGTGTGACCGTCTAGCATCATTCACAACAACTTCTCACACAAGTCAAGCACAATAAACATCCTAGTGGGGTGGAGGTGAGGGGACGTGGCATAGCAGCCTATCAATCTCTGCTCTTGTTTTAAACTCTCGAGCTCCACGCCAAGCTTTGGTGCAAACCACAGCCTGCGCTGGGTTACTGGGAAGCCTCTCTGAGTTGGTGGTTTTCCACGTAGAACATGCCAAGGGGAACAAACATTCCTTGTGGGAGGTCTGCCCAGTTTACACAGTTATTTTTAATTGCGTGATTTGTGAAGGTGGTGGTGGTATTATCATTGACAGTAACTCTAAGAGGCCCCCATGAAAGCTTCCCTGCTGCAGAATTGGAGTAGGGTTGACAGGGAGATGGACTACGTGCCATCTCCACTATGAGTTCCTAAGTTCTCTGTACAATTCTGTGTATGAAAAACACACTTTTTTTATTATTACTATTATTCCCTATGAACGTTGGTCAGGGACAGAGTGGGATGGGACACATTAAGAACATGTTCTTTCAGCTTGATTCTGGACTTCTAGGACACTCGG
Organism: Gopherus evgoodei; assembly: GCF_007399415.2. Lineage (NCBI taxonomy): Eukaryota > Metazoa > Chordata > Testudines > Testudinidae > Gopherus > Gopherus evgoodei. The sequence goes on along the minus strand of NC_044337.1, from coordinate 17,695,873 downwards.
GGAGGACAAAGAAGCCTTAAATTAAAAGGTGAGGCACCCCTTGCAGAGGGATGGTATTGATCTGCTGTGAGGTCTTTGCACCAGCTCTGTTCCCAGCCTTCAGCCCAGGGTGTGTGTCAGGAGCGTGGCCGGAGCAGTCTATCCTGTGGCTCCTATGATGGGTTGCCCCCCTTCAAGATGCCACCTGATGTACAGAGATATCACTGAGCCCACCTGTTCAGCCAGCCTGGGCCCCCTTTATCCTGTCTTGCTGAGCCAGACTCTTAAGCCTCCTCTACCACACGCACAGGCAGGACCACACCCAGCTGTGGGGGGAGGGATAGCTCAGTGGTTTGAGCATTGGCCTGCTAAACCCAGGGTTGTGCGTTCAATCCTTGAGGGGGCCATTTAGGGAACTGGGGTAAAAATCTGGGGATTGGTCCTGCTTTTGAGCAGGGGGTTGGACTAGATGACCTCCTGAGGTCCCTTCCAACCCTAATCTATGATTTTAATGACACAGACACTGAAATCAGCTCTGGGAAGACTCAGCTTAAGGGACTTGCCCACCTCCCTTGGAATGCGGACCCAAAGGGATATTGTCTTGCACTATATAGAAAAATCTGCGCAGCGCAAGCTCATAAAAATTCACCCTCACCCTCAATGCGAAGAGAGAGATGCAAACTTCTTGCTCCCCCCAGTTAGAAATTGCACAAACTGGGTTTAACAATAAACAAAACAAATGAATTGACTGTAAAAGGCAGATTTTAAGTGAATATAAAGGATAGCAAACAAAACAAAGCATGCATCCGACAAAGTGGGTATTCACCCACGAAAGCTCATGCTCCAATATGTCTGTTAGTCTATAAGGTGCCACAGGACTCTTTGCTGCTTTTACAGATCCAGACTAACAGGGCTACCCCTCTGATACAGAACAAAGCAAATTACTGAGCAAATAAAATAAAACATGCAGACTAAACTTAATACACTAAAGGAATTGGCTACAAATAGTAATTTCTCGCCTTAAATGTTATTTCAGGCAGATTGCAAAGATTCTTGAAAGCCAGCTGCACTGGCCTGCAGCTTGAAACTACAGGTATTATTACTCACAGGCTAAACACCCTTCCAATCTGGGCTCAACTATTCTCCCCCAAGTTCAGTTCTTGCTTCTGGGTGTTTTTCAGTGTCTCTTTGGGCAGGGAAGCAGAGATGTCACTCCCCTGCCTTGAACAGCTTTTGTGAATGGTAGGAACTTTGTCTTCCAGTGGAAAAACACTGGCATTTCAAGTTGCGGTCCAGTACCAGGTGACTCAGTCACATGTCTTTGCAGGGTTGTAGCAGCCATTACTCACAGGCTGTTTGGAGTGTCCACAGGAAGACTAAGCTCTTTCACAGTCCATTGTCTCTGCTGATTTTTTCATTGTTGTACCTGAAAGGCTAGTTGTGGGTTTTACCCAAAGTAACACATTTGAAATACAGATACGTGGTTAATATTCCTACCTTTAGATACAGAAATGATATATGCATATAAATTGGATAATCACATTCAGTAAATTACAGTCTTTCCAATGATACCTTACATGAGCCATCTTGCATAAAGTATATCTTGGTTGTGCCATATTCATATCATAATAATATTTCTATGAAGAATATGGGGTGTAATGTCACAACTCCTCTCTACCCAACCCCAAGACTGGTCTAACTTGCAGGAGACTCCACGGCCCTAGAATGCAGGGGGCATTAAGATGGCCCATGTCCCACCCGATTAACTGAAAATCTGGCTTGTATCTTTGCCTGGATGATCTGAGGGATCTGGAGCATACAGAGGGTATGTCTACATCTACAATTTTGCAGCGCTGGTTGTTACAGCTGTATTAGTACAGCTGTATAGGGCCAGCGCTGCAGAGTGGCCACACTTACAGCAACCAGCGCTGCAAGTGGTGTTAGATGTGGCCACGCTGCAGCGCTGTTGGGCAGCTTCAAGGGGGGTTCGGGGAACGCGAGAGCAAACCGCGGGGAAGCAGGTCTCCTTCCCCGGTTTGCTCCAGTGTTCCCCAAACCCCCGTGCAAGCAGGTCTCCTTCCCCGCGGTTTGCTCTCACGTTCCCCAAACCCCTGAGCAAGCAGGTCTCCTTCCCCGCGGTTTGCTCTCGCGTTCCCCGAACCCCCCTGCAAACCGCGGGGAAGGAGACCCGCTTGGGGGGGGATTCGGAGAACACCGGAGCAAACCGCGGGGAAGGAGACCTGCTTGATTACCAGAGAGGCATCCTCAGGTATGCTGGGATACCTGCTTATTCCACGGAGGTCAAGAAAAATGCTGGTAAGTGTCTACACTTGATTACCAGCGCTGGATCACCAGCGCTGGATCCTCTACACCCGAGACAAAACGGGAGTACGGCCAGCGCTGCAAACAGGGAGTTGCAGCGCTGGTGATGCCCGGCAGATGTATACACCTCCTAAGTTGCAGCGCTGTAACCCCCTCACCAGCGCTGCAACTTTGTGATGTAGACAAGCCCAGAAAGCAAAAATAAACAAGATTGCACAGAAAGGCCCTGATCCCACAATGAGCTACTGGTGCCCACATCGGGCACAGAGGCAGGCACCCGTCTGCATGGAGTTCATTGCGGAATCCTTACCTAGAGTATGAAGTTAGCCTAAAGTAAGCCCCCTAAGCTGCATTTTCTCCATGATTGATTGAGCAAGAAGTCTCTCTTATGGGGTTGACTGCATGTTGGGGCAAGCGGGAGGGAGACAATGAAAAGTAGCTTTTCCTCTTCATGTCAGCTCGAAAACAGGAAAGAATTGTAGCAGAAGCAGATGGAATGCCTCCGGCCTGGGCTTTTGTAGGTTAGATGATTGTTTTTCTGCTTGTTTGGTAAATTTAACTCCATTTAAGTATCTGTCTCTTCTTAATAATATGTTCTTTTTCCTGACCTCTTCACAAATCCGAAATGACAGTTACATTCAAGTGGCAGAACAACTGTGGGGACAAGTGCTCAAGGGTGAGGTTTGTAATGTTGAGTGAGAGTCTTGAAAAGGTCTATTGGGCTGATTGAGAAGTCTCCTCTTTGGACAGAATGTTTGCACCTTTCATGTGAGTGTGTGTGTGTGTGTGTGTGTGTCTGTCTGAGAGAGAGAGAGATGCCTTGTGCTATAGCCTCAATTGCAGGAAGCCTTAGAGAGAGGGCTGAAGTTAATGAAATAACTCCTGTTTAATGGGGTTGAATACTCATGATGACATTTAGTAAATTTTAGTAATTAAACACTTTGTTTTTAAACTTTGCCGTACCTCTAGCTGGCATTCTGTAACACGTACATTGGACCAGATTCAGCAAAGCGCTTGAAAAAGTGCTTAACTTAAATAACTTGCATAAATATGGGATTGCATTGACTCCAGCGAGTTCCTGAGTATTTTGCTGAATAGCAGCATTGCCAACTCTATGATTTTATAGTGGGTTTCATGATATTTGATGTTTTTCTTAAAGTCCAAGCTCCTGGAGTTATATTATTACATAAGAATCTCCTCTTTAATTTAAAAAAGATTTAGATCTCATGGTTGGAAAGAAAACCTTGAAGATGTGAACGCTGAAGGCTCAAAAACGTGAAAGTAAATGAAAAGAACCCACAATCTGTTGTTTTTAAAAATCGTGAATCTTGTGATTTTTTTTTTTTTAAGGCTTTGGTATGCTTTGTCCATACCAAAATAGGAATGCCTTCCTGAATTGCTTCCAGGCAGAATAACCCATAGCATTTTAAAGACTAACAGATTTATCTGGGCATAAGCTTTCATGGGTAAAACCCTCCCACACTTCTTCAGCTGCATGCAGTGAAGCTGACAGATACAGGCATAAATATACTGACACATGAAGAGACGGGAGTTACCTTACAAGTGGAGAACCAGTGTGAACAAGCCAATTCAGTCAGGGTGGATGTGGGTGTCACTTCCTCATCAGTTATTGGGAGTGGACCACGTCCACCCTGACTGAATTGGCTTGTTCACACTGGTTCTCCACTTGTAAGGTAACTCCCGTCTCTTCATGTGTCAGTATATTTATGCCTGTATCTGTCATGTTCACTGCATGCAGCTGAAGAAATGGGTTTTCCCACGGAAGTTTATGCCCAAATAAATCAGTTAGTCTTTAAGATGCCACTAGACTCCTCGTTGTTTTCGTGGATACAGACTAACATGGCTACCCCTCTGATGCCTGGAACTATAGCATTTTGATACTACATGGCAATACTGATTTTACGGAGTGATTTTTGTGCTTTCAAATGGATTTTATGGAGATCTAAACAGTTGAGAAAAAATGAGAAAACCCTGCAGACTATGTTCAAGTGGAAAATACACCACGAGACACACAGCTTTGGCACTTGGCTAGAAGAGCTGTTCGACGTGTTGTATACAACTAGAATGTTTGCTTTTTACTTTGCTACATCAAACCCTATAGGTTTTCCCTTTGTTAAAGGGACACTGGCCTGATAACAAGCTATTTAAAGATATAAGAGCATACTACTTATTTTTACTGCAGCATGCTAGACATCCGACCCATCCAGATAGATGTGCCCAGGAGAGCTTATACACTCTTACGTGTGTGTCTAGTCCCACTGAGATCAGTCAGGCCTGGTTAACATCACTCGTGTGTTTGCAAGGATTTTAATTTTAGATGTGACTCGGCAACTGAAGCTATCGCACAATAGAAGGAGAGTGGGTTGAGTAAGAATAATATCCGATCCATTGTTATGTATTTATGGCACGTGGATACCTTGATGATTCATTTAAAAGGGGTTCAGCATGCTAGAGCGGAAGTCATTCCTTGTGTAGGGGGACAGTGTGAGCATTAATGGCAACACTTTTGGGGAATCAAGCAGATGGGGAGTGTGTGCGTGCGGAGTGGGGTGGATCAGAGTTGTAAGACTGGGATAAATTCTCTGTTGGTGTACGTGGGCATAACTCCCTATGCAGTTATGCCCATGTACACTAGCAGAGAATTTGGCTCTCTTGTCAGATATGAAAGCAAGAGGGGATTCATGTAGGGCCTTGAAGGCCAAAGACAAGATGATCAGCCCTTTACCCAAGTCCTTGACACCACCCTAGGACTTATCTACACCACCAAGTTTTGTTGACAAAATTTATGTCAACACTCAAGGGTCAACAAAACAAAAATCGCCAAAGGGTGTTCACACTTGCTCCCTCTGTCGACAGATCATGTCCACATTGGGGACACCATCATTGATAGGGTGACCTATACCCACGGTGCATTGATCCCACAGTGCAGTGTTGTGGTAAGGAAGAGCTGAGCGCTGCGAATCTTGGGATTCTCTCCGAGTTCTCCCACAGCCCCTTCAGCTGCTGAGAGCAGCATCCTGAGTAGCTCTGTGAGCTCTCTGTGCTGAGGAATGGCAAAGCAGCACAGCGTCTGTCCCCCTCCGGCTGCAGGATGATTTGCTGCTCTTTGTTCCCCAAATGGAGCAGCAGACAGATACTTCCCGGAGCTTTGAAAGAGGAGGGGCGCATGCTTGCAGGGCAGCAGAGATCAAACATTGAGCAGAGCAATCAGGGCAGGTATTGGGAGATACTGGCGGAAGCCAATTCTGTCGACAAAACAATCAGCAGTGTCTACACTGGCTCTTTGTTGACAATAAAGGGAGGGGAAAAGACAGAAGTCTCTCATAGGGGTGGAAGATTTTTGTTGCCAAAACTGAGTGTTTTTTATGACAGAAGTCCCATTATGTGTGCGGTCTTGCTGTTTGTCGCCAAAAGGCAGTTTTTGGTGACAAAACTTGCCAGCGTAGACAAGCCCTTAGAGTGCTGAAATGGAAAACTCCTTTTCATAGGCCATGTGCAACCCTCCCTTTTTTGGTGTTTGTTTCCTCTCCCCACCTACCCTCCAGAGCAACTACGCCTTATCTATCCTCAGTTTCACTTTCTGCTGTGTCTACAGGAGTCCAGTGCTTTGGGGTTGGGTTTTCAACACTGTGGGAAAAGTTGAAATGAAAAAGGAAAAAATAATTAAATGCAATAAAAAATTCCTTCAATTGAAATCCTTTCTTTTTTTAACCCCTCCCCCTCCCCCAAAAGAATTCTGATCCTATTTTGTAAAATCCCACAGCCACCAACCCACCTTCTTTCTTTAATTACACCTGCATTTTCAGCTTTGTGTAGTCAGAAGATTCTTAAGTTGAACATAGGTAGTTTTCAAAAAGGTGAAATGCAAGAAAGTTCGATTTAGGGGGAGAGAAAAAACAAACAAAGCAACCAACGAATCCAAAAGGGGAAACCAAAAAAAATTGAAATCCTCTGGCAAAAAATGGGTGCTAAGAAAGACGAAAGCCATTTATAGCACCTCAGATACTACCAAATGTTGTTGAATCCAGCTGTGTCCAGAATCCAGAGGAATTTGACCATATTGAGAGGTCAAAAGATTTCATCTTGCTTTCTTAAGTGTCTCGTTGGCAGTGTCTCGGCTGATCTCTCTCTTTCCGGAGAGATCCTTGGAGTGCTGGCTACAGGCCTGCGGATACCTGTCTTGTATGCTTTATAAATGTCACCAGCCCAACCCCCTACTCTGCATCGTACTGTCACCAGCCTTCTGGCTAAGAAGGGCTGAAGAAGACTAGTTTTGACAGGGTCTGAATCATGATCCACCAGAGGAATTGGTAGTGAGCATAAGTGCTGGAACTAGGTCTGCTGTGGGTGCTGCTGCACCTCCTGGCTTGAAGTAGTAATAACCCAAATACATGATTTCTGCCTTCAGCATTCCCACTGTAAAAATTGTTCCAGCCCTAATGGTAGTGAGCATGGCCTGAGGCATTCCTGTCCCCTGCTAGCCTGGCCAGCAAGAATCCAAGAGCAGAGCCTATGTTTTACTGCATGGCAATAAAGGTGAAGTGGCCAGATTTGAAAGAAACTCCAACACAGTGGGCATCACAGTGGAAGCTGATGGATGCTAAGATCTTCAGAAAATCTGATCCTAATACTGAGTTACCAGTTCATGATGTCACCTGATAAGTCTAGTAAAGCTTTGCATTTACATGTCATCCTGCACGTGAGGGTCTCAAAGCAATTTTATAAACAGTTCCTAGCATCTCTGTGAGGTAGGTAAGAACTCTTATTCTCGTTTTACAGATGGGGAAATTGATTCCCAGGCAAGGTAGCACTTAGTGAAGATCAGATATTCTATGTTGGTGCCTGGAATAGAACCCAGGAGTCTTGACTGCCACTCCCAGGCACTAACCACTTCTTTGGAAGTTCACTAGCTAAAGAGAATTTTGTGGTGCCAGGCAGTGGAGGAAACAGAGTTGGAAAAGGGGAGACCAAGGAAAGAAAGTATTGCAGAGAAATATAAAACAGGTTTTAATTGTTTTTTTCTTTGCAGGGACTGGAAATTGATGGCTGCATCTGTGTAAAAGACAAAAACTTTTTTTTTTCTTTTTTTAAAATGAAAAATATATTCAGTTTTTCTCATTAAAGGTTAAAATTGCAATGTGTTTTGTCAATATACAAAAGTTATCAGAGCTATACCTGGTAGAAAACCAGGATGAATTTTTCACAGCATACACACAAAAAATTCATGCTGGCTTTTTTTTCTTGTTGAAATATTAATGATTCTTTCTTTTTGGCCATTTATCAGATTCTGGGTCAGGTCTATTATGAAAACAAGACAGTGAGCCAAGTTCACCCTGATATAAGTGGACACAACTGTGTTGAAATGATAGGAGTTGAGCCCACTTCGCGCTAGCAGTGAAATTTGGCTCGATCTATTTATTTCAAGGGCAAAAAGATCACAGATCATCCAATTGAAGAATGCAAGGCTAGAATTTGTCAAGAGGTACTGGTTACTGCATAAAACTGTTAGAGAGCAGATCTAGAATGATTGTGCATGAGCTCCAAGATGGGATTTCCTTGTATTACACTGTTACCTATTTGTTTCCCTTAGAATTTTTGTGTGTTTCCATTCAGCAGCAAAAACAAAAGTTGTGTTAGCATTGATAGAATGTCATGTGAAAACTATGATCACTATGTGCTGTCACATCAGTCTTTAAAGCCCTTATGTGTTGTCTTCTGGTTTGTTGGAATGTTCCAGTTTTACTTTGCCTCTTGATAGGGTTGAGATCTCAGTTTTAATAAAGTTTAGTGGGGCAGGGACCATCTTTCTGTTCTGTGTTTGTGCAGTGCCTAACACAGTGGGTCCTGATCAATGACTGGGGCTGCTAGGAACTACCACACAACTGATCATAAGGGCCTGTTTGTTGGGGAGGCCATGTACTCACATTTCAGTAGTAGTCAATGGGAGCAGCAGATGTTCAGCAAGTCTGAAAATCAATCCCCAAGTATCTTTCTCTCCATTAGTTTTAGCTATAACTTCCCTTTTCTATTGTAATCACACCAGGTTTTTTTTTTTGTTTTCTCCTTTCCAGGTGATATCAGCTGTATCCAGACTTTCCCACCACAGTATTGTTCAAACCAAAGGAATTAGGTAAGATTCTTTTAACATGATGCTTTAGATAAAATTAGCTTCCCCTCCACCCCTAGTGCTTAATCGCATCAGAATCTGCAAAGATAATAAGTTGGCAATGTGCATGTTAAAGTTGGACACCAAACAGGCTGCTTTTGTGATGCATATTAAAGTGCACTGCTGACTATAGTTTATTCATTTCCTCAGCACTACAGACTCCTCCCTGGATCGAACCAGGGATGTCTTACAAATGTACTTGGTAGTTACAGAATTTCTTCTGAGTTAGATAAGATCAGATAATTGAAGTATTCCTCAGATCATTACCGGTACTTAGGTGCACTATATGCTTAGCAGATTCCTGGAGAAGTTTCTGTGGGGGAAGAGCCAGGGGCAAGATAGCTCTTAACTTCATCCAGACTTTTCTCATCTAATGTTTGAGTCTGGTTGAGTCTCATAGAATATCCAACTGTGAATCAGGGTCTCTGGAAAAAATCAAGCCACAGACCCCCCAAGGAATTCGCACAAATATCTGTCCTCTTTGCACTCATTATCTGCTGGAGTTTTCAGGCAGCTGTGGTTGCCTTCATGATCATCAGCTATTCTGCTCACTCTGGCCACATGCTGATAAAGGGGAATGCAACCTAGGATGACTTATACAAAACCACAGGTCTCTGCTACCTTGAGCTAGGGGAATGGCCAGAGCAGCAATCTATGTGGCATTGTGCTCCTGTAATTATTAATTATTGGCAAATTTCCCAGAGGAAATGTTAATCTGGAACTTCATCGCATAGTTCAGGGATGGCCAACCTGAGTCGGATAAGGAACCAGAATTTACCAGTGTACATTGCCAAAGAGCCACAGTAATACATCAGCAGCCTCCTATCAGCTCTTACCCTGCTCCCTGTGCCTCCCACCCGCCGGCAGCCCCGTCAATCAGTGCCTCCCCCTCCCTCCCCGCACCTCCCGATCAGCTGTTTTGTGACGCGCAGGAGGCTCCAGAGGGGGAAAAACGAGGGCACAGCAGGCTCAGGGAAGAGGACAGGAAGGGGTGGAGGTGGGGCAGGGCCTGTGGCAGAGCCAGGGGTTGAGCAGTGAGCACCCCCTGGCACGTTGGAAAGTTGGCACCTGTAGCTCCAGCCCCAGGGTTGGTGCCTATGCAAGGAGCCGCATATTAACGTCTGAAGAGCCGCACATGGCTCCGGAGCTGCAGGTTGGCCATCCCTGGCGTAGCTGATGATACTACTCTCCCCTGCCCCCCAACAATTTAAAATAAAAGCTCCACAGTGCAAAAATGAGGACACTGCTCAATTTCCTGAGGATTCACATAGTGTTTAATACAGAGAAACTGCTGGTGTGACTGTTAGCTAGGACATGAACAGGTATTAATGGAGGGGAACAGTTTTGGTTTAGGGGCTATTTGGCACGGTAGTTGGGAGGGATCTTTTCCTAATTGCTTGAACAATAGGGAAGGTGTTTTATATCAACGGCGGTACAAATCCATCCTTCTCTTGTCGTCTTTATGGAATTCCTTGCAAAATGTTTTAAAATGATTGAGTTGCTTATAATGCAGTTTTATTAGCCTGAGAGACAACATCGGAGCAAAGAGTGTGTAGGTAGTTTGCATGTGTGCACAGTCATTGCAGGCAGGACTGGCTTTAGGGCGATTCACCCAATTCCCTTGAATCGGGCCCCGCACCCCTAAGAGGGCTCCGCAACGTCCCTAAGAACCCTCTGCCGCTGTGCCACCGAAGGCACTAGCAGCTAATAGAGCTTCTGCCGAAGTCCCGCCGCTGTCTTCGGTGGCAGCTCCATCGCTGCTGCGGAAGAAGGACCCGCTGCCAACATGCTGCTGAAGGCAGCTCTTTCGAATCGGGCCCCGCAGTGTCTAAAGCCGGCCCTGACTGCAGATAGAAGTGAGAGGGAGATGTTTCCTCCTCCTAAGCTTTATACAGTCCAGTATATGTCCCCTCTCCCAGTAAATCTGCAACACTCCTGCATTTTCACCCCAACTGTCCTTAGGTTTTATGGAGACTTGCACCTCTGTTCTGTACGTTCCCAAAATAACTCCCACAGAGTGTGTGTTTTTTTTAATACAAACTCTCTTGTGGCATCTGGTAGAATCCTGGGTTGTTCCATGCAGGAAAACTGGGATCTTGGGCACGCAAGCCTAGTTCCTCTTCCTGGGAATAAGCATCTTTCTGTCTTGTTGGATCTACAGCCATCCTGGGCCTGAAGCAAAGCGCCCCCACAAGAGTGGCTGTCTCCCTTTCCTACCACTCCCTTCAAAGGCTGGCTGCTGTCATTGAAATGCTAATGACGGATAAATAACTGGCCAGGAAAACCCTAGCAAATCAGGCTCCAATCTCTGAAATGTTCTGTGTATTTATACCTGCTACTGTATTTTCCACTCCATGCATCTGATGAAGTGGGTTCTAGCCCATGGAAGCCTCTGCCCAAATAAATTTTAGTCTCTAAGGTGCCTCAAGGGCTCCTCGTTGTTTTTGCTGATACAGACTAACACAGTTACCGCTCTGAAATGAAGGGAGGGAGCCAGTTGGCGATTTTGGTAGTTCACAACCTGCAGAGCTAATGTGGAGCCTGATTTCATTGGGTCAGTTGGCCTGGCTATGACTGAAAGAACAGGGAAAAGCTGTTTTCATTGTTTAGAAAGTCCAATTCGTTCTTTATGATCAGTGTGGGAAGCTTGATACTGACGTTTGACACGCTGATCCCCTTTGCTGTGATGGTCTGATTCCACTAACCTTGGGGGAGCTGGCTTCCGGCTGCCCCCTCATCCTGCACCTGACAACTCTTGTACTGGGGGGACTGTCGTAAGGGGCTGAGCTTCTGGGCTAGGTGCTGTCTCGCTCTTCGTAGGCACAGCCGGTTGGAACTGGAAACAAAATAGCGCTGAGCTTCTGCAAACATCTTAAGTGCCAAGCAATCACTGAGCACCACAGCAGGGCTCCATCAGGGATCTGACTCTGAGAGGGGCTGCTTTTGGGGCACTGACTTTCGGTGTGGGGTTGCAGCAGATTCATAATGCAGGCTTGTTTGGGGAGAGTGCTTCCCTTTTGCACATCTGCCCATGGCAGGCTAGCTGCAAAAACGGTGCTTCAGTTTGCACATACAGGCTACTGCTGTTGAGTGAGTCAAAGTCTAGAACTCCCAAGTTCACTTCCCAGCTCTGATCCTTTCTCTATGGCCTTGGACCAGTCACTTCACCCCTTTGCTATAGGCCTGGTCTACACACTGATTTTGTATCAGTCTAACTGTTGGTTAGAGGGATGATTTTTGTTGTTTTTACTGATATGGTTATACCAGTGCAACCCCAAGTGTGGAGACAGTCATAGTGGCAGTCAGCTGATTCCCTTTCCCATACTAAATAGGCATAAAGTGCCTTTATATTGATATAACTGTATCCACACTCTGGGGGTTTGTACCACTGTAACGATGCCTATATAGTTTAAAGAGATGCAAGTTTTTTGCTTGTAAGACGAGCTCTAAACAGTGAAACTGACAGATTCCACAAGGTACAATGGGCAGTGTAGTGAGTGAATGTTTGTAAAGTGCTTTGAGGATCAAAAGCCTCATCTGAGTTAGGCACTGTTTATTATTCAGAGTAGTCTTGAGTCCTGGAGAAGACTATAGTGATTATTATTTTAAGGGAAAAAAAGCATCAAAGCATTGTGGGAGCGGGGGGAGGGAAATCCAAATGTATAGACTACACTGACATTGTGAAAGATAAAAATATAGGCCCTGGCTTGGTGTGTTGCTTACACCATCTTGCAGTTCTTTCACTCTCACTCTCTTCTAATCACTTAGCCAGGTCTGAAAGGTGTAGGAAGAGCAAGCTGGCCATACTGCTAAGCCTGCTGTACATCAATAACATTCTGCAAGGCCTGAATCACACTTCTATTGAAGTCAATTGGGAGACTCTCATTAAGTTTAACGGGGGGCTGGTTGGAACCCCAAGTCCCCCTACAGTATATCAATTAAATTTTCACATTTATTTTATTACAGACTTTTAAAACTCCCATTAAACTCTCTTATCTGGAAATCTTTGGCATAGTAATTATAGAAGCAAAGTGTTGACACTTTGTTGTTGTTGCACCTTCTGACTCTGTGTTTTTCCTACATGTTAACCGCACTTTTCCCTGTTCGTCAGCTGCCCGTACAGGAATACGGAGTGCTGATCGCTTTCTTTACCCTCAAAAAAAAAAAAAAAAAAGCCCATGAAAGATCCCTCTTCTCACCATCACTTACCTTAGCAATAAGATAATGCATACCTACCTTTTGTCCATTCCTGCAATTTTTTTTTAAAGTAGGTCACTTCTTGCACTGTCATCTTAAAAAGCCTTGACTATGGAAGCCAAGCGCAGATGAACTTTATATGAAAACTAGCAGCAGCTTTTGCTCTCTGAAATGACTGCAGACATCTGCCATCTCGGAACCTGATCTCTGCTCCTTTTTGATGCAGGTCTCCACAGATGGCAGCAACCCCCTCCTTGCCTTAGGGAGGTTGTTTTTTTATGGATGTCTTAGGATCCCAGGGCCTGGGCTCTAGCCCGAATGTCTATGCTGCTATTTTATGTCCACGCAGCCCAAGCTCCGTGTGCCCAAGTCACCGACCCAGGCTAGCTGCAGGTGTTTTGTTGCAGTGTAGGTGTACTCTAAAGGTCTGACCCAAAGTCTGTTGAAATCAGTGGAGAAACTCCCATTGACTTTTGGCTTTGGATCAAGCCCTAAGGGCTTAGAAAACCAAACAAATATAGTCCACTTGTTCACATATTGTATATAATCTTCAGCACTGTTAAATGAAGGTATTTTCTCCCACAATGCGTTTTTTGGCTCTAGGCTTTGGGATCATGCAGGAAAATCCCTACTTAAAAAAAAACAACTCCTCCCCAAGCTTATTGTTTTTCTTCAATATGTTCCATGATCATGCAATCTCCCACGAAGGACAGAAAGATAAAACAAAACTTGTATATTACTCAGAATCTTTCTACCTAATAAAGACTTTCTAGCTGCGTGGACCTTGCCAGAGAGACCCTGTTTCACAGAGTTATTCAGGTGGAGCTATGCAGTGATGACAGCGTGTTTCCTCCAAAGAACAAGCTACAAATAGCAAAAGCCTATTGTTAATGAAATGGTCTGTTTGCAGTATATCACTGCTGTTGGACTTAATATATGGCAGCTGTAGCTACAGACGGCTTTGCATGTTTACTAATTGTGCTGTGTTATAGTTTCAGTGGCAAATTTCTTACTTTGTTTGGTGCTGTATAGCCCTGAGTGCATGTTGCATTGACTTACCTCCCGACTGCTGCTCTGCTTCTGTTGATTGCTAAGATAAAAATGGGGTTTATCTGTCGCACAAGGTGGTTTGTTCAACATAAGTTGTTATCCCTCCCACCTTCATCTCCCCATTAATTAAAAAAGCCCCCCCCTCGCACACACAGAATTACAGGACCCGCCACCTGCTGTCTGTTGTGCTCCGGGTTGCTGTGGGGCAGCTCAAGCCACAAAGGCCAGTTTTGTTTTAAACCGTGACGCACCACAGTGACCATGTACCTTTACTTTTTGAATACTATTCCATGCATAATGAGTTTCTTGATGCAAAGGGAGGTTTATTGTTCCCTTAAGAAGAGACTTTTTCTGCCTGTATCTCTGGTTCAAGGCCTTCAAAGTAAGGGGATGATGATGTGGTTAAGACATTAGACGGGCCTGAGTTCAATTGCTGCTCTGCCCCAGATTCCCTGCCTGATTCTGGTCACGTCACTTGATTTCTCTGTGCCTCCTTTTCCCATCTGTCTAATGGGGATAATGGTACTTCCTTTGTCTTGTCTCTTAGAGTGTTATGCTTATATGCAGCACCTAGCACAACTGGGTTCTGAGCTTAGTCAGGGCCTCTAGGCACTACAGAAATTGAATAGTATTTTTTTCTTATAGCACGTCTCACTGTAATAGCCAAGGGTAGTGTTTTTTCACAGTGCAAAGTGGATACATTGTGGGAGATACAGAGACGGAGGTGGTTCTGGTGTAATTTTTCATCCCTAGAGAGAAGGAATCTTTGTTTAACGCCTTTCTCTCTGTTTCGTACTGCTATCCATCACCATAGTACAGGGGTCGGCAACCTTTCAGAAGTGGTGTGCCGAGTCTTCGTTATTCACTCTGATTTAAGGTTTCGCGTGCCAGTAATACATTTTAACATTTTTAGGTCTCTTTCCATAAGTCTATAATATATAACTAAACTATTGTTGTATGTAGAGTAAATAAGGTTTTTAAAATGTTTAAGAAGCTTCATTTACAATTAAATTAAAATGCAGAACCTCCCGGACCGGTGGCCAAGACCTGGGCAATGTGAGTGCCGCTGAAATTCAGCTCGTATGCTGCCTTCGGCTGGCGTGCCATAGGTTGCCTACCCTTGCCATAGTATCTTAGTATCTTCTGTGTAAAATCAGTAGCTGTAGTGAAGTCCCTAGTGGACTTCCTGGAATCTCTGGTGCTGCTGCCACATAGTGTCAATACACTCCTCAGTCAATCACAGGTCTAGTCAGCTGACTGCTTTACTTTTCCCCAGTGGCTTTGTTAATCCCACCGCTGACATCAGACTTGAAGCAGGTGAGGAAATGTTGGCGCATCAGCGGAAGAGCTGCCATTGAAGGAATGGACCGTAGTCTTGTTGATACCAGAGGACAGAGGACGGGATCCGGCAATCCCATCTGTACCAAATTTGATCACTTCCCTGAGATTTAACAGACTCTTCTGTGCCTTGCCCTTGCATTGCTATAGTTACATCTCCTTTCCTTTTAAAGAGGACAGCTGTCACGAGAAGAGTATTCTCAAATGGATGAGTTTGAGAGCCCTTTGGGAGCCCAGCTATTCGCAGATCTTGTGTTAATGTAAATTTCTAATAACTGGATTAATGGTGTATAGACTGTGTAAAAAATGGAACTATAAACAGTCCGTACATTGCAAAAATCCCCCACTCTCAGTGTGCGGCTGAATTACTCTGGTTGAGACACTTTCAAAACCCCAGTGCTTTACAATACAGGGACTGTTCTTAAACAGAAGTTTTGTGTAATTAAAACAGCTATCATGACTACAGTAATCAGTGAGCTGGGCAACATACCAAAGCCGATGAGACCCAAAGAAAAAACCCTTTGTCCTTGAAACTCTATGCTGCATGATGTACACAGGTATTGATAATTGCAGCATAGGAAAATAGTTGGGACGGATCACCAAATTAGTGTGAATGGTGCTCGTTATGGAGCACAGATGGGATCAGCAACAAATGCTGTAATACATGCTGTGATCACTGGTAATAAGAATTACATGTGGTCTTCTGGGATCCCCACCCACAGAACCTCAATCCACATTTCCTTGGCAAGGGAGATCATTTAATGGATTTCAGACCAGTCTTCTAGCCATAAATTAAAGCCCATTGAGACATTTGGCACTGATTTTAACTGGGCGTTTTAGCCTACAGATAATGGTAACGATTCAGTGTTCTATCGCACTGAATAGCGAACACAGCCCCAACTTGAAGTCCATGTCTCCATTGTGCTAGGTGCTGTACAAACATACAGTCGAAGACAGTCCCTGTCCCAAAGACCTCACAGTCTGTCTAAAGAAGAGTGAGATCAAAGAAGTATTATTGTCTCCATTTACAGATGGGGACACCCCAATTCGACAAGCAGTTGCCTGTCTTTAGGTTTGTGGGTAGTCCCATGAGCTGTAAAGTACTTAAGTGCTTAAGTACCTTGGTGAATCGGGGCAGAGAGATTGTAATTTGCCCCAGGGAGTCCATGGCAGAGCTGAGAACTGACCTCCATTCTCCTGAGTCCAGTCCTGTGGCTCAACCAAACGACCATCCTTGTTCCATGGACGCTGCAGCGGACTCAGGCTCCCGAAGGCATTTCACGCAAGCCTTGGGCTTTCAAAGATGTGCTTGCGTACTGAAGTCCGTGGCAGATCTCCTATTGATTTCAATGAGCACAGAATTGGTCCTTTAGTCTGCGAGGGCATTTTTCTCTTTCATTAAAGTGCTGGAATCCATCTTGCACGCCCAAGGAGGGTGAGTGCTGCAAATTAGAACTTAGCTTAAGTGGTGCCAGGTTGTCAACTATCCCTGTAGAATCATCCAATGTGGCTTGTTCACATTGTGCCTTAGTTTATCAAACTAGTGAGATGGTATGATTAGTATCCTCAGAAAGCTAACGCAAGGGATATATGGATTCTGTACAGTTCCACGGCACTTGTAATTACATCCAGGCTCTTGTTTGCCTGATTACGAATAGCACGTGCAGGAAACATTCTTGGATTCTGTGCGATCCCTGCCAGTCTCTCAGAAATGAACGCGTTGCTTCAGGAGGTGGCAGCTGGGTTTATTCCCAGCCACATGCATGTGGTTGCTGCTTAATTGCATCTACAGTGTGAAAACATCTTTCAAGCAGGCTGCATATTCCTCTGATGCAAGGAGGACACAAGACATTACTGGAGAGTCTGGTGGCACTTTAAAGACTAACAGATTTATTTGGGTATAAGCGGGTTTTTTATCCACGAAAGCTTCTGCCCGAATAAATCTGTTAGTCTTTAAGGTGCAACGGACTCCTCATTGTTTTTGTGGATACAGATTAACAGAGCTACCCCTCTGATACTTTAGAAATTATTGGATACATTTTTGAGGCTTTGAGAAGGTATCGTGTGTTGCAGACATGTTTTTGATTAATCACCAGTCAGATTAAATGAGAGAGAGAGAGAGAGAGAGAGAGTGAATGGGGATAAATGATGGAGACATTGTGGTGAAAGAGGAGATTTTAAGCATATCTGTTAGACATGTCCAGTCATTAGAGATTATTGAAAGCCATTCATAATCAAGTATTACAAACTGTTGGATGTCTATGACCAAAGGATCCCTTGGTGATTCTCCCAGGGCTGCCTAGTGAAAATGGTCAAACGAAAAGAAATGAAGAATTAATCTGTCATTGGCTAGTAGATGCTTGGGGATTGACAGCTGCAGTGCAAAAAGAAAAACAGTCCAAAACTAGAGGAAGGATTTTGTTTTTATTTTAAAAGGGAAGTTGCTATGGAAAAATTAAATATCCAAAGTCACTTTTTAATAATGCTAGGCTCTTGGCTTCAGTAATACCTTGTGGCAGTGAGTTCCACCAGCTGAATGTGGGCTGCTTGGGGTGGATTGGAAAGCATGTCCTTTTATCTGTTTGAAATATATGTGTCCCTTGGAAACCGAGTTCTGCAAGTGGAGCAGGAGGTTTAGAAATAACAGCTCATGCTGCCTCATCCATTTTTAATGTGTGTGCACAGTGCAACTATTTGAAAGATAAAGGAGTTAGCGGGTTCAAAGAGCCCTTCTTGAAAGTAAATCCCTTATACGTGAACTGAAACCCCTGAAGTGACTGCACTGACACCGCAGCTAATAAAATGGACTTTTTTTTTTAATCCCACTATTTTAGCAAATGGGGGACTGGGGGTGTCTTATTTTGGTCAGACATGCTTGCACAGTGAGGGCACTCAGCCTCTTGGCCAAGTCGTGGCTGTGCACGGACGCTGCTTTGGTGGAGGGACAGAGAATGAGAACTTGTCTGTACTTGCTTTGGGGAACTAGGTCTGGATTCTGATCTTTCTTGAGGCTTTTTTTTCTACTGCTAAAGAGCTGGAGTTTTTTGCCTTAGGGTCACGGTGTGTGCGAGCAATTCCCCAGGCAAAACCATGAGATAAGGCATGTTAGTTTTACCACAAAGCAAAGTACACTATCCCCTGCCTGGGGTTTGTCTCAGGAGGTTAACTGAACCAGAGTGCCTTGTTTTCCCTTCGTTTTTACCTTAGGAGAGCTCACAAATGCTAGTTGCCCCAAGGTTAAAATAAAAGCCATCTTTCTTAGCAGTGAAGACAAGCATGTTTCCCAAGGATGCATGGCACTCATTGCTGAGGGGATGTGCCTGATCTCAGGGGATGAGGCGCTGTTGATTACAGGGCCCGGAGAAGTCACTGTCGATCCTCAGCAGGGATGTCCTGCTTTGCATGCCAGCAAGGAAAGTGAGTGAGTTGATAGGTGAGGGGAATGGAGAGGCAGCAGGCCCGGGAGAGTGGGCAGCTGGGTTCTGTTCCGGGCAGTGCCACAGACTTGCATGGGAGCTTTTGGGCATTTAATCACAGGCCATTTATTTACGTGTCTAAATGTGGATGTATTTTAGGCACCTACCTGTGTGACTATGCCAGCTTTAACGCCACCGGGCCTCAGCTTCCGCCTCGCAGAATGCGAGTAGTGAGGGAAGGAGAGGCGTACTTCTATGGTGCCTGGAAAGTGTTTTCAGATCTCACTTGGGAGGCAGTACATCACCATGAACTATTATTTCACCAGCTCCTATAAAAGTCAATGGAAAGTCTCCCATTGATGACTTAATTGGGTGTGGGTCAGGCCCTATTGTGAAGAAGGCTCAGAGTGATACTTGAAGAAGGGCCTAAGTGACATAGGCACACAAGATCCTTTACCTTGGCCTTGTGCTCCCAGCTCATTTGAGTGCTCTAAAATAGCCCATCCTCTGGCTCTCAAACAGCTGTGTGCTTTGACTTCCGCTTTTGTTCCAGGGCTTGCAGGAGGTCGGAGGCTCCTGGTACATATAAAGGCAAGTAAAATTCAAAGTCAGTGCATCTCTTCCTTGATTGAACCCCTGCGGCGCTCGTGTTCACACTGACGTATTCCAGCTGGGAATACCACAAAGGAATGGGGTACAGAAGCCTTTTGAGCCAGCCACATGCTAATGTCAGCTAGCTCGTACCAGGTTAGTGTTGCTTCTGGAGCAAATCCTAAAGAGTGTATCGCTTTTCTCTTGTTACAGCTGCCATGGCTTGCTATGTGTAGCAGCATATGCCATTGAGCCTGGTGCCATGAAAAATTGCAGCATTCCTCTGCAGTCCTTGACTTGTTCTCCTAACTTGCATTGCTTAAAGATGCGTCACCGTGTTTGCAAAGGCATGCGGTGTTCAGCCTTTGCATCCTCCGCTCTTTGTTCTTTCCCCTTAGCCCAGCGCTGTTTGCTGCCGTGAAAACCTCTCTCACAGGAGAGAGCTGACAATAGAAGGCTGACAATAGGACGAAAAAGGCACCTCCTAGCCAGGCTCAAACCCCTGTGGCTGTCATTTCTCAGTGCAACATCCTTCCCTTGTCCCAACCCAGAGTAGCTGGGTTGCGATGCATGGAAGGCTAGGGGAGATGGAATTCCCCTCCATCTCTAAGGACCCTTTGCTGCTATGCCTCCATACAGTGGGGATTGGGGACTACCTAGCAACGGATCCACAGTCCCTGCTTCTGAACTCCCTCACCTCTGCCCTGTCCCCAGCCATGGCCAAGTACCGGTGTGGCGGGAGCTTGGGCCTGCAGTGAACAAGTTGGTATGGAACCCTGGCATTGAGGTCTGAAACGGCAGAACTGCACTGGTTTCATTGCGTTTGGGGCCCTCTGCGGCTGCTGAGAAGGGAGTAGGATGTTGCCTGCTCTGTTTAAAGGAACACTGTCAAAATGGACATGCCCCAGATCTCAGATAATGTCTCTGAACCCTCTGAATGCTGCAGCTTTAGCTCAAATGGAAAACTCCTGCAACCCACCTCTGTCAACAAAACCAAAGCCCGACTGACAAGATTTTGCATCCTTCTGCCCAACACTACCCTCAAAACAAACCGCCCCTCCTGCTGTGAGGAAATCTGTTGCCTGCCAGAGCCAGGGCTGCAGCTTTGACATTGCTTGAGCTTCTGTACTAAAGAACCTGCCGCTGTCTCCAGTGAGTGTGTCCGTGGCGAGGGGTTTCACATGCATGTTGTGTGGTCTCTCCCCTCAGCCTGCCTATACTGCTCAAGAGATGGTAACATTATAGGATTCCTCTAGAGCAGTGAGGGAGCAGCATTCATGTTTGTGCATTATAATGCCCTGCCTGTTTGGAAGAAGGGGAATGGAGACCGACTAAGCAGGCGGCTGCCCTGACTTGCCCATAGAGCAAACCAAGGCTGGTATATCCGGTTTTCGGTAGCTGAGGCCAAGAGTGTCCCTTTAACCTATCAAGGCACATGCCTCTAACTGTTTTTCTGTCAAGCCCAGAGGAAGCGTGGCGAGGTACTAGTCTCTCTCCAGGGTGATGATTTTTCAAGAAGCACCCAGGACTAGAGCTGAAGAAATTATTGATTCTTTTGGTATCGTGGCCAAACTGGGGGTGAGGGTTTGAAGAAAAGTTCCTTTCATAAGAGCCCTGGAATGTTTACAGTCTAAATAGAGGAGAGACAGACAAGGCTGGGAAGGAAACAAAGACCACAGGGAGGTTTTCCCACGGTCACACAGCTGGGAATAGAGCCTAGATCTTTTGAATCCCAGTCCAATACTTTATCTGTTGGACCAACATAGGCCTGAGTCAGAACTTTTGGATCCAAACTCCTCCACGCCTGGTGTGTTGATTCAGGAATTAAATCCAGAGCTAGGGCCAAATTCTCCATCTTGCTTTGCACTCCCTAATTGTCTGAACCCAAATACTGGATGGGAGCAGCCTGAAATTTGGTGTGGGATGATATTGGAAACAGAAGTTTGTGCTCCTGCCAACAAAACTCGGCTCCTGCAAATCCAAGCATCAGGTCCCCCCCAGGGCAATTAACCAAGAAGAAATCACTTCCACTCACCATCCCAGAGGAGAGAAGGAATGATAAGTGAAAATCTTTTATATGGATTTGAAAAATTTCTCCTGTGTAATGCAGCCCTCATGCTGTTCGCATTTGGCCTCTAGTCCCTTCACGCCACGGGATGGTAGATCAACTCAGGATGTGTCTCTAGCCAGATGTGAATCTGACAAGCAATTAAAGTCTCTAGCGATTAAGTTCGGAAATGTCTGCAGGCAGTGATTCTGAGGAGGAGGTACTAATGGGATCTCTTATCCTAGATGGTTTGGTTTAGTAGGACCATTTTATTCACTATCATTATGCTCTCAGTAATTACCTATGCCCGTTATATTTTAAGTTCAGTATTACTATAAAATGGGTTTAGAAGATTGTGTAATGAATCCATGTCCTGAAAACACCCTTGGTTACTACTAGAACTCGCTTCTTCAGCTCCGCAAACTCACACCTCTGCCAGCTGAGCCAAAAGGATTTTACCTCCGGATGGCAGTAACTCCCATACCCCATCTGTCGGCCAGTTGCTGGAGGGTAAGAGCTTTTGTCACTCAGACATCCAAAGCCAGTACGCTTCAGAGAGCGAATGCATGTAGTGACTTCTGTCACGGTACCTTTTTTAGGGATTCCAGCAGTCCAGAGTGGAAAGGGCACAGTAATTAGGAATAGATTTAAAGGTCAGGCTTTATTTAGGCTGTGTGTTTCCACAGTCAGTACAAACAAACCTAGTGCCTGCACTGTCGGGGACATGACCGATTTTTCGCATGGGAGGTACCATACCAGAATGGTAAAGCCAGCTTTCCCAAAGACACTTTCTTTCCCCATTTTTTAAATACAGTACCCAACAGGATAAATGTCATGACCTTAGGATTGGGTGGCCCCCTATATCTCTTGGGATCCAATTTGAATTTGAGTCTCCTGTGGTGAAAGACTAGTGTGTTGAAACTCCTTTAACCTAATGCCACAGATTGCTTCGATGGCATGATGAATCCATGCGCTGCATATGTGGTCCTTGCTCATCATCATCTGCACACAGTAATACTGATGCTGACAAGAGTCGCAGACCCCATCCTTTGTATAAAGACTTCACATTAGCTCAGTGTACTTGAGGCAAAGTCCCAGGGGACAAATGCTAGCATGCTACAAAACACCCAAACGGACTCTCATCAAGACGTCAAGGAGCCGATTCTCTGCTGGTGTAAATCGGCATGGCTCCGTTTAAGTCATTGAACTCAATGGCTCTGTGACCGTTTAGATCAGCTGAGGATATGGCCGTCGGTTCTTATGATTTCCCAGCCCAATACACCTAACAGCCAAGGACTTGATGAAAGGGCAGAAACATGCCCAAGGGGATACAGCACCAGAGAAGAAAAGAAAGGGACCAGCTCAAAATATGGGCCATGCTTTGCATCCACGCTGACGAGTTGAACCAAAACCCCAGCTCCAAACCACTGCTGTACATTAGAAAAGCTTAGATCACGGCCAGCCCCTGGCTCCCTGAGTGGAACTCCTGGATTTGACAGGCCTGAAGTCTGGAAAATTTCAGATCCAGATGCAGATTTGCCTGTAGAGATTGGCTGATATAACTGGAAAACTCTGCACTGATTTGTTTTATCCTCTCAGGAATGTGGCAATGGTACCAACACTTGTTTGGGAATCCCACCATCAGCCCGTTTAGAGAGGAGAGCTCTTTTAGTCCCTTCTGACCTTAAAATCTATTAATAATCTATTGTGATCATCTAGTCCAGAGGTAGGCAACCTATGGCACGGGTGCCGAAGGCAGCACGCAAGCTGATTTTCAGTGGCACTCACACTGCCCGGGTCCTGGCCGCCCGTCCAAGGGCTCTGCATTTTAATTTAATTTTAAATGAAGCTTCTTAAACATTTTAAAAACCTTATTTACTTTACATACAACAATAGTTTAGTTATATATTATAGACTTATAGAAAGAGACCTTCTAAAAACGTTAAAATTATTACTGGCACATGAAACCTTACATCAGAGTGAATAAATGAAGACTCAGCACAGCACTTCTGAAAGGTTGCCGACCCCTGATCTAGTCTAACCTCCTGCACGTTGCAGGCCAAACAACTTTGCCCATCCACTCACTCCTGTAACAAACCCCTAACCTCTGGCTGAGTTACTGAAGTTCTCAAATCATGGTTTAAAGGCTTCAAGTTACAGAAAATTCATCATTTACACTAGTTTAAATCTGCAAGTGACCCATGCCCCATGCTGCAGAGAAAGGTGAACCCCCCACCCCTGAGGTCTCTGCC
Source organism: Gopherus evgoodei (assembly GCF_007399415.2). Lineage (NCBI taxonomy): Eukaryota > Metazoa > Chordata > Testudines > Testudinidae > Gopherus > Gopherus evgoodei. The sequence goes on along the minus strand of NC_044337.1, from coordinate 17,672,494 downwards.
AATCTGCCCTGGAGGAAAATGCCTTCCTGACCCCAAATATGGTGATCAGCTAAACCCTGAGCATGTGGGCAAGACCCACCAGGCAGATACCTGGGGAAGAATTCTCTGTAGTAACTCAGAGCCCTCCCTCTTTAGTGTCTTTCTGACTCCGCCCCTCTCTGTTTGCTTCAGCTGGATTCATCCCCGAGTCTGATAAAGCTGCTGAAAAATCTGTTGTCGTTAGTGAGATCCAATGGAGAAAGTATTACCCTGTCCAGACCCAGCCTCTTCCAACATGCCAACCTTCTCCTGGCTTGAGGCCATGTGACCCCATTCTAATGCCCTACCCATTTCCCCCAAGTCCTTTAGAAGAGTATCAAGACCTATCTCAGAATTAACTGCAATAGTGCATGACAGACAACAAAGGACATGGGCAAAATTGTGTTGAATCCCTTTGGAACCACATTCAATGGACACTCCAACAGAAAAATGACTGAAAACATAAGAACGACCATACTGGGTTGGACCATTGGTCCATCTAGCCCTGTGGACTCTGACAGTGGCCAGTACCAGATGTTTCAGAGGGAATGAACAGAACAGGGCAATTGTTGAGTGATGCATCTTACCCTATCGTCCAGTCCTAGCTTCTGGCAGTCAGAGGTTTAGGCACACCCAGAGTGTGGGATTGCGTGCCTGACCATCTTGGCTAATTGGACTATCCTCCATGAATGTATCTAATTCTCTGTTTAGGCCTGTAGACGCTACTTTAATGCAAATAATGACCAACAATAATGCCGATCAGTTGTTAGGGAGAAATTATGTATGGGTGATTCTATTTCTGTTGGGACATGTGTGTTTCTCATGGTGACTCCAGAGCATAAGGTGCCTGCACAGGATTCATAGACCATGTCTGCTGCTGGGACTATTGAAAATATTTTCATATTTTGCTTAGATTCAGGTAAAACAACGTTGGGGGGGGGTTTATAGCTTTTTTTCTGTTAATGAAAATATTTACTAATGTCAGGAAATTTCAGGGAATCATGGGGAAACTGTTAATCATCCACAGAATGCATTGCAGTTCTGCACATTCTGGCTCTTGGATGCATAGATGTCACTTTACCTTTATATTTCTGAATAAAAAGGTAGAGTCAGCAGAGAGTGAATAAGACTTGTGAATTTTGGCAGAGCTATTGCTTTCTTTTGTTCGTCAATGATGAGGTTAGTAATCAGGGGGCATTTTGTGACCTAATAGCTGAAAGCCGCCACAGCCTGTGGCTTGGTCTGCCTTTCCGATTTCTCACACGGAAGAGGGTTGGTGTGTTTGAGCTCAGAATAGTGCCGTTCCCTTTACGAAAAAGTACATTCTGTGGCCCTACCCAGCCCCTAATGTTAGAGTATTTCAGATGTTAGGTAGTGGAGTTTGGTGTGTATGTTTTACAGGTCCCTCTCTGTGCTCAATCTACAGCTTTGCGTCTTCTTCAGCCAGAGCTACAGAGCCTTGATTCTTTAGATTAAGTTACAGCAATTCGGGCTGTCAGCTCTGGTGGTCCTTGGTTCAGTTCTCAGTGAACTGGTCAAGATGGTGGCCATCCTAGGTGCATGTGGAAGAAACGTGTATGTGCACACACAATTACACATACATAGATCTGTGTAGAGACCTTGCTCTGTGAAGTGGCCCTAGCCAGAAGTACTTTAGTTTTTCATTCCTCTCACGCTCATCCTTTTTGGCACCTCAAGGAGCTCCCCATTTTGGCCTCGCCCTGCAGTGTGGCCAGGTCGTGTTCTCCTGAAGGAGGAGTAGAAAGGACTAGTGATGCCCAGTCAGGTGTCTCTCCAGTGGAAGGAGGCTGTCTCTCAGGAATGACCTCTCCAAGTGATTTAGGGCATGTCTTCACTGCTGGAGTTCATCCACTGGAGCTAGCCTAGCTCAAGGGAGAGCTGCTACGCTGCAAAACAACACCTCAGCTACTCAGAATGATTGGATCAGCTGCTGATGAGTTGCACTCACTTGAACTGTTGCCTGTAACTGCAACCCTGCTGCATTCTTAGCTCAAGCATCAGCAGTTCTCAGGCTTCAAACAGACCCTTCCCATCCCCTAATCCCTGCGACACACAGCTAGCTTGAGTTGAAAGCATCACCTAACGAGTAGAGAGCTTTGTGTGTGGATGGGAGTTGGGTTGGAGCAAAACTTGGGTTATGCCTCGAGCTAATGCGCAGTGAAAACAAGCCTTAAATCACTTAGAGGCGTTATTCCTGAAGGCCCGGAGACGAGAGAGGTGCCAGCAATCCCCAAATTCTCACCCTGGCTCTGCTGCTCACTCCCTCACTTAACCCTTCTGCAAAATGGAGGTACCTACCTAAGGGCTGGGAACAGGTGTTCACGGCAGGCAACGTTTATAGTTTGGAGATAGAAAGCCCTGACTCTCTGATCCCTTTCTTCCTGAGGTGTGCTCAATGCTTACCAGTAGAGATGTGTCAGAGTCCAGATGGGTTCTGAGATGTCTGACGTACTTATACAGTCTGAGCCTCTCCCTGCCGTTAATGTATTTATCCTCACATCACCCCTCGAAGGCAGGGCAGTCCTATTATCCCCATTTTACAGACGAGGAGCTGAGACACAGAGAGTGGCTGCTCACCATCACGCTGGGAGTCTGTGCATGGCAGGGAACTGAACCATGCTCTCCCAAGGTCCAAGATTGCATCGGAACCACTGGACCATCCTTCCTCTCTGTAGTAAGCCAGCCAGAGGTGGAAACTATCTAGCATAGCAGGCTTCCACCTGCTTTCTTCTTTCTGTCTCAGCAAGCAACCTCAAAGAAGCCAAACGGGGCAGTGGGGCAGATAAGGCCATATACAATGCAGTATGCTGTCAGTTGCAGGTTGCGGTCTTTTCCAACTTGGTTTTCTTTTGGATTGGAGGCCTTGGCCAAATTTGTTTCTGGTGATGGCTGAGTTAATGCTCTGGAGAGGATGTTTTGGCTGGAAGGGGAGAGGTTTCCCCTTGGATCGTATCCATCTGTTACTGTCACAGTTGAGCTGAAGTGAGGAGAAAGCGGCACCATATTCTACTGCTAAATGCTAGTCGGTGTCAAACTTTTCCCCTTAAATGTGATAATATGTTGAAACACGTGAAGTATATGAACTGTTGTTCTTTCTCCTCCTCTTTAAAAACACTTGCTTCAGATCTTAATGAAAGATAAACCAGGGTATATAGATAAACACCGGGCACTGTACTATATAGTTAAGGCTGCGAGTCTGTCATGGATGTTATGGTTTCCATGACATCTGTGACTTCTGGAGTGGCCAGCAGCAGCAATTTCAGTGTGTGGGAGGGGCCTAGAGGCAGGGTGTTGGCAGGTGCGGGCGGGGGACTTACCTTGAGGTGGGGGGCTCCCACTGGCATGGCCCTGCAGCTCCTAGATGGAGGAACCAGGGGGCTCCGCCCGCTGCCAATGCCCGCAGGCCCTGCCCCCATAGCTCCCATTGGCTGCAGTTCCCAGCCAATGGGAGCTGCACAGCTGGCGCTTTCGGCAGGAGCAGCGTGCAGAGTCCCCTGGTCCCTCCACTGCCTAGGAGCTGCAGGGACATGCGGAGCTGGGTAGGGAGCTGCTAGCCCTGCCATCTTTCCCCCTCCCCCAGCACCAGCAGTGGTCACGGGCCACCTCCCCCAGCACCTGTGGCAGCCCTGGACTGGCCCCCTAGAGCACCCACTGCCCTCCACCCAAACTTTAGTTAGAGGTATATAGTAAAACTCATAGACAGGTCATGGGCTGCAAGTTTTTTACTGCCTGTGACCTGTCCATGACGTCTACTAAAAAATACCCATGACTAAAACGTCGCCTTGCATGTAGTGCACTAAGGCTTTGTCTGCACAAGGGTGGCATGTGGAGGAGGTGTAGTACATGCCGCAGTGAAAAGCAGGCTGTGTCCACACTGCAGTGCGTAGCTACGTGTGTCAGTGAAAGGCTCGGGCAGGGAGGAGGCAGTGAGGAGAGACTTCAGCTGCCTCAGCTTTTCCCTGTTACCGGAGCCTGTCCCTGCGGCAGGAGAAACTCTCCAGTCGCAGTGTAGACAGGGAGGTACAGCTTGGGCGAGTAGACAGCCACATAGGTTCTGTACTAAGGTCTATACTCTCACCCTGGAGTGTCCTTACCCATCTAAGCCATGTGTCCCCGTCTACGTCGCTGATTATACCCATGCTGTCGGGGGAGGGCGGTGGCTACCTATCCATGTCCTCTACATGCTGCCAAAAGAAGTGTACTGAGTAGGCATATCCCAGGATGATGCTGTATCTATTATCATGTAACAGTGTATGTGCGATACTTCTCTGTAGCTTATGAGTTCCCCAGTAAAGCTCTGCTGCAATCAGACCCGCATTGATAAATTTTGTCACACCCAGACTGCCCATAACAGAAAAACCATAATGGTTTGATGCAGCCTTCGGAAAGTTTGCCCAGTATGAGCCGTTTCTTTTGAGATATGAGGAATGTAACTGAATGGTCAGTTTTTAATTAAGTGCAGAGTTTTCCATCTTTGCACTGCAGAAAGCACTCGTCGCGTTCTGCTTTATAATAACGACACTTTTTGGCATTTATGGGACTTTGGTATGTTTCATCCTTCTCAAAGCACTTCACAAATGTGAGTTGATACCATTATTCCTGTTCCTAGAACGGGCAGTGAGGGACAGAGCGGTGAAGTGACTCACCTGGTGCTTTGTACCAGTCAGAAGCACAGCTAGTAATAGAACATGAAGGCTCTTGATTTGAAGGGCCTACTCAGCTCGCAGCTGCTTTGTCATCAGAGCAACTTCTGACTTCAGTGCTAACTTACTCCTTTTGCAGTCCCACTGAAGCCAGCCATGAGTGTGTTTTCAATTGTGATTAAATGCATTGTGAAACCGCCTGGCTTTCTTTGAACGACTCCTTGGGTACACCCAAAAGGATTACATTTCTGTGTGATCTCATGAGGCCCATTAAAGCTTTTGGAAGCCAAAGCCAATGGATGGCAAGTGAGCTACAGCAAAAGCATAATGGGATGTGGGGGGAGAGGGGACGATCTCATGTTTCGGGAATAACTGATCACTGTGTAAGAAACGAAAAGGTGGTAAAAACTTGGTTGTTTTGACAGTTCCAAATAGCTGAGATTAGGGTCCTTCCTGATGAGAAATGCATTCTGAGATTTAAAATAATCCTTCAGAAACAGTTAAGACCAACCTTCAAGAGTAAGAAACAAGCACTCTGAGTGTTTGTCTTCCCTGCAGCTAAACACCAGGGACTGGCCCCTGTCAGCAGACTCGGGCTCACAAGGGAGGAGAGATCCAGAGCCTGAGCCCAGATGTCTACACCACAATTTTCCCGCCCTGCAGCCTGCACTCCATGAGCCCAAGTCAGCTGTCATGGGCCAGCCCTGGGTGTTTAACTGCAGCATAGACATACCCTTAGTGTTCCAGGGAACCTGCTGTAAAATCAACATATTTTTTTAAATTGGGGGGGGAGGGAGTATATTTTCAATCCATTGGAAGTACTTAACACCAACCAATCAAACCACCACCTGGTTTCTTGGATGGATGATTGGCTACTCATAAAACATCCAGACCCTTAAATCCCAGGAGGGCTGTGCAGATGCAGGAGAAATCTAAGGCGATGACTGAAAAGTGACCTTCCCGAAGTGTGCCATATGGGTGGCAAATGCTTGGCTAGGACTGATTGGTCAGAGGAGAAACTCTTTGTCACAGAAAGCAATGTCTGCATGTTGTGACAGTTGTGATTATTTTTTATAGATGAGATTTATTATAAGCCATGCCCTGGAGTCCCAAACCATCTCAGCCAATCAAGATGCAGCATCAGAAGCTGCGTGTTTAATTATTGAAAGGAAGCTGTCAAGTCTCCCGTATTGATGTGCCTTGAAAAGTTCTACTTTATGGGAAGCCCCTCTCCTCACTCCCATTTAGCGTTTAGAATAACCTCCATCTGCACTCACACCCTGCAACTGCTTCCCGCAGGCACGCAGATGTGACGATGGCTCCAGGCCAGCAAGGGAGTGTTGAAAACGATCCATTGACAGCAAAGAGCCAGATCTTTCTCTGCTGTAAATCAGCATCCCTTCTTTGAAGCCACTGGAGCAATGTCCATTCAAGCCGGCTGATGATCGGGCACCAAAAAAGCTTATACTGAAAGTGCAATTTCTAAAGTGAGGTTCAGCTTGTGAAGTTATCATCTTGATGGCATTGCACCTTGCCTTCACGTTTCATTGTGCTTCCTGTGTAAGGTTCTTCAAAACGTTTCAAATCCTGCCCAACTTTAGGGGAGTTCATCCTTAAAATAGCTACACTATATCCTGTTCTCTCTTGATTTCTCAAATAGTCTTATTTATACAGGAGTCGCAATGTAAATGATTACTAATAAGCAAAGAGGTTACACCAGTTGAGGATCTGCCCCGGAACAAAGCTGTAAAATCAAGATAGAGACTTCAAACATCTCAAAGATTTGAGCAAGTAGGGACAGGGACTGGATCTAGGGGTTTGGTTCAGGTCCAGCTCTGTGGCAAAAGAGACTATATCATGCAACCTTGTGAACGGATTCGAGACCTGCACTAAGGGTGCTGATGGACTTTTAGATGAACCCAAAACCCCAGCTTGGATCTAACTATGGATTTTCACAGCTGGTGTTAAATGACTCCCTCTTCCATCTATACAGAAGAGAAAGAGAGAGAGTGATATTTTGTGACCCACCAAGAAACAGATCCTGGCTGAAGCCTTCTCTGCTGGTTGCATAGCTACAGGCATTAGGACCAAAATTTTCAAACTGGGGCATCTAAATTCACATTTAGGTGTCTAAGGGCTTGTCTACATCAGAAAGTTGCAGCGCTGGTGAGGGAGTTACAGCACTGCAACTTTGAAGGTGTACACATCTGCAGGGCATCACCAGCGCTGCAACTCCCTGTTTGCAGCGCTGGCCGTACTCCCGTTTTGTCTCGGGTGTAGAGGATCCAGCGCTGGTGATCCAGCGCTGGTAATCCAATGTAGACACTTACCAGCGCTTTTCTTGACCTCCGTGGAAGGAGGAAGCCTCTGGTAATCAAGCTGGTCTCCTTTCCCGGTTTGCTCTCTCGTTCCCGGAACACCGAGCAAGCAGGTCTCCTTCCCTGCGGTTTGCTGGGTGGCTCCGGGAACGCGAGAGCAAACCGCGGCGAAGCTGGTCTCCTTTCCCGGTTTGCTCTCTCGTTCCCGGAACACCGAGCAAGCAGGTCTCCTTCCCTGCGGTTTGCTGGGTGGCTCCGGGAACGCGAGAGCAAACCGCGGCGAAGCTGGTCGCCTTTCCCGGTTTGCTCTCTCGTTCCCGGAACCCCCCTTGAAGCCGCCCAACAGCGCTGCAGTGTGGCCACATCTAACACCACTTGCAGCGCTGGTTGCTGTAAGTGTGGCCACTCTGCAGCGCTGGCCTTATACAGCTGTACTAATACAGCTGTAACAACCAGCGCTGCAAAATTTTAGATGTAGACATGGCCTAAGTAAAAGTGGACTAACTCTTAGCAGTGCTTAGCACCGTTGCTTCTTATTGACTTGTCTAGCCACTGTCTGCAATTCTGGAAAATAGGTGCCTAAATATGGATTCAAGTGCCTAACCTTAGGTACCCATTTGAAAATGTGGGCCTATGCCACCAAGAAATGTGGTTTCCCAGTGCAACCAGCCATATCAGTACAGGATGATGATCTATGTTATATTCTGCCTGAATTGCAAGGGCATCGGTGTTCATTTCCTGTTGGTGAAAGGAAAAAAACTCCCGTATGCTCTTATTGGTGCTTATGGAAAATATAGCCACTCCCACTTTAGATCAGTGTCAGTCTGTCCTGTCTTCCTTGCACGCCCCTCTGCCCAGGCCTTGACTCTGCATTGAAACCAATAGCAAAGCTCCCTGGGGTTTCACTGGAAGTAAGATCCAGCCCCTAACTTTACAGAATAACCACAGGTGATAAAGTCTGATGATTTATGTCAGTAAAATGTGATTGGGCCAGATCCTCCATAACTCCATTGGCTTCAGTTCAGTTTACACCAGCAGAGGATTTGGTCCATCGTGCTTGTCGTGAAATCTCCCGGTGAAATGGCTCCAATGGAAGCAGCCACCATTTCACCAGTGGCATATGCCTAACTTTAACCCTTTAAAAGGCAGGTTTTAAAAAGCATGATCACTGGGTTGGGAAAAAAAGGCACAGCACAGCTCAGCATAGCATGTCAGCCCTGAGCCCTTAGAGGCATGGGGGCGTCTCCTGCCAGGGGTGAGTCATCTCATCCTAGTCCCTGGTGGCTGTTCACCTGTATCACAAAGTCATTTGCATGGAGTCTCCGCCTCAGTAGCCGCAGACGGAAACAGGGAGGGTGCAGCTGACCGGGACTGTAACAGAACAAGGAGTGAGACGTTTGTCCAGCACTTGTTTGATACCACAGCTGGCCTTTAGCCATGCTTCTGGTGTTTCACTTTCGTAAGGACTGCATACCTCCAGAGATGGGAAACAAGTCATGCCGTTTCCTCTGTGTTTTATTACAGTGTGGTTTGCTGTAATAACAAGCTAATATGAGAAATCATCTTAGTAAAATGAGCTGGCTCCATGACCCGTAGCACTCTTTGACCACACCCCCAAGAGGTCTGTAGCCTGGCTTTTGGGTTCTGGGCCCAGATACCCAGACAGTGAAAACATAACAAGGAATACATCTTCTTATCTGTCTGTTAACATCAAGTTGCGGTTTATCTACCTTTCCCATTTAATAATTCACAAGGAATAGCAGCCCGGCAACACGTGGGCTGTGCTGGGTCCATCAGAATGGAGGATGTTCATGTGTGTGTGCACGCGTCTGTGTAACACCGACCAACCACAGTCATCGGGATCGAACCTGGGACCTCAATGCATGAGCCTTCACTACATGAGCTAAGTGTCACACACTTATTAGGTAAGGCTGTGGCACTCTTTAATATCTAAGCGTACAGGGGACAGAACACCACACCCAGGAGGGGTGTGGGTTACACATGCATGCACACACACTTGCAATATCCACTCCTGTATCCATATACACACAGGACATGGCCAGGGTACGATCACAGCACAAGGTGACCGGAGTGATTGGTTGGGTTTTTTTCATATTAGGTGACTCTTCAGATATTAATTTATTGTACACATGTGTGTCATATTTGGTCACAGGATTATTTCTGCATTTGCTTCTGAGTTGTTTAAGCTCCAGGAAAACACTGTATCACATGAACATAAGCTCTCTGACCCGGAAAATACCCTAAGTGTTTCATAAGATCAAGGACGTACTTTGCATTACATGCCAAGACTGCTCATTTTCCGCTGTAATAGTTGTCTTTAAAAAGAAAAAAGAGCTTTGTTCCAAATTCCATAACAAATAGCACAGAGTCTCTCCCCTTTCTGGAAGACTATAAATCAAATGCATCAGATCAGTCCTACTTGTGATTTGCTCTTTGTTCTCTGGAAATAAAACACTGCTGAACGTTGTGTTTTCTGTCTGTTAAGAAACTTACTCTGGGAGGTTTATTATCTTAATTCTGCAGGGGATTGTTCCAGAAACATTTGAAGTTGTTTGGAGTTTTGCCATTGACTTCAATGCAATTAGGATCAGGGCTTAGCTGCTCCCAAGGCTTACGGGACGTTTTGGGAAGATATTGGCCAACGGGTGCTGTTTAGGGGAGATTGAGTAGGAAACCAAGTGTATTTTTATAGTGTAAAATAAGAGAGATTGTTGCCCCCAGAAAGGGCAATGCACATCTGTGCAGGAGGCAGAGCTTTCTCAGAGGCTAGTCTGAGACTGGGCCACAAACTCCCCCAGGGACTAAGAATTATCATAAACTGCACCACCTTCTGCTCCAAGTACCAGGCGCACATCTCTGACTGGCCTTCTTCAATATAAACAGAGCAACATGGACATTTAATAAAAATCACCCAAACCCTGCCAAAACAAAACACTCAGAAACCACCCATAACAGATGATAGTCACATTGCTTAATGCACAACTGGAAGGTAGTCTCATGCTATGGTGAGGAGAGTGGTTTTAGAGACTATATGGAATAGAATAGACATTGGAGTGGGAATCAGGACATGAATTCTGTTCCCAGCACTGCCACAACCTTGCTATATGGCCTTGAGCATGCCATTTAATCTGTCTCTGCTTTAATTTCCCCTTGTGTAGAATGTGAATAACTAATCTTACCCCCTTGTTTTGAGATCGATATACTGTATTTTTATTTACAACTCTCTTATTGTGCTAGCTATGCATTGGATCCTGCAGCTTTGGATAGAAACCGCCTTAGATCTCGATTCCTGGGCTGTGGTTTAGAGAAGTTTACCTCCTTTCCCTCCTCTCCCCCCCCCCCCCCCCCCCGAAACCATTTGACTGTTATATGCAAGTGCCTGATAGGTCATGAGTTATCAGGCCTTAAAACACCTCATCTATTGCTGGCTTGCTTTTTCTTGCTCATTTCATTTCAGACATGGTTTGGGGAGTTGACATCTCACCAAGCACTGGATTCAAGGGATTAAATGTTTGTCAAAGGTGCCTGAGACAGTGAGGTGCAGAAGTCCCATTTCAAGATGTGGGGGTGGGAGTGGGGGGAGGCTTCTGAAAATCTCTCCCTCAGAACCTGACTCTCCTCTCACATATGTGAGTTTAAATTGCGATCAATTTCACTGAAGTTTGTGGAGTTACACAGGTGTAAAACCAATGGGAAAGTAGAATGAGGCTCTAATACCCTGTGCTAACTGAAAGCTTCATTCCAAGCTGCCTTCATAACTGATACCAGCAACAGAAATTTAATTTTAGGCCTAGCAGTTGTTGAGGTTTTGGCTGCTCAAATCATACTGGAACCCGAGTACGTTTTGGAAGGCGTGTTGCAAAGCAAGACAGTAATCAGAATATCTCCTGAGCCACCAAGGCAGGAAACAAACAAGATGTCAGTCTTTTGGAAAGCTGACATTCCCAGCACTGAACAGCATTCCTTTCTAGTGCTGATGGCTTGTAGTGAGAGCTCATCCAGGGCTCAATAGCGCAAGTCGCCAACCCTGCAGCAGCCTCGTTTTCTTTCTCTGAATCCGTATTTTGACTGCCGATAACTGAATGCATTTGCTCTCTTCAGATAAGGAGGAACTTTATTTGGCTTTCTTCATTTTCCTATCAGGATTGGGCCTGGAATTTTCAAAAAGAGTGAGGTGTTCACCTCCCTTTGAATTTTGGTGGGATTAGGGTTCTAATTCTCCCAGCACCCTTTGAAGATCTTTCCAGGGTGTGTGTCCATCTGATGTTGATTCCGAAGTTGTGATACTTGGAGATTTGAAGGGTTCATGCCCCAGGGGAATTGTCACCTTTTAGTGCCCTTTAAAGAAAGGGGAGGGGGGGAAAGGTGAGCTAAATAATAAAATACAAACAGGCCCATATCAATACACCAGCTCTGAACGTCTCTGAACTTTGGGGAAGTTCACATCTGGATCTGAATTTTATGATTCGGTCCCATGTCTATATAAAAGCAACACTGATCCCAATATTTTAGATAACACAGTATAGCTCCATATGGACTAATGCCATATATAAGAGGCTGCCTCAGTGTATCTAAATACAAACGTTAACCAAAAACTAACCCGCAAACTGGGTATGTTTAGCCAATAATGGTTAGGTTGAAAGTTCACCTAGTGTGGGTTTGTTTTTTTTTTTGGTAGGGTAGCTTTGACCCGTGTATCATCATGGGACAAAAACAAGAGAGGGACGCTCTTTTCACAAAGACACAAAATCTGTCATACTGGTAACTGAAGTGGAAAACTTCATTTCCTAGACACAGGACAAGAGCTCTTCTGGAAGGGAACCTGATAAAAGGTCCCTGGAAGGTGATCTAATGGAAAGCAGGAAATACAAGAAAGTGCTGTAAGAATTGAATGAACAGCACTGATGCATGCACTTCACCTGCCTTCCCCTTTCAAAGCCTGGGGCACAGGTTGTCCTTCATGTAGTGTTGCTAAGGGTCAGCCTCCTTTTTAGCATGTTCGTTAATGTGTGTTCTTTGTCTACATTAAGTGCTATAAAAAAAATCTTGGTTACAATTTGACCGTTTTATTTGTCTATCGGAAGTGCGTTAGTGGCCTGCATTGCTGCAGTGTCTGATAACATGGCATGGGACAGATGCAGAGCAGAGGCACAGAGAGATGAAAGAACTTGCCCAAGGTTACACAGGACGTCTGTGACAAGGCAAGGAATTGAACCTGGGTTCTCCCAAGTCCTTGGCTGTTGTCCTACCCACTGGGCCAGCCTTCCTCTCTGAGTTCCTCATGGTTTGAATTTTGACAAAATCTGCCCCACTGATTTTACGATGTAGCTGGCTTTGTGTCAGGCTCAATCCTGCTCCCATGGAAGTAGAAGTAGGTATGTTAAAGGGAACTAGACTGTGTTGGCTTGTAGGTGTGGCTCTAGCTTTTTTGCTGCCCCAAGCACAGCAGTCAGGCATGCCTGTGGGAGGTCCCCGGTCCCGCGCATTCGAGGGCTTGCCTGCAGGAGATCTGCCGGTCCTGCGGCTTCGGCATACCCACCACCGAATTGCTGCCGAATCATTGCATGAACCAGCAGGGTGCTCCCCGTGGCTTGCCACCCCAGGCCCATGCTTGGAGTGCTGGTGCCTGGAGCCGTCGCTGTTGGCTTGGTAAGCAGAGACTGAGATGACCTAATGCCTGTGACTCTAATTCTCAATTCAGGCATGATAGCACAGCACCGGGCTAATAGCTAAACTAAAAAGAAAACCAAAAACAAACCAACACCCTGTATAGATAAACCGTGTGTGCTAGGAAATCATGCCACTACACCCTAAATGTGCTGAAGGAAAATTCTGTGGAAAGTTTTAGCAAAAAAAAATTATTCCTGTAATAATGGTTTCTTCTTATTCTCTCGTGTGATGTAGAAATGTACTTTCTTTTCTACAAAGTGAAGGGAAAATTGGATATAAATAGGGAGAAGTTTTAGATAATCAACTTATTAATAATAATGCTAATCAGTATCAAAGTACTGCCTAAATACCTCAGCTGAGATCAAGGTCCCTTTGTGCTAGGCACTGCACAAACACGGTGAGGGACATCCCTTGCCCCAGTGAGCTTACAGTGCCAGTAGACAAGACAGACAAAGGCTGGGGGGAAGGAAGGACAGTTTGTCCTATTTTATAGATGGGGAAATGTGGCACACAGAGAGTAAAGCCCTGTTCCTGCAATTGATCAGCACAGGGGAATTGCTGCCCCCCTGAAAACGTGGAGGGAGGCTCTGTGTGGCTGCTGCAGTCCACTTGTATGCTGCAGGACCGGAGCCTTGGGGATTAGCCGTAGGTTACACAGTCTGTGACAGAGCTGAAAACAGATCCGGGGTCTTCCAAGTCCCAGCTGTAGCCACAAAGACCATCCTTCCTCTCCAGTTATTTGTGTAATCTCCGCCTCGTTGTGTTTTCCTCTTGAATTGCACTTTTTGTTTCTGTGGTTATCCATGAAGCAACTGGGGCTGCAGAGAGAGAGGCTGTGAATCTCATACCTGCCTTTTTTTATTTTTCTGTTTTTCCCCTCGGTCAAAGTGAAAGAGCTGGGACAGCATGTGAAATTGCTCCCATGTTTTTCTCTTTGTCATTTCTTTACCTTACCCACTGATCAAACCAATAGCCTAGAATTTCAGTTGGAAACGTGTGACTTTATTATTCTCAAGTACTGTTTTACCTCCTTGCTTCCTGCCAGGCTGAACAGTCGAGAAGGAAGGAAACGTGTAAGAGATTAAAAGCAAGTTACGTTTAAAAGGGGAAAGCTGTGTACCGTGTTTTCAGTGTTCTTTCTAAACAAACACTGGTTAAAACGAAAATGACTTTTCGTGGCTCCTTTTTATTTGTATTTATTTATTTATTTCCAATCAAGCCACATAGTGTGCGCAGGGGGCTGTTCATATGGCACCAACAGCGTGCTGGGAGCTTTCTAGAACATGCATGGGAACAAGGTCCCTGCCCAGAAGACCTTGCAATTGAAGTAACAATATTTACCACAGATGTAGCACGTTCCATCTGTAGGTCTCAAAACCCTTGATAAAGAAAGATAAATATCGAGGAGCCAGATTCTTTTCCAATCTGCCTTATAGATGCACAACATGTAAAGTCCAAGTTTACCTACTGGGGAATTAACAATAATGTAAAATAAAGATGGGTTTAAACCGTCTCTCCAGGATTGGCTTTTTCGTGGGGTCCTCCCTCAGGACTGCTCAGCCTACACCATAGGTCATCTCCCTGCCCCCACTATAGACAGTCTCACCTCCCTTATGTCCCAGTGGTGTAACACTGAGTCAATAGTAACCACTTAACCTTTACTGGTAGGATCCACACTTGCTAGATGGGTAACCTGTTTTGAATAAACCCTGCCAGCCTATTACAATAGTATTATTCACATTTTTCAGATGAGGAAACCAAGTGGCAGAAATATTAAATGTCTTGCCCAGGGGGATGGTGACAGAGCTGGGAACGGAGTCCAGGTGGCCTGATTCCCAGTCTGGTGCTGCTGTGTCCTGTGTTGGCTCCTGTTGCCAAGCTGCCTTTATTCAGATGAAAGCAGGAGGTCAGGACACAACGAGGCATTGTGGGATTGGCTGATCGATTTATTTGATTTGTTTCTTTTTTATTAAGTTTGAAGATTTCAGTCATCATGGATTTAAAGTTTCGGTAAACGTTTAATGGCATCAAACAAAGCTGCAGGTGTCTAGCGCCTTACCCAAGGACCTCAACGCATTTAAAGAAATGTTACGCCTCACAGCATCCCAGCAAGGGAGTTAATTATTCTCCTGTATAAGTTTTTCCTCAGCTAGGGCCAAATTTACCATTGTGCAGAAAGCCTGCACTAGAATTAGTCACTCCTTAAGTGCCACTGAGAGCACAAATTGGACTTAGCTGCTACATAGGCCTCATGCTTGACTGCTGCCCAGGATGCATTTCCACCCTATATGCATTAATTTTGTGCTCAACCTATGGCGGGGGGAACGCTTTTCCCACCCTTGAAATCACTCTAGTCCTGCTGCCCAGTGACCCACTTCCTTAACCCTCCTCTGTTTTCTTTTTCTCAAGCAGAATCTGGTGCCAGTTTCCATGATATCCTTAGCCGAGCACATTAGTAGCCGGCGACTTGCACAGCATTGATTTGTCGGAGGTTCACGTGTCTTTTCTATTAGTCACTGACCCCTGGGTTGCAGCAGGAGATAAGAAATGCACACACTCAAATATGCGTTGATTAAATGAAAACCACAGACCCTTGGGATCGTCAGCCACAAGTGTTCAAGAAACCATGAATCATCCCCTGAAAATCAAGAGATTTGTTCAAATAATCAGCTACTTTGTCTTCTGATTTCTGAGCCTTTAGGATGCACTTGCTTCATGTTTTCAGGCTTTTCTCCGCAGCCACGAGGGCTAGAAACGACAATCGCAAATTTCACACAACTTGTGATAAAATCATGGTTGGCAACAATGGGCTGTGCTCCCTAACATTGCTTCTTTGTGACTAGACCGGTAGAAGTGGCTATCTCAAGCTCTGTTCTTAAGTTCCTTGTTCACATCATGAATGCAAACTCTCAGAACATGATCCCATTTACCCAGTTTGAGCCAATTTCTACAGCTCAGTGGGCAGTGGTGCGCCTTTCCCTTTTTAGTTCAGTGCCTTGATGCTGTGTTACTTTGAACCAAACTAACTGCAGATTTGAGCCATGTTAAGAAACACTTACTCTGTCTGATGTGATTGCCAAGGGAGGAGAGAAGTAAGGCAGGTTAGTGCTAGTGAACCAATCCAAGAATAGCAAAATCTGAGCTGGCCATGTATTAAACCTTTCATGCGAATCCATCTATTTTGAAACCGGAGAAGGAGGAAATTAAACTTGGGTATGGTTAAAAGTTCGCCTGTATCCAATTTTGCTCACCGACAACATAAACCTCAGATGCAGTATCCCAATTAGCTGGACGGTGCTATGGGGAATCCACTACCACTTGTATTTTCAGGGCCTCATTGGTACTCTCATTGGCCTGCTAAAGCCAGGGTTGTGAGTTCAGTCCTTAAGGGGGCCACTTAGGGATCTGGGACAAAATCAGTATTTGGTCCTGCTAGTGAAGGCACAGGGCTGGAGTGAATGATCTTTCAGGGGCCCTTCCAGTTCTATGAGATAGGTATATCACCAGACATTATGTGGGGGGAGGGATAGCTCAGTGGTTTGAGCATTGGCCTGCTAAACCCAGGGTTGTGAGCTCAATCCTTGAGGGGGCCATTTAGGGAACTGGGATAATAATCTGTCTGGGGATTGGTCCTGCTTTGAGCAGGCAGTTGGACTAGATGATCTCCAAGGTCCCTTCCAACCCTGATATTCTATGATTCATGGATCCTTTCCATGCACCTTATTCCCCCTCTCTCAATTCCTGCACTCCCTCTGCTATCATATCTATTAACAGCAGTGCCACAAATAGATGACAAGGGGGAAACTGATCAGCTTTGATATCCCTCTGCCTTTATTTAGTTTCATCCAGCCAGCTAGCAGCTCTGAGCAAAGGTCATTGTGTTCACAGTCCAGGGAATCACAGCTTGGCCATCTGGAGTGAAGTGCAAGGTTGACTATGGAAGATGGGCAAGGCCTTCTGCAGGGACTGCTTAGTAACCAGAGGCATCCACCCTACCAGCACATTAGCCCACTGAGGCCTGTGCCAGCAATAATATATTGGGTTTAATTAAAGCAGTATTTTTTCATCTCCTCCATATATTATTTGATTATTGCTTCAGAATGAGCCAAGGAATTTATTTCTTTGCTCTTTTAATCTGCCCCTTCCTTTTTTCTTTTGGTGTTCATTCCCCCTCCCTCCCCCCCCCAGGCTTTTAACTGCTTAAAGCGATCGGACTGTTGTTAGCTTAAGTAAATAAGAGCATTTTTCACAAGCATTACACTTGAAGACAGGTTTGTTCATTGCAGATGGAAGCCATTATGGCTGTACCAGTTCTGTGTGGTAACTCTAGCACGATGGGGCACCCAGATGCTGGACTTGATTCCAATGGCGTTGGAACAATTTGTACGGGGGGGGGATGCTGAAAGCCATTGAACAAAACTGTAAACCCTGTATATGATGGAACCCATTTCAAGCCAGGGGTGTGATAGCACCCCTAGTTCCACCACCCCTGCTTGATTCTTCAGTTCCCTCACCTTGTGCTAAAGTCAGTTCCAGTGATGCTAAGTGAGGTCACAGTGGGTATAAAATTGGGTTTGCAGAAACAAAGGTGCATTTGTGCAGCACCTATCACAGTGACGTTTTGGTTCAAGACTGAAGCTCCTGGGTGCTACCGCAACACAAAATAAATAATTATAATAAAAATGCTCTTGCCGGGAATGGAGAGTTGTGATTTGTTAGCCTTTAACGCCCAGTTGCCACCAGGTATAAATGCTGGCATGAGATGGAAGGCCATGGAGGAACAAGCCTAGTGTCTGGTGTGGAGTTTCCCTTGAAAGTACAGGTAGCACCCTGCCAACCCCCCCCCCGACCCCAACCTCCCCGCGCAAAAAAAAAAAAAAGAAAAAACAAACCAACAACCATCACCTAGTTTTGTTGGAGCCTAGGCATCAACTTGACTGGCTCAGCATACGTTAATCCAAGCTGCCTTGTCTGTTTTAGAGAGCATTAGTTAGCATGAGCTAGCTACCGTGTTCTAGCCACATACCTTTAAATCTTAGTCCAAGGTGGCCAAGACCCAGAGGGTCCCTGTGATCACCGATGCATGTATTGCCATAGGCACCACGGGGATTGTATTCAAGAGGCGATTTGGCTGGGGTAGAGCAAAACCCAAGTCGTGTGAACTAACACAATGTCAAACATGACTCTGCACCCCTGCAGGCAGGGACAAGTCATGTCTGACATTGTATCATGGATAAACCCTGGGGCTAACCATGGCCAGCGGCCACAATGTGAACTGCGTCTTGTCCGTGTCTCCATTGAGTGCAGAGTCCTGATTAACACTGCGATAGTTAACGGGTTTCCCTAACGTTGTGCTCTAGCATGACCTAATTTCCTACTGCAGCCACAACCCTGCGCCCAAGCTGAAAACTGAGAAGAGGTCTTATCAGAAGCTGATGCCCGGGGGGCTGGATATATGTCATACAAATCAGTGTAAAACTGATGGATGTTTTTGTTCCAAAGCAACCCCTCATTTACACAATGTGCTGATCTGATTTCTCATGGGCTAGAGCAAATGATGATTGTGTGTGCAAGAGGTCAGCATTACCAATAACGTATTTTTCTCTCCTCTCTTCCAGACCCTTCCCGTCCGAGGAGACCACAGAGAATGATGATGACGTCTATCGGAGCTTGGAGGAACTGGCTGAGTAAGTGGCTGTGCAGAAAACAAACAAAAAGTCGCAATTCAGTTTCGGCAAGGAATGATCAAAGAGGGAGACCCGGCACTCAGATCCCAGCTGTCCTATTTTATGTTCTTGCCAAGAAATTTTTGTGCTGCTACAATAGTCTGGATTTTTTTCCCCATGTAGAGCGCTGGGAGACATCAGTTCTAACAGAGCTCAATGGGAGGTAATTGGAGGCTAAGACTATGAAGATTCCTCCATAACTCTAAATCCCATTTAAATACACGGGGACCGTATGTGATTCCCCTGATTGTCTGAGTCGGGAGTAGCTCAGAGATGGGAGTACCTCCCCTTTAACTGTCTCCTCTCAGCAGCATCTAGTTAGGGGATTACAGATCAGTAGATAATCCACACACGAAGATCTTGTGCAGAGCAGAATTCTGGAAACTCCACATCACGTGTCCCCGTTGCTCTGTTTAATCCTAACAGTGCACTCAGTACTGTACAGTTTGCAAAAATGCACCGTCCCAGACCGGAGGAGCATGCGGTCCAGAAAGTCAGATACTTGGGAAATGGCCATACTGGAAAAACAAGAGATGGAGAAAATGTCATGGGGTCCCGTAGGGAATGGGAGAGAGGGGTCAGTGAGTCTACTAGAGACCCTGAACAAGATCCTGACTGTGTGTGTACTGAGGAAGCTGTCTAAATAGACAAAGCAAGGAGAAAGGAGGTATTAATATCCCAATGTACAGATGGGGAACTGAGGCACAGAGAGGGGAATGCTGGAGGCCAGACAGGAACTCTATGGAAAAGGCCGGATTTGAACGCTGGTCTCCCGAGTCCCAGGCTAGTGTCTGTAGTGATTGGTTTGTGGGGTTCCTGGCTTTGGTGCTCCCCGATCGGTGATTTTCACATTTGGTGATGGGAGATAAGGGACACTCCCCTTCATGTTGTCACTAGAGTAAAGCTGGAATCTGGTTGCAGCTCTTGTAGTTCCACAATAGCGTGTTCATCTACATTGGGATTTTCACAGGAGCCGATGAGTACTGGTATATGGCAGTGGGGTGTCTAACTCCCTTAGGCTACAATGAAAATGTCAGCCAGTCTTTTTAGGGCTTCAAACATACGACTAATTGGATTTATGTCTGATCATATGGTGTGTTGTGGGAATGCCTTTGGCAGATCCATTTCTATCTTTATCTCTGGCGTCCGTCTCTGTTGTTCTGACAATATTGAAGATTTTTAACAACCTTGAACCAAATCATAGAGAGTGAAATCCTGGCCCCATTGAAGTTGATGGCAAAATTCCCATTGACTTCAGCAGGGCCAGGATTTCAGTAACGTGCAATCCGTTGCATATGGGGAGAAAATTTGCAAGGGTGGATATATGGCTTTATACAGTTAAATATTATTGTTCAACAGCGTAAATAATAAAGCTTAATCCAATGAGTTCCTTATGGCTTCAGTTATTACAAAAGTAAATCATAAATTGATACATGGAATGGAGTATATCTGAGTCCCTAACTTGTGGTTTGTTCCTAGCAGTGTTGATTGAATACATTTTAACATGTATAGGGCCCCTTTCAAAAATAAGACTTTCCCCCTCTTAATGGTCTTAAAATCATTTTAATATTGGGTTTTAAAATTTCTGATTCTGACCCATATGCATGTTTTAAATTGGGGAATACATTTGTGTGTGAATTCCTGGTGTTTGCTAAAGTGATTAGGGCTATTGGAGCTGGCTGTGATCCAGGCAGTGTGGGCAGGCAATAATTTCCTTAAAATAAATGTTTTCAGTCTGTGCTCCATACAAGGAACAGACTATACTTTAAAAAGAAGGATTCACACCTGTAATTACTCTGCTGCTGGTCTGTGCTGCTTCTAGGATGTGACTGTTCCTTTCTATCTGTATATGTTCTTCTATAACCCCCATTCCCAGATTACCTGAGTAAGGGATGGATTATTAATGGATTTTATCCTCACAAAGCCCCTGTGAGATTGGAAAAGTTTGCCGTTGATCTCTTTGTGCCTCAGTTCCCAGTTGGTAAAATGGGACTAATATATTTCCTAAGTTCCTAATGGACTTAATAGCCTAACTCATTAGGAAACCCACTCCCATTGTCTTTCAATGAAAATAAGGCTCCTCGCTGTCCCAGTTTCGCTGCATTTTTTAACCCCACATTTCTCTCCTCCTCGTGAGATCCAGGCTACAAAGTTTGTGGTTGCTCAGATCCGCCCAAGTACAATCCCATCGATCAAAGCCAGTGCATGTATGTCCACCTGAGTTGCCAATCCCACCTTCAGCTGCTGTGTAGACGTACCCTTAGGAATGTCCTCAATATTAACGTTCTAGCTCCGTGAGGGGTGGCCTGAGAAGCATGATCCATTAGTAGTGGTCTCTCGTTCTGTCTTCCACAAGGAGACTCTAATTTGAGATGCACAATACCAAAT
Source organism: Gopherus evgoodei (assembly GCF_007399415.2). Classification (NCBI taxonomy): domain Eukaryota; kingdom Metazoa; phylum Chordata; order Testudines; family Testudinidae; genus Gopherus; species Gopherus evgoodei. The sequence continues at coordinate 17,651,689 of NC_044337.1, read as the reverse complement.
ACTGTGCAATAATGTTGCATCCTGGCAAGCCCAGGATAGCATGAGAAAAGAAGAGGTCGTTCCTGAGCCGGAAATGATTCACTGTCCCAAATGTCTTTAGCATCCAGCGGCCATGGGGGAGGTACGAGCCCATCCTTAAATGTTTCTCAGGTGCTGGGAAATGATTTTCACAGCAAGCTGTAAAAGGATCCAATTCCAGGAAGTACAACCACTATTGAACAGCAAAACCGCATGTAACAATCTTCCCTACTTTGTAAACCTTTCATTGCTTTTTGCTGCTCTGTATTTTCCCCCCCATTAGCTACCCAGACATAATTCTACTGCAGATTATTGGACTGTTCCCCCCCGCAACTATTTCTAAAATGGGTTGTAGCCCTGTTCTTAAAATAACTGTCAAAGCTTCCATCAATAATGGAGCCAAATTATCCTCGTTAACTTCAGCCCAGGGGAACAATTTGTATAGTGGGGCTGCTGAGAGCCATTGACTGGAACTGTAAACAGCACCCCTAGTTCCAGCACCTATGCTTCAGTATGGTAGGATACAGCCTGGGATGGATAGCCACTGCAGAGGAATGCCGCATAGAGCATTTACATACATAGTAAATAAACGGAGTTGGTCTAAACTGCTCCCAATTGAGAGTTTTATTATTAGCTTAAATGGGAGCAGAGTTTGGCCAATACTGAGTGCTTTTGCAAATCTCATCCTTAATGCCTCTAGTGCACACAAGTGGAATTGCAGGAGATATAATGGCACAAACCTAATATTTGGATGGACCAATACATACATGGGGCCAAGCAATCCCGTTAGGTGAAATCTGGTCCCCACTGAAGTTAATGGCAAAGCTTCTGTTGACTACCGTCAGGCCAGGTTTTCACCAGTTGTTTTCAGTGATACTGCTTGTGTGAGTGAAGCGAGCAGGGTTTGGCCCTCATGTTCATTTATGTATTCGAGAGGGTTAGGAGTAGAGCTGGCTGTGCATGTTCCAGCCAAAATATTTTCTGACCAAAAATGCAGTTTCCACAAAATAAAAAATTTTCACTGGAAAATTTCAGTGTTGCCAGTACAAAATATTTAGTTTGATCTAAAGCAGAATATTTAATTTTGATGAACTTATTCAAAGCCTTTCATTTCAAAGTTCAACAAAACGTGACACTGTGTTTCCCCATCAGCACGTTGCCTTACAGGAGCTATAGTTCCGGCTCACATTCTCTCCTAGGGTCAGGCACCCCTGAGGACTACATGCCCCATAATGCAATGAGGATTTCCCTCTGACCGAGCTGTGTGGTTCATCACGGGAGGTGCATGAATCTAGGTGCATCATCAGACATGTTGTCTAGCCATGGGAACCTGGCCCAAAGGCAAGAATGTGGGTATCTGGCTCCCAAACAATGATCCCATGGGGCAACACACCACTGTGAAGAATGTGATTTAACATTGAACTGACTTGAAACAAAGACTTTCAGGTCAGTTCAATAAACCAAAACAAACATTTTAATTTCTGGAATGTTGAAATATTTCATTTTGATCAAAAATATTGAGATGAAGTATTTTAATATTTCCAAATACAAATTTTTCAGAACTTCTGTTTGGTGAAAAGCTTTGAAATTTCAATTTTTCATCTTCTAGCTTAAGTGATAGTAAGCCTTTGAAGCAGGAGGATCTGAGGTTCAGCCACGTTTTCTCTACAAAACTCCCAAGAAGCCAGGGCACGCAGCACACTGACAACTGGGAAATCCTCAATGGCCATAGAATTCTTACATTATTATTGTAATTACTGTAAGAGCAACAACAACATTCTGTGGCAAAAGAAAAATCTCTGACTGATATAAATCAATAGAACTGTGCTCAGTGTGGTTATATGTATTGTACAAACAAGCTGTTTCTTTCAATGCAAGTCAAATTTGCCACAGGGAAACTTGTGCGTGTGAAGAACGTTCATGCCTTGATGCACACATTGTGCTTTCAGATTTGAGGTTCCGAGTCGTGTATTCTGAACACAGAATTGCCTGCCAAGGGAGTGAGGGCAACCTATTCAGAAGATCGAGAGATAATTATTTGCAACAACAGTTCATAAAAATTGGACTGATCATTGAAAGGGAGGTTAAGAAAAAACAAATCTTTCAAGGGAGCTAAAGGCTGCTGAGTTCCCTGCCTCCGCCCCCTATGTTTTTTTTTCAGTTAGCCAGATGGCTGACTGGAGAAAGCTGGTGTAGTGGGGCAGATGGCAAGGCCCAGTGAGTTTAAGCCGTGCAAGCGCAGTGCTGTGAGTAGGGGATCGGGAGAAGAGGGGGATCGGTTTTCTGTACTGTGCAGTTTCTCTTGGAGTCCTGTGATATCAAATGTTTCAGCTTGCCACAGAGAGGTCTGATCACAGAGTCTGTGGGGAAAAAGCCACTGAAAATGATAGAGGTTGAGCTCTCATCCAGAATTGATCCAGATGCTGGTGATAACACAATAGCCCGTTTCACCAGCACTAGCTGATAAAAATCAAAGCACTGTTTGTCCTAAAGGACCTCTGGTGAGTCTGCTAGCCCCCCCTCCCCCATCACGGCTGACTTGATTTGATCATTCTGAAATCAACTCTGATAGCTGGCTGTCCAATCTAGCATTGACTGTATCTACAGATGGCCATATCCCAGCCTCCCTTGATGGTTTCTTTAATTGCCCTCATCTTTCTTACAACTCTAAAGTTTTACTTAACATTTAACCTAAATTTTCTCTCTTGACTCTTACACCCATTCTGCTTATTTTGTCGCATTAGATTTATGAAACCAATCGATCCCTGTCCTCTTTACATCATCAAAAAGCTTCTGTAGGGTGTATCTGATCGACTGTATCCAGTATTATTATGACGCAGTCCTTTTATGCTCGTAAAAATCCCGCAGTCCCATTTTGGCTTCATTGCCCTATACGTTGTATGTTATTGTTCTGGTTCATTTCACATCATCTGATGGCAGAGCTTGTCAATCTCCATGATGAACTGGAGTCCATTTAAAAAAAAAAAAAAGGTGTTTCTTTGATCCTTTCTGAAACGAGGAATGTCCCAATACTGGGAGATTCTGTACATCAGTTTGTTTTGGGTTTTCCCCAAACAGCTGTAAAGTACATGTGGGAAAACTTAGGACAATGTGTTTTGAGCAAGACCTGTGGGGGCGAAGGAAGAACAAGGTTGTTACAGGAAAACCTTGTAAGGGAAGATACACTGGGTTGTGGTTAAGGCACTGGAATGGGTGTCCAGAAATGTGGGTTCAGTCAACACTTCCTGTGTGATGGGACAAGCTGCTTAATCTCTTAAAGCCTCACTTCCCTGTCTGGAAAAGAGGAGGGATTGTTATCCCCTTTTCCCACCTCTTTCTGTCCTGTTCATTTAAACTGTCCATTCTTTGGGGGCAGGGCCTGGCTCTTATATGTACGTACAGTGCCTAGCATCACGGGACTCCCCTCTGAGATGGGGCTTCTAGGTACTGTTATAATACACAATCATAGCTGCATTGTCTAGGGGAATGTGGAGAACATTAGATTTGGCGAAGCGACTATATGCCTATCCTGTCCTTTTTAAATACCTCACTTCAGGTGGGTGCATATTCCACGCACATGCCAGGAATGTAGTTGCAGGGTGGTCCTGAAGTTATTGGACCCAAGTAGAGTGCATTGTAGCTCTCAGGGTGAACATGCTTTCCAGGGTAGAATTTGAATCCAAGGCTGCAGAGGAGGCCTTGGTCTTAACAGAACTCAAATGCTCAGCCATCCTGACATGGAAACGTGTATCCCTTAGAAACGCTTGTGTCTGAGAGGGTTGGGTTTATGTGATTGGTACTAGCATTACAGTAGTGTCTCATGGTGCCTACCAAGATCAATAGCCCATTGAGCTAGACAGGGTATAACAGCCACTGCCCCAAAGAGCTTACAGTCTCCAAGGGTCCATCCACCTGGAGTGGGCAGGTGGAATTGCCAGCTGGAGGAGACATACCCATGCTAGCTCTCATCAAGCTAGCATGCTAAAAATAGCATAGCTGGGCAGTGCAAGCAGTGGGAGTAGCTAACTCACTGAGTATGATCCCATCCGAGACCCTAGGCACGTGCTTGGGGTGCCTAGACCCCACAGACACACACACAGCTCACGTCACTGTGGCTATGCTGCTATTTTTAAGACGCTAGCTCAATCAGACAAAATGGGAGGCAGACGGAGTGGGAGGGAAAACAAGCACCAAGAGACAAGGTGACTTGCTGATGGTCACCAAGCAGGTCAGCGGCCAAACCAGGAATAGAATGCAGGTCTCCCGAGCCCGGATCCTGTGCCCCGTGCTGCCTCAGTGAGTGATGAAAGGCACCAATATTGCTTCCTCTAACGTGACCACGTTAGATGATTTGCAATGTGTCTTCTCTGAAGGAGTTGGGTTTTAATTAAACTTTTCAAAGATGCCTGTCATTGGGCTGCTTTTCCCCCCTCTTTGGGTTTGACCATGTGCGAATTGATTAAGTATGCCTAGGATCTTCAAACGTCCTTCATGTGTCCTGATTTCTGTCCTAATGTCATTGTATTCCTCCTTTGTTGAATAAATGTGGCACTTGTCTTTCATTCATAGCTTAGCAGGCAAAGATGCAAGCTTGAATCGTCCTAAGGAAGCCAAGTTTAACTCTCAGTTTCAGGGACGGGAAGTGATAATCCAGCCTACCCACTACTGAGATTGTAAGGTCCTTAGGGCAGTGACGGACTATGTTCTGCGTTTGTACAGAGCCTAGCACAGTGGGGTTCTGGCCCATAACTAGGACTTCTAGACATGATAATACAAATAATAATAATAATACTCAGCGCTGGCACCTGGGCTGAGGGGTTTGCTAACATGAAAGTTAGGCCATGTCTACATCTAAAATTTTGCAGCGCTGGTTGTTACAGCTGTATTAGTACAGCTGTATAGGGCCAGCGCTGCAGAGTGGCCACACTTACAGCAACCAGCGCTGCAAGTGGTGTTAGATGTGGCCACACTGCAGCGCTGTTGGGCGGCTTCAAGGGGGGTTCCGGGAACGCGAGAGCAAACCGGGGAAGGAGACCAGCTTCGCCGCGGTTTGCTCTCGCGTTCCCGGAGCCACCCTGCAAACCGCAGGGAAGGAGACCTGCTTGCTCGGGGTTCCGGGAACGAGAGAACAAGCCGGGGAAGGAGACCAGCTTCGCCGCGGTTTGCTCTCGCGTTCCCGGAGCCACCCTGCAAACCGCAGGGAAGGAGACCTGCTTGCTCGGGGTTCCGGGAACGAGAGAGCAAACCGCGGCGAAGCTGGTCTCCTTCCCCGGCTTGCTCTCTCGTCCCCGGAACCCCGAGCAAGCAGGTCTCCTTCCCTGCGGTTTGCAGGGTGGCTCCGGGACCGAGAGAGCAAACCGCGGCGAAGCTGGTCTCCTTTCCCGGTTTGCTCTCTCGTTCCCCGAACCGCCGAGCAAGCGGTTCTCCTTCCCTGCGGTTTGCAGGGTGGCTCCGGGAACGAGAGAGCAAACCGGGAAAGGAGACCAGCTTTGCCGCGGTTTGCTCTCGCGTTCCCGGAGCCACCCTGCAAACCGCAGGGAAGGAGAACCGCTTGCTCGGCGGTTCGGGGAACGAGAGAGCAAACCGGGAAAGGAGACCAGCTTCGCCGCGGTTTGCTCTCGCGTTCCCGGAGCCACCCAGCAAACCGCAGGGAAGGAGACCTGCTTGCTCGGGGTTCCGGGAACGAGAGAGCAAACCGGGAAAGGAGACCAGCTTGATTACCAGAGGCTTCCTCCTTCCACGGAGGTCAAGAAAAGCGCTGGTGTCTACATTGGATTACCAGCGCTGGATCACCAGCGCTGGATCCTCTACACCCGAGACAAAACGGGAGTACGGCCAGCGCTGCAAACAGGGAGTTGCAGCGCTGGTGGTGCCCTGCAGATGTGTACACCTTCAAAGTTGCAGCGCTGTAACTCCCTCACCAGCGCTGCAACTTTCTGATGTAGACAAGCCCTCTGTTTCCCACTAGTGGAATTGTTGATACAATACAAAACCACCTCCTTCCCTCCCTTTTCACACCTGTGCGTATTTGATGCATGTCTTTTGTGTCTCTCAAATCTGTCTGAGGAGGAATTTCCTGCAGGATTTTCATTACTAAGTGGTATAGGACGTGTTGCTACTCGTGGGGCAGTGAGATCAGCAGAGAGCTAACTTTGGTTGCCTGACTAAAGCCTTGTCGACAATCTAAGCATGTTGGACTCATAATTCTCCACTCATTCACAAGACCGCCAAGAGGATTCAGGGGGCCTGGGGCAAAGCAATTTTGGGGGCCCCTTCCATTAAAAAAAAATTGCAATACTATACAATACTATATTCTGGTGGCGGCCCCTGCGGGGCCCAGGGCAAATTTCCCCACTTGCTCCCTACCCCCACAGGCGGCTCTGGGAAAAATAAACCTTCCGCATCTTGGCACAAACCCACTTTTGAGAAAACTTCTTTACAAGGTATCACTAGTTCTCAGCCATTGTTCAAGCCAGATTCTTCTCTTGGGAAGATATTGAAGGTCAAAGACCATTTTACCCAGAGGGACTGACTGAAAGCCCATAGGATACTGAGCCCCGTCCTCGGTACCACTCTTATTTCTTCTATAAACCTATATGGAGTTGTCTACACAGCAAGTTAGAGTGTGGCAAGCCGGGGTGTGAATCTACAGCTTGGTAGCTCGCTGTGCACTTAGAGTGACCTAAATATGGCTTTGCTCAAGGCATTAAAATGTATCATACTTTTTACTATTTCCCTTCCTTTAAACACAGTTGCGTTGATGTGTCGGGCACAGCTGACTTCTTCAGTACACTGGAAAGCATTACAAGACTTTCAGAGAAAGTGACCCTGGATCCTGATGGTTCAGCAGCTAATGTTTGTTTTGTTTTGTTTGGGGGCATGTTCACCCTTGGTGTAACTCCAGTGCGGTTCGTGCGCTCATGCGAGGGACAGATTTGCTAACAGACTTTGCTTTGTCTCAGAAAAGCATATTGTTCCGTGGAAGGGATTTGGATACTCACGTGCAAACACAGTGGGTGTCGTGTGAGACTCGTAACGGGAGCGGCGCTGCTAGAATGCAGCTTATGGAAATGCCCTGCAGAACATAATCTGGGTGAAACCAATAGGATTCTATAGCAATTCCTGTGCAATCCTATAGCTCTTGCTTAGCTAGGAAAGGACACACACACACACAAAGTTTCCTTCACAAGCAGGTTTGAAGCAGGAAAGTAGCAGAATACTCGGTTATTGACTGAGCTTTATTTTCCTCACAAATTGACCCCTCTGCGCAAGTGTTCCCAACGCTGCAAACAGTCAGGCTAACGAGAAGCCTCTTTAAAGCCAGAAACTAGCGCGCACAGCACAGTCCCCCATGCTGCGCCTGGGTCGCTGCCCTGCAACAGAAATGTAAATTGCACTTTGATCCCCCCCTTGCCTGTCAGCCTGTATCTTGATGTTATTAGGGAGACACGGAAGCGGTACCACCTCTGATTCTCCCCTGGTCTTTCCATGATATATGATCACACAGGATAAGGGTGGTGCCACCCTCCGGCATGTAGAGTCAGCCACATATGTTAAAAGGTGCGACTGTTTCTATTAGGGAAGTGTACATCATACAGATGCCATTGGTGTCAATGGTTTGCTCTGGTTTCAACAGAAGCGGGGTTGGACTCTCTGTCAAGTGTATACCATGAAGCAATCCCTGCAGTATCATTGTTCATATCCCATGTCTCTGTGAAACTCTTACCTGGGAAGGGGGAGATGCTGTGGAATGCAGAGTTTGGGCCCACTGGACTGGTGTGAATATTGTGGAAAGTCGCACTTCTTTCTAGTCAGTTTTACTTTTTGGTTTCTGTGTACATTGCTGATAGCTCTTGTGATGAGTCTTGCAATATTTGGGGGTTTCTTAAAGACCCAGCTCCTGGAGTCAAGTGATTACATGAGAATATCAGCTTTTATTTTAAAATAGTAAGTCTCTAGCTCTCATGGTCACAGAGAAAAGCATGGAAAAAGTGACCGCTAAAGGCTCAAAAGCAAGGCAAATAAAGATCTGTTTTAAATAATGATATTAAACCAGTCTCCTCACGGCTGGCAGTAGTGACGGCTCTGCCATAACACCGTGCTGTGTGGACTGTTAGGACCACAGAAGGAACAAAGAAATAATTGATTTAGAAATATTTCATTGAAATAATTCAGTTAAAATTCATTTTAAACTCCTTTTAAAATGTTTCTATTAATACTAGATTTTATAGGACTTTAAAAAAATTATTAAACAGCTACAATTCTGGCCTTACATTACCCAAGAATCTCCCTCCGAAGAGCTGTGAGTTTCAATCTCTGTTTTTTTCGTACACAGCATCTTTCTCCAAACATATATTTGCAGTCAGCTGCTTTGATGGATGCTAAACCTGGGCACAGTATCTGTGAGATCCTTCTGTTCGCATCCCTAGATACCGAGTAGCGATGCTGCAGCTTTATGAAAAGTCCAGTAGAATTTAATAGAAAGTTTTAACTTTTCTCTGGGGGGGAGTTAAACACATTTTATAGACCAGAGAACTGTATCTTGTAGAATAGAGAATGATATTGCTGCTACACACTTTTATAAGGTGACTCAAAAATCCTTTGGCAAGGAGATCATTCTCTATAGACCAGGGTAAAATTTTCGAAACCACTGATGTGACTGAGGGAGCTTTTGTCCTATTTTCAAAAGTGACTTTGGTCCCTTGACACAGAGGCTCCTTAGCAAAGGATCGCTGATTATTTGCAAACTGCTCTCACCTCAGTCCTAACAAACTCACTACACCAAGCACATGTCTTACAGCATACTTGTCTATGAAGAGTAGCATGTAGTTTATCTTAGGAAAGTTTGTAACTTATCAAGCTTCATAATCATTGTGAGAGGTATGTATATTGATGTAATATTTAAGGAATAATGTATTGATATTGAAAGTATGCTTTATGGACTTGGAGTAAAAATTGGTTACCCAGAGATAATGTGTCTTGGTGAAGGCCCATTGGGGGAATTATCATTCTCCCCCACCTCCCCCTCTGTTTACCCAATGATGTAATGCAAAGCTGAATTGTTTAGCCTTGCTCAGTCCCAAGACTTCTAATGGGAAACCGTCAACGGCAACTGCAAACAATCGAAACCACTTGAAGGTGTACAAAGGAACTTACAACAAGACAGGAGATGGTGCTGTCTATGAATAGAAACAAAAGACTGTTTCGATATGAGATGGAGGAGGGAGAAACACCTGATATCTAGTCACTGAGGAAACCCCTTGTGAAGTGCAAGTGCTTTTGTGAATGTTTGGATCCTGGTTCTTGTGAAACCGGCCAGCTCTGCAACAGGCATAACTTTGGGGGGAAACCTACTTTATTAAATAGAAAAGATAACTGTCAATAAGCGTAGACCCAGGTTTGTGTTTTGTGTTTTTGTTTTGTATTGTTCCCATTTGTTCGCACCACACTCTCTTGTTTCTAGCTAAATCACTTGTCTTTCTTAAATGAACCTACTTTTGTTTCTTAGAAGTGCGCACAAGTGCGGTGCATTTTACAGGAGTGGTGGTTTAAGGTGAAACTGGTGATCTGCAGTACACTGCACCTTCGGGAGCAGAGGATTTGGATTTTCTGTGCGTAGCCAGTGTTAGGAGCTGGGTATCCCAGGGGAAAGCTTCAAAGGGACTCGGAGACTGGGGTACACGTCCTATTAACCTGCAAGGCAGAAACTGGACTGGCACAGCCCAGAGGAGAGCAGCTGGAAGGCTGGTAGAGTTAGAGCGCTGACACCCACATAGGCAAGATGCCATCACACTGGCGGCAGGGGATAACAACGTGACTCTGTCCTGGGTGCCCCCAGAACCGTCACAGGCCCTTAGGCGCCTGAATCCCATTTTAATGAGACTTAGGCTCCTATGGTCTTAAATCACGTTTGAAAACAGGAATGAGGCTCTTTTGAAAATTTTACCCCACATCCTCAGCTGGCTTAACATTGCACGTCTCTGACTGAATCAATGGATTGATGCTATTTATGTCATCTGAGCATCTGGCCATTGTTCATTGTCACTGTGATGCCTGTTATTAAGTTGCTACAGACTAAAATCCTCTTGATGTATTTTTTTAATAGTGGTCTATTTCCAACTGGGGCACGTGACTTGCAAAGATCGATGAAAATCAATATGCGAAAAGCACTGATGTCAACAGTAATATACAAAGCAGAAGGATTCTACAAGCTACAGTCTGTCCTGGGAGATTCTGTCCAATCTACACGTTTGATAGTTCACCCCAAGAATAGCAGTCCCTCTCCACTTCTCAGCAAAGGTTTAAAAGGAAAATGCTTTCGTAAATAAGGTCCTGAGACTTCATTATTGTAACACCAGTGCTGCTTGCTGTTTGGAGCTCTAGAACTTTGCATTTAAACGACAGACTCGAATTGCTTCCCACCATCTCTCCGGTGATGTGGTTATTGTCATCCCCGTTCTACAGACAAGGAAATTGAGGCACAAAGAGGTTAAATAACTTGCCAAAGGTCACACAGCAAGTCTGTCGCAGAGCTGGGAATAGAACCCCATGTTCTTATTCTTGATCTCTTCTAACTACAGGTGCATACTTCACTTTTACTAAGTGCTGGGCTGCATTAGGAAGTGTGAACAGTACTGATTAACGGGAAAAGCCACAGGTGTCAAAATAAGCAAACAAAATTCCTGTTGAGGTGTTAATGGACCATTCTGGAGCTTTTAATCATGTTAATTACTGTTATCGGTGAGACTGCTTGTGTGAGTAACAGCTACATACATGACTCTTAGCTGCTCCCACACATAATTCTGTCGTCGTTAGTGTCTCTTCTGGTTAATGGGAATTAGCAATGTTCCCTCATCCCCTAAATTCTGACGCTTCAGCCCCAGGATGGATTAATCTAACTGATGCTTGTGTTTCTGAGTGTTTCTGTTGCAGCCTGTCACTCAGAAAATGGTTTGCACTTTGATATTAAGAGCATAATTGCAGTGCAAGACCCCAGTCTTAGTTTGAGGAAGAGCTTGTCTGTCTTGCCAGGGTCCCTTAGCACTGAGATATGTACTGAATGGAGGAGGCTGGAAGTGGGAGTTCTGAGCCTCTGTGCATTGGGGTTCTTGAGCCACTGTGCCTGTGGGGACAATCTAGTCCTAATGATGATACTGCTAGTCAGTGGCTGTAAAAGCCAGCAGGGTGCTTATGGTCAAGGGTGGGAACCTTCGCAGGAAGCTGATTCAGAGGATTAAAGAGGAAAGGAAGGGAAACTCAGGGAGAAATACACTGGAATGAATGTGGGGATGGAAGAGTCAAACCCTCAGTGAAAATAAGTCACAGAATCAACTTTTACCCTAATAGAATTCTGCCGGATGTGCCCCATGTGATATTTAGACTCGTTGTCTGTAACCTGTCATGTGACTCACTGTTCATTCTGTATTCAGCGTCCCATGCTTAGTGGCTGGTCCACCAAGGATGGGAGCCTCCTACTGCTGCCACCTAGAGGAATAACTCCTTTAGGCCAAATGGCAGAGACTCATGATTTTAGTGCCTGAAGGCCTGGTTTCAGTTCCTGGTGGTGGACAATACACATGTAAAATGACTTTTAAAAAACAGGTTTCCGAGTGATAGCCATGTTAGTCGGTATCAGCAAAAAGAATGAGGAGTCCTTGTGGCACCTTAGAGACTAACAAATTTATTTGGGCATAAGCTTAAAAAACAGCCCTGAAGTCCCACCTCCTCCTGATTTCATTTGGTGTAAACTGCTACATGGATTTCTCATTCTGAAACCTTGGCCTGACTGTCAAAGGTGCTGAGCACCAGCATCTCCCTATGACTTCAGTGGGTGGTGTGGGTTCTCAGCACCATGGACATTAACCCATCTGTGACTTTCAGCGAACTTGTAACTCAGGAAGGCCACCCCACTCGCTCATGTGGTTGTAGTTTACTCCTGGGCCTTAATCAAAGGGAGAACTGGATCCTCACCCTGGAGAGCTCGGAGTTAAATGCTGGTTGCTGGAGAGTGGAGTTGGGCGGGAGAGGTTTGTATAGTAGGTTGTCCAATGTTAGCTGCAGTGAAGGGCTTTCTTCCTCATTCTGTCTGCTTCCCACAGCCTGCGCCCTTGATGGTGACATCCTGGTTATTGCTTGCCTTGTTCTATTTCTCTACCTAACATCAGGATGGTACAGGGCTGTCAAGAGAAACTCTTCAGGGGTAAATGGCGGCCCCATGCCATCTATCTAGAGTAAGTTAACAACACTGTCTCTTCTGTTTATCCTTGGGGGCTTTGGCAGCAGGCTGGCAGATCTCTGTCACCAGCATTGAGACTTCCCATCATTCAAAGCTCTACGTGTTACTGAGCTGGGCCTCATGAGGCTGGGAGACGATCAGTCAGTCTGTCTACGTTTTGGGCCCATGTGACCAGGAGACATTTGATCTACAGTGTTGGTTTTGTTCCAGTCGTTCCCTATGGTCAGGATGCATGTTAGAGTGAGGACTGCAAGGAGGCCAGCGGCAGTGCAGGAGCTGGAAACAGAACGATGCTCTGGCACCGAACACTGAGACTTCTAGTCGTGGCAGTGCAGTAGATGTGGGTGTTGGGCTGGCATCGTTTGGGGGCTTCACATGGGGCTCTTTTGCCTTGGTCACCCCGTCCATCGTCCTGCTGGCTGATAGAAGGAATAGCAGGTGTGGTATTAACTCAACCATAAGCTTCCTAATGACTTTCCAACCACCAGAATGATGCATGGCGATGCAGCTAGAAATCTGACGGGTGCCTGCTGGAATGGAAGATAAATGGGGAATCTGGAGGTAGTTGCTCTGGCTGTGGAGAAGAGCTCAGAATACAAATATTGGGACAGATAATAACTGCAGCGACGACACTTGGAAGAAGGGAAGACGGATCGCTGGCTATTAGTGGGTATTACAGCAGCTACAGCGTATCGCTCGGTAGGAACAGAGTTGATACAAAACACTGGTGCATTTATTTAAAAACATACTTTTATTGACTACATCTCTATTTAGAAATGGAAATAATGGCATGTAAAAGAGAATTAAAACCCACTTTTGCAAATATTTTCGGTCTTGTTATCTGGCCAGCCCTGATCATGAGTTGGATTTTGTGTCTATCTTATTCTCTCCTTCTATGCTGCAAGGCATTGGGACTTCTACGTGCTCCCTTCTATTTCTGGCAGAAGGAGATGTTCTTCACACAGCTAAGAATGTTTGTTTGCCCTCTTCAAAGCTTTTCTGAGAGTAGGCCTCTCAGTCAACTATGATTCTGCAGAATATCCCATTATTCTCTGTGCCTCTTAGCTACCTCTGCATTGCTGTGTTAGCATCTTTGGCTGGTCAGTCAGCAGTTTGCTTTGAGTTTCATCCTGAAGAGTTGTTTGTGTTTTTTCTAGGGAGAGTTAAAATAATTCAAATCCAGGCTTCTAAAAATACATTGCCTAGCACAGAGAGAAGTTAGAAATCGCTCAGGGAGTGGACTCAGCCATTGTTCAACCCAGATTCTTCTCTTGGGAAGATATTGAAGGTCAAAGATCATTTTACCCACAAATCTGGTAGTGCAGGTAGGGTGACCAGATGTCCTGATTTTATAGGGACAGTTCTGATTTTTGGGTCTTTTTCTTATATAGGCTCCTATTACCCTCCAGATTTTTCCCATTTGCTGTCTGGTCACCCTAAATGCAGGTTACTCTAGTACTGCAGCCTAAAAGAAGCAGGGTGGATTTGCTTAGATTGCAAGCCCTTCAGTCCAGGGACCATTATTATTATTATTTGCATTACCATGTTTGTACAGTACCTAGCCCAGTGCATTGCTAATCAGTGACTGGTATGTGCTACCTCAGTATAAATAATACATCAGAATAAATGAGATCAGCATTTAGCCTCTTTTAGATTTACTGAGCCACTGAATGAAACAAACACTGTAAATCCAAAGCCCATGTTTCTTTGATTCTCTCTCTCCGTGTGTGTGTGTGTAAAGTAAAAGAAATGTGTTTAAAATCAAGCTGAAGCCAGGTTCATGTTTCTAGTTCAATATCACCAATCCCAAGTGTTCAAAAATCATGAATTTGGTGTAAAAATCATGAGACTTTTACAAAACGTTGGTTTCTTCTCATTTACCTTCTGCTTTGTTCCCCATAAGTCTTTAGGGTGCACTTGAGTTGTGTTTTCAAGTTTTTCTCACAACCATCAAGGTAGAAACTCACTCTGTAACAACAAAAGCTGAGATTTGCATGTATTCACATGACTCCAGGAGCTGGGGCTTTAAGAAACACACCAAAAATCACAAGAGTCACAGTAAAATCATGGGAGTGGGCAGTGGCTATTTGAATGTGGCTGTCATCTCTGTGTCTTCCTCTTGCGTCCTGATTTCCCCAGTTGGATCAACCCTATTGGACCTGTGCACTTGCGCAGAGTCCTATGAAAGTCAGCAGGGCCCCATGCACATGCAGGAGTACCTCCATATGGATCTGACTCAGGGCCGGCTCCAGGCACCAGCTTATCAAGCAGGTGCTTGGGGCGGCAACTCGGGGGCGAGGTGGCACTTTTAGGTATTCGGCGGCAATTCGGCGAAGGGTCCCTCGCTCCCATTCGGAGCGAAGGACCTCCCGCTGAATTGCCGCAGATCATGATCGCGGCTTTTTTTTTTTTTTTTTTTTTTTTGGCTGCTTGGGACAGGAAACCCCCTGGAGCCGGCCCTGATCTGACTCCAGATCTGGGATCTGTATCAGCACAGTGGGGCCCAATCAGAGTCTCTGTGCACTGCCATAATAGTTATATTTATTAATTAAAATAATAACAATAATGATCTGTTGCTTAAATGTAATCTCTTTGTGTGCTGCTCTCCCCTCCGCCTGAACCTTCCCCTGTTCTTCTGGCTGTGTGGGGATCTTCTCTAGCATTTCAATGACTTGTGCAAGCAAAGGTTGCCAGAGCACGGCTTTGAACACAGGATGCATGATTCTATCACACACAGCGTCTAAAGAAAGCTTTGGCACAGAGCAGCAATATTTCCTCTTGTGCTACAAGAAACAAAGCTTTGTGTTTTGATTGCAAGATCGCCACAAGCGTTTTGAGTTAAAAGAAAGGGAAAGAGCACAGTTCAGATGCCCTTTTGGAAGTTTACAGCTCAGGCAACTGTTAGCATAAACTTGACCTGACAGTTCAAGGTCTCAGAGAGCCACCTTGCTGTTTTTAACCCTGTAAAATTTATTAAGCTCATTAACACTTATAATTAGGCTTGGAAGGATTAGATTTTTATCAGTAAACGTCTATTTCCCATACGCACAGAAACTGGTGACAAAATATTTTCTTTGCTGAGGATCAAAATGTACAGATAGGTAACGAAAGACAAGTGCTGCTTGAGAACTTGTTAGAGTTTTATTTAAGGACAGTTATGTTGTATATTTTGATATGTGATGTTGACAATTTGGGTTATATAAAGCTTTAACTTTTTCAATTTCAGTGTCTACTGTCGTTAAACAATAATCATCTGGACCCCCTCCCGCACCACCCCCCAATAAATGCCCACAACTGTGAAAATTTAAATTGATTAAAAAATGCTTAAAAATAAACATCAATGTTACCCATCAAAATTATTTAAAAAAAAATAAAAGCATAACTGTGCCAAGCCTACTTCTAATTATGCCCCGGGATACGGACGGCTTTGGGAATGTGAGTAACAGAATGTAAGTGTGGTATCAGACATATAAGAGATGGTCAGAGTAATAGATATTTAGCACCTGAAAAATAAGACTGTAAAAATCCTACACAGAATTATTTTTCTGCTGCTCACAGTCATTCATTCTCTCTCTGCGGGGTACGTGTATGTGCCAATGATTAAAGTCTAGATTCTAAGCTCTTCAGAGCGGGGTCTGTGTTTTAATATGTGTTTGTACCTCAGCTACTACAGGCAGGTCCCAGCCCTATATGCGGCCTCTGAGTGCTGTTACAGTGCCAATGCTACCAATAAAGAGCATATGAGCTACTGCTCCAGGCCCCCCTGTGGCCCAGATTCATCCCTGGTGTACATGAGGGCTAATCTGTTGGAGCTAATGGAGCTGGCCCAGGTCTGAATTTGGCACCATGGATAAAATGTGAGATCCATCAGCTGGTGTAAATTGGCTTAGATCCATCTGAGGCAATGGAGCTACGCTGATGGATAGTAGCTTAGGGTCGATGGATAGTAGCTTAGGGTCTGAGCCGGTATTTACGAAGTGGAATAGGAATAAACGGCCAATTTCTTCATGTGCTGACAGTTCATCAACGCTGTGGGGCAGCTGAAAGAGTAACCAAGTGTCAAGGACATTGATCCTGTTTCTTTCATCTGCTTCATAGCGAAGAAGCAACTGGGTGCACATCTGTGTTTTCAGGGGTCTCATCAGCCGCATGCATTTCCCCCAAGCCAGTCAGAAGGCAAGTTTCTGGAGGAATGAGCACAGGGCTGGGAGTGAGGAGGACTTGTGGTCTAATGGTGGCTCTGCCACTGATTCCCTGTGTGACCTTGGGCATGTCTCCTTACCTCTCAGTCGGTTTCCCCATATGTAAAAGGGGTAATAATGCTCTTTGGGGCAGGGACTCTCACTTGGTTTTTCTATAGTACCCTGCATCTTGGCCCCGATCTTGTCTGTAGCCTGTCTACACTGCTCACTAAGCCCAGGTCTGTGGGACCCAGCCTTGTAGACCCAATGTTCCCAAGCCTATGCTTGAGCGTCCACACTGCATTGTAAACCTGGGTTTACCATTGCTGAACCCAGGTCTCTCAGTCATGCTAACATGTCCACGCTGTACTGTGCAGGCCTTCTGGTTCAGGTCTGTGGCTTGAGCTGCATCCACACTCCAAAGTGACAGGGCTCGGAACCAAGTCACGGTGGGACTTGGCCTCTGACCCACCTGCCTAGCAGGGTCCTGAGTGCTTGCTGAGCCGAGTCAGACTGATCTGTGTGTGGACAGAAGAGGGCCTTGGGCTCCACCCGGAGTCGAACCCAGGATTAGTGTGCAGTGTACATGTCTCCTGGGAGGTCAGACTGGATGATCACAATGGTCCTTTCTGCTCTTCGAATCAATGAATCTGTGAGCCTCCCAGAGGTGTTGGCAGGACTAATTAACTGATGTCTAACCAGTGCTTAGAACAGACAAAGTGCTATAAACAGCTGCAGTGTTTGGGGCCAGGAGGGGAGCCAGTTTCTACTGATGTTTGAAATAGGCTGGTCTGTTAGAAGTAATACAGCTGTGGAGTTTTACCTTAGACGCTGGTGTAAATGTAGGTGTTGTTTGGATTGCAGTAGTGCCCATAGGCCCCAGCTAACAGCGCAAACACTTAGCGAGATGGTCCCTGTCCTGAAAAGCTCCCAGTCTAATAGAGAAGACAGACAAAAGCAGGGGAGGGAAATAAAAGTGCACAGAGAAGCCAAGGCAGAGCCAAGAGTAAGACCCAGAGCTCCTGACTCCCACTCCAGTTTCCTATCCACTAGACCATGCCACCTCGTGATGACAGTTATGGTCCCTGGGCTTACACCGCAAAGTGTTTTGCATCACTCCAGCATCCAGGTGGGCGGTGTGGAGGTGAAATCATACTGCAGTAGCTGATACCAAAAAAGGGCCTCCTTAATGCAAAATGGGAAAGAGAAATGAGGACATTACCGTTTTGGGGGGAGGGGAGGGAATTCTTCCTCTTCCCCCTCCCCCATTCTTTATTGGATGCTATGGCTCACTTGCATAATCTACCTATAGTGAATGTATCCTCTGTCTTTCTAAATCCTCTTGTTCTCCTTTCAGTGAACATGATCTGGGGGAGGATATTTACGACTGCGTCCCTTGCGAAGATG
Source organism: Gopherus evgoodei (assembly GCF_007399415.2). Classification (NCBI taxonomy): domain Eukaryota; kingdom Metazoa; phylum Chordata; order Testudines; family Testudinidae; genus Gopherus; species Gopherus evgoodei. The sequence continues at coordinate 17,633,848 of NC_044337.1, read as the reverse complement.
AAGGCGATGATATCTATGAAGATATCATCAAAGTGGAAGTTCAGCAACCCATGGTAACAACTGATGCATTTTAAATACCATATCTTGAAGGGGGGTTAAAAACAAACACGCAGTGCACCCACCGATGAAAGATAATGATCTCAGACTTGGTTGAGTCATTCCTTGGAAATGAGCTGGGTGGCCGGGGAAAGGGAGACAGTGAGAGGAAGAGTGATCGAGCTGCTCCTGTAGGATTCCTCAAAGGCTTTTCATGGTGCTGTCATCTAAAGGGTGGGAGGAAAGAAGTTCTAAGAATCCCCATTGTAAAGGAGTGCAAAAATACGAACGCGCTGCTAAGCCAAAGCAGCGTGTGTCGCTTCAGCCCTTTCTAAGGCGAGCAATGTGACTCATACCTGCACAATTAGGCTGCTGTGTGTCTGACACTGCAAGTATTTTTAGGTCCAGGTGAGTTGCAGATATTTGCAATAAAAATATAGTTTTTCTCTTGGATATTTTTACTGTACCACTTAAAATCCACCAGCTCTGGTATATCCTAAGGCTCAGATTTACAAAGCTGCCTAGGAGGGTTGGATGCCTGACTCCCTGAATTAATTGTAATAGGTATTTGAGCATCCAAATCCATTAGGCAGCTTTGAAAGTCGCAGCCAAAAGCTCCACGAGGTTGGGAATTATAACAGGGCTCTAGGCTCTACAGGGCCATGGACACCAGTGGAAAGGCTCATGCTGATTTCAGTGGGCTTTGGATCAATCCCTATTGCTTCTGTGGTACCAAGCTTTGTCTGGAATTTCTCAGGAATGAAATTCTCCCCTGTGCAGAGGGGTTGGGACAACGCTGATAAACCACCTAAGTCCTATTCTGAGGACTTAAGTGCTGCCTACGTTACTCTGCATGGCGGAGAATTTCTCCCTTAGAGCATTTACTCTGTGAACAAAGCCATGTGTTGTTTAGGAACAGAGGGGTATATTACACTGAATGCACATGGAAAATGTCCTTCTGGAGCATGCTACCAAATAATTAGTATCATGAAAAAGGATAAAAGCCAAGGAGGCTCTTTTCCCAGCTAAACGTTTAGATGCACTACATTTGTTGTTTCTGCTGATAGAAAATTTCAAGAGAACTCATCACTGGAGCATGAATGTCCAAATTTCTTGAGATTCATGTGAAATTCTTTCACCCCCGGGATCCGTGTAGATTCTAATTACTGTCTTCTGGCTGCACACCACAGCTGCCAAGATTCATAACTCTGGGAGAAAGCAGGATAAATGGACAGGTTCACTGGTCAATTAAATTCCCTGAGTGAGGCCTGTAATCGTAAATCACAGATCACTGCAGCTGACAATCAGAGGTGTGAGTTGGCAGGAACTTTGCTTTGCGGAGTCCAAGTGAGCCCAGGATGCAAATTCTGTCGTTGAGCTGCCAGGAATGTGTGCTCTGATCTCTCCTCAGTGCTACACCTGGTGTAATTCATAGACCTCGACAGAGAGTCTGCTAGTTTAATCGAGATCAGAATCAGAGTCTCTGAAGGCCCAGCCTTGAGAGGGTGCACCCGTAAATCAGTGTCAATTGAGGGGGCTCAGCAATGCCCAGGGTCAAGTCTTGAGGCTGTTTCTGTGCTAAGCACCGTGATAAAGGAATTCCCACTGGTGCTAGTTCTGGGTTAGCTGCACTGATCTTAGCACCGGTGGAAACACCAGTAGCTACTTGCATTTTTGTCACTAAGGCTACTCCTATACTACAAGTTAGGGCTGTGATTCCCAGCTCCCCTAGACATGCTCTCATCTGAGTAGTGTACCGTCAGTAACAGAGACAGCAATGGCACAGTACAAGCTGCCGCCAGTACATACCTCTGAGGTTCAGGCGGGTTGTACTCAGGGCAGCTGGCCCGTGCTGCCACAGCCACAAGACTAGCATGAGTCTGTCTGCACAAGCTGGGAATCAGACCCCCAGCTCAAACTGTAGATGCAACCTAAGTGATCCACCCACAGGAGCTTTATTTGCACTAGGACTTCTATTGATGCCGTTAGTGGGATTTTGGGGGGTAGAATTCCCTAGTGCAAGTAAGGCTAAAATGAAGGAAAACCTCCCCACTTGTCATTCCCCCAGATTTCTGGAAGCAATCTATGCCCGACGTTCTTCTCGTAAAATCCTGGGGTTCGTTCACACTGGTTCTGATGGCTCATTTTGCATATTTCATATTTACAACCTCAGATTTTGTTATGCTGTCCTGAATATTATTGTTAATGGCTGATTAATAAAAGCTTTAGCCTCTGATTTAAAAATTCAATAAACCATTTCCCTTCCCTCAGTATCTTCGAAGTAACCGCTGAATGCTTTCAAGTTAATGCATGTTGGTAAAATGTGAGGATGTCAATAAAAAATGCACATTAAAAGACGCCAACCAAATATATACATCCATGCACGCTGTCGTTCCCAAGGAGGAGTCTGCTCCTATCAGAGGTTTAATTTGCTTTTAAATGGGTGTAACAAGTGTGAGATTTATTTTTATAGCTTTCCAAGGACTTCAAGGAAGGTGGTTATTGGAAGGCTTAGAATCAGACTGATGTTTTAAAGGTGCAGCCCCCTCCTGGCTGTAACAGCTCCATGCTGTTTTTCTCATGCCTGAGTCCTGAGGCTTTGATGCACCTCTCTGTTACAACACAGGCTGAGATCTTGGGCTATCACCATCGTTTTGAGAACAGTATGATGATGCAAGATGCAGGTTCTGTGTCTATAGCCTCAGTTCAGCAAAAGGTGTAACCTCACTTAGGCCTATTCCCGGGGCAAAATGGAGTTTGCAGCTACCGTAGCCTGTGCTGCTGCAGCCCATGCTACCTACGGCTGCTACACTATTTTTAGTGTGCTGGTGCAAGCTGGGAGTCACATCCCTATCTCATAGTGTAGACGTAACCTAAAAACATTCAGCCCGTTGAACTAATGGGGACTTGGGACTGAAGTGCTGTTAGCTGAGTAGGTGCAAACTCTGGCTTGTCCCCAGCCACACTGAGGCTGGAATTTTCGGCCGGGTTCAGCACTCCCAGCTGGAGCTGGGTTTTCTGAAGTGCTGAGCACATTGGGTATGGGGCTTTTTTGAACATCTGGTCTCAGTTGTGGACTCTGAGCAGTCTCCACCATGTAGGGTGGCCACCAACGGGATCTTGCAGCAAGAGGAAACAATATCCCAGTCACCCTAAAAATGACCTTTCAAGCAACAACCACCTTCCTGGAGGCCCCCTTCAAAAAAAGACTGGATTGTTCTCAAGGAAAACTCGAACAGTAAGCTCCTTAAGACACTTGCAAAGTGCCCTGTAGGGAGAGACTTAGCGGGTGTGTCTACACTGCCCCTGAGAGCGAAAGCCCTGCTCTGCAGGCTTGTGTTAGCAGGGCTTCCACTAGCACGCTCAAAATAGCTGTGTAGATGTTACTTTGGTATCGTGGCTTGTGCTGTCAAGCACAACCCTCCAGCCCCGGCCCTTCCAGACTCAAGAGCCCAAGTCACGTCGTCTACACAGCCATTTTTAGAGCACTAGCGCAAGTCCCACTAACACAAGTGTGTGGACTGGGGCTGGGAAGCTTGCTCCCAGGTGCAGTGTAAAGATACCCAAGGAGGTCAGTTGGTTTGGTTTACCCAAAAGAAGATCACAACGTGATTTGATGGTGGGGAGGAAAATACTAGTTACTCAAAGGGCTCTTCAATCTAGTGCAGAAAGTCGTGTTAAGAACCAATGGCTGGAAGTTAAAACCAGATGAACTCTGGGCATAGGTTTAGAAACAAGGACTTTGTAACAGTGTGGGTGAGTAACCATGGGAGCAAACTACCAAAGGGAGTGATGGATTCTCCATCTTTTGAAGTCTGCGCATCAAGACTGGGTGCATTTCTGGAAGAGGTGCTGTAGCCAGACATACGTTATTGCGCTCAATATGGAGGTAACTGGATGATCTTCTCTGCTCTAGTCTGTGTTATGTGAGAGGTCAGACTAAACGATCTAAGGGTTCCTTCTGGCCTTATGATCTATGAATTCATAATTATGCCCTTTTTAATACTTCATGCAGACACTGAAGGTCAGTGACTGACTCCGGTGAAGCTACCCTGATACATGCATGCTGAAGATTTGGTCCTCAGTGTTTTCTTAGCTCCTGACTTCCCTTCCTTCTCTCTAGCAAAAGCATAAAGTTCTTTATTTTTATGATAGTGGCCTTTAATTTCATCTAAATGTTGAGAAAAATTGGTGGACATTTCTTTTTTTTTTTTTAAAAAAGGCAATTTGTAATACCAAATGTATAATGTTAATTGGTTTTGCTTATATTTCTGCATGCTTCAGATTAGATATATGCAGGTAAGTAGGAGACAGTGACCAAGAGTGTTTGGTTTCTGTCTGGCCAATATGCTGGCTTGCACTCTTTCATATGGGTTGTACAAAGAGTGGTAATTCTCCTGTATTGCAGACTCGGTACTGCTTAACACCAAACATTCAAAAATCATGACTCAGAGCCCCATCCACAAATTATGAGATTGTGCTAAAAATCATGAGATGAAAAAAAAAATACATTTGGGACTATTTTATATTTGTCTTCTATTTTTTGAGCGTTTTGGGGGGGGTCACAGTTTTTAGCTTTTCTATGCAACCATGAGGGCTAGAATCTACTTTTCTAGAAAAAAGGAAAGCTAAGATTCTCAGATAATCACATGACTCCAGGAGCTGCGGCTTTAAGAAAAGTACCAAATATGAGAGCTGGGGTAAAATCCTGGGGGCTGGCAACACTGATGACCCATACAAGTGTACCACCTAAGTCTCTTTTAGGCACTTATGAGCTTCACACAAGAAAACACAGTTTAAAAAAAGGAGAGAGACACTTTTTCTTTTGACTGACATCTTTTGGTTATAGTCCTCTATGTAAATTGTATAGTACATGCAAAGGGTGAAATTAACCCCAATGGGAGTTTTGCCATTAACTTCAGTGGAGCCAGGATTTCACCCAACATTTTGCAGACAGAAATGGATCCCTTTCACATAAATGATTGAAAATTTGGTTTCTGGCTTCCTGAGCTGTGTGAGTTGGGAGTTTGCTGTCACTGAATGACACATTAAAGAACCACTGTAAGCAGGCAGGTTGAAACGCTCTAAGGACACTCAAGCATGCGTTGTTTATTTCTCTAGAAAATGGGAATGACAGAAGATGACAAAAGAAATTGCTGTTTGCTAGAAATTCAGGAGACCGAGGCCAAATATTACAAAACACTTGAAGACATAGAAAAGGTGAGAGACGGCCTTCTTTTCTATTGCTACATTTCATGTCAACAGCGTCAGGTTGCATTTGATCTTGCACTACTCTGGCTGGGTTAGTTCTTGCTTCTTGAGCTCCATAGTACTGGGTGTTTGTGAAGAAGGCAAGACAGAGGCATTCAAATATAAGCCCATGCTGGGTACCAGAACACGCAGAAAAAAAGAGCCTATTTTATCTGATCGTTGCCTATTTAAAGTATACTTAAAAACCATCTTGTTATTTCAGATTCCAACCTCAGCAGTAAGACGCACTCAATTCTTTACGTGGCCAGGCCCAATCTCTAGATAAGACTGGCTTTTATAGATTTCTTATCACTCTTTGATCGCCATTGAATAATTTGAAAGAACCTATTTATTCTAGGCAGTTCTTGAAAGTGCTGAAGTCGTGCTGACTTGTCATTGAAACTAATTGGATTAAAAGTAACATTTCACGGCATGCATTCACGGGCTTTAATCAGTTTTGATAAATTCTGGTTGCATTCTCTCTTTTAAAAGAATGAACACTTCAGCAACAGAAAGATGCAATGCAGCCGACTGGAGGCTGGATATTTTCTTTTCCCCTTCAGTGATTACAGATGAGTAGAATTTAAAAAGGCCAGTTATCGTTTCTACTTCTTTTCCTTTCCCTTTAAAAATGTTTGCCTTTCTCACAAAGAAGCTCTGAAAGAGAGCTGCACAATTAAACAAGATTCCAGGCTTTGACATTCATATTAGTGATGTACACATTTCTTGTTCTTTGAAAACCACTATTAACCTTATGTTTCAACCCAGAGGAAGAGGTAAATTATTTCTTTGGTAGGAGCTCTGAGAGGAGATTTTTTTGCTGTGGCGGGGTTAAGGTCCTGTAATAAGCTATATTCTATCTGTATGTTCTGTAGCTATGGAAGGTACAGACTTTCCCATTAATACCCATTGGGTCAGAAAAGCATCTCCAATGTAGTCATGTTCTTCAAAGGCAAAAATTCAAACTGACTAGGAGTTTTTCTACAAATCCAACAGCTAAAACTGATGCTATTCACCATTGCAACCGGTGATTACTTTGTGAAGAAACTGGCAAGTCAACAACAGCAACAAAAAGAACCCCGCCCTCCACCCGCATTGGATACAGACATACTATGGCCTGTCTGGTGCTCAGGATCATGACTCGTGTTTTTCCCCCTCGCTGAGTGGCTGATGTTTTAAATGGGGCAGGGTGCAGAAGCTAAGAGTAAACATCCCAAAGAGCAGCAAACTGTAAACTAGCGAAGCTGTTGCTCTGACAAAGTGCCGGGCAGCTGGCAGTTTTACGGGTTTAATTTGCATACAGATTAACAATCCTGAAATGTGGTTTTGGTAGGTATATCTATAGCTGTAGCTAGAGAGCTCGATAGATATCTCTGTCTACAGAGATAGCTAGATATGTGCATATCTTGTGTAGACATGTAGGGCCACATTATACGCTCCTGAGTATGGCTCCTCTTAATGGGGAGGAGTCCTTGTGGCACCTTAATGAATTTATTTGGGCATAAGCTTTCGTGGGCTAAAACCCACTTCATCAGATGCATGGAGTGGAAAATACAGTAGGCAGGTATAAATACACAGAACATGAAGTGGGTTCTAGCCCACAAAAATTTATGCCCAAATAAATGTGTTAGTCTCTAAGGTGCCACAAGGACTCCTCGTTGTTTTTGTTGATACAGACTAACACGGCTGCCCCGCTGAAACCTGTTAATAGGGAGGAATGCACAGGGAGCAACTTCTAAAGGGTGTCTTTCCCATCTCCCTAGTGTCTCTGCAGGCATTAATCCTTCCACACCTCACTTGGCAGCGTTCCTTCTCCCTCTCCCTCTGAAGAGGTATAACTTAGTCCAGGGATTCTCAAACTTTTTTTGCTGTTACGTCTTTTGAAAATATTTCAGGCTGTGAAGACCCCCCACCCCTCCAAAGTGACTATCCCCATATCATGCCACCCTTACTTCTGCGCTGGTGCTGCTGACAGGGCTGCCTTCAGAGCTGGGTGCCTGGCCAGTAGCCGGCACTCTCTGGCTGTCCAGCTCTGAAGGCACACAGAAATACGGTAGCAAAACCACAACCCCCCTACAATAGACTTGCAACCCCCTGTTTGCCGCAGGACCCCCAGTTTGCGAAACACTGACTTAGTCCACAGAGCGAGAATGTGCAGTTAATTTAAATTAACTGTATTCTAGCTCAGAGCTTCCTTCACAAGTGGGTGGTAAATGCCTTAGCTGTTCACCGTCAACGGTCTAGCTTGCAGCCCGGCTTTTAAGTCAAGTGAAATCTTGTTCATGTTCTTGACAACCTGACCACCTCACAAAACATTTGTGGCATCCCAGTCCCGGACGGTCCAGCCCTACCCTCCACAGAGATGTGGCTGAGCATAAGCACAATGAGGCAGGTTGTATGATCCTTGCCCATGCTGTGATTGGTTTTAGTAAATGTCTTGTCAGTCTTATCCCTTGACTAGTGTGAAAATTCACCAAGATTCCCCTCCAGACAATTCAACCACTGCAACAGTTTTAGCTTAAAAAAGAAAGAATCTTATTGTATTTGCTCGTTTATTTCATTAAGTTTTCCATTTACCTCTTGCAGAACTATATGAATCCATTAAAGCTGGTACTGACTCCACAAGAGATGGAATCTATTTTTATCAATTTGGAGGTAACAGAGTCTAAACATCATTGCTTAAATCTTTGCTCCTGTCAGATGCAGCTTATGCTTCATCCTGTTTAAGAAGCAGCACTCAGATTTCATGTAAAATTCATTGCTTTAGTCTGTGTGGTTTCAGTTGTTATGGCCACAGAGCTTGGCTTGGGCCCTTTAACACTGAAGTGGAACTTAGGTATTGTATAAAGACAAGGGCACAATTTTACAACAAGGAAATTCTTTCTTTCTTTCTGTCGTTTTCAGATGATGTCTGTTGTAAAGAATTACATAGATACAGGAACAGGCAGTGTGGTTTAGTGAGTATCACACTAGACAGGGATGTGAGAGACAGGTTTTATACCCAGCCCTGCAGCTGGCCTGCTTGGAGAACTCGGGCAGGTCACTTCACCTCATTCGCTCAGTCCCTATCTGTGAATTGGGGATAATGGTACCTTCTGCCTGTGTAAAGTGCTATATAAATACTAGGTATTCTTGTTATGCATGTGCATACACAGTCTAGATTCTCCTCCAGTTTGATCCTGCTGTGATACCATAATCCAGCATTGGAAGATTTTATCTGAGTACAGTGAGGCTGATACAGGGTTAAGTTCTGTTAGGTGCTTATAGGGTGAAGATTTGCCTCTGGGCAGAAAGCTAGCATAAGGCCTACATAGTATTTAAGTCCTACTTAAGGCAAGCTAGGCCCTGCCTAGTCCTCCCTCTAGCCCTCTTCAGGGGGTGAGTTTCCCCCTTCATGCAGGGACCCCACTGAAGTTAAAGTGAATTCTGTGTTCAGCCTGCTTTCCAGATCTGATTTATGATCTGTTTCTGATCTTTTGGTGTTTGACCTACCGATATCAGTCTCTGGCTGCTCCCCCACGCCCAGCTTCCCGCCCCTTTCCCAGACAGTCCAAGGAGAGGTAGTAAGTTATCTGACCTATCATCTCCACATATGGTCAGATCCTCCTCCTGTCCCAGGTGGCCACCATGTTATCACCTAAGTGCTATCTGGGATGGCAAGATGATGAATGACTTTTCTCCCATAGTAGCACCGCCAAAGACAGCTGGCAGCACTCGGAGAACAGCATGAGCCTCGTTAATGGAGACTTCAGGGCTTATCAGGATGGTGCACCACGTAAACTTCATGGCTTGTTTACTCTGCAGTAGCGTAGGAGACTTAGCTCTTGCTTCAGTCTGACATGGTGATGGCAGCCGCACAAGTTGCTGTAATTAAGCAGTTGAGCTTTCCTAACCAAAGGCAGCCAGACACATTTGTTCCATTATCAGCATAGGCCGATCATGTCAGTGATTCAGATTCAATACAGGCATCGCTCCACCTTCGTGGTCCATTTTCACAAGGCTGCTTTGTATGGGCTTTACGGTATTATGGCAGGTTATTGTATGCTGCTAGACTGCTCCCAGTAGACCTAGTAAAGGGAGTGTAACATGCCCAGAACCCCTCTATGCATTTATCATTGTATAACCTTTTAACTTAATTACACCCTCGTATTTATGGTGATTTAGGGATATATCTCACTGGAGTCACTTGCATTAAAACAGTTAATAGGCAAAGAGCTGGTCTACACTGGGAACTTGCGTCTCTCAGGAGAATGAAAAATCCACACCCCTGACAGACGTAGCTATGCCAGCCTGACCCCTGGTGCAGCCAGTGCTAGGTCGATGGAAGAATTCTTCTATTTACCTAGCTACTGCCTCTCGGGGAGGTAGGTTACCTACGCCGATGGGAGAACGGCAGCTGCAGCAGTCTGTTTAGATATAACCAAAAAATGAGTGCAAGGTTACTTAAAGTAATGCATGTGCATTAACTAGACACTTTACATGCATGCGCATAGATTGAGTTTCAGGATTTTTAACATATTGATTTTTTTTGTTGTTTTAGGACCTAATTAAAGTGCACTTCAATTTCCTGAGAGCCATCGATGTCTGTATGATGTCTGGAGGAAGCAGCTTGGCGAAAGTTTTTCTAGAATTCAAAGAAAGGTAAAAAGAACGAAAGACAAAGCCAACATACAGGGAGCTCTAATTGTGACAAGCTAAGTCCTGATTGAGCGTTGCTCATTACAGGGCATAATCTGAGAGTGAAAAATATTGAAAAGAAAAACACCGATCTTGATGGACCAGGAAGCCCTGTCCTCTGCTAACCCCTCCCACTTCTACTTAGTTAAGACCCTGTTTTGGGTAGTTTCCCTTTCCTGCCTACACTGGGAAATGACTGAAAGAACGTACCTGCTGCCCATCAGGATTTCTGGCCATCGGTTGGGGGAACATGTCTGGTAAATGGTGGAATGATGGGAAGGGGCATGGAGGTATGAACAGGGTAGAAAACGTGAAGAAAGAGGGGAATCTGTCCCTATAGAAGCCGTTGCTGCTATTTCACAACACCTTGGCTAGATCCCTATTGGGGGTGAATGAGTATAGCTCTATTGATGTTAAAAGGAGCTGACTCAATTTGCACAAGCTGAAGGGGTGGCCCAGTGTGTGAAAAGCTCACCTGCACACACCAGAAAGTTTAAACAGCTCCCCCGGGTCCTTGGCAGCATCCTCAGGATTCTTCAGAAGCATAAACAAATCCCCCAGTAACATCAGATATTCAGGAGTCCCAGTGTTGTATTTACTGTAGATGAGGTAAGAAAGCACCACTCTCTGTTAACGTGCAAGGTCCTGATGCCGTGCCAATGTCCTATCAGCATAGGAGCTCCTGTTCCAAACCAGTTCTTGTTCTGCTCCTTTTGGTGTCCTTCCAAAGCACGTGCCACACAGTGAGTGATAGGTTAGTGACCACCTGCACCCAGGTAGTTTGATCGTTATGAGTGTAACCTCGTTCTGCCCTATTGTCCCAGACTGCAATTAGCACCCGATGCAAAGGATATGATGGCATCAGGAATGGTAGCCTCAAGGACAACACGTCATTGGGTAGATTGTCCTATAACCATTTTCTTCCCATATACAATGATCCTGGCCATATTGCATGACTGAAGCTTTCCTCATATTTGCCAAACCCATGTGTGTTGTAGGACCAAGAGGGGGAGAAGCCCATGCGGACATCTGCATTCAAAGGCAAGGTGGTCTAAACCTTTCCCAGATCCCATTGTGCCATGGTCTGGTTTGGATGTCCCAGGGGCTGAACGTCATGCAACTAATGCTTTTGTCTGTAAAACCCACAGGAGAATAAAGATGAGAGCCTGTAACTTCAGAGGCAGAATAACGCCTTACCTTTGTGAGTGTTTAACTAGGGTATCCTGCGGGACACAAAGGGTCAATGAGAGTTAAGGGCATGCTGCATCCTTGCAGAATCATTTCCTTTGTCTACAGAGGGCACCTCGGTCTGGTAGATCAAAGCGACTGTTCTCTCCTCCATCTGGCGCTGCTGACATCCCGCACCTATGGGAGGATTAATAGATTTAAAGCCTAGATTAAGTTACATAGAGGAGTCTAAGTTTTGGCAGCTGCAAACAGGAGTATCCAGGAACATGCAGATAAGGTTAATGGAAGTCTTAATAAAATTCTTAATAATAATGAAAGGTCTGATTTATTGTGGAATAATGCCAGGGTGTTACTGCTGTGTGATTCAACCAGTGTCTAGACGTGAAAATGCCTCTCAAAAGTCAATAACTCCAGAAATACCATCTGCATTAATAACAAACCACAAGGTCAGATAGTCCATCATTCATGATGCTGCTTTTAGAAAGTAAATGTTTTTGGATTAAAAGAGAATAGTTGTTTTTAATTTTTTTTTAAAAATATCATTTTGATCTTCTAATTCCTGGCTTTGCTTGTCCTTAAACATTCCGATGCTGTCATGGTGGGAGCAGTCTTTTCTGGACTGTATAGTCCAGATCAGAATTTAGGAACATCCTGTATGGTGACGCAAGGCAGCACAGGTTGGATTAGTCTGGGAGCTGAAGAACCAGTGAGAACCACAAGGTCTGTCTGTGTCCAGCAGCTTCAATAAAGAATCCCCTCTTTATTCCTCACAACCAAATCTGTTCTCTTCTCCTCTATGAAGGTCACAACAGGCACTGATTCAGGAAAGTCTCAGAAAACAGACCTCCAAGAGAAAGCTCACCTTCCAGGAAACATAGCATAGCTGGGTGTCTCAGAAATACCAGATTTATCTGCAGACAAGTAGCATACCCCAGGCTTCCATGTTCTGAGAAGTTAGTCAAGGGTGGTACTGCCAGAACTTCTAGAAGCAGTGATACCATGTCCATCAATCCATAAGCTTGCCTTGACTCAACAGAATCCCTCTCCATAGTATACCGCGAAGGGGTTGCTCAGAGGGTTTTGCAATCTCTGTCTGAAAACTCCTGGACTGTGCTGCTTATGTTGTGTTTGTATTTCATTGACACTTATGTGAGGAGCCTGTGGGTGCGAGGGACCCTGTAAATAAATGTTTGCTGCTGTTAATTGAGGAGTTAGAGCTTGGCAGAGGGGAGATAGTTAGGTGGCTGCTGCGTCTGTGTGCGTGTGAACTTGCCAATCCGTTTTTGAAAGGAGTTTACAAATAACATTTTTTTGAAGAGGTTGAAAACCTTCCAGATACACAACTGAATTAATCAGACCTCCAGCTGTGAGCAGCCAGATCTCGACTGGCAGCTGCAAATCCTCACACACGCTCCAGAGACCTCAAATACTAAAACGTTCTTCAGATCTGTTGTTCAGAGAGTTTTAATCGCTCAGGTGGAACAGTGGTTTTGCAGGGGCATTTTTTTTATTACTATTGCTAAATTGCAGATAGGCCATATGAGAAAGGAGAGGGTTAATTTATACAGCATCTGTGTCTAAACTAATCAGGCCTTGCTCTGGTTATATCCCCAGTTCAGATGTTGCCTGTTAGGGGGGAAGGTTTGCTCCTCTCAGACTGCATGATGATTGGACAGTAGCTAGCTTGGGTAACAATAGTGGTGTACATGCGGGCTAAGAGCCAGGCTGCTCAGCTATCTTGCACTTGGGAGGCTAGCTTGTGCCTCTGCATCTAGATTACTGTTGTTACCTGTGCAAACTGGATTAGCGGTTGCTGTGGTTTGCCTACCCATCACACCTTCACTTGCTGTGTAGACATATCCAATGTCCAACCTCCTTCTGGTGCCATCTGCCAAGCATTACCTGTCTGGTGCATGAAGAGCAAGAGAAATGCCTTCAGCACAGAGCTGTGCCTCCCATTCAGCAGCCTGGCGGCTCAGTTTTTTAAAGCCAGTTTCCCCCAAACTGCTGTTTCAATCCGTCTATTCCCTCTTTGCTCCCAAAGAATAGCTTGAGCTGGCTGCAGAGCTCTTCCATGCCTCGGGGTCAGGAGACAAGGGGGTTGCTTTAAAGCTATTGCTGTCCCCAGAGGGGTTTAGAAACTGGTGCGAGGGAACCTGAAAGCCCAGCTAAAGCACTGAAGAACTCCAAATGGAAAGGCCTGTCACTTTTCTAGCCCTTGTGATGATTTCAGGTTTTACCAGCAGTACCTTGGGCTTTGAAGGGAGATGACGAGTCGTCTAGCCAGCTGGCTGCAGAAGTGTCTGAGTAGCCATGCGTATGCCGGAGTGACTGTGTATTTGCACATGTTTATAAAGCTAACTAAAAGAACCATCATGTAATGTAGAGGCATTGGATGGTGTCCCTTTAAACAGCGTGGGAGCCCTCTAGTGGGACTCCCCATCGTCTACAGAAGAAGCCCCCCGAACCTAACAGAGGATTCGTGGATACATGTTGTCCAGCCTTGTATGTGGCTAGTAAACATGATTATATGGCCCCCAGCTGTCCATGTGGGTTCCTCATATTCGTAATATTGTGTAAAGGGCAAAGATATGACAATCAGTCTACCCCGAAATTAGTGGAGAACATAAATGTAGCATTTCTCTCTCTCTAATGTAATGGGCTCATCGGAGGTGCATCAGGAATCCTGCTGCAGTTCCCGGATTTAAGACCACCTGGCCCCAGTGCAAGGTAGATGCAGCCCTACTGCTCAGTTAACATCCCTCAGGGACCTTATGCCAGAGCGAGATTGGCCATAGCAGAGCTCTGCTTCACCCCGCCTCACCCCAGCATGCCTGCTCCTTCCTCAAATGCCTGGAGTTGAAAGGGGGTGATTGGTGAAGAACCAGCTCACCTCCAACAGTGGCTTCCCCTGCGCAGGGAGAATTCTCCCCTGGCCGTCTCTGAGTGGTTTAAGGCCACTTTGTGCTGGATGTGTTGCACAAACTGGGCGTAGTGTTGGCAAGTTAGAGGGATTTTCCCATATCTGCAACTTGGTGGTGCTGGTAGAAGATGCATTAGTGCCTGTACACTGGAGTTGCCAACTGTGTACTCGTACAAAACTGAACTCCTTTGTCCCCGTCCGTCCCACCCCCCCGAGGCCCCGCCCCCTCTCACTCCATCTGTTGCTCACTCTCCCCACCCTCACACACTCACTCATTTTCATCAGGCTGGCTTAGGGGGTGAGGGCTCTGGCTGGGGAGTATGGGCTCCGGGTTGGTGCCAGGGATGAGAAGTTGGGTGCAGGAGAGGGCTCTGGGCTGGGGAGTGGAGCCAAGGGATTCAGAGCATGGGAGGGGGGTCCTGGCTGAGGCAAGGGGTTGGGGTGTGGGAGGGGGTGTGGGCTCTGGACTTGGGGTGTGGGTTCTAGGGTGGGGTCAGAAATGAGGGGTTCAGGTGCAGGAGGAGGCTCTGGGCTGGGGGAGGACGTTGGGGTGTGTGATGGCTCTGGCTAGTCATGAAGACTGGGGTGGGGCTGGGGATGAGGGGTTCAGAGGTTTGTAAGAGGGTGTAAGAGGGTGCTCCGGGCTGGGATCGAGGGGTTCAGAGGGTGAGAGGGGGATCAGGGCTGGGGCAGGGGGTTGGAGCATGGGAGGAAGGGGTGAGGGCTGGGGGTGCAGGCTCTGGGGTAGAGCTGGGGAAAAGTGGTTTGGGGTGCAGGAGGGTGCTCCAGGCTGGGATCAAGATGTTCGGATGGGATCAGGGTTGGGGCATGGGGGCGGAGGGGGGATAGAAGCCGGCGGGGGACATGCTGCTGCTTCCGGGAGCCGCATGGAGCCACAGCAGGCAGCGAGCCTGCCTTAGCCCTGCTGTGCCGCTGACTGGACTTTTAATGACCTGGTCAGCAGTGCTGACTGGAGCCACCAGGGTCCTTTTTCGACCAGGCGTTCCGCTCAAAAAACGGACACCTGGCAGCCCTACTGCCCACAGGTATTTAGGTGGAAATAAAAAAAAGATGTATTTGCACATTCTGTTATCCATTTGTGCACAGAGTTGCCTTGCTTGCTTAAGTTTTTACACGTAAATGGATGTGATGTCAAATCCATGTGCTACAGACGATAAATGACTTAGTCATCAATGCACCTGTGATAGAACGCTGGCTCTTAACCTCCAAATCCACGTAAGCGAGGTGAGACATTACAAACTAAGTTACAGCTGCTAGAGGATGAGTCCCATGCACAACAATTGTATTTTGAAGGCACAATGGGCACAGAAATGTGTGTAACAAATCTCATTCACCACGCATGAGTAAGTGTAATTACAGATCTGCATTATCAGACAATCAGAGAGAGACTGACACATGTTGGCAGTGCCTGTCTGCCTGTTCGGATGTTTAACACTAAGAATGGCTAAAGCCGCAATTTTGTCAAACTCTTGTGCCATAAATAGCAACCTATTTTTAACAGCTTAGGAATCATGTTATAAATCCTTGGGCATGTATAGCCTTTCACATGGACAACAGCCCAGCATTTCCATAAGCAGCTATCACAGCTAGCAGGATCGATAAAGCAGCTGGGAAACAGGCAGGCTGGCACAGCAATAGAATTTTTTTAAGGCCTGTTGTAAAGCTCTGAACACATCCCTTGTCTCACACCTGGGACTGTGCTTGGAGTTCCTGGTATCTCAAGTGAGATTAGAGTTTGAAAGTGTCTTTCAGCAGGGATTTTTCCACTCTCGAAGCTTTTTGATGTCCACTTCAAAAGCAAAGATGTCTCACGGCTCAGGTCCCCTGTTTGTCCCGTTGTCAGGCAGGGACATCCTAGACTTCAGTGATGATCGAGTGCGACCCATTCATGAATGTGTGCAACAGGCCCTCCGTGCCTGATCCACAGAGGAGATAAGTCTGTTACAGCCCCACCTGGAGAGTGTTGGCTCATTAGCTCAAGCTGTAACAGTTGCACTTCTGGGCATGCTAGAAGCCTGTGTGCGTTGAAGGAATTTGGGGTGAGAATTCTAATCCGTATTGGGTTGGCTGCCTGCCGATTCGCATGAGATGTGGTTGGAAGTGAGACAGGAGAAGAGTGGTGTCTGTTTTGATGAGTTGCGTTGCTCTTCTTTACTATGTTTTGTTTTGTTTTGTAAAGTAGATGAAAGGCTCTCAGATGTCTACAGAGAGGTTCTTAGGTGTGGAGTTTTCTCAATAGGGAACTGGATTAGAGGAGGTTTGGGAAAAAATTGATAAATTAAACAGTGATAAGTCACCAGGGCCAGATGATATTCACATAAATGTTCTGAAGGAATGCATGAAATTACAGAACCACTAACTGTGGTATATAACCTATTGCTTAAATCAGCCTCTGTTCCAGATGATTGGATGATAGCTAATGTAACACCAATTTTTTTAAAAAGGCTCCGGAGGTGATCCTGGCAATTACAGACCAGTAAGCCTAACTTCAGTACCAGACAAATTGGTTAAAACTATAGTAAAGAACAGAATTAACAGACATATAGAGAAGTACATTATGTTAGGGATGCTTCAACATGGCGTTTGTAAACGTCAAGGCATGATTTTCCATCTATTAGAATTCTTTGAAAGGGATCAGCAAACATGTGGACAAGGGTGATCCAGTGGATATAGTGTATTTCAACTTTTAGAAAGCCTTTGACAAGGTCCCACACCAAAGGCTCTTAAGCAAAGTAAGCAATCGTGAGACAAGAGGGAAGGGCCTCTCACGGATTGGTAATTAATTAAAAGACAGGAAACAAAGAGTAGGAAAAAATGGTCAGTTTTCACAGCTGAGAAAAGTGAATAGTGGGGTCCCCCGAGGATTGATGCTGGGGCCAGTGCTGTTCAACATATTCATAAATGATCTGGAAAAAGGGGTAAACAGTGACGTGGCAAAGTTTTGGAGACAGTCCAAAATTACTCAAGATAGTTAAGTCCAAACCAAACTGTGAAGAGTTACAAAACGGAGTGACTGGGCAAGAAAGTGGCAGATGAAATTTCATAATGATAAATGCAAAATACTGCACATTGGAAAACGTAATCCGAAGTACAGATTCAAAATGATGAGAGTCTAAATTAGCTGTTACCAAGAAAGAGATCTCGGAGTCGTTGTGGATAGTTCTCTGAAAACATCTGCTCAGCGTGCAGCAGCAGTCAAAGAAAGCAAACAGAATGTCAGGAACCATGAGGAAAAGGTTAGCTAATAAGACAAAGTATTATAATGGCATCATATAAATCCCTGGTAGGCCCACACTTTGAATATTGCATGCAGTTCTGGTCACCCCATCTCAGAAAAGATATACTAGAACTGGAATAAAAGTATAGAGAAGGGCAACAAAAATAAGTAGGGCATGGAGCAGCTTCCATGTAAGGAGAGATTAAAAAGACTGGGCCTGCTCAGCCTAGAAGAGAGGAGACTGAGAGGGGATTTGGTCTATACTCATGAATGATGTGAAGAAATTGAATAGCTGAGTGTTATTTACCCCTTCACATAACACAAGAACTCGGGGTCACTCGGTGAAATTAACAGGCAGCAGTTTAAAACATAAGGAAGTCGTCTTTGCACAAGGCACAATCAACTTGTGGAACTCATTGCCAGGGGATGTTGTGAAGACCAGAAGCATAACTGGGTTCAAAAAAGAATGAGAGAAGTTCATAGAGGATAGGTCCATCAGTGGCTACTGACGAAGATGATCAGGGAGGCAACCCCAGGCTCTGGGTGTCCCTAAACTGCCAGAAGCTGGGACTGGATGATGAGGGAAGGATCACACAATAAATTACCCTGTTCAGTTCATTCCTTCTGAAGCATCTGGCACCGGTCAGTGTTAGAAGACAGGATACTGGGCTAGATGGGCCATTGTCTATCCCAATGTGGTCAGTCCTATGATGCTGGCACTCAGGAGACCTGGGTTCTATTTCCAGTTCTGCCTGTGACCCCGACTAGTCGCTGTCCCTTTATCTCCCCTCCCCGTAGGACTGCACTGTGCTTGCCAGTGGTTCAATCCGTGGCATTAACTTGGTTAGCTCCTCTGCTAAGGCAATCAAAGTCAATAGGTTAAAGACAAGAGGCTATTTCTTTCTAGCATCAATTTGCTACAGAAGCTGGAAATAAAATGCTTGTATTTAATCCTCTCTCAACCCCTCTCTCCCCCCCAAAAGGCCATGCTAGCTAACTCTTAAAATTACTCTTCATGCCGGGTTATTCCAACAAACAAGTCAACCACCCGGCTTCAAAAGGGTAATTAAATTGTGCGAAGCTCCTTCTCTGGCATATGCCACGAGAAGCTCCAAGCAGTGAAATGCCAATTGCTGACACCTTTTTTTTGGTATTTGTCACAAGCCTTGAGAGAGAATAAAAATGGGTCAAGCACAGTGCTTCTTAACTACGCTTGCAAGCTGCGGGGGAGGAGAGTTTCCTTTGGAAGAGAGCAGATTTTGTTGCAGAAAGTCAGTAAGTCAGGGGAGGTGATCGCTCTTTTGCAGCTTTTGAAGATTTAAGTCTTCCTGACCACGCCAGAGGCCAGTGCGAGGACAGTGCGTTGGGCTCAGATTTGCAATGTGCCTGGGGCATTTGGCAGGGAGGGAGGAGAGAAACCACAAGCTATAGAGTGAAACTTCAGTGCCACTCGTGTCTTCCGAAGATGCCTTGGCACCTTGCCACGTGAAAAATTGGAAGTGCAAACAAGGCCCAAAGCAAACTGTCAATTCCTGATACGGAGCTAAGAAAAGAGTTCCTCTCCCTTTTGCCTGTTAACTGTTTTCTTTAGCGAAGGAGTCCAAGTCCACCTGTTTTGGCTCGCTGCTGTGAGGAAGGTCTGTCATCAACATCCCTTTCTAACGGGACACGCTCACAGGAAAACAAATTCACGCTGATTATCAAAGACAGCTGTTTCAGCATGGTGAACTGGCTGTGCACTAGGGAGCATGCTCTGGAATCTGAACGTTGAGTGTAGACTTGTGTCACAAGGGCAGTCCTGGCTGGAGGTGCCAGTGAGAGAACAGAGACAAACAAGGTTAAGTTTCATCCACCCAAGCCCTCCCCACCCAGTTGTTAGATCAACCATTGAAACATGTCGGGCAACATACTGCCCCCCGCCCAACCTTTCCGAGCACCCCAAACCCTCAAGCCCCTGTGTCTTTCTGGCAGCAGTTTGCTATTGATGAGCTATCAGCTCCTTTCAATACAGTGACTAGCACAGCACAGAATATTCCGAATCTGGCCTTGCTTGTCCCTTATTAAAGGCTACGGTTAATAATGTTCAAAGCAGAACAGCTGTGTCTGGTTTGGGGTTTGGTTTCTTCACTCTGCCAGAGGGCTCAGATACGGTTTTTCCCTCCAGTATAATCTTAAAATCCTTCTCCTTTTGAGGATCTCTAGCGGATGACATCTGAAAGCATATTTCCTTCCTTTGCTTTTATCCTAAGCCTCGTAAGATTTATGTACATTGAATTGTATAAGCTACTTATCTGCCCTGGCTCTTATTCTGGGTGGGTCCGTTTTCCTTTGTCTTCCCTTCTCCTTTACAATGACTCCCCACCTTCATTCACAGGAGATGCCAGCACTGTACATTTTAGTGGATGTTCCCTCTTCCAAGCCATATTGATCTATGTAAGTGTGGCATTCTTCATGTCATGTCTCACTAGCCCTGGGGCTTTGATTTCCGTGCTGAGACATTGCCCATTTGAGTAACTCATCTCCTGTTCCACGCTTATGGCTTTAGCATATACCATTGTTGTAAGCTGGTTGCCATGCATTCTTGCTTAATACATTATTTTATTATTTGCATTAAGGTAGAACTTAAAAAGCCCCATTGTGCCAGATGCCAAACATACATATAACAAGAGAGAATATACCAAGAGCTTGCATCCTAAATAGATAGAGGATGGGAGAAAGGAAGTATTGACTTCATTTCACGATGGGGGAAACTGAGGCACAGAGAAATTAAGTGACTTGCCCAGAGTCACACAGGGAGTCTGTGGCAGACAAATGAATTGAACCCCCCTCTTGAGGCCCACTCCAATAATATCACCATCACTCTATCGTACCTCTCTAAAGCTGTGAGAACTACATTTCCCAGAATGGCCTGTGGGAACCTCTCTGCAAGTTTTGTTAAGACAAGGGGAGAAGTGCACTCGAAGTTTTCAATGTGTGTTTCATGAGAACAGGAGGATCCATAAGAACTTTGTTGTTTCCGCACACAGTGGTGCACCTCCCAAATCCCAGCAAACACTGCACTGCACCCTCTCCCCACCCAGGACAGCAAGAACTATGTGACCACCCCGTTCCAGAAAAAAAAATCTAATATTTCCCTTGTAAATGGGTTCATAGCTAATCCATGTGCCCTCTGCGTAATGCTTGACGTTCGCTATGGGCTCGCTCTGCTATCGATGTATTAAAGCTATTTGTACCGGCTACTGAAATGTGCTTTTTAATAGAGTGAGCTGGCATTTTAAAGACTGTGTGGTGGGCGAGGTCCTGGCCCTGTTGAAACCCAGGGGAGTTTGGCCATCGACTTGAGCAGAGCCAGGGGTTGTTTTGTGTATCCAGGGGCTGTTTTGTGGAGGGAATTGTTAACACAATCACTGGTGCGGGGATAAGGATGCTGTCAAAAGATTTCACCCAGCTCTGAACACGGACATAACCTCCCCCAGAGGGATGTGAGACTGCCTTCCTCACTGTGTGCAAAGTGCCCTGAGGTCCTTGCGTGCGACGGGCAAAGTGTTATTTGATACCGTGGTTCATTTGTATTGCTAGATGGCCAGAACAATAGGGCAATGCTAGCTAGACATGTACTGGGGTTTAGATGATATGGCCCTGTAGAAATACCAGGGTAGATGAGCCAAAAACATGGACCAAGATATAACCACCTGTTGGGTTAGAATCAGAGGGGGACAGTTGAAACGTAAGGTTTGGCAGTGAGAAATCTTGTGAGCAGCAGATTTAAATACAGCTCTGCTCTCCCATAAACTACTGGGAAGGTATCTTCTTCCTGCACTGACTCAGAAGTAGGGAGCGCGTGGAGCTGTGGACACTGGACAATGTGCATAGCTGCTCATCGGTGTGAGAGCAAGGACTCTGATGGACGGAGGAGAGGAGGCTGGGTTCAGCAGGAGAAGCCGAAAGTGCCGCCTCCTAGTTGTGTGCTTGTTCATGTGTCTAAGGGCAGCGCAATGAGGGGAACCCCCACTCCCCCGGTGCTGCTTGTCTTTCAGCTTTGTGGCTGACTTGCTGCCCTCCCCACTTGGAACGCCAGTGCTGCCTGCAGCCACTGAGTATGTAAATGTAACATTTTAATGCCGCTGATCCCAGAAAGAGCTTATTGTGCGTGTCACCGAAGAGTTAGAGAAGCATTTCAAGGTGCTGCATTATGTACGAACTGAGCTGTGTTGCTGATTTAATGGCCAGTAAGGCTGCCATGGTGGATGGAGTCTACTGGGAAGAACAGTTGCAGCTGCTCACTGAGAGGGTCTCCAAACGAACTCGCGACAGAACAGAATTGGTCGGGTGTCGTTGGTTTAGTGTTGCCGAAGTTATGCTTTCATACGGCAGTTTCACAGGAGACGAAGAGAGACTGGACTTTCTCTTTGGTCTTGGTGTCTGAAGAGCTATTCTAACATCTTGTTGTTATTTGTATCGCACAGTCACCTAGAGATCAGGGCCCCATTGTGCTGGGCAAGGCGCAGACACAGAGTGCAGGACAGTCCCTGCCGCAAAGAACTCCTAGTCAAGGAAGTCGTATTTTCCCCATTGAACAGCTGAGGAACTGAGGCCAAGAGAGCTAATGTGACTAGTCCAGTGTCACAGAGGGAGTCTGTGGCTGTGTCTGCACTGAAAAGAAACGTGTAGCAGTGCCGAGTCTCAGAACTTTGGTCAATTGCCTCTGGCTCGCAGGGCTAAAAATAGTGTAGACATTCCTGCTCAGGTTGGAGCTGAGGCTTCAAGACCATCCACCCTCACTGGTTCTCAGAGCCGGGTTCTGTCCCGAGCGGGAGTGTCCAACGCTGCTATTTTTAGCCCTGCGGCCTGAGCCCTGCAAGCCAGAATCAGTTGACCCGCGCTCTGAGACTTGACTCTGAGGGTTTGCCTTTGCAGTACAGATATACCCACAGACGGAGCCAGGAAATTAACCTAGCTCTGTGGAATCCTAGCCTTACCCATGAGACCATCCTTTCTGTCTGAGGTATCAGTGCTTTTCCACTCCTGCTTTTCCACTCCCCTCCAAGGGTCCCCAGCAGAGCAATGCATCACTCCAGTACATTGTGGATTTTTTAAAAATGAAACACTTTGTAAATCTCATATGCTAAATGGAGATTTAAATGTGTGTTCTTGGAGCTCCTTTTAAACCGTCTGCATATTCCTGCACATGTTGAGATATCGTTAAGGGAAAAAGCCAGAGGAATAATCTGTATTGGCTGCAGCTTCGTCGGGTATTGAGTGTTCTGTAAATCTCTCCATTCAATTATTCGGCTGGGTTTGAGAATCACAGATTTACACAGTGACACTAGGCTAGGCTCTTCCCTAGCTTATGACAGGTCTCTGAAATAATGAATGAGTTACAGTATGTGGTTGCACGTGTCCTTTTTTACCAGGTACAATATACTTAATGGCAAGAAAGTGTGTGAGGGGGACGGGGGACATACAGGATTAATGGGATTTAGGGTTTAAAAAAAAAAACATAATCCACAGCAAGACCTGTCTCTCTGCATCTGACCCTGGATGGGTATATCATTGCATCAGTTTCCAGCCCTATAGTACTGGTGTGGAGCTGAAGGATGCAAATATCCCAACTCTGTTCTCGACCCCACCTGCCCAGAAAAGTACACAAGCCGTTGATATAAAACAGCCTGACCTTGGCAAGTGTTTTAGGCCCTGCATCTGCAAAGGGTTGTTTGATAAGACTGCTCTCGTATTGCAGATTTGACATATGTATGGGTCTTTGCAGGATCAGGGCCTTATTTTTCTATGTTTCAGCTCCTCCTTTGGAAAATGATGTTAGTACTCTGTTTCGTCACCTTTTGTCTGTCTTGTCTGTTTAGACAGTAAGCTCTTCGTGGCAGGGACTGTCTCTTACCTGGGTCTGTACAGCACCTCGTACAATGTGGTCCCGATCTCAGGCGAGGCCTCTAGTTTTCTACGGTAATGCAAACAATAATACTTGCTGAGTCCTTTCTGAGCATTTTGCTAGAAGAGAAGGGACATCATGTAGTCTGGACTGAAATGTAGGAGTCATAGCTTCTGTTACCTGGTCCTGCAACTGACTTGCTCCGTGACCTTGGGCAAGTCACTCTGCTTCTGTTTGCAAAACACGGATCATATTTGCCTACATCACGGGAATGCTGGGAAACTTAAGTAATAATGGTAAATGCCTGGGGGTCCTTAAGTTAAAGAGGGGCCTGGATATGGTGTTGGTGGTTTCATCAAACGTGAACGCTTGTGGTTTTGAAAATGTTATGGTTTCGGTGTGTTATCATACTAAGAGCCTAGTCACACGCCACGATCCCACCGCAATAGGCACTGCACAAACACAGAACAAAATAAGATGTTCCTGCCCCAAAGAGCTTCCAATCCAAGTATAAACCGAGACAGCAGACAGCCAGAATGACGGGGAAGTACACGGAAACAGAGACAACACAGGTCAGTTTGATAGGCAGGGATATTAGCACACCAGCAGCCTGGCCATTGTCACAGTGTGGCTGGAAGCCAGTTATGTAGTTTTACGGCATTGGCAGGATGTGCTGTGAGCCACGCTGGAGAAATTAAGGACGTTTCTCAATTGGAAGGTTTTTATTTTACCTTTAAGCTTTCTGAGATCTAGGTTGTTTTGTTGCTTTAATGCCGCGCATGATCTGCTTTTGCAAATTGCAGCGCTAACCTGGTGTAAACTGAGCAGAAGTGATTAGGGAGGGGGAAAGTCTATTAAGACATGGGGAGAGGATTGCTGCCTATGGTGTCACCTGAAGAAAACACTTCACTGCACAAGGCTCACTGTCTAGCCGCCTCTGCATTCAGTGGTGTATGTGTAGGATTTGTGGTGTGCATGCACCATTTACCTTTGTATTTACTGAGCCTCCAGCGCCAGTCTGATTCCGAGTTCAACGCACTAACCTCCCCTAACAATGTCCAGTTTGAATAAACTGCATGCAACATACAGCAAGGAGGAAAGGCACCATGATGACCAGTGAATCTCCAATATCTTTCGCAATAGGCTTTCTAAGGGTTATTGCTTAAACATCAAGCCACCTAGGATCAAATGGGGGAAGCGAGTTAATGGAAAGGAATCAGAGGGGAAGTAGTGTTTGGGGAGGGAGAAGCTGTAGGACCCTGCATGAACTTTAAATAGAGGTCGCCCATCCATTCATTCCCGCGCCTTGGACAGCATCCACGGCTTTGACTATTGGGATGCCCAGCTCGACAGGCTTGTTGATCTCTAGATGTGTGGTTTGGGGGAGGCAATGAAATAGACAGTGTAACTGGTGCACCTGGGCCGCTGGAGTTAAGGTGCATTAACTACATAATTGCTAATACATCCCCACAGCTCCTTTTAGTATGTGGGCAGTGCGATTTGTATTGCAATCATCGGGTACGAGATACGGTGCGTGGGGTGGTGTATTTGCTTACCATTGATGGAGCCATTTCATAACATGCTATGAAGGAGATTCTTCCTGGAGGTGGGGTTTTTTTTGTTTTTTTTTTAAATGCTCCTTCCTGAAACAGATTCTTTTTAAATATATCTGTCCTGCAAATAGCCTTGATCTACAAGATTGTAGTATTATATCCAGATAGCGAGCTCTTGAAAACAGGGGCTAACTTTTTGTTCTGTGTTTTGTACAGTGCCTAGCACAGTGGGGTCCTGGTCCATGACAGGGGCTCCCAAGTGCTACTGCAAATAATACTTTAAATAATACTACAAATAATAATTTAACAATACCCGAGGATGGATCTAGACTATTCTCAGTGGTGCTAGATGACAGAACAAGAAGCAATGGTCTCAAGTTGCAGTGGGGAAGGTTTAGGTTGAATATTAGGGAAACAAATTGCACTAGGAGGGTGGTGAAGCACTGGAATGGGTTACTTAGGGAGGTGGTGGAACTCCTTCCTTAGAGGTTTTTAAGGTCAGGCTTGACAAAGCCCTGGCTGGGAGGATTTAGTTGGGAATTGGTCCTGCTTTGAGCAGGGGGTTGGACTAGATGACCTCCTGAGGGCCCTTCCAACCCTGATATTCTATGAGTCTATGAAACAAGGGTGTTGAGCTCTGGGACTTCAGTACAACTCCCTATTAGGGTGACCAGATGTCCCGATTTTATAGGGACAGTCCCGTTTGGGGGGGGGGGGCTTTTTCTTATATAGGCTCCTATTACCCCCACCCTCATCCCAATTTTTTACACTTGTTGTCTAGTCTCCCTATAGAGATAAGAACTCGGTAGGAAGTTGGGATCTGGATTCAGATCCAGACTTTTCCAAAGTCCTGATGTGTTTCGATTCAGAGTTTTGAGCCAGATCCATCTCTGTTCAGAAAGTTACCAGAAAAGAAACTGGTGTCTGAAAAGAGAAAGGAAGGCGCGGCTCTCAGAATATGCTATTTGAGAAGTAGCAGCAGAGTGGATAGGTAGACTCCCTCTACTGGGTTGTTTTGGAGCTTCTCAGTCAGTGGAAAGAGGGAAAAGGAAAGGGTCCTTCCCCCTGTGTGAACAGGAACTTCATAGCAATCCAGAGTGGATGGGGTGTTAGCACTGCACCATATAATTACAGCTTAACATCTGCTCTCACCCAAACAAGCTTGGACTTAGGAAGGTTACAGGCCAATGTTGGAATTATGCCAGGGCTCTGGGACCTAGCGGTTGAGAGATGAGCCACTTTACTTTGCGTAATGCAGTGATCCCCAACCTTTTTCGTCTGGTCCTCCGTGGCGGCAGACGAGCATCCTCCGAAATTCTGCTGACAGGCAGCAACATCAATAGGTGTCGCCGCCAAAACGCCGCTGGCAAGTAGGGTCATCCAGAGGTGTCACCGCCAATATACCACCGAAAATCGGCGGCATTTCAGCGGTGATGCTTCTGGATGACACAGCTTGTCACTGGCATTTCGGCAGATGCTCGTCCACCGGCCAATTCGCGGGCGCACTTAGATGCCCCAGTGGGTGCCATGGCACCCACAGGCACTGCATTGGGGACCCCTGGGGGAGGACAGATTAATTGAAATGTCCCTTCTACGCTCCACTAGGGTGACCAGATATCCCAATTTTATAGGGACAATCCCAATATTTGGGGCTTTTTCTTATATAGAGGCTTTTCCCCCCCCCACCTGCTTTCCCGATTTTTCACACTTGCTGTCTGGTCACCCTACTCCCCACCAGCCTAATTTTGGTGACAGAATTTCCCACACAAGCTCAAACATGCTTCTCTGAAAACCTCAGTGTTTCGATGTTAAAAAGGCGGTGCTGTAAAAGAGTGTTAATACTTCACTGAGCAGTTATATCGGGGGAGTAGCTGTTTGCTTTGCACTTTCCCATTTTTTTTTTTATAATGAGTAATAACTGCCGGCAAATGTTTCTGATTAAATCCTCTCCAGGCTGTTGATTTATGGCGAGTACTGTAGCCATATGGAATGCGCCCAAAATACCCTGAACGGTCTCATTGCAAACAAAGAGGACGTTCGGCAAAAAGTTGAGGTAAGTGGATGTGGGGGGGGAGTGGGATGATGGCCGGGGTGTTCAATCCAAAAGCTCTTTTGTGTTCTGCCTCCCTTCCTGGATTTACTTCGTTGTCGGGTTTAGACACAGCTGCTGGGATTGAATGATTAAGGCGAATTTCCCAATAGCTTTGATGAAAGAGGGAAGGAAGAATTGGGGGGCTGATTCTGGGGCAGCACAAGGGGGTTGGCTGACAAAGATAGTGTCAGCCACTCAGATTGTGAGTCTGCCAGTCTGCCGCCTGGCATAAATCAGAGCAGCCCAGGCATTCTTTACTTGGGCTACTGAGCAGCCCAGAATCTCCACAATACCTTGTACTATTGTCCTTCTGCCTCCCACTCCCACCCCATGCAGGGCCAGTGCTAGAGGAGTTCCCACTAGCCCCTTGTAGCTTTTTAAAAGCCACTGTATGGAGTAGGGGGCAGAATCGGCCTCTGACACCTGCATAGCCTCCATGGCTCAAGGTTTAAAGCTACCATGTTTAGACTGCTTCATGAATGTGTTTCATTTCCTACCCCCCCTTTTTAACTACTCTGGCTTTGTAGCAAGAAGGCCCCCAAAGCCTCCCCCAGCCAGCCAGTTGTGTCACGATAAATGAGAGCCATAGATGATGGGAAAGATCCGATTCATCTTCCCTCTGCAAGGTGCTGAGCACCCTCAGCGCCATTTAGAGATTCATGGATTTTCAGGCCAGAAGGATCATTCTCTCTGACCTCCTACCTGGCACAAGATTTCACCGAGTCTTTCCTGCAGTGAGCCCCACGGAAGATCACTGTTCATGTCGCTGGAAGATCAGCACCTTATAGGACCGGCCCCTGGATCAGCCCACCTCTTCATTGAAACGGCTTTCACGGTGGATTGGACTAACTCAGCACAGCAGATTTCCCACATATTTTGTCATTCCCACCCACCATTTCCCCCTTCGATAAAGCCCATCTGCAACCTCTTCACATTTCAAAAGCGTCCTAGGGCTGCATGTATGAATAACTCTGAGCCTTGTTTCTGCCCCCCAAGGCGGAGAAAGTCACCTCTGATGGCTCCACCCAGGAAGATGAAATCACTCCCTGCCTCCGTCCTTGGGGCTTTCTGCCCCCGATCCAAAGCCAGGGGGAGTCTTTCCATTGACTCCAGTGGGCTTTGGATCAGGTGCCTATGTCACTGGTGCTGAATTTCTGGCAGATGTTTGTGCAGCTGGAGCCAGGTGCATTGCAAGCAGTTTCCATGCGCAGTTCTGGCAGCTCATGCTCTGGATCAGCCCAGCCCGTCCTCCCTCTGATGCTCCAGTTTTGTGCCTCCCTTGAGCAGAGATTTTTGGACCACGTTCAGTTCTGGCACAAGCTGTTACAACGTATTGAAGTCAATGGGGACATGGGCCTACTTACACTGACTCGGCGTTGGGGACTGAATTGTTCTGTCTCCTGTGTTGTGTGCCCAGATAGCTCCTTGGGGCTAGGACAGCAAGACCACCAGACCCATTTTCTCTTTACATAAATAGGAATCTGTATCGCATGGGCTACCAGGCTAGGGATGATCTCTCTATCTAGTCTAGACACGTCTCTGGTCCCTACTATGGTGGTAGCTGAGCCCCGCACAATCTTTAATGTATTTATCCTCGCAATACCCTTGTGAGGTGGAGGTAGAGTGACCAGATGTCCCAATTTTTGGGTCTTTTTCATGTATAGGTTCCTATTACCCCTCACCCCCTGTCCCGAGTTTTCACATTTGCTGGTCACCCTAGGTAGAGGAGCCAGAAAGGACAGGTTGCTTGAGCTGCTCGTTGTTTCCAGCCGTTATTCCTGCTTCATTCGCAATGTTAATCTCAAATTGCTGGGCTGCCTCTGCATGTTATTTTGCTGTCCACAAATGGCCTGTGATTCACTGTGCAAATGCAGTAACGTGGTTAGGAACTGAATCGCTTTTTATAACCCCCCACCCCCTGGCTCTCACATCAAAATATTACGATCTAGATTATGCCCAATACCCACAGCACCGCTGATGTGTCCTCTAGCTGTTCATCCATTTCTCCTTATTTAATTACATTTCCGCTTGTTAGCAGAGCCTATCTCTCTGCGTAGCCTAATACACATTGTATCAGGCCCATCGCAATGCACTAGTCTTATAGTTTAATATTGTCTGGGATAAGGGAGACGCTTTCTCACTTTCTAGGTGGCCCCCCGCTCTAGTGGATTTGGGGCAGTCACTCACTATGTCCCCGTCACTATTTCCCTTCTGTGGACCGGATCGGATTCCCATCAAAACCGACCAATGCTGCCCCTGGATCAGCTGGAGCGGTCACTACTTGAGCATTCTGAAACATGGTGCCCCTCCCCTACTCCCCAGAAGGATGGGGAGTTTGCTCCAAGCACTTCTGTCCCCTCCCTGGAGAGAGGAAGCAAGGGTCTCAAACCTAGGTCTCCCACATGCAAAGGAGCACAGCTAGCTGTGCAGGAGTGGAAGTGAGAGGTGGCACTGTGTGTGTGTGATGGAACTGGGACATCCGCCCCAACCGTACTGGAAAAATTAGGAGCGAATAATGCATTGTGCTTTGAGAGTTTACAGAAGCAAACTAAAGCAGCTTGAGAAGAATTTTTTCGTCATTGATTTTATTTCATTGTTAGGAATGCACATTGAAGGTCCAGGATGGGAAGTTTAAATTGCAAGATCTGTTGGTGGTACCAATGCAAAGGGTCTTGAAGTATCATCTCCTGTTAAAAGTAAGTGTTTCTGAATCAAAATTTTCCTTGCAGTAGCCATTCTTGTTGTAGCATCTCTGGGCTTTTCCCGTAGCAAATGGAATCAGCAGAGCAAGGGATTTTTTATCTTTAAATGAAATCATTACTAGAGCTGCTTAAAGACACATAATGTTCGTGCCATCTTTTAAAGTACAATGACCAAGGGTAATTCCGCACTAGTTGGCCATGAGAGGCAGTTAATGAATATAAAATAATCTTTCATAGAATCTGATTGTGTGAAATTCCTCCCGTCAGCTCAGTGTAACAGATCCACCAAGCACCAAGAGCTTTGCTGGTTCGTCTCCTTATAGTTATAGCTGCCGACTGACTGCCACAGCTTCGTTGCTATATGTTCACAGTGGCATGCAGTGATTGCTTGTATTGTGCGCTGTTACAGGAGGTGGGCAGTGGTGTGTGAAACTTTCCTAACGCGCTCAGAATATTTTTTGCAGGAGCTTCTCAGCCATTCGTCTGATCGGCCAGAAAAGCAACAACTCAAGGAAGCTTTGGAAGCCATGCAGGTAGGAGATGAGTGACACAGTCCACCCACAGGGAACTGGTAGAAGCAGCATGCCCTTGAATGTTAGGCTGAAATGATGGAGATCAATCAGGGTCACGCTATTATTATTTATCTATGTTACAGTAGCACCAAGAGGTCAGTGTCCCGTTGCTTTAGGCCCGGTACAAACACATAACAGAAACCATTCCTGCCCCAAAGAACTTAAAACCTAAAGACTTATTTCTTCAAAGATAGTGATGCTTGCAAAGTGTTCAGGCATAGCCCGTTTCAGATCGCTTAGCTTAGAGGTGTTAAGATTCTGTAAACATGCTGCTTCTTCTTTTCTTTGCAAAAGCTGCAGGGAGAGATGTGTGTCACTACTCAGGTGAAATACTTCTACCTGGGAGGGGAAGGAAGGTCAATTACATGTAGCAAAAACTTTAGAGGGAAAATGTGTAACACATCTGGGCCGAGGATGCTTTGCTTTAGGATATGCGTGTGCACTCTAGTTGCTATTAGAAGTCATTTCACAACAAAAGCATAGTTAGCACCATTATCTCCTCTCCAAAGCACAGTGGGAAGCTGATATTGGTTGACAGTTTTGCACTGATAACTATTGTATGTAGATGTACTGCGACATTCGACTCTCATTTTCACCAGTGTAAATCTGGAGTCACTCCACTGACGTGTGTGGCGTTACTTCGAATCTACACCAGTGTTGTGGAAATCTGCCCCTCTGTGTGTTTATGTACTGTGTCTGCATGGAGCATAGATGGGGCTGCACCATCAACCAGATCTGAATACCACTGAGTGGAGTGGGTTGGGATTTTTCTATCTAAATTGTTTGGGTCTTTTTGATGGAAAATGGCTTGTCCACAAATGGAAATTTCTGTGTCTTTGAAAGTTTTGGGAGTTTCAGTGAAAACCTTGAAACCCCCAAATCTGAAAAAAATCACAAAAAAAAAGTTCATTTTCCTCAGTTTTCTGCAGGTTTCTCTGGTTTTACAGTCATGTAATTCAGAGCAGAATCAGCTTGTAGGACCAGCCATTAAACCCAGATTGTCTTCATGACCCTGTAGAACATTTACCACTGAGCTGCCCTTTATGTTCTGAGATCACTTTGTTTGTTTGTTTTCTGCCTCAGAGGATCAGCTTTTTTTCTAATGACACTGCATTTCCTAGGACTTACATAAGTTGAGTGACCTTTTTAGTCATTATCCCTGGTAGCCAGTGATCCAGCGCTGGTATATAGTTCATGGGAACATGAAGGTTGTTTGAAGGACATTGCAGTCTAATCTACTGTTGCTAACAAGCACTGACCTACCTTGATTCTCTTACATTACAAAGCTAAACTTGTGGGTTCCACCGAAGTAGTTTTCTGAAGCCCTTCTTTCTACAATGTGAATGATCTAAGTGCTGCCTATGACTCCCTGAATGCCGTGGGTGGCTTCTTACCTTCCAGACCAACTGTGAATTGAAAGGTTTTGGTTTTGTACTGCAAGGATCAAGAATTACATCAGTCGTGCCCAAGGCTGTTGCATGCAATGTATCTTTGACGCCTGCCACCGTCAGTGGGAATTAAGGATGCCCAGCAATTTCCAGAGTAATGCTTGGGGGGAGGGGGAAGGCTGATTCAGTGAGGAACTTAGAGGTGCCTAGCTCCACGTTGATGGGACTGCTCACGTGCTTTAAGTTAGGCGTGTGTTAAGTGCTTTGTTGAGCTGAGGTTGTAGTGCCTGAAATCCACGTTTCACGCATAAATGTATAAGGGGGAACAGTCCCTATTACGATATAAGGCCTGATCTGGAGTTGATGGGCATCTGTCTATTGATTTCAGTGTGCACTGAGTCAGACCCATAGAGCTTGACCCATTTTGATTATTATCCCTGAGATTTCTCCCACTGCATTGGAAAATTCAACCAATGTATGGGTGGGATTGTGCGGGGTGGGGGA
Source organism: Gopherus evgoodei (assembly GCF_007399415.2). Classification (NCBI taxonomy): domain Eukaryota; kingdom Metazoa; phylum Chordata; order Testudines; family Testudinidae; genus Gopherus; species Gopherus evgoodei. The sequence goes on along the minus strand of NC_044337.1, from coordinate 17,601,838 downwards.
CTACTGAGGTCCATGGACAGAGATTTATAATATAAACCTGGATGGTGAGCAAGGATTTAAATGGCAGAGGAGGAATTGGAAAGGAGACTCTTTGAAAATATATGGAAAGAAAGAGCCACGACGTGTCCTTCCCTTCCCCCACTTTTCACTATCTGAGAGTAAGTCTACACTGCAGAAACAAAAGACCCATTACAGCAAGTTTACAGCAATGTAGACATTCTGACTTAGGCTGGAGTCCAGGCTCCGAAAGCATCCCCCTCTCTGGGTTCGAGAGTCCGGGTTCCAGAGTCCAGGTTCCAGCCTGAACCCGAACGTCTACACTGCTATTTTTAGCCCCATCACGTGAGCCCAAACCATTTGACCTTGGTTCTGAGACTTGCTACAGTGGGTCTCTTTTTTTTTTTTTTTTTTGCAATGTAAACATACCGCAAGTGCTGGTGTGAGCTATTCCGTCTGATATCCAGAACTCCCCACCTGAAAAATTCACTGTTCACTGGGCGATTAGTGAAATGTGGTGATAGTTTAAAAAAGGAAGAAAGAGTCACAGAGACTTTTTCACGCATTGCAGGATTCTGTCTTTCCCCTATTTGATTCCTTTGGTGGCTGTGTATGTTCTGAAGAGATCAGGTTTTGCTGAATAAGATGCAATGTCAATAATAAAAAATCCTGGCTGTGCTAAAGGTTCAGTGTTTTCTTTTTAAAGCTGCCAGTAGCCATCTGTTATAACATTTTTCCCAGATCTGGACCTTAGCATCCAAAATATGGGTGTTAGCATGAAAACCTCCAAGCTTAGTTACCAGCTTGGACCTGGTAAAGCTGCCACCAGCCAGGAATCTATACAGTGCCTGGCGCACTGTGGTCTCCCCAAAACCTTCCCTGGGGGACCCCCAGACTCAGATTCCTTGAGTCTCACAACAAAGGGGAATAAACCATTTCCCTTCCCCCCTCCGGGTGTTCCCTCCCTGGGTTCCTGGAGAGATATACAGAAGCAAGCTCCGTGAATCTAAACAGAGGGACTCCACCCTCCCTGTTTCCAGTCCTGGAAACACAAGTACTTCCCTCCTCACCCAGAGGGTATGCAAAGTCAGGTTAGTAAATCTAACACAAAGAGATTTTCCCCCCTTGACTTCTTCCTCCCACCAATTCCCTGGTGAGCTGCAGACTCAATTCCCTGGAGTCCCCACTAAAGAAAAAACTCCAACAAGTCTTAAAAAGAAGGCTTTATAAAAAAAAGAAAGAAAAGGACATAAAAATGGTCTCTCTGTATTAAGGTGACAAACACAGGGTCAATTGCTTAAAAGAAAAATGAATAAACAGCCTTATTCAAAAAGAATACAATTCAAAACATTCCAGCAACTACACACATGTAAATACAAAAGAAAACAATATAAACCTTATTGTCTTACTATTCTTGCACTTACAACTTGGAAACAGAAGATTAGAAAGCTGGAGATAGAAAAATCACTCTCATAGCGAGAGGGCACAGACACAAGACAAAGGACAAAGAACTCACACCCAAAACTTCCCTCCACCCAGATTTGAAAAAGTCTTATTTCCTGATTGGTCCTCTGGTCAGGTGTTTCAGGTTACTCCTTTCCAGGTGAAAGAGACATTAACCCTTAGCTATCTGTTTATGACACCATCAGACAGGATCGTTTGCTTCTGTTTTCACACCATCACAAGGGTATAGATTTGACTCAGTGTTGGACTTGCCATGGTCACAGCAAGCAGCAAAATTTTACTTTAATTGTGAAAATCTAGGCTTAGTTTTCAAATGGTTTATTTCATCTAGAGTCCAGCCTTGTTCATTAGCTGGACGATTCTAGCGCTCCTGTGCACCAGTGATGGGAAACTCAGATGTCTAGTTAGCCAAGCCTAGAGCTGAATTGTCCCAGGGGCTTCAACCTCACTTCTGATTTTCCATGCATGGTCATTTGCGTGAGCTAGCAGTAGAATTTGCACCAGGCAATGGCATTTGCGCAAGATTTGCACATGTAAGTCTTTGGCTATGCAAAATCCCATCGCCTGGGTGCCCAGTCTTGCACACAAATCACTGCGTACAATGCAAAGGTTGCTTTAATGCTTGTTACATTGCGAAGGGGCCCAGTTTTCACATCTGGTCAAGCTGATGGTTCACTGTAGCTCTCAAGGCTGTGGTTCTCCCATGTTTGCAAGATGGCCTGTTCCATAGGAGGAAGCAGATGAGAAGGGAAGTGACTTCAGGTGACTTTGACATACAGGGGAATCTTACTTCACCTGATCACTTTCCCCTTTTTCCCCATCCTAACTATTACCAACACTGACTATTTTAATGGGTATTATGTGATGTTATATAAGTATTGTCACTTAAGATTACGATTATCACCTCTGATTAATCCTTATGTTGGAAAGCTGTAGAAAGTTTGCACCCGGGGAGATGTCTTGAAAAATTCTGTGTTGTTCAGATTTAATCCAAGCTGACAAGAATTATAGTTGAGGGAAAAGAGACAGAGGCATCTAGATGAGAGGCCATAAATATATTAAAAAATACTGTTCAAGATGTAGTAAGAAATTAGTGTGGTGGAAGGGTTAGAGAAGTCTTTCTCTGCCCTCTGGGTCAGAATTCAGGTAACTGGGGAATTTGGCCAGAGAATGCACTAACCAGGAGAAATCTGATCTCTGTAATGCAAAGGCACACTTGGTTACTGTGACTATTTTCAGCACAGGAACAGTTCCACTAAAGTTTTCTATTGTATTGGAAGAATTATTTTACAGATGTCTGAACCATTTGCAGTTGGGATGTTAGAGGCTGTGTGTGTTCAGGGCTCCCATAGCTATTTTGCAAGATGCTTTACCTTTATAAGAACTCCATTGCTGTTGCTGAAATAAGTCCCAATCCAGCAAAGTGCTTAAGCACGTGTTTAAAGTCACATCAAAGTACATGGGAGGACTGAAATGTTTTTAGGGCTAAAAAGTTGTCAAGAGGTTTAGGAGCAAATATAGACATGGTCCTTGTCCAGAGTAGCTTACTGTCTGTTTAGTTAATATGTAGACAGAGGATGGGCAGAGGTACAGTGGTTAAGAATGTCTGGCACGTGCCTTTTGCACTAGGCTGATGATGAATGGAGTGAAGAAGGAGTTGAAAGAAAAGGGAGTGTTGAGGTTAAAGGCACTGAGTGAGAATGGAGTAGAAAGAAAATAAAGAGCTTTCTGACCTTTCTCAAAGAGTTATGCTGGATGGAACTGGAACGTAAGCTCAGGTAGCCCCTGAATGGAAAGTCAGGACTGTGCTTTCTAAGACTTTCTAAGGGTACGTTTATACTGCTCGCCGGATCAGCGGGTAGTGTTCGCTGTATCAGGGATCGATTTATCGCATCTCGTCTGGACGCGATAAATCGATCCACTAATCGACACCCATACTCCACCTCAGCAGGAGGAGTAAACGGAGTCAACTGGGGAGCCGCGGCAGTCAACTTGCTGCCGTGAGGATGGCCTGGTAAGTTGAACTAAGATACTTTGACTTCAGCTACGCAAATAGCATAGCTGAAGTTGCGTATCTTAGTTTGAACACTCCCACTAGTGTAGCCCAGGCCTAAGTCAGTCATACTTTCTAATGCTAATTTAAAATATTGCCCTCTTCTGTTCATCAGTAGAGTTGCAGTGCCTATCTAGTTATTTAACAAGAAAATCCTAGAAGGGCACATGGGAAAGGATGGAAAATGTTTGGGCCAAGATGCTTGAGGAGTCTCAGAAGGGTTGAATGATACAGCTGGCAGAGTATTGAGCACTCTTGATGTATGAGCAATGTACCGATGCAGAGATTATAGACAGTGATATCAGACATGCTTAGGTGGTTTGCTTACTTGGTTTTAATTAACTGATTCTTGTTTTAAATCCAACAGAAATAGTTTGCGCTAGTTCTGAGTTCCCCAATTTGTATTTTCTCCCACACAGCCAATGTGCTTTCTGGTGGTTTGATTCCCACAGAGCTGCTACTTTCTTCACTTTCTGAAGTGACTTTGGGTTTTTTTAAGGATTCTTGATTAGAAGGGAAACAGAAATACTGAATCAACATTTGCTTTTCTCTTAAGGACTTGGCCATGTACATAAATGAAGTCAAGAGAGACAAAGAGACCTTAAAGAAAATATGTGAATTTCAGAAATCTATAGAAAACTTGGTGAGTTTGAGAATCTTCTCTTTTCCTCCTAGCCCCCAACTTTTAATTTTATCTTTATTAACATTCTTGGACTCTCCAGGAAAGTATTAACAAATTTCATTATCACCTGTACTTATCTTTAAAAGACCAGTTTGTATTTGATCAACCTCTTATTATTATCTGTGTATTAATTTTGTTCAAATTCCAAAAAGTGGAACCCATACATTATAAATCTATTTGATCCTGATGTGGGACTGTCATTTTTTTCCATTGAAAGGATTTCCATAATTTTTTTCAGCATGCCGCTAATATTGGGGGACCGTCCTTTTCCAAATATGAATTCTTGCACATCTGGCTGCTGTTTAAAATTTAAAAAAATTTATTTCGGTGTTAAGCAGGTAGAGAGAGGAGATGAATAAACATTTTTATGAACAAGAGTATAGCCCGGTGTACAAGGGAAAGAGCAGCACCAGTAATATATTTCTGAGCGTAGAACTCCAAAAATACATCTGTCTTTCAAACCACATGAGGGACTAATGTGCTGAAGTGCAGCTGAAGTCAATGGAAGCTGAGTACACTCAGCACTGCACACCTCTCTGTGTTATCCTGAGTCCGGAGGACACTGTCGACTTTAATAGATGATTCTTTAACAGACTTGAGACAGAATCCCTAGTTTTCAAGAGAAACCTGAGAAAACTCCAGAGTGGGATGTAGACCTTTGCAGCTCATAGGTTTTGATTGGAACAGTCATGATAAGCCATGATCTGTATGAGAAATGAGATGTGTGGTGCTCTTTAAAAATTGGAATGCGAATGGGTACTTTTAGCATCTGCTTTTCCGTGCTGCAGTCTGAGAGCTTGTGTGACACGCAGAAGATGAAATGTTAGCAAAGCAGTCATTTCTTGCTTCAAATCAATCCCACACACACTCTGCTCTGTGTTTAATTTTGTTCCTCGGTAGCGGATGTTATGGATTTATTCTCATTATGTATACACAACCCACACAACACAGCAATGAAATAACCATAGACTATATGCACAGCTGTATACAATATGTATTTTTCTGATCAACAGTGAAGCTTCAAGATTTTTTTAATAAAAAAAGAGCACTCTGTAGGTGAAGTGTTTCATATCACTCAATAACAGTGCTGTATTGAGTAGCATTTGCAAGGGCTTTGGGGGGGCAAGAGAGATTCATGATTCTGGTCTCTGAATCTGCCCCAAATCTCTGGTTTTGGTTCCAAATGGGAGCCATAATTGGAAGGCCTCTATTTTCTGTTTCCAGTGCAGTTTCAATAGAAAATCTCCTGAGAGTAGCTGATCTCGTGAGATTTCTGCCACCCAGAGTGGAAATCTTGTAAAAATTACTTGACCGCTAAACTTTGCACCCAAATCCTTGACTTGACTTGTCATCAAACCCAAACACTAGCCTCATGGTTCTAACACCACTTCTAGGGTTGTTCTCTATGGTAACTGTTACCTATTGATATTCCATCTGGCTTTAGGTGATACTGTTTATATGAATCTCTGCCGCTCAAGATAGACCCCATAGTATAATCTTATGCGAGTGCGCCTTCTCTGTTTACTGAGTCTTTGGAATGTTCTCCCTCTGTGTATTCAAGTCCATCCCAGCTAACATTACTAGTGAGGTGATTCACTTTTTGGTTATGTGTTTTAGTAAGTGGTGGTTCTTTCCTTTGCTAGGGGCCCATTTTGGAATCTGAGCTGGGTTTGGGTGATGGTGGGAGAGGAGGGGCTTTATTGCCCTTTGGAAACTGTCTTCTTTGTTTCTTTATGTTTTTGTGCCACATTCAGAGACTTTTTGGGTTCAGAAATAAAGACCTCTCTTTGCTAACATATGTTTTGCTACCCGCAGCAAGGGAAACTGGAAGAATTCGGGAGGCCAAAGATAGATGGTGAACTGAAAGTCCGTTCAATAGTGAACCATACCAAGCAGGACAGGTGAGTGAATGAAGAAACAAAGAAATGGACAGTGAAAAAAGACAACATTCTCCCAGAAAGCCAAGTTACAAGAAACACCATTCAAAATGCTAAATGTAGCACAGAGCTCCTTATTGCTATGCACCTGGGGTAGTGTGACCAGATGTCCTGATTTTATAGGGACAGTCCCAATATTTGGGGCTTTGTCTTATATAGGCGCCTATTACCCTGTCCCAATTTTTCACACTTGCTGGCTGGTCACCCTAACCGGGGGCTCTGATACAGCTTAACATCTGTCTTAAAATCATAATGGGTTTAGATCCATAGGTCACGGGCTCAGTCCTGGCTCATGCTGATCCACCCAAGGGCATCGCCTTACACTTGGTTGCTGGTATAAGACTTTGAGCTGGGCAGGCTTCTGAGATTCCCTGAGCAGGGTGTGTGCGGAACCTGCAGGTAGATGGCGTCGCTTTCTGTCCCCCTCTAGTGGCTGAAACACAGAGGTTTATGAATCGCCTACAGTCTTTGAGCCAAAGAAGCTTGGAAAGTAGAAGCTCCTGCTTTTAGGTACAGAGGCTCCAGGTTCAATTCCCATTGCTGACAATCCACCTAGGGAGTGTTGCATTACACAGAAAAGACTGGATAATCATCCCGTCCATCCTTCTGCCAATGCAGGATTTTCCCTACCGTACGTTTTGTAGTGCATGGGCCATCTAGTTTGAAGAGGCCCAATCTTCTAGAGATAAGAAGTCAGACCTTAGTATGGATTTCAGCTCTCCGCCTCCCAGCAGTTTAGTGTGTTTGAAAGCAGGTGTGGCCCATTATAAGGAAGTGACAGGTAAGCTGTGAAATTAATCTCTAGGCCCAGGTTTAGATGCTGACTAGCACTCTCCCAAAGCCTGGAGGGTGTTCACTTCCACTGTGTCTCCTCAGGCCCCAGTCATATATCCCACAATGCCCAGAGGCAGAAGCTTTCAAGTCTGATGTTAAATCATAAAAAACTGGCAATTCTAGAGTCCACAAGTTTCATCCACAGTGACATGCTTAGGTTGTTTTTTGTTACTTTAAATCTCATTGTAAGGGGGGCTAAAGCTCTCTTGGCCTTTGCAAATGCAAACTCTTCTCTGTTCCCATTTAGATTCGCCGCCAACCCGTGGAATTGTAGGATGTGTAGTTAGATTAAAGCAGTTTACACTGATTTTGAGTCCTACAGAGAGGGCACTCAGAGGAAAGCCCTCTCTTCTTACTTTTTCTGCAGAGGCAAATAAAGCTGCGTCCCTTTTGAGGGGATTGTGTGTGCTAGGTGAACCTTTCCAGTGGCTGATTTCAGGGTGTCTCAAACAGAGCTGGGGAGCTTTTTCCTGTATGATTACAAAGTATTGTATGTTTCCTGGAGGTTACCTACAAGTGAAATATACAACAGCTCTTGGGTGCTCTGGTTTACAGTTAGAAGAGCCTCAGGAAGCAAAACTGACATGTCTTCTCACTCTGTGGCCTGCATATGAAACACCTTTAAAACCCTCTTTGAGAGCTCTATCATTACACGAGTCAGAAAATTTTCTTATAAAAAGAACTGTTGTTCTGAAGTTTTTCCAAACAAACAAACTGAAGGTTAATTTTATTTTTCACTTAATCCCTTGCCCAGTAAGACGATCTATGGGCCAAATTGTCTCCCTTGTAGTCAGTTGAGTGATACCAGCAGGACATTTGGTCCTATGTTTCCACACATTTCATCCTCATTAATTTGGTCGTTACTTAGAATTGCATTGACGCTGAGCACCTTCAATGTTAAATCATTATATAGCTAGCAATGTTGCACTGTCCTGACCGGGGAATAATCTCCGTTGAGCTTTCTGTGAAAGGTGTATATATAATTAGATGTGGGATTTGGTTTCTGGCAGGTATTTATTTTTGTTCGATAAAGTGGTGATCGTCTGTAAAAGGAAAGGATACAATTATGAGTTGAAAGAAATTATCGAGCTTCTTTTCCATAAGATGACCGATGATCCCATGAACAACAAGGACATTAAGAAGGTAGGTGGACAGAGCAAGGAACTGGCTTAGCTCTCATGGGCAGCTTTCCATACCCATGCAGGTCAGTGTCCGAGGGTACCTCCTCTCCCATCGGACTTCTAAAACAGAAATAGCGCTTGTAAAATCTGGACAATCAACCCTCGATTTCAGGGCAAGGAGCTTAGGAATGAGAGGCTGAGCTGGGTCCCCTGACCTGGGGCCTGCAAAAGAGCCTTCGAGAAGTTCGAATGACTTGACTGGAATGGGGGAAGCTGCTCTGTTCTTTTAGAGAAGCCACTCTCAGAGAGAGTAATTCACAGACGAATTGGAAAGGATAAAAATGACCTAAAAAAAAATGGAGGATGGGGAAGAATGGGCAGGACATACATGTGTTTATTCCAATTCACTCATCTGGGTGACTGGGCGTTAATTGTGTGTGTCTCATTCCAGGCTCCAAGCTTCACGCTCCCCATGCCTCGGTGCATTTTACAGCATACTAAACTAATATTCTAGACTGCGGATTGTGGCAAGCACAGCGGCTCTTGCATTCTCAAGCACGAGCTCCTGAGTTGTCACTGGGAGAGGGAATGTGGGCTGGGTGGCCAGTTTATCATTGTCTGTTGTTCAGAAAAGCTAATGGGAGTGAAATCTCAGCAATAACTGTTCTGGAGAAGGCATCTCTAACGGTTATTCCTTCCTAGTGCTGCGTGGGAGTTATCAGTACTGGAGTTCAAATATCCTGGTAAAGAATGCTGTTTCTTTAAAAAATGGCCAACCCAAAGGTCGTAGTGGAAGCCTTTGTCTGGTGGGATTTTTGTAGCTTCTTGGACTTGTCCCTCAGCAGACAACCCTCAAAGCTGTAGAAAGTGTCTATTTTTCAGGGTTAGCGTGGACATGTCAGGCTTTTTGCACTGGGTACACTCTTCTAAACCAAGTTTCTCTATCAGAGATACACAAACTTTGCCTGGTTTTGGGCTGAGGCGATGACACAAAGGAAAATCTGCATCCCAATAGACTCCACAGCTTAGCAGCTTTGGCCATCCCATTACTGTGGTACAATGTACAGGGTAGCAACAAGGGAGCTGTTGTGCCATTTTGAAAATAATTGGTGGCTTTGCTGCTGTGATGTTGAAGAGAGATTGCTAGCCTTGTGTTTTAATGAATTGTGTTTCCACTTTGCTCTCTTATGCTTTCTAGTCTCATGGAAAAATGGTAAGCAACCACGAGATCCACTTTATTTTCTTTAACATTGTAGTGAACTGGCTAGCGTGTATATGCACCACTGCCTTTTGCAGGGCAGGCTGCATGTGTGTCATAGGCTTTATATGGCTGATGGTGAATGCAGAGTCTCCTTTAGCTTTAATGGTAGGGACCTGAGCTTTTGGAGCTGCAGGATCTGGGTTCTCTCCCATCTGCTGCCATGAAATTCTGGTTGATGATGGCGTGCACCAGAGTCAACCATTAAGTCGTTTGTTGCAAGGTACAATAGAGATACATAGCTGGTCTTTGCACCACTACCCTGCTTTTGTCACCAGAGAGATTCATTGTAACCACAAAGGCAAGTAAAGAGAGCACAGTAAAACAGATTACAAATGGACCTGAATTAGCGCACTCCCACCCCCCCCATGTTGTTGCTTGAGCATTCAGTACAAAGCGGTGAGGGGGAAAGAACCTGGTCCTTTATTTTGATCTGATCATTTATTTTGATTTCCTGTTGCAGTGGTCATATGGGTTCTACCTGATTCACCTTCAAGGAAAACAGGGCTTCCAGTTTTTCTGCAAGACGGAAGACATGAAGAGGAAGTGGATGGAGCAGTTTGAAATGGCAATGTGAGTGTTTTAAGCTTCCCTGCAAAAATCATCTCTGGGTACACGCTATTACTGCTAATGAAACATGGCCTGATCAACTCAGTTGCTAGTTCTCAGAGCCCAGAGCTCTGATCTGCAACTGTCACTGACTTCCATAGGACTTCCATGCACAAAGGGCTTCCGGAATTGGGTCTGATGTGATAGCATCTAACCAAATGGTTCATGCAAAAAGCATGTGCAGGGAAGATGTCTATAGAAATTGCCACCTTGAGAGAAAACCTATGGCATGCAGCATTGAGCATGTATTTGACCAAACAACTGGAGTTAAGGGTTAAAATCTGCACAGATAGTCAGCACAAGGGCATTGCATCCTATTTAAGCCCTATTTTGAGGACATAAACAGTGCATAGGTCTCATATTGGCCTTCTGCACAATGATGAATTCTAGGTAATGACTGGCTTAGGAGGGAATGACAGGATCATGTGTGAAAATATCAATGAAAGTTTAACGCATCACACATAACCCCCTCCCAACTCCTCCCAACAGCTAGCCCCAAATGATTCTCTAATTCTTTTACTCTTTTGCAAGATCTTATACCATGCTGTGTGATTTCAAAACGTTGACTGAAATCCAGACAGTAGCTGCAACCAAAGACAATAGAACTCAGCAAGTCTGGCAAGGGCATCTTGATGCAACTTTGGGGGTTTGTCTTTCGTTTTGGTTTTTCCCCTCTTTGGAATAGGTCCAACATTAAGCCAGATAAAGCCAACGCGAATCACCACAACTTCCAGATGTACACATTTGAAAAGACGACCAACTGCAAAGCGTGCAAGATGTTTTTAAGGTGAGCAGTGCTCTTCTGACTCTTCAGATGAAAACTTTTTTAAAAAACATGTCAATTAAAAATAAAAGTGTAATTGCTCATTCATCATTTCCCTGGTCTTTCACCCAGTCGAGAAAAGATGTGAGTTGGGAAAGGCTAGGCTTACCGCTTGTCAGCTGTGGCATTTCAGGCTGTGGCGAATCTGAAATCCGCATTGCTACTGTTTTCTCGTGATTCTTTGTGTATGATTGCAGTGTTCTAGCTGGGATAACGATACTGCGAATGGTAGCACAGAATCCCACACAATAGGCCCCTTTGCCCTGACCTGGGGGGACAAATGTGGGTGGGAACAGACTGTGGTTTTATCAGTATTTCATGCACACACCTGCCCAATGTTAACTGATAGCTGTGCTGTATTTGCCACTCCCCTAAGATGGAGCCATCTTTGTTCTGCATTTACTCTGGCCCACAAAAGGGACAATTTTCAAAGGCACAGTGGGCAAAGAGGTATCCAACACCTGCTGAAGGTCAATGGGAAGCCCAGGCTAAGCCTTTTCCACAAACCATGCCGTCATGTCACCAGCTGGGATGTTAGCTCTGCAGTATCATGGTCACGCTACTCAGCCACTCCCTGTGTGGAGCAGTTGGGCTCATGGGCGTCTTCCAGCCCTCCCGACTTGTGGTTATATTTGAACTATAGATTTTAACTCATTAATCTGCACCAAGCCTGGCTGTCTTCCCACATTGGGGCAGCCCACTTACTTGACACCCCACTGCTGTTGCATCGCAGGCAGGCTGATCCAATATGGGAGCAACCAAGAGTTCTCTTAACTGTTTCCTCATCCCCAAACCTGGATTCTACATAGCCTTCTATCCTCTGGGGGACTCCATATTCAACACAGTGGGTCCACTGTCTAACACAGGGGTTCTCAACTTTTTTCTTTCTGAGGCTCCCCCAAGATGCTATAAAAACTCCGTGGCCCACCTGTGCCATAACAACTGTTTTTTTGCATATAGAAGCCAGAGCCAGTGTTAGGGGGTAACAGGTAGGGCAATTGTCTGGGGCCACATACCACAGGACCCCACAAAGCTGAGTTCAGCTTCAGCCTCGGGTGGCGGGGCTCAGGACTTCAGTCCCATCTGGTGGGGGCTTCAGCTTTCTGCCCTGGGTCCCAGCGAGTCTAACACTGGCCCTGCTTGGTGGCCCCCCTGAAACCTGCTCGAGAACCACTGATCTAACATACATTTCACGGGGACACAATAATGGGAGACTGTCATGTGTGAGGTCTTCGTATACTTCTCAGCTCTTTGGCTAGTTGTTTTCAACATCTAAAATGGGTTTGTCTTTTTTATTCCCTCTTTTCGTTCTTTTCCTTTCCTCTGCTCTCAATTCACACCCAACTGCCAGACTTTCAGCTCATCTCTGCTGTATCGCATAAATGACCCTAATGATCAGGATATCCTAGTAACTACAGGAGCTATAAGTCCATGCCCCTGTCCCATTGCTATGGGAAAGCAGGTACAAATATCTGGCCATTTGACAGGAAACAGAATCCTTTATGCATCATTGCAGAGTTTCAGCAAGGAGCAAGAATTGCTGGCCTGCGGCTATAGATAAATCTTGCATGCAAGGACCATATGCTGACGCCATAACCTGCCCAAGGGGGCTGCTTATTGCCTGGCCTACCCAATGGCAAATGAAATTCTCATTAGCTCAACAAATGTTGCATTAAGAAATTCCTTGTGAATATAGAATTGTGTGGATTGTCGTTGCTGGTCTTTATATACTATTCTGAGACCCTCTCCATCGATAACATTTAATAGCTAAACTCATCAGGATGCACATAAACACTGTATCCATGTGGGTTTTTGCTATACAGTCCTGCAAGCTCATGATCTGGTAACTAATGACAAGCTATCATTTAGTAATAGGTGTTTGCACTTAATACTGCATATTTCATAGGGGGAATTTGAAAGCACATCACAAAAAATTAGGTTTAAAAAACCACCTCCCTATCTCTACCTCCTGAGGGTGGCTAAATCCTATTATCCCTACTTCACAGATAAATAAACTGAGGCACAGGGAGGTTAAGTGATTTACCTAAGGTCAAATGGCAGAGCTGGGAATAAATCCCAGGAGTCTGATAGTTTAACTACACCAGAGGTATGTCCTCCTTTCAGTGTGATGCCCATCAGTGGTAGTGTAACTTCATGACCAGTGTAGATTTGTCTATATTAACTCTGTAGAAGAGTCAGGTTCTTTTTAAACACAGATCATACACTCTTCTCCTGTTTGTTCATGTGTTCCCACTGACCAATTTGATACCTTAGCTTAATCCTCCTCTGCCCCAAAACACCGATGCTTATTGCTGGGATTTTAGACTCAGTGGAAGATTTTATTGAATGAATTTGACCTTCCCTGCTTGAAAATGGCTGAGATTTTATCCCAACATTATGACGTCAGCTGTACAGCCTTCTGCAGATATACAGCAAGCTCAACTGGGAAATAGGGCTCTGTGTTGGTGTTCGGCTTTCATCAGGTGGTGGTTGGCCTTCCATAAGGGTGTAGCTTTCGTAAGTGGATGGCTTGCAGGGATGGTACAGGGGTAGGGAGTCTACTCGCTGCCAAGTCACCAGTTTGAAGCTCCAGGTTAGAGGTGACTGCAGGTTACCTGATGAGTCCGGGGCCGCGACATGAAATGAGCTGGTGTTTCAATCCAGTTCTTAAGGGACACATGCCCACGTTGCAAGAGTCACAGTTGTCGTTGGCACAGATCCACCCACATGGGCCACCATCAGCAGAGAAGCTGATGAATGAATGAAGGAGAAGGCTGAGCAACCATCATCTCCCCAGATGTGGGTCCTATCAGCTCAGAGTAGAGCCATGTTTCCTTCCTAGTACTCTTATTCCTGCAGGATGGATGCACTGAACCATTGTCAATCTGGCACCTTTCACATATGTTAGTCACTAGCAAAAAAAACAGTAAAGAGTTTACAGAATAAACTATCATGCAAGAAGTGAAACAAACGGGTAACTGGATAGGAATATCAAGGAGGGGACCGGAATGAAGAAATTTTCAACTTCTCTTTTTACAGAGGAACTTTCTATCAGGGCTATCTGTGCATGAAATGTGGAGCAGGTGCTCATAAAGAATGCTTGGAAATTATTCCTCCCTGCAAGATCAGTAAGTCTTTTGACATTTTAGTGTTTTTTAAAAGGGCTTGGCTTCTTGTGAATGATCTGATAGATAAAAGTTGTTTTCTTACTAGCACTAAATGTCATCCACTGTTTTATGTCCAGTTCTGAACAGATTAAGAAATTTTTTTTAAGAGTTTTCCATCCACTTCCTAATATGGTAACTCACTGTGTGTAGCTCTTGTGTGTGTGAGTATGTATGGGTATATGTGTATTCTGACTATTTCAAGTAGTCCCCTGTAGTAAATATATATATGTTTCAGGGGACTACTCTGAATATAGTAAAGGAACATAAAGCCAGCAAGCAAGTTGGAAAGATATTTAATAATCACTACCATGCAGCAGATGGGATCTTGCAACCACTTGACTGATTCATAGAATCATGTAATATAAGGGTTGGAAGAGACTTCAGGGGGTCATCTAGTCCAACCCCTTGCTCAAAGCAGGACCAATCCCCAGACAGATTTTTGCCCCAGATCCCTAAATGGCCCCCTCAAGGATTGAACTCTCAACCTTGGGTTTAGCAGGCCAATGCTCAAACCACTGAGGTATCTCTCTCCCCAAAAATAAATCCCCCTGCACGCAAATTCACTGAAGCTAATGTTAGAAGAGACTTACTTTAGTAGGACATGAAGTACAGGATCTATAGATCCGATTTAGGAGCAATCTTGAGATTCCTACCCAAACAGCTGTTGACTGGGAAGCTGCAGAGTTTGGCTGCGGGTTGTGAGAGGCAGAGGGGTAACAGAAGGTAATTTACTGCACTGTTTAATACCCCTTCTTGGCTAAGTCTTGTCAAACCAGTCTCTGAGAAGACGAAGTCTTCTTCCCTCCAGGTGAAGGTAAAAGTGTTGCCACTTAGAAAGCAACAAGGATAGGGAAAATGGACAACAATGAAGGAAAATTCCATCAGGCCCCCTAAGGGGGCAGGGGAGTGTGTGTGTGTGTGTGTGTGTGTAATGGAGACAAACAAATAGGCTGTCAGTAGATGGCTCCATTGGGGTACTATATTTACACCTGCAACTGCTCTGACGTGGTGGTTGCTGGGGCAGTTCTTAGTCTAATTTCTAATTGGCATTTGGGCAATATAACCACACAATGCTCTTTCTCTCTCTCACCCTCAAGCCCCCACCACACACGCAGCCAGGCACAAATCCGCAGGGTGCGGCTCAGGATGTGTTTGTCACCAAAGAGTTGTTTGCAGGCCTGAGGTGCGTTGGCAGAGCTGAGTGTGATTTGGGGCCTAAGCCACAGCCCAGTGATATGGATGGAAAGGTTCCTACTGACTTCAGTGGGCGTTGGAGGAAGTCTGTAGTGCCTCACTTTTGGTCCCTTCTGTCAAGATGATGAGGCACTGCAGCCGCTTGAGTTATGCCATGGAGTAGAGGAAAGTGCAAAACAGAGGGTTGTTTCCCCCTAAATTAACCAATTATTTTAACATTTATTTTCAGGTTCTCCAGCAGACCAGGTACGTTTGTTTAACAAGCCTCTCATTCCCTCCTAACTCCGTCAGGCAGGGGCTGTGGGTGCATCTGTGTTTCACTAGTCCAGATTGAATTACAGCTGTTAGCTTTCAACTAACCCTGGAGGCACCATGGGCCATGGGGAGGGTCCCCAGCAGTCACTGCAAATGTTACATTGGATAATATCCCTGTCACGTCATCCCTGATCCTACAAGGAGCTGATCACCCCCCAATTTCCTTTCACTTCTGTGGGGTTTTGGGGATCTGAGCACCTCTCGGGATAAGTACTGGTAACAGATGTCCTTCATTTTAGACCAGAATTGGCCTGTTCCACATGTGCCTTGCCTGTCAGTTGTGGTGATCACCGTCAGATGTGCTGACTCACAATGCTGCAATGGCTCTGCATTCTGAGCTATCGCAGATGGAGAACTTGGGCAGCAGGATAAATTTTCACCTCAAGTATTTCCCCTGCTAAAACTGTGAAGGTTCCTCGTACAGAGAATGGAAACCTTCCTGTCCCTCAAGTGAAGGATTGTGGGTAGCTGCAGCATGATACACCCCTCGCCTTAGGAAAAAATGGAATCTGCAGAGGGATCTTTGCGGTGATCAGGGCAAGAGCAGAGGTTACTATGGTACTTAAGGGCATCTCATTTTATCTTTAAATACATTCAGTTGAAGTAAGTTTTAGTGAACATAAACTATTTTCTCTCTCTTTGCAGGATTCATTAAATACAGGACCTGGTAAGAGTGGTGTTGGTGTTTTTGTAAATGGGTAACATAGGGGAGGCAGCATTGGGATCTGGTTCAAAGAGGCTGATGATGGCACATTTTGGAAGGGCCTCTCATACAGTGCTTGCACCTAAAGCCTGGTCTACACTTAAGAATCAGAGGGGTAGCCGTGTTAGTCTGGATCTGTAAAAGCGGCAAAGAGTCCTGTGGCACCATATAGACTAGCAGATGTATTGGAGCATGAGCTTTCATGGGTGAATTCATTGCATCTGATGAAGTGGCCATTCACCCACAAAAGCTCATGCTCCAATACATCTGTTAGTCTATAAGGTGCCACAGGACTCTTTGCCATGTCTACACTTAAGTTATACTGGTACAACTATGTTGGTTAGGGGGGTGATTTTTTGCCAACATAGTTATGCCACTAAAACCCCACACTTATACTAGCATGAAGGTGCCTTATACCAGTATAACTGCATCCACACTGAGGGGTGGTGGTGATGTTTGTTTTTTTGTGTGTTTTGCTGCTTTAACAGTACCAGTATAGGGCTGGTCTACACAGAAAAGTTACATTGGCAGAGTTACATCTCTCGGGATGTGAAAAATCCACATCCGTGAGAGATGTAGTTAAGCCAACCTTCCTCCATTGTATACAGCACTAGGTTGGTGGGAAGAATTCTTCCATCAGCCTAGCTACTGCTTCTCAGGGAGTTGGAATGACTACACTAATGGGAGAACCCCTCCCTTTACTGTAGTAAGTGTCTACACTGAAGCACTGCTGTAGCATTTTAAGTGTGGGTGTAGCCATATTTAAAGCAGCAAAACTTTCGTATGTAGACAAGTCTTAAGAAGCCATGAGACTGGGGTAACCCTCATTCTGCTCACAGGCACGTGCCTTCACAGTTATGGCTGAGATTGAGGAGGATGATACTATGGTCTGAGCACCTGCTTAGGACTTGGAAGACCCAAGCTAAAGTCACTGCTCCACCACAGACTTTCTGTGTGGCCTTGGACCAGTCACTTAGCCGCCTCTCAGTTCCCATGTCTATCATGGGGACAACAGCATTGCCCAGTCTCCCTGGGATTGTGAAGATAAATGCATTAAACATGGGGAGGTGCTCAGATACTCCGGCAGTGCAGGCTGTATAAGTGTGGTTGTTACAGGAAAGCCCGGACTGGGGGAAAAGTCCTCCTAATCCAAGCTGGCGACATGGACATTTTGAGCATGAGCATGCTGCTCTCATTAGCTGCGGGGTGGGAGTGAGGTAAAAGCAGCTGAAAAGAAGGGGGCTAAGTTAAATATTGTCAGTTGAGTGCGGCAGGGGAGGTATATTTAACACATGATCATTCGCAGCACAGAATGTCAGTTCGAAATCCCATCAACAGTCAATGGGAGCTGGGCACCTAACTCGTTGTCCCCTCAGAAATCCCAGTCTGTGTCACCCAGGCTGGGATGATTCGCGCCTGGCTTGTTGTTGCCCAACTAAAGCCTGTCTGAGATTTCACGGTTCCAAGGCAGGTGCCATCTTTGCAGCTGGGGTTCAGTTGGGCCCATCGTTATCTGCCCCCAATGTTTTAGCTTGCCAGACACTCTCATGCTAGCCATGTAGCTTGAGCAAATCAAAGCGCCTTTCCGTGAGCATGAATGAGCTACGCCGGCAAATCCTGACCGCTAGTGTTCTCTGGGTTAGTGGCTCACAAGATGGCCTTCTCGTAACAATAGGTTTTGTTTTCTTTCTCTTTCAAGGTCCTAAAATGGTGGCTGTTCAGAATTACCATGGCAACCCAGCTCACCCAGGAAAGCCAGTGTTAACATTTCAGACCGGGGACATAATAGAACTGCTCAGAGGGGACCCGGATTCGCAGTGGTGGGAAGTGAGTGAAGTTGTTCTTTGGAAATGTTCAGAAGTCCTTACACAAAGGCTACTGGCTAGTCATAAAGTTCTTACTTATTTATTTCCCCCTTTGGACTTTTATTCACTGGAGTTTGCCAGCCGTCGTCCAAATAAATTCTCTGAGGCATATTTTCAGCTTGTCAGGGTGTTCTCCGAACATGCGCAGTTCTCCGAAACTGGAGCAAAGAATCCAATTTCTTTGGCACGGTGCTGACATTAATCTTTATTTACAGGGGAGGTTAATACAGACAAAGAAGTCTGGTTATTTTCCCAGTTCATCAGTGAAGCCCTGTCCTGTGGACGCCAGGGTAAGTGCATAAAAACAGACCTGAGCCCAACGCCCCCAAGCCTGGGCATGCTCAGGTTTGGGGGGTTTGGCTTGGGGCCCATCTCCTAAAGCAAGACAACTTAAATCATGGGCTGTACACCAGCATGCAGCAGGAGTATCTCTGCTTGTTGGAGTCACTCCGGATATAACTGATGTAAGCCTCAATTGGGAACTGTCTTCCTTGCTGTCGGGATTTTGTTTGAGATGGGTGATTATTTATGCTCAAAATGGGCAAGTTCATCACATGATGCCAGCTTGGATGGATGCCTTTTTCCAGCGCGTAGCTTCACACGCTGCCTTGCCTGGGACCTCCAGCTATGCCTAGGAGAGACTATAGCACCTCCTGAAGTGTGAGTTTTGCCTGCAGGCCTGGCTCAGTCACGGAGGACTGAAGAATGTGTTGGGGGAAATTTCTGACCGAGGCTCAAGGTCAGGCAGGGACACTCGATGGAGTCTGCAAATTATTTCACTTAAAGGGGGACAGCCATGCTTATTTATCAGGCTAAAAGAATTACCTTTGATGGTGCTTTATACCTTCATAGTGGCCCGGTCTTGGAGACCTCTAATGTGTTGGGTGGTTGTGTTAATGGGTAACCAAGTGAAGTCCCATCTATTAATTTAATTTTCCATTTTCTGCCAATTAACTGAAACTGAGCCAGTGCATTGAGCCATTTGCTAGCAGTTATGAAAGGACTGGAGGAGTGTAGATCATTGGCACTTACCCAGTAAGGGGAGCCTGGTATTCTTCAGTCCAGCCCTAAACCCTAAATTTGACCCATACTGGGTTTTGGGGCTTGATCTTTCCATTAACTCCTGTGGGCTTTGGGACCCTTAGAGTAAATGAGTCTTCTGAGTAAGTGAATTCTCGACTCACGCTGCACAGCAATTGCAGGTGTCTCGTGCATGTTGTGCGCTCTCCTTAGTGTAACACGCACTTCGCTTCTCCCTTAGCACACTCTTCCCTCACTCCTATTGCAACTCCCCGGCTTCTTGCCCTTGCACCTTTAACTTCTTCATTCCGTTCAACTGCATTTTAAGAAGTGCTTTAGCACAAGGATGTGTGACAGCCAGAAGTCAGGGACTAATTTTCCAACCTGGGCTTCTTTCCAAATCTGGGGTCTTCATTCACAAACCCCACTGCCCAGCTCAGCCTTGCTCATTCTCTGCACCTTTGCTGGCCTATTTTAGGGGAGTATGCCCAAGCCCCGTAAAACATATAACTTTATTAACGTATCTTTAGTACTGCAGTAAATGCATTCTTCCTATTCAGGCTTTACATGTAACCCATGCAAATGCTCCTCCCACTTCCCCATTTAAACCCTGGCAATAGCCTTTAGTCTGCTTGGGTGATGTGCTTGGCCATGGTTTGACCCAGATGCCAACTCCCTGACCAGCTGGCTTGTGGGGCTATTTGTATAATCTTTAGACCACAAGCCGTGCTGCCATGGGGCCAGTGTTGGTCAGGGATAACTTCCAGTGACTCATCTGCTCCCCTCCACCTTATCTTTGTGCTTGGACTAAGAAAAAGATTGTCCCAAAATGTTAACAGAAATAAAAACGGGTTGAGGATGTGGAGGGAAAGATGTTTTCAGCCAGTGGGCAATGCAGTGTGGTTCAGTGGATAGGGCACTGCACTACCCTGGGAATCTAGAAGACCTGGGTTCTCTTCTTAGCATACCCCTTGCTTGCTACGTGACCTTGGGCAAGTTTGCTTACCTCTGTGGGCCCCGATTTCATCATCTGCAGCTTGGGGATAATGCTGACCCAGCACTGTCAGGTGCTTTGAGATTGCACTTGAGAAAAGCTAAGTGGTGGTTGGTTGTTAACAAGTTTTCAAAGCTTTGAATTGCTCTTAGGCTATGTCTGCACTGATGGGGGCGTGAATTGCATGTCCCCCTAGCACGGATATAAACAGCAGTGTGGACAGCAAGCCCCTGCTTAGCTGAGTAGAGCAAAGACATGCCAAGACCTTAGGGAAGGAATCCTGCAGGGTCTCTGCCTGCCCAAGCAGTGCAGTGTCCCCCTGCTGGAACCTATCTCCCCTCTAGAGACATTCCCTGTCTCGTATAGCACCCCACCACTGTGTGAATGCAGCCTGCTTTTCACTGCAGCATGTAGGACCACAGACGGGTCAGATAAATCAAAATACCCAATACACTTGGCACAGTTGGTTTGTGTGTGCGCGCCAATGAGAGAATCTGTTTATTATAACCCTCTTCCTTTGACTCCGAGGCCAATAACTCGTAAAATGCTTGGCACATAAAAATGCTCCCATACAGAGGAGTGTGTCCAAGATGATCTATAATCTAATTAGGATCAGCGCTCCACAGTAATAAGCGGTGTTCTCTTTGCTGTAGCCTCCCATCAGCCGGCCTCCTTCGAGAGAAATAGACTACACGGCGTATCCTTGGTAAGTTGGTTGTTAAATGAGACATTCTGATAGAAATGCTTTACTGCCGACATAAAGATATATTGGCTTTACCCTTTAATTCCATTACTTTTGTCACAAATCTGCTATGGGATAAATTATGAGTGCACTTTGGAAGCTCCCCTCATCCTCCCCTCTCCCCAACTCCCCTGTCCACTGTCGATGTACAGGAGCCCGTGCGACTTTCAGGCAAATAGGTCTAAAATGGCGTAGTCAGTTAGTGCATTAGCATTTCACTTCCGAAGTCTTGAGTTTTAATGCCGACTTCAGAGCCTGATCCAACGCCAGCTGAAATCAATGGGACTCCTTTTACATGGACTGCAGTGGGCTTTGGATCAGAGCACAGGTGGGAAATGCATTTGTTGAGCTCTTGCTACTTTGCCTGGGTTGGCAGGTCCCTGCTCAGGAGAAGGGTGCTGGATGTTGGTGTAGGGCATGGGCAGATCTTTGCAGGAGAAGCTTGCCCTTCCCTCTAGTTCTGCCCATTAGTATCAGTGCTTTACTTAAGCCCAAGAAGTTTTTCACTGAAACCTGTGCATCTTGGGACTCATTCCCCATCCAGGTGGCTTTCTGGGAACAGTATAAAAACAAAAGACTTCAAAGGAGGGAAGGGGCTGCACTCTGCACCATTACATCTTTTCTCTTAACTTGCAAAGCAGTTACTTGCCATGTAAGTTATCTCTGGTCACTGTTTTGCCTACTGATAAAGGGTTTGATCAGACCCCCTTTCTCTCTTACTCACCCATCCCGCTCCTGACCTTTACAAATAGATTTTTTTTGTTAAAACATATTTTTAAATATTAATATAAAAACTCCCATAAATTAAACTTGCCTATATCCTGGATAACCTGGCAAATCAAGGAAGTCCTCTCATGAGTACTCATGCTGTGAACTCCACACCTATCCAGGATAGTGTCTTTTGTTCTACTTGACCGTAGTCAGTGTCCTTACTGCTGTATAGCTAACAGAGGAGATTGTCAAAGGATAGTTTGGTACCCAACTCTCATTGCAAGGTAGGCACCAAACTGGCCTTTGTAGCTTTGAAAATCTCCCCCCAGAAATCCCTGCCCCAAGGAGGCTCTGACCTAGAAGATGGCTAGCTCTGACTCCCGGAAGCAGGAGTTTGAAATGAACTGTATTGATAGTCATTGGTTTCCTTTTAAGAAGCTACTTGGAGGCTGAGGATTCAAAAGCTCTCACCATTGTCCCAACTCAGCTCCCACCCCTGCCAAGTGCTGGGGACGCTGGGCTCCCAGTGACTATGGTGGGATTTCAGGTCATTTGACACTTCCAGCAAGTGCCCCCAGGGTCGAACCGGACTGTATAGTCTTGTAGAAGACTTGCTGCTAGGACTTCCAGTTCTGTGCTCTGTCAGGGTGACACGGTATTTATATGCCTGGTATCAGCAAGCAGGCTGCTCGTCTTTGGAGCATGTTGCCATCCAGGATGTTTTGTGGGGAAGATCGAGCGATAACCAGTGACTGTAAAGTCCCCATGAGCTCTTGGTTTAATGAGTGGCTCATGGGCTCATGCAAAAGCCAGGAAAGCTAATTGATTGGTCCCTGTTACCTGCCAGTTAGGGAGCCGCACCAGTCAGGAGGGATGATTGTAGACTTTTTGACCCCGGCCCAATTCAAAACACAGTAGAAATCCTGTGTTACGAGACAGAGCCTTGTCAGCGAAACCTACAGTCAGTACTGGCTGCTCTGTGATCTCAGCACCGAACAGGGCGTGTTCCTTTAGGTTTGCAGGAAACATGGAGAGGCAACAGACAGACAACCTGCTGAAGTCGCACGTCAGCGGGACGTACCTGATTCGAGAGAGACCAGCAGAGGCCGAGCGCTTTGCCATCAGTATTAAGTGAGTATAGCAACGGGTGCTTCTGTTAATGGAGCTCGGACAAGGTGGTAAAGTGACTGCTGGGTAATCGGCGCGAGGCATTGACCTGATGTCACTTGGGTGTGAAATTGACCATGTTGGACCGATAAGCTTTACTTTCCTCTGGTTCTGCACCTGAGGAAAGCTTGTGATTTTAATGACAGCCTGATCGCCTTAGACATCAGATAAGCTGTCTACAGAAGATGCTCCCTTTTCCCTTTCGGATTTGAAATGGCAAGTGCAGTGCAGTCCCACTGATCTACCTGGAGTCCTGTGTTTTAAGACTCATTAGTACTGGTGCCCCTTTGTAGGATGAGAGAGTCTCGTTCTGGCTGGGTTGAGCTTCATAGAGGTTCCCTGTAAGGAACTACTGTGAAGTAAAAGAGCACACACTGATGAAGTGCTGGTTAGAGATTGGTACTGGACTGTTTAAACATGAGGATTTCTGGCTTATTGAAGTATTGGCCTTTAAAGTAAAGGCGCCATTGATGGTTTTAGTGTGCTGCTGTGTAGCCATCTGGTTAATCCGGCATATTATGACCATTCGGAATGGTTGGTAAGGCACCAGAGCGCTACAATGCTCACTCTCATTTCATTATTTACACACAATGGAACAGCTTCAACAGGAGAGACTGGCACTAGAATATCCTATAGCCCATTGGTTAGAGCATCTCCTGCAGGGAACAACACCCAATTTCAAATCCCTGCTCCACATCAGGCAGAGGGGAGAATTGAACCTGAGTCACCCCCATGCCAGGTGAGTGCTCTAACCACTGGGCTAAAAATTATAAGGGAGGCAAAACTACCACAATTTTCACCTCCTCTGGCCATTTTGTGAATGATGCCAGAAAACTTTTGCTGAGGCTGAAACTGTTTGGCAAATTCATGAATCATTCTGGGTCACTCAGCGCTGCACTTTTTGGCAAATAAATTGTTTGTTCTAAACCCTGCACCCAGCCCCTCTGCTGAGTTCTGTTCCCAGCTCCGACACTGACTCCCTTGGCCACTTACCCTTTGTGCTTTCGATTCCCCATCTGGGATGGGGATAAGGCTGGTGCACCTGCCGGGGGGTTGAGCCAAGTGGGTGGTGGTGATAAAGCGTTGGTAGAAGGCAGAGTGCTACGTGCTAATATACGGCGGGACAGAAGCTGAAGCGTAAGGGTCAGGGTGTTTCTGAAGTGCCTGCTGCGATTATTGTCACAGGTTTAATGAGGAAGTCAAGCACATTAAGGTGGTGGAGAAAGACAACTGGATTCACATCACAGAAGCCAAAAAATTTGAAAGTCTTTTGGTATGTTTTTGAATTTGCTTTTCTCACTGTGCGCGTGACTTGCTTTTCTGGAGCCGCGCTGAGCCCCATCGGTGATCACGTGTACTCGATGTGTTCTCTCTAGGAACTGGTTGAATACTACCAGACCCACTCGCTGAAGGAGAGCTTTAAACAGCTGGATACAACATTAAAATATCCATACAAATCCCGAGAACGTTCTACCTCCAGAACCTTCACTCGCTCCCCAGGTAAAACCCAGCGTGCCTAGGACAGTGACTTGTATCTACAACAGCCCAGATATTTCATGGACAGCCATCCCTCTGGTTCCCCTTTTCAGAAATACCTGTGTGATAGATGTAGGAGCCCTAGCTGGTCTCCAGCGAACAAAGGGGGTTCATAGGCCAGAAGGGACTGTCAGATCATTTAGCCTGACCTCTGGAAAGAAATGTGCCCAGTATGGGACTTGAACCCATGATCCTGAGCATGAGTCTGAGCTAACCAAAAATGAATTTTGTTCGTGAGCATTTTCATTTTGGTTAAAAAGGCATTTTCCATCAAAACCGGAAATGTTCAACTGGCTCTGTCCATTTTTCTTCAGTGGCAAGTTGCTCCCAATTTATTCCTCTTGCTCCCAGCAAAGGCAAGAGAATTGGACCCACTGACTTCAATGGACTCACTCCTGATTTACACCAGGGTAAGCAGGAGGAGAATCTGGCCCATTGGATTGTAACTGTGTGGATGTATCCTAAGTCCTCCCAGAGCTTTTCCTGCCTTAATTTAGCCACAGCTGAGGCTCCCGAACAAGAGTGACTGCATGCTTAGTGTTTTCTTTTTTGCAAGCTTCTACTGCACTGTGGATTTTTAATTTTCTTTTTAATTCTTGTTCTTCTGCCTCTGTTTCTAACCTCTTTGCAGCTTCCTGCGCTTCCTACAACTTTTCTTTCCTCAGTCCTCAGGGCCTCAACTTTTCTTCTCAGAATTCCTCCACTCCTTTCTGGTCAGGTATATCGCCCCTTCTGTTCTTGAGAAGAAAGCACCATCTACTGGCCATCTCTAGGGCAGCAGGGCCTCTGCCTCCTTTTTGACAGGACACAAACGGTATCAGCTTGAAAGCCATCCGCTGTGGGACCCTCCACCTGCCCCCTGCCATCCCTCCCCATCTATATAAAAAGTTCAGCTAAGGTATTGCCCCTCCTTGGGGGTGTCAGCTGGGGGCAGAATCTGGTAACCAGAAAAATGCAAGAAACCAAATAAGAAAACACAGTGAATTAAATATTGAGAAAAGCGGTCGGGGAGAAAAAAGAAATCTCAATCTAGTGCATTGGGATCTCATGATATACTTCAAGCTTGACCCGTTTTTCCTCTGTCTCTCGTAGATCAGAACATTGGCATCACACCATTTTAAAGACTGTTTTTTTCCTCGCTACAATAATAGAACTTTCATTTCCAGTAGTTTTTGAGCTCTAATGTCTGAGCATGCTCAGTAGCATCATAATTAGGGCAGCTGGGAGGAGCCTATGTTGTCCAAAAGTGATGGAATCCCCTCTAAAATGTTGGAGCAATATTCAACTCCAACGTGCATCCAACAAGCATCTTCCTTCTCCTGCGGTACCAGCAACACCTTAAATTATCAGAAGTGAAAAAGGTGTTTAGAACCCAATCACTTCTCGCTGTTTATGCCTTTTCACTTTTAGCATTTTCATCAGCCTGGACAGTGAAAATCACATCTTATTCCTGCCGGGCTTGGTTACATAATTTTAAAAGAAAGATTCCTTCCCCGGAGAGCTTTTCTGTGAAATCTGCATCCTGCAAGTGAATGAGATTGATACAAAAAATCAGCTCTGAGCACGCTTCTGGTGAAAGAGTTCAAAGCTTTCATCGTTCACACTCTATTCTCCAGCCTGGCACCTTTACTAGGCCATATGAGCCCTGCAGTAAATGTATCTTCTGTGTGTTCATTATCTGTTACCATCTGCATCTCCTTACATTCTGAGCGCTGAAAACCTGGGCAAAGCTTCCTCCTCCAAACCCAGTTCAACCTCGGTTTGCAAAATATTTAAAATTGTAAACAGTTTTTTAACTGAAAAGTCCTTAAGACTAAAGGACAGTTCATAGAAACGAACAGCAGGAAAAAAAACTTTTTTTGTAAACTTAAAAAACCACCTTTTCATCCCCTTGTTTGCCTGTGACTCTGAGAGCATGATCACTGCGATAACCATGTCCCTTCACATCATTTAAACACTCTGACTCCCTCTGCCTGTATAACCTGCAAGACAAAGTTGCAGAGAATTCAGGTGGTACATTTCCCATATTGCCTTGGCAACCTCTGTGCTACAGAAGATAACCCCTCTCTTTCCTGGCCTGAAGCAACTGAGATCTGCACCATTTGCTACAATCTGGTTCTGTTCAATTCCTAATCCTGGGGAAGATGTTAATAATGGAATCCCCCTTTCATGTTGTAAACTTCTGAACTAAATATATGAGTACAATTTCTAAAAAAGGATTAGCGATGTCTGTTAATAAGAATAGCATCTGCAGTTCTGCTGACATTGTGCTCTGAAGTGTGTAGTCTACAAACTGATTACGAGCTGGGATCAGAAAGAAATTCCCCATTGCTAGAATATTGTTGAAAAACTGTGTCCCAAATAGGGGCCTTTTCACCAAAGCACCTATTTTGGCCTATGTCCTCTGTCAGAGAGAGGACACCACCCTAGGTGGTCAGTCCTTATCTCTGTGCTATTGAGTGACTTTGCCATTGTGGCTAATCCCAACAGCTAATAAAGAGGTAGTTTAGATATAAATTGCTTTGTAGAATCTCCCTTAGATGAGGTGGTCCATTAGATGTCAGAGCAGTGAAGCAACAGCTGGAAGTGATGGGGATAACTTTGGAATAGATTTTTCTTGTTCCCTTGCCTTTGTTTCTATCCCACTTCCCGCTTTCCATAGAGATACCCCTTGGCCCAATCACCTGTAGCAACACACACACACACACACACACAAAAGACAGACCCTTTCCTGGGTGTCCTTCAAAGTTTTAAATCCAGTGACTAGAGGGATGATGCAACTGATTGAGGCCCATTATGAGACCAATGAGATGTTGATAATGGAAAACCCAGCACCTTGGAAACCATGCAATTCCAATTCATGCATGGCTGAAGGATTAAAACAGAGCCATCTCAATATCTAATTGACTATCTTAGTCCGCAGAGCTGTTTTCTGCCCTGAGCTTGCAATGGAAAGAGGACTCTGGTAAAAACCCAGGTTGAACACAGTCTAGCTTTTCCCAGGACTCAGATGATCACACACTGCAGCGCAGGCCTCTAATTCCTTTTCCTTGTCCACCCGCAGTGGTCACACCTCCGGCCATAGGGACGGCAGTGGCACGCTACAACTTCGCCGCACGGGACATGCGAGAGCTCTCTTTGCGAGAGGGCGACGTGGTGAAAATCTACAGCAGGATAGGCGGGGACCAGGGATGGTGGAAGGGAGAAACAAATGGAAGAGTAAGTGATGGAGAGATGAGGGTTCTTTTATATTTAGATAACACTACTTTGCCTTTTTAGAATAGTAGGTGTGTTCAGATGTGGACTCGCTAAGAGTGCGGGTCAGAATTTTCCAAATTTCAATCGAGTTTTATTTTTTAAAAAAAGGAACAGGAGGAGGGTGAGGGAAACATTGCCTTTTCCCTGTTTTCAGCCAGCTCTACTAATTAATCCGCAGGAGGTGGAAGAGTAAGAATTAGCCCCATTTTACAGATGGGGAAAACTGAGACAGGGAAAGTGACTTGACAAATGTGTTGAAATGAATAGGTGACAGCAGTGAGATTAGAACCCAGGACTTCCCGACTCCCAATTTTGCGCTTGTTCCTCCTGCCCACACTGCCTTACGGTTTCAACTTAAGCCTTATCTACACTGTCGGCAGCATGTCTTGTATGTACAGGTACACGCTGCAGTGAAAAGCAGGCTGCGTCCACACTGTGGTGTGTAGCTACGTGTGACAGCAAAAGGCTCTGGCCGGGGGGAGTTATCACTGCTGGAGCTGCTGGATGCCTTTCCCAGCTGCCTACCCCTGCCAGAGCCTTTCCCTGCTGCTGGAGCCTTTCCAGGCCTCTGGCCTTAGGGAGGGATTGGGACAGCACCCTTGTAAAAACAGCAGTGTAGACCATGGGAGGCATGGCTTGGGCATGTAGAGAGCTGTGTAGGGTATTTCCCATAGGTTCTTGCATGTCTCAACTCACTGTCTACTCTGCTATTTATACCTGTGCTGGGATATGTACTCTACACACCTTTAGTAAGAGTGAATTGTGTGCACCAGCTAAAGGTTGGACACATGGAAAAGACTTCAGGAAACTAGGGTTGCAGCTCTGCAATTGGATTCCTGCCTGGGAAAGCAATGGACTTCTCCAGCTTGCTTCTCTTTACTATGCAATGTACCAGCATCCCATTCTTCCTTCTGATGGAGGTAGTCCTTGGCCAATACTGTAAAATTATTCCTTTCAAAAGGACAGCACCTGGCAGTGACCTTTAAATGTAGAGCAGCACAGAGACCGGGAACGGCATCAGGGCCAGTCTCACAGGCACAGCAGGCATCTGGATCTGATCCACCTTATGGCTTTATGCTGGGAACTGACACAAGAATGGCTCTGAAAGTCCATGGCTCAGAATCATAGACATTAGCAATTGTACTGGATATAAATGATGGTGCCTGAGG
This sequence comes from Gopherus evgoodei, assembly GCF_007399415.2. Taxonomy (NCBI): domain Eukaryota; kingdom Metazoa; phylum Chordata; order Testudines; family Testudinidae; genus Gopherus; species Gopherus evgoodei. The sequence continues at coordinate 17,573,219 of NC_044337.1, read as the reverse complement.
ACGCCCCCAGAGAGACTACTCCACAGTGTAGTGATGCTGATCTGCAGTGCCTCCCATCAGACTTTGTAGACACTACTGAGTTAATCCACAGAGCAGCCCTCTGGGGGGGAGGTTTGTTGTTCCTTTTTTAGTAATGGGGAAGACTGAGGCACAGTGGATAAATGACTTGGCCCAGGTCATACAGACAGAATCAGTAGCATAGTTAGGACTAGAACCTAGTCTGACTCTGTCCCATGTTCACATTATTGGACCATGCTGGAAAACCAAGTGCTCTTCCACGCAGACTAAAGTCTCAGTCCCCCATAGCTGGGAGCAAGATATTGTATATGTGTCAGCTCTATGGTTATAAGACCAGACTTCTGGGGCAACGTAAATGGTGGGATGATGGAGCCCATTCTAGGAGGAAAATGTCTCTCTGCTCAGTTTGGGTGGGTCTCTTTGCATATCCATGCCCAAGGGGTTCTGCTCATCTTTCCTTTTCTGCTGCAGATTGGTTGGTTTCCTTCGACCTACGTAGAGGAGGAGGGAGTATAACGAGGACTGGATCTCTTGCAGGCATTGCCGAGCGCCCAGGAAAAGCCACTGCAGAGTGTGCACAGTGGTCCCAACGCCCAGGGCTCTGAGTGAAACGCAATCAGAAATCCTCCAGTATTAACGAGTCTATTGTGAATTGTTTACAGTCAATCCTCTGTAAAGTGTGTGTGCGCGTCAGGGGGTGCCACTGGCTCTCAGTCCTGGGTTGTGTTACTTGTGTGTAAGAGAGAGTGTCTATAAGGTAACGTTTGTCTGTAACAGCAGCAGAAGGATCCTGGGAAGATCCTGCTCAACAGCCTTGCCTGAGCAAGGATAACTCAGCACAGCTCTGCTCAGACACTTCATCCAAACCCATTTCACAGAGGGTGTTTCAAAAGCCACGCTGGGGCTCATGGTCGGCAGGAACCAAAGTTTCACTCTGACTGAAGGTGGAGGGAGCGTTTCAGATTTCTACAGAGAAGGAGCAAGCCAGCCCCAAAGTATCAGAAGAGGCGACCTCACCCCACCCTGCTCTCTCCCCCTGCTGCTTGAACAGACCCCTCTGGATAACGATTTTTCTTGTCAAGTCAGTGTGTTTGACGGCAGAGCCCAACTCTGCTGCCCCCCCTCACCCCGAGGTGATTTGGGGAGCAGAGCAGAGGCATGGTGAGGAGGCGTCTCTCTGTGAGCTTTGTAAGATACCCGTTGTAAACTAGGAATGAGTTTTTGAAGAGAGAGAGAGAGAGAGAGGCGTGAAATCAAACTGGATACAGCCACCCCCAGACATCATGAGAGAGTTCCAGTTTTGCAACGTGGGTCCATTCTCTCGGACTAACTTTGGTCCCACTAGATTCACCCAGGGCAGAAGGGACAGCACCGCCTGTATCAGGATGTCTGGCGGTGTTCGGGGGCTGCGGAATGTGCCCTCTCTGGAAAGAGTATTTGGAAGCCATTGGCACATACGGTGATAGCTCCAAATGTGCATCATCTGCTCCAGCGTGTGCACCATTCGCAGCGTACCTGTCCTGTGCTTAACAAGAATACAGAAGCCCCTGCCAGATTAATGGCCCGTTCCTGTAGCCATTATACGCATCTGCCTCATTGACCTCCAATGGGGCTTACTCACCTGACTGAGGACTGCAGGCTGACTCCCTCATTATCGAAAAGGACATTGTAAAAGAGTCTCTTTGCCCCATCCACCAGCACCATGAGGTTACACCCCAAGTCTTTCCACCTGTTTTTCTCCCTCTCATCACCCCTGCAGCCAATAAGGAAAAATTCTATGTTGCCCCCTCACTGTGTCTTTTTCATCATTGCGCTGCTCTGAATAACGTACTCCTGGGTCTCTCGCTTTCCAAGTTATGTCTATTTTAAGGGATAGGCAGAACTGTCCAGTGGAATCAATTTCACGTGACCTCTGCCAGGTACTGCTCTTTGCTCACCAGGGTGGCATTTCCTTTCAAAGTGCATTATTTAAAACAAACATGATGCATCCCCGACAAGGAACAACTCCCACTTCCCCCACTGCCAAGCCCAAGAAATTCTCCTCCTGTTGCTTTAAATGAGGCTTGGTCTGCGCTACAGAGTTAGGTCGACCTAAGGCAGCTTACGTCCACCTAATTGTGTCAGTGTACACACTACAGCCTTGCTCCTGCCGATGTAAGTGCCCTACTATACTAACATCATAACTCCACCTCCATCAGAGAGGCATAGGGCTTATGTCGGTATAGTTAGGGTGATGCAGTGTCTGTGTAGACACTGCATTATTTACATTGGCTGTTGGCTGTCATTCTTGTCAAATTCACGGCTCCAGCTGGGCAGCCAGGCTTCCAGCGGGGAGCTGCATGTGGAGCTGAGATCCCGTGCTTTCAGCCCCCCCCACTCACCCCACCACTACCCCTGTTAAGTCGGTGGAAGTGCTCCTGGTGAGGATGCACACCATCAACAGAAGAAGAGTAGTGTGGACATGAACCACTGCTGTTGTAAGTCGACCTAAAATTCTAGTGTAGACATGCCCTCAGTGCACTTTTGGATCATTGCTCCCATCTCACATTTTTCTGCAGCCCGACAGCTTTGAGACTTTGCTACTGGGCGTTGGGCCAGATTCTGCTCTCATTTGCACTGATGTAAATCCAGAGGAACTCTAGATTTGCACTGGCATAATGGACACCAACCTAAGTGATCACGGCTGCTCGCCTTTAGAGAAGAGCTGCAGCCACACATCTTACAATGGATGTATAAAGAAACGATATGTAGCCATTCTGCAAATGTTCCAGGTATAATCTGTGGAATTATAGCCAAATTGTTGCTGCCAGATTGGGATACTAAGGCCAAAAGGAGAATTCTGTGCACTGAATGAAAAGGAAAACAAATGACCTTTGAAGGTAAATTGCTGTTTAGTAACCAAGCACAAGCTGAATAATTCCTGTGTTCTGTCTCAATCAGTGTGAACTGCCTGTTTGCTCGTTCTTCCTTGTGCCAAAGCCGCCAGTGAAACATTCATGTTGCACCATATTGATTAGAAAATATTTTAGTTTAAGCGATGATTGACTAACCGATGCCTGCTGCTCAAATGCCAGAGTCTAAACATACCTGTGGTCAGGTTATAGGGGATTGCAATTTGCGCACAGCCCAGGGGCGGTTCCTCTTATCCATTTTGCTCTGCAGAGTGTTGGAAAGAACAGAGCAGTCAGATGTCTTGTGGTTTTGTTAAAGGCTATTGTCCGGTGCTCACCTGTTTCAGTTCAGTCTTCTTGATTGTCCACAACCTCTGTACCTTTTGACTTTTGTCATCTCAGCCTGCCAGTATTGAAAGGAAATGAGGCAGAGCTTTGGAGAAGGAAGCCAAAAGGAGGCTGAGGGTTTGTGTACATGGGGACACTCAGGAAAATTAATCTGAATTAATTTTTAAAGTGGATTAGATAAACTGCATTAAATCCTTTTGTGGATGCTCTTATTCAGAAGTAAAGTGGCCTTAATTCAGATCAGTTGACTTCACTTTGGAAATGAAGTTTGAATTCAGCTAAGGACAATTTAATTCTAAATGATTGTCCACACTGGTCGTAATGCAGTTTAATTAATCCACTGTGAATTCACACCCTTAGTTAGTTCAGATTAATTTTCCTGAGTGTCACCATGTACACAAGCCATATGGTCAGTTGCAGGCTTAGCTCCCACTGAAAGTGAATTGGGAGTTGGGCACCCCATCCATTAAGCTCCTTTGAGAATCCCAGCCTACAGGCCGAGCTTCTCAAGGCTCACTGGTGATTTTGGTTGCCCATCTTGAGATGACTTCAAGGGGCCTGATTTCCAAAAACTGCTGAGTATCTGCTCTCTGTGGGAAAAAAAGTCTTTAAGGTGTCACAAGTTAGGCACCCAGAAATCACTAGTCACTTTTGAAAATGTAGACCCAAAGGACCTGATTCAACCTTCGGTAGCATCTGAGGGCGGAATTTGGGTCCAGAAGACCCAACAAAAAATGGATAAAGAAGAAGAAAATTCAAGATAAGAATGGCCATGCTGGGTCAGACCAAAGGTCCATCTAGCCCAGTATCCCATCTTCTGATAGTGGCCAGTGCCAGGTGCTCCAGAGAGTATGGTAATCATCAAGTGATCCATCCCCTGTCACCCATTCCCAGCTTCGGGCAGACACAGGCTAGCGACACCATCCTGCCCATCCTGGCTAGTATCCATTGATGGACTGATCCTCCATGAACTTACCTAGTTCTTTCTTGAACCCTGTTATAGTCTTGGCCTTCACAACATCCCCTGGCAAAGAGTTTCACAGTTTGACTGTGTGTTATGAGAAAAAATACTTCCTTTTATTTGTTTTAAACCTGCTGCCTATTAATTTCGTTTAGTGACCCCTAGTTCTTGTGTTATGAGAAGGAGTAAACAACACTCCCTTATTTACTTTCTCCAACCAGCCATGATTTTATAGACCTCTATCATATCCCCTCTTAGTCGTCTCTTCTCCAAGCTGAGAAGTCCCAGTCTTATTAATCTCTCCTCGTATGGAAAGATGGTTTCATTTATGCCTCAGACATTTCTTAAGCCTTAGCTGAATCTGTTGTTTAAAATTTCTGTTAAAAAAAGTCGTTATGTTGTGAGGGTCTGTGGACAGTGAACCCCTATAAAAAAGCATGGACCCCATATCACTGGAGCCTTATTCGTTCTCTCATGTAGCATGTATAGTTATCTTTGCCTGTTACCAAATCATGTAATAGATACTGTACAGTCTCTGTGCGTAACCAGGAATGGCTCCCCTTCCTCACTCAGCAAAAATGAATCATTCCTCAGAAAATCTCCATTTCTCTCTCTCTCTCTCTCTCTCGTGTTTACTGTTGTAAGAAACTTGTTACAAAAGATTCTTCTTGTTTGTAATTAATTATTCAGCCAATTGCCACGCTATATATCTGTGAATAAGAAGGGGAAATGTTTTTTATGATGGCGAGAAAATTGTATATATATTTTAGTTCATTGCAAAACATTCAAAATTGAAACAGGATATGTTGGAAAATATGTAAACTTCTTGATTTTTTTTCCTTTGCACTGCACTAATTGAGATCGAGGGGGCGGGTGGAGGGAATGTAAGATAAAAAGTTTGTTTATGGAATAGTTTCTAGTTCAGAATTTGGAAATCATTTGGAGTAGCTTGTAATGCTGGAATAGAAGCTTTAGCTGCGACTTAGAAACCCTTCTTGCATGAGGTTTTCCAGATCTTTTTCAGTTCCAGTACATCAAAGTAAATCCCACAACAAAAACAAAGTGTAATTTTACTGATAGATTATTTTCCCCCCAAACCATGGTTTTTACTGCAAATAAACCTACATTCTTTTCTGCATAAGAGGGTTGGTTTCATGTTGGACTTCTTGTTTCAAAACATTTGCTTTGAGAAGATAGGTTTTGCCAGACTGGATCTGACCCCTAGCCCATCTACTCCAGTTTCCTTTCTCCAACAGTGGCCAGCACCAGAAGATGCAAGAACCCTGCTCCAGCCAGCTATGAGATAATCTGCTCAGAGAGAAGTTTATTCCTGACCTACTAATTTGAGGTTGGCTGCTTATACCTTGGAACATGAGAGTTCATAGTCCTTCCTAAACCTTTTTTTTTTTTAAAAAAATCCTTACTATTACAGGTTGAATACTCATGTTTTCTAATGCAACAACCAATCCTTTTTAAAGCTTGCTATGCTTTGTACAGCACAGCTTTTTCTTCTTGCCCAGCCATCAGCTGTTTCCATTTTCTGGGCAAATTAAAAATACTGGCACATTGATAGTACAATAACTTAGAATTTTTGCAACGTTGAGACTTTGCTAAGCAGTTGGTCACTTAGGCGAAGATCACTGCATTTTTTGCCTCTATGAGCTTTTATGCACAGAGTTAAGATACAGGTTTATGTGAGATAAGTCACAATTCTGCATCATCTTCAGTTACTATAGAAAGTCATATACTGAATCCAACAGCATTCTCTATCAGTGTAAAAATCATAAAGCCGCGTAAAAGCTATGCCAGAGGCTTTTCTCCAGGATGGGCCTGTTTCCCCAGAGAAGAGGGACCCAAAATTTCACTATGAAGTGTCATATAATTGAATTAATAATAAAATATTTATTAAATGGGTCTGTCCCACAGTATCCTTGCTGCTTTTCCCTATTCTCTTTGATGCTTCAGCAATAGCCTTTAACTGTCCTCCCACATTAGCTAGGAGAACTTGCTAGTGGCAGCAGAATGCACGTTGGTGACATTTCGCTTTCTTTCTCAGCAAAGTTTCGGAGCTGATTCAGAAAGTTGCTTCTCAATAGCGGTCGAGGTTGCTTTAAATGTCACTCCTCTGGGGATATTTCCAGCAGCCCTAGCCAACCACCTCCCCAGCCATTGTCATCCTTTTTTATGGGCAGTACTGGACATCTGTGAACCTTCCCACAGAGTTTCTGTCACCTGGGGCCATGACCCTTTCATTCTGCCATCAGAGTCTGCCATAACCCTGAGCTGAATCTAGACTCCCAACGATGCTGTTGTTGTAGATCAGGAGTCGGCAACCTTTCAGAAGTGCTGTGCCAAGTCTTCATTTATTCACTCTGGTTTAAGGTTTCAGGTGCCAGTAATACATTTTAACGTTTTTAGAAGGTCTCTTTCTATAAGCCTATAATATATAACTAAACTATTGTATGTAAAGTAAATAAGGTTTTTAAAATGTTTAAGAAGCTTCATTTAAAATTAAATTAAAATGCAGAGCCTCCTGGACTGGTGGCCAGGACCTGGGCAGTGTTGAGTGCCACTGAAAATCAGCTTGCGTGCTGCCTTTGGCACCCATGCCATAGGTTGCCTACCCCTGCTGTAGATGGACAATCAAGGCCAGACACGCAATGCCCTGGGAGAGGCAGAGAATCGGCACCTGCCCCATCACTTGATAAGCGGAAGCTAACCCCATGGCTCACTCCTGAGAACTCTGGGTCCTTGCCAGATCCTCAAACTTACTAGTGGAATTCTTCACCGGCACCAGACCCAGGCCATGGAGCTTGCTGCCAGGAGGAGTAAGAATTGTTACTAAGCTCACTGCATACATGGGTCAATGCACAACCTACCTCTCCACCCAGCCTTTCCCACAATGGGACTCTTGTTCTTCTGGCACCAATCCCCTTGCACCCCAAGGTGGCTGCTCAGTGGCAGGGAAGAAAGAGAGAGAATCCTTCAGCTCCCAGGAAGCATTCTGAGATGCGAGAGCTGCGCAGAGGCTGACTGGAATGGCTCCGTTTGAGAGCATGGGCAGGGGGGTAAATTAAGAGGCTGGCTAGCCATGTTTTTAGTGCCACAGTCAGCATCACTGGGCTTCTCAGGAAAGTGAGTTTCAGATTGCGATTTGAATAGGGAGAAGGGGCAGAAATCTGATTTGCTGGGAGTTTCAGGCATATGGGAGGAAGCATGAAGCCAAGCGGAGCAATAGTATCTTTACGCGCACCTTGATCAGTGCAGAGGCAAATAACAATAAACCTTGGAGGGACACCACCTGGTATAAGTAGACACATGCTGGAAGCTCCTTCCTTGAAATGGGAACTGCTGACACTTCTGATTTATTAACCCAGCTAAAAGGAGCCCTAGCTGCTGGAAATGCTGCCTCTTATAATAAGCAAACAGATGCAGCTAGTTATGTCTCTGCTGTCCCTTTAATCAGCCTGTGATCAACAGACAACCGGGTCCCATGTGGAGACAGAATCTGCAGCAAAATTGTCACAGCAGCCAGCGGGGCTGCACCAGCACCACCACAGCTGCTGACTAAGCATGTCCCTGCCTCCTTTGCTATGCCTCCGACCCGCCCTCCATTGCCTCTCTGAGCCAGTCAGAGGCCAGCATGCAGCCGCCTCCCCTCTCCTCTGAAAGTCTTGGCAGGCAAGTCTCTAATGCACAATGTACGCAGACGAGCAACACAGGCCGACCATAAGTGCAAGCAGAACCATTATTGCCTCTGAACAGCTCAGTAGTATGATTCCCTGGAAATCTTTGCAACATCACTGCATTGCAGCCTTCCCCCAAATGAGACAGCCGGAGTTCCGTACTGAGCCTATCGCTCCTACCGCACTATAGCTCTTAACCAGAGATCTTAAAGCACAATATAATGGTGGCTATCATGATCCCCATTTTAGAGATGAGGAAAACTGAGGCACAGAGTAGGCCTGTGACTTGCCCAAGGCCTGGACTGCAGAACCCAAGTCTCCTGACTCCCATTTCCATGCCCTTCACAGGGGAGACTTAATTGAGATATGCACCCATGCAGTAGCACCTTCCTAAAACGCTTAAAATCAGGCTGGCACCATGCACAGGGATAAAGAGGCAGGAGTCATGTGCAGTCTCAATGCCAAGTTCTGGCGGTGATAAAATTGCTGTATGTTTCCAGCTTCATGCACCTTGTTCATTGTGAGCAGCAATTTTGCAGCATGATTGACTGATTCATTTGTGCATTAGCCACAAGGTGTTACATGACTGAGAAAACTCCAGCCGGTTCTCAGAAAATATTTCACTTCTCCATCTGCAGTGCATTTCCAGCGCTCATTACGAAAACATAATCTGTGTGTGGAACGTGGGGACCGGACTGGCTTAGATCCTGCCTAGAATATCCACTATTGCAACCGTTCTCAACCAGAGGCCTGGGGGCCACGAGCAGGTTTCCTGGGGTCCATCAAGCAGGGCCAGTGTTAGACTCGCTGGAGCCCAGGGCAGAGAGCCGAAGCCTCGCCGCCTGGGGCTGAAGCCCAGGGCCCAGACCGTCACCTGGTGCTGAAGATGAGCAACGTAGCTTTGTGGGGGCCCCAGTTATTGTGGCACAGGTGGGCCATGGAGTTTTTATAGCATGTTGGGGTGGCCTCAGAAAGAAAAAGGTTGAGAACCCCTGCTCTATCGCTCCCATTAGCGTGACTTCCCTCCTGATAATGGTGAGTGAACAACGTAGTCAAGGCACCATTAGACACAGGCCTTTTAACAACTGGCTCCTAGATCTGCTTTGAATTTGATGTTCAAATAAGCTGTTGTAATATGCCCTAGGTCAGTGGTCCTCAGCCAGGGGTATGCGTACCCCCGGGGGTTCGCAGTGGTCTTCCAGGTGGGTACATCAACTCATCTAGATATTTGCCTAGTTTTACAACAGGTGACATAAAAAGTTGAAGTCAGTACAAACTAAAATGTAATCCAGACCATGACTTGTTTATACTGCTCCCTATACGATACACTGCAATGTAAGTACAATATTTATATTCCAGTTTGTTTATTTTATAATTTGATGGTAAAAAGGAGAAAGTCAGCAATGTGTCAGTAATAACATGCTGTGACATTTTTGTATTTTTATGTTTGATTGTGTAAGCAAGTAAATTTTAAGGGAGGTGAAACTTGGGGGTACACAAGACAAATCAGACTCCTGGAAGGGGGTACAGTAGTCTGGAAAGATTGAACGCCAAGCTGTATTGTCTCTAAGGATATGTCTTCACTACCCGTCGGATCGGCGGGCAGCGATCAATCTGGCAGGGCTCGATTTATCGTGTCTAGACTAGACCTGATATATTGACCCCCGAGCACTTTCCCGTGGACTCCTGTACTCCACCGCCGCGAGAGGTGCAGGTGAAGTCGACAGGGGAGCAACAGCAGTCGACTTACTGCAGTGAAGATACCGCGATAAGTCGATCTAAGTACGTCAACTTCAGCTACGTTATTCATGTAGCTGAAGTTGCATAACTGAGATCGATTCCCCTGCCCAGGGTAGACCAGGGCTAACATGAGATCACTTCTAAACCCAACCTCTAACGGATAAGCTGGGTATATGCTAATTGCAAACATAGTCAGTCCCAGATAGTAGAGAGGCAGTCTAACGTCTCTCTAATTACAAATAGAACGATTCTTCCCTGAGCTTTTCCTGTGTCAAACGAAAACAACCCATTGCAAGCAGGAGCAAAAAGCTGACTCAGGAGTCTCACTTAATAGCATCCTTTGTCCTGCTGATTGGTATTTTAATCAGAATGTCTTGTTCCTTGCTAGGCTGCCCCAAGCCGCTTACAATGTCTTCGTGTTCCGCCCAAAGGGACCCAATCTCATGTGGGAACTCTAGGCACTACTGTAATATAAATAATCCTCTTTCTGGTGGAGGAGAATGTTCTAAATAAAATATTTAAAAAAACAAAAAAGTTTGGGATCCAAACCCGAGCTTTGAATAGTGCAGTCCAGGCTCACTTCCAATTAAAGCTCCAGTCCAGGTTTGATTTTACTCTACTGACATTTTAAGGGCATGAGGATAATTTAACATCAGGAAAATTGGGTTGAATATTCAGATGTTCCACTTATTTACTGGATTCTCTTTCTGCCATAACAGATGGCGTGCAGCTGAAATAGCTCTGGCCAAGCTCAGGGGAAAGTGATCAGGCTCTGAGGCTGGAGGCTGTGCGTTCAGTTCCCATCTGGACTCTTTGTTTCGTACCCTGCCTTGGTCAGAAGGAAGAGAGATTGGGTAAACGAATAGGGCTTTTCCATCTCTAACGGCTCTGATCCTTGCAGCCTTCAGTCTCTGCTAATAAAGGACAGTGTGCTGTCCATCTTGTCTGGGTGACTAGGCCGGCTGAGTAGAGCTCTCTTATCAGGCAAGCCAGTGCACACGCTGCACTGTACTAATTCCCAGACTCTGGGAATAGTTGTAACTGGCCAGCAGCGGCAATAACTGAAGTCTGGCTGCGGTTCAAGTGCTAGTTACTGTTTCTGGGGCCGTGGCACACGTGTGAGAGACAGCGGGAGAGTGTCGGAGAAAACAGGAACCTCGCAGCTCTCTGAGCAGGTAAAGTGAACTGAACCCCTTTTGAGGGGAGTGCGTTGGGTGCAGTCAGCTCACGTTGCTGGCAGGGAAAGCTGAGCTTGTCTAAGCAGAGGGGAAATCTGAATAGAGGGGGCTGTGTCTGAGCAGCCAAAGGGTCCTTTACTGGCTCAGAGGGGAGATTGTGTCTTAAATGACAGGAATGCTTTCAGGCTGTAAAGTTCATGGTAAGACCAGATATTGGTAAATCTTAGGAAATGGGGTTGCACAGGGAAGAATTTCTTGGAGCTTGGAGACACAAATATCAACCCTTCCCCTGCCGCTGTGGCAGAGTAATAGGAAGAATCAGCCTGAAAACCATTAGGGTTGGGGTCTAGCTTGTTCAGCATAGAGTGGAGAGAAAAGGAGCAGGGATCTGCTGGTTGAAGTCTGAGGTCTCTGCTGCAGGAACCATGACCCTAGATTCCCTGGCAAGGAATTCCTTAGCCCTGCTGACTCTGCAAGAGCCAGGAAGAAACATTTACCCAGAGCAAAACTTAAAGCAAGGGGAGGAGGGAGCTGCACGCTTCAGCTGTGTAAAAGAACACGCTCAAACCTGCATGTAGGGCCAGAGCCTCATGCCAGCACCCTGCCTGAGCAGACCAACTGGGCAGACGCATGCACGGGGGGCAGGAGAGAGGACTAGACGTTTCATCCAGCAGTGAATCCTGGGTCCATCTCTACCACACGTCACCTATCCTTTAAGACCATAGGGGCAGGGATTGCCATGTGTTGTATATAGGGACAAATCCTGCCTCCCTTCATTGTGTCCATGGGGCCCTGATTGCAACAACATGATTCTTATTAGCCCTGGGCATAGGTCGGGGGGCCTCCCTGTGCTAAGTGCTGTGCAAACACACAACAAAGAGACTGTCCCCTGCCCTCATGAGCTTACAATCTAAAAGTGAAGTGCGCTTCCCCCTAGCCCATGTGCCCAGCACTTCTGAGTACTCTGAAGCATGCCTTTGCAGGCTTGCCAAGCCCAAGTGGTAAAAAACCGGGAGCCAGGCCCCCCAAATTATGAGTCTGCCTTAAAAATCACAAGATTTTGAAAATATAATAATGTATTGGCCTTTTGGTTTCTGAGCCTTCAGGGAGCACTCAGGCCATGTTTTCAAGCTTTTCTAGCTCATGGCAAAGGCTAGAATATTTTTTTTTAAATGAAAGCTGAGATTCTCTTGAAATCACTTGCCTCCAGGAGCTGGGGCTTGAAGAAAAGCACCAAGAATCACAAGATTCTCAGTAAAATCACGAGACTTACCAATACTGTATTTGCAAAGCCTTTTGAGCTACTTGACAAACAGGCACCACTGTATTTGAGCAGCAATGTCTTCAAGCTCATAAAAGCTAATGGGAGTTACTCTTGTGCGTGCAAAATAGATCATTGGCTTTAGAAATTCTCAGTCCTTTAGGCCTGTACCACTAGCAAGCCTCTGTCAAACAAAAAGTTGATTCTTCAGGCTATTGCTTTAGTGTTTGCTTTGGGCATGTAATAGTGTTGGCACCCATCTCTCGTGAGTGCCCCCTTCTGGCTGGGTGTGTCTGAATTCTTTAGTTCTGGTGACCCCTTTCGGTGTTTCTCAGGTGGGTATGTCAGTGAAACAGCACTCTGGCCGAGTTACATGGTCTGCATGTTAACCAGCACAAACCCGTTCCGTGGTACACGGTCCACCGGAGCCTAGCTCAGTACCCCTCTGGTGGTGGCTCTCTCTAGCCCTCCCTGGGCTTTGGTCTTTAAGTAGTCCAACCCTGGTATGGGGATGTATCCCCTGGGCTTCCTCCCTGGAGACACTAGCTTCCTGCAGCCCTCCCCAGGCTCAGTCCCTGCTCAGACCTAACAACCAGCCAGGAGCTCCCTCAGTGCTCCCCTGGTCCCTGCTAGCAAACTGTCCATGGCCCTGCTGCTCTTCCAGGCAGCCAGACCTGCAGTCATTTCTTTTCCTGCTCTAGGCAGCAACTGACTGCTGCTCTGCAGCTCATTTTATATGGCCCTTCTGAGCCCTGATTGGCTGCTTCCTCTGCAGCCGCTCTATCCTGCTTGTAGGCCCTCTCCACTGCTCTACACAGAGATTGGCGTAGCAGAACCTTGAAGCCTTCAGCAGGGGGCCTTTGGGACTAGTCCACTCCGTCACAGGGAAGCAGCTGGTTTTTAGCGGGTCTGTATTTAATTGGAAGCTTTCCTTTGTTGCAAATGCATTTCAGTTTACAGCCACCTTTTGTAGCTTTTGCCTAAGGTCAGTAACTGTTCACCTGGTTTAATAGAGACAAGGTGGGTGGCAGGTGGATGTTAGAGTTTTAAGGAGCTGGGGCCAGGGAGATGCCATCTGATTCTCTTTCCCATCCCTCCCCCAGCACCCTATCTTTCTCCAAAACCATTTGTGACCTGAAATTCCAGGCTGTGGCCGTATGGCAGGGACTGTTTTTTAAGTTTGTTCTCTGTTTGTACAGTGCCTAGCACAATGGAGTCCTGACCCATGATGATAATAACTCCAGTGTGGACTTTTGTATTGCTAGCATGTGGCGAGATCTTTGCTCAGTCCATTGAAGGTTTGTCTTTGGAATTTCAGGTCACCATGTCCTACCTGAGCAACGTGGTCCGAAGAGCTGCCTCCCGCCAGATGCCAGCCCCTGGGAGAAATGTCCGCCTCAGGTGCTTCAGCAGCGAGTTGGGCCAGACGACAGAGAAGAGCGTCCCTTACCACAAGACTCTGAAGGAAGAACGCTCTCAAGACAAAGGGCCAACCAGGCCGCTCCCAAAATCAGCCAACGTCGTGGTGGTGGGTGGAGGAAGCTTGGGATGTCAGACCATCTACCACCTGGCTAAGATGGGGGTGAGCAACGTGGTCTTACTGGAAAGAGACCGCCTGACGTCGGGGACCACCTGGCACACGGCTGGTGAGCACAACTCTGGGTGTGGAATCGTCTATAGCATTGCAAAGGTTCCAACTTAGAGCTGTAGAGGGAGACTTTTGGAGCCTGATCCTGCTGGGTGCTGAGGAGCCATCAGTTCACTGTGGCTGCTCAGCTCCACGTGGGAAGAGCTCCACCGCTCTCCGGGTCAGGATGTTTGTGACTATCCCGATCTTGCTACCTGGATGGGGATGAGCCCCCCTTGGAGACCTGGGAAAGGAATCGTTCCTTCAGCTCTCATCTAAGGGGTTATTGTGGTACTCTGGCCCTTTAAGAGCCCAGTCTCTCAGGCCTCAGCGAGCTACTCCTTGATCCTATATAGGAGTCTCACCTGATAACATGGGCCTTCAGAAGTTTGGCCTTCTCCCCATCTTGTAGGGTAGAGGGGAAAGAAACCCCAACAGTTTACCCCCACTCTCCATGGCGGGCCTCTGGGTCCTTCCTTGGGCAGGCCCATGCCAGACTACTGAGGAAGCTTCTTCCAATAGTCCCTGGCCCCTCTGGCAGCCAACCCACTCTGCATAGGTGCTGGAACAAGGGGTGCTGCTGAACCCCCTGCCTTGAAGTGCTTTCCATTCCATACAGTTCGGGTCAATCATAGAATATCAGGGTGGGAAGGGACTTCAGGAGGTCATCTAGTCCAACCCCCTGCTCAAAGCAGGACCAATTCCCAACTAAATCATCCCAGCTAGGGTTTTGTCAAGCCTGACCTTAAAAACCTCTAAGGAAGGAGATTCCACCACCTCCCTAAGTAACCCATTCCTGTGCTAGGTAACCCATTCCAGTGCTCTCATCATCCCCATTATAAAAATTGTTCCAGCCCTTGCCACTCTGCCTGACTTGGAGCTTTTTCTCCCAGATGTTGCTGGTCAGCCACAGCGTCAGCTCCCCGCCAGTCCTGACTTAGAGGGGCCACTGCTTAGGGTGAGAGGCTGGTGCAGTTGCTGTCTCTCCATCAGTCTGGATTCTCTCCTGAGATGTCTGACAAAGGCAGTTACTGCTCTCCTGGGGGTGGCATTTGCAGGGTGTGTGCTGGTTGTGAGAGGACACTGAGCTCATATCTTGGTGCTGATAATACCTAGATTGTGGGCTTAGTCCCCGAATGGACCATCATTTGTTACACCCGGCTGCTGAATGGGTCATCAGCAATAGGAATTGATCCCTCAACCTCTGGACCTAAAAGCGTGAGCCTCTTCTAAGTGGAGCTAAGAGATCTATAAGCGGTGGTAGCTGAAGACCTTTATGTGGTCTAGCTACTAGAGAGAGCCAGCAAACCACATCGTGGGTTACATCTAGGCCAGGAATTCTGTTATTGCTAAAACACCTGTTGTGTAATTCTCACTGTTGACCTGTTTGTCTGCTTGGCTTGTAAGGTAGGGTTGGAATGGGGACGTGATGGCAGAGTCTACTGGAACCTCTGTGGTTTTCCCAGGTCTGCTGTGGCAGCTGCGTCCCAGTGATGTGGAAGTGGAGCTGCTGGCTCATACTCGCAACGTGGTCAGCAAAGATCTGGAGGAGGAGACGGGTCTGCACACAGGCTGGATTCAGAACGGTGGGCTCTTCATTGCCTCCAACAAGCAACGGCTGGATGAGTACAAAAGACTCATGTCTGTAAGCAGGAATCTCCTCATCTCCTTCCTCCTACTTATTCACAGATCATTGGATCAGGGCTGATGCTAGACTAGGGGGTCCAGCTCCTGGAGGGTTTTGTGCTACCAACCATCACCATGGTCTCTGAATGCCTTCTATGCAAAAAGATTGGCGATAGTGAAATCCCTAGTGGATTTCTTGGTGTCTCTGGCTCTTAGTGGGTTATCAAAATCTTTGCTTGGGGCAGTTATTTTTTCAGGATGTGGTGGCTGTAGGCGGTTGATGTGAAAGATGTACTGGTTATGGGGGACAGACTCTGGAGTCTTCTAATCTCCTCTGGATGTTTGTCCAATAGCCTGATCCACTCTACTGAGAACGCCTCCTCCCTGGCTGTAGCATGCGTTGGTCTAGGCTAGCCAGGGCTTTGTGTTCTGCTATGTCCCGGAAGATCAGTTCGTAGACTGAAGTAAAAAGAGCAACCTTCTTGAATGTCTGTGCAATATTTATGGAGAACCTCCATGGCCCTTAGAAAACGGGTTAGTGTGAGGGAGGAGATGGATCCTGTCTGCAACTGATCCTGTCTTCTACCATATCGCAGGGAACCCACTGCGTCAATCTTCAACCCAGCTGCTGTGACTTGCAGCATCAAAACAGGACTGTCCTGTCTTCGGGCAACCATTTATCTTCTGCTGTGCGTAGACCCCTGTTCTCCCCACAGCACAGAGGGAGATTTTATCAATCAATCCTGATTGCGGTGATTGCTGTTTATTTAGACAGTTCATTTTTTCCACCCCGCTTGGAAAGTTAAACGTGGTCTCATTTATCATTCATGGAGCAGCCTTGATGGCAGGTTCTAAAACCCTGATCCAAAGCCCAGGAGTGTCTCCACTGATTTCAACAGACTTTGGATGCCCTTGTAGAAGAAAGATAATGCAGTGTCAGTAGCTGCCAGGAAGGAGGGAGGTGGGATTGGAGATCAAAGGGTATGTCTATACTGCAACTGGAAATATGCTTCCCAACCAGATACACAGACACAGGCTAGCTCTGCTTGAGCTAGTGCGCTAAAAATAGCAGTGTAGTTGGGGGCAGCACAGGCAGCAGCTTGGACTAGCTGCCTGAGTATAAACCCACCAGACTCCGGGTACATACTGGGGCAGCTAGCCCAAGCTGCCACCACCCATGCTATCTCCGCTATAATGCTCTTTTTCACATGCTGGCTTGAGCAAAGGGAGTGCAAGTCTATCTACCTGAGCTGGGAAACGTGTGCCCAGCTGCAGTGTAGACGTACCCAAATAGAGACCCAGAGAGGAGGTTGCCCGTAGATCACCTTGTGATCCCTGGTGGCAGAGCCCACACAGACCTTATTGTTCCAAGTGATACAGCTGTGTGCTGAGATTCTAGCTGAGGGATTGCCCTGGCCAGTAAACCATGCACATTGGTGGCTACTGCAGTCTTTATGATGATGGCCTCTCGCTTTGTAGAGGGGTCCTTGAGTTTCAGTTGAATCTGAACACTGGTCTGCCCCACAACGTGAAAGGGACTCTCTATGCAGGATTCGCTGTGAAGTCTGGTTTCGCTACTGATCATAATGCTGTCTCCTCCTCCCAAAGCAGCAGAGAGATGTACAGTCCTGGCCAGTCGTCCTGCCTTTTCCTGCTGGGGAGTACACATGTTAGCATTTGATTTCAAAGAGTCACAACAAAGACGGGTTACATGAAACTGGTTTCTTCTTTAACCCCTGAACTGCTGCACTTGTAGTGAAATACACGCTATGAAAATGTCCGTGTCCATCTTAATACTCTTTGATTCAATGGCCTAATGGACACTTAATGCTCAGGAGAGGTAGAGGGAGCGAAAGCAGAATCATTGGTTTTAAACCTCTCTCCACCATACCCAGCTTTGGGGACTAAGGTAAAAAGGTCCTTGGATCTGATGCATCCCTGATTTGGGCTTTGCAAAATGAAACCCATCCACTGCCCATCTCCATTAAGTACAGCATCTCATTTCCAATTGCACCACCTACTTGTATAGGAATAGGGTAATGTCCTTTTAAATAGTTTGAGCCCACTAAAGGTGCTCACCATATGCTGTGTTTTGGGAATCCACGAGAAACCAGTTAGATTGTCAATGTGTCTGTAGCTAGGCCTGGCTTGTTTGCGTTTAGTTATTTGGGACCCAGATGTGCCCCTGTTTTTTGTTCACATTGTTGATTGTTGTGCAGAGATGCCACACCACACTGTCTTGTCTGCATTAATGCACCTGTTCTCGTATTTCGTTTGTAGCTGGGTAAGGTCTATGGCATAGAATCCTACGTCCTGTCCCCTGCAGAAACCAAGGACCTGTACCCGCACATGAACGTGGATGATCTTTACGGCACACTTTACGTTCCCAAGGATGGCACAATGGATCCTGCTGGCACCTGTACAACCCTCAGCAGGGCTGCTACCACCAGAGGCGCTTCGGTAATTGACTATTGCACATTTGGGTGGGTGTCTGAGACTTGTGGCTTTTCACAACTCACACATTCAGCCATACGTTCTCTCTCTGTACATTTCCCCCCTCACACCCTTGATCCTTTGCTTCCTGCTGTTCCCACCCTCCACCATTCTCAAAGCCAGATCTCTGTTTCAGTGTTGCCTTGTTCTGCTTAACAGCACCCCCCTTTGGCAGATTGGGTGTGGTGCTGACTGACTTTGAAGGGAGTCCTGGCCATGCCTCATCAGAGATGGTGGTTTTGGCTTGGAGCCATAAGAGATGGGGAAGTAAAGAGGAGGGAAAAGGATATATGACCAAAAGGCCCTCTCAGAGGTCCAGAGAGGCCCGGGCCACTTCCAGCTTTTGAGTCCCCTACCTTGAAATAACTTTTTGCTTCAAAATTTCCTTGAATGTAATTTTTTTAATTAAAAAATGGTCAAAATGGAAACAAACTCTTTCATTCTAGCTGAAATGTACATTTTTTTTCAGCTTTTTCAATTCGCTGAAATTTTTTGTTTCCAACCGAAACTGAAACAATTTTTGTTTTGATTTTTTTCAAAATTGCCAATGAACTAACAATGTGTTATTCAGCCAGCTCGACTCAGGAGATCCGGGTTTCTCTTTTGGCATTCTGAGTTGAATCCTTAACATTCAAACCCCAGGGGGCTGTCACTGTGCTTCTCTTTCGCTGTCCCCAGGTAATAGAGAATTGCCCAGTGACTGGTATTCAGGTCACAGCCGATGACTTGGGTGTGCAAAGGGTCACTGCGGTGGAAACAAACTATGGGACCATCCAGACTCCCTGTGTGGTGAACTGTGCAGGTAGGAAATCAAGGTAACGTAGCTACAGCCCTGCCACTCGGCGTAATCTGATGGGGATACTAGTCCTTCCTGTCTCAGCAATTAGGAGACTTTGTCCAGTCTTTGAGGCATTCTGTGGTTCACCATAACTGTGCTCAGAGCGGGGAAAGATGCCAAGCGAATGAAGCTTTTGATGGTGTTTAACACTGAGCCAAAGAGTCTTAACTCCCTGTTTCCACACGTCAGGCATTCTGGACTCTGAGCCTCTGATCTCTGGCGCAGCTCCTCATACATTCCAGTGGTCACTCACGGTGCGGTGGTTTGTTTTTACGACAGGAGTGTGGGCCCGAGCCCTGGGCCAGATGGCTGGTGTAAACGTGCCCCTGGTGGCTATGCAGCATGCATATGTGGTGACGGAGCGGATAGAGGGCATTCAGGTCAGTTCATTGCTCCTCTTCTCTGACTGGAGGGTTTGTCATCAGACAGACACATGTGCTGGGGGCACTTTCAGGAGGGGACTTGATTCAGAATTTGTGGGAGGGTCTCCTGGTTTTCACAACTGCTTCTATGATCTGGGACACTTTTTTCTCCATAACATCCAACCTCCTTTCCTTTCCTAGAGGTGGCTTTGTGTGTCCCATCTTCTCTAGGAGATGCTCTGCTTGGTGAATACAGAGACGAAACATCTGTGAATAATCTTGCCACTGAAGCCTACTCTTGAGCTTAGCTTGCATCCCTGGCCCCTTTTATCTGGCTAGCCACAGACATTCAGATGGAGTGAGGTCCTACTCACAGGAATATCCCTCGAAAGCAGAAATGCTGTGAATCACTGGGTATGTCTGTATTGCAGTCTGAGGCGTGACTGCAGCTCAGGTAGATGCGCCCATGTTCGCGCTCCTAAACAGGGCAGAATAGAGGTGACTGAAATGGCTTCAGCGCGGGATAGCAATGGGAGTATGTACTCGAGATCTCCGGCATCCTTGTACAGCCCACAGTGGCAGATCTACGATGCTGTATTTTGCCACGCTCGTGCAGGTATGTCTCCCTGAGCTGCAGTAAGACATTGGATTGCAGGGCGCACACATTCAGTGTGTGCATCCAAGGCCTATTTCACCCATTGTTATTATTCAAACAGTAGCTTTGTTGAACAAATCTGCATGTTCACAGGTAATCTGCAGACAGAAAGGGAGACTCCTCTGGTTGATAAAGCTTAGACCAACCAATCAGAAGTGGAAACAGTACCATGTGACTGTAGGTAACCAGACGCACAATGCAAATAGCAAATCTGAGTAGCAGATGCACAACACATGGCTGTCTAGTGCCAAATAGCACCAGGTTTACTAATTATCCGTTGGTTAAAATGATCTTGCACTGAATTGCGCTGGTGACAAACTGGGGGAAATATGCAAAAACATCCCTGAAAACTGTTTTTGGAAAAATGTCCTAACCCACATTAGGTAACCAGAGAGCAAGTGTAAAAAATCAGGACAGGTGAAGGGGGGTAATAGGTGCCTATATAAGACAAAGCCCTGTGTATTGGAACTGTCTCTATATAATCGGGATATCTGGTCACCTTAAGCCTGCTCTAGAGCAAAGCAGTGCTGGGATGTCGAGGTGTGTAATGACCAAGGTAATAAAAAAGCTCAACCTGTTGCGGGTAATCTGTGATTGAAGGAAAAAAGGCTACATCTATCAGGAAACTTATACAGTTTGATCAGCTCTGCTCTTGGGCCCTGCCCAGACCCGAAAATTCGATTGTATTCTCTCTGTTCTTGCACCATGCCCATCCCCACGGCATTGGACCTTTAGTAACTGACCTGATGGGGCAGCACAGGCTGGTCCATTGCAGTTTTGCCCGACATCCCCACTTGCACTGCTCAGCACCACTGCTGTTGTGATGTCATCTGTGTACTTATCTCACTGCTCCTGGCTCAGCTTAATGAAGCCACGATACTGCTCCTCTGAGCCCTCTCCTTGCATGAAAGAGCATGTTGCCTGTTTCTACATTCCCTCACTCAACTGGTCAGGGCTGTGGGAGAGAACCCTACTGTTCTTTGTGGCTGGAATTGTTGTTCTATATCCCACTGCCCCATCTCAGCACATCTGCCCGTAGCATTTCAGAAACAAACGTCACCTTGGAAAAGTTTCATTCCTCAGCCTGCAGCTAGATGTCTCTCTTGGGCAGCACAAGCACAATGCAGCGAAGGGAGCATGTCAAAGGAAGAGCTTAGATGGAATCCCTGAATGTTGACTGGCTTCAAACGTAAGAACATGCAGGAGGTACCTCTCCATACCACATACATGCCTAGATGAAATGGGCCAGGCCTGCCCCATGCAGCCCACCAATTTCACAAGAGCTGCACGAAGGGTCGTTTAGGACAGAATTTGCCCCAAAGTGTGAATGGAAAGAGTCATTCTCCCTCTGGCTTCTGTGGAATTTAAGCATATGCCCAAGTGCTAGGCTGAACAGGGGTTGGTTTAGACATGTGCTTAAAGCCAAGCATGTTTTTAAATGCTTTGCTGAATTGGGGCCTAAATGCTGCTGCATCATTCACATATTTGTAATGTTAAGAATACCATGCTTTTATCAAGAGTACTGCATCAGAAGATCTCAAAACACTTGACAGAGGGCATCGCTCTCCTGATGAAGGGGAAACTGAGGCACAGACAGTTGACATGACTTGCCCAGGGTCACCCAGCAGGCCACTGGTAAAGCCAGGAATAGCACCCAGTTCTGAGTCCCAATCCTGCCTGTGCACTATGCCAGACTGCCTCTTCTTGCACGCTGGGGTCCTGGAAGATACAAATAATTAATACTGTAATCTTAAGTATTTTATTAAATGACTATCATTCTATTTAATATTTATGAATATTTTAACACAAGGGCCCTGTTTCTGCTGTTTCCCCACCTTTCATAGCAGAATTACCCTCGGGGCTCTGGTGTTTTGTGTTTGATAAAGGAGTCCAGATATCTCCGGCTAACTGTGGTTCATCTTAGCAAACAGCCTTTATGGAAAAGTCCTGCAGCCATGACAAGGAAATGATACAGTTTTCTAAATATTTTTGAACCATCCTGCAAAATTTCAGAGACACTTCTATACTTTGGAATTCTATAAGGGAGTTTGTGAAACCATATAAAAGGAGGTGATATTAATTTATGGTCTGTAGATTTTTTTTAAGAGTAATTTTGTATTACATTTTCTGTACAACTCATCTGTTTTTCCCCTGCATCTTGATTGACAGTTGATTTTGAAAAGTGCCATTTAACTATATAATGCTGTAGCATCTACCAGCCTGACCCCAAACTGGGTCCCCCCTATGCAAGGCACTGCACAGATACGTAGTAAGAGATAATCCTTGCCATGAAGAGTTTATGACTTAAATAGACAGGAGTAGAAGAGGAAAAACCTCAAGTGACTTGCCCAAGATTGCATAATACGTCAGTGACATAGCAGAGAATAGAACAGAACCTAGGTCTCTTGACTGCTAGGCTAGAGACCTATCCACTAACCACAGTGCCTCTTACTGAAATGTTGACTATTATTAATTTATCAGTGGAAAATACAGTAAGACCCTACAATTCCATTTGTGTAACTTACATATTTTCATGCTATGTTGTTAAAGTCAGTGTTATTCTTTAACTATGTAGTAGTGTCTTGGCTCTTGTACTGTTTCATCTTGTTGTGTAGGTGGGGTAAGAGAGAAATCATTTTTCCTTTTAACGTGGATCAAAACACACCGGCCTGCCAGTCTGCCAGTTCTCCTCCTATGAATGTCTGCAGCAGCTCTGCTGCAGCCTATTGATTTCGTGCCTTATTGTCTGAATGGTGCCCCAAGAGGATTGGCACCCCATTGCACTTGGCCCTATACAAATACATCAAGTAACTCAGCATGACCTAAGGGATAGTGCCCTGGACTGGGACTCAGTAGATCTGTGTTCTGTTCTTGATTCTGTCACTAGCCTGACAGGTGACCTTGGGCAAGTTTCTGTGCCTCAGTTTCCCCAGCTATAAAATGGGGATAATGATACTATGACTTCCATTGCAAAGTACTCTGTGATTTACTGAGGACAAGAGCTCGGCATTATTGCTATCTTCAAATGAATACACAAGTGCAATTTTGTCTGCTTCCATAGTCACTCAGTAGTGGTTTTGTGGAGGAAGGCTTGATTTGGGGTTGGTTTTTAGAGGTGGATCTTGTTTAGATCAAGACAGAAATCAGCTTGCATTTCAGCGCCATGTAGCTCATGCTCTTGGTCTGGGGCTGGGACTCACAGCAGATCTGTTTAGTGAATTAGACTCAGCCCGTGTAATCATATCAGCATCTACAGTTCTTCTACAGCTGCTTAGCCCCCTTTGCCTGTGGGCAGAGTATGCGGAGAGAATGTCTCGGTGCATTGCTCATATCATGTGTGCCGCTAATCTTGTTTTGCTGGTGTCTGAGCAGTGCTGTCAAGTAGGGCTCTTACTACTTTGAAGCACAGTAGAGCCACTTTTAGTCTGTGCAAAGCAGGCAGCTTAGAAAGGGCCCAGCGCTGAAACGAATTGGCTGTGACCTGCCGCAGCCAGGTCTTTTTTTCACTGTTTGTTTGCAGAGTCAGTGTGGTCCTTTTAAAAACAAAGGCTTTAAAACAAATCGGTCTCTCCTACCCAGCCCTTGTGAGCCTCAGTACAGCCCTAGCCACATATGGATCCAAGCTTTCTTAGAGCTGGAGGGAATTAAGATTCACCTCTGTCCCCCAATGACAAATCACTGCATGCACAGCTAGCAGCTGTCATGGGCAACCCTACAATAACAAGCCAGCGGGTGCCGCACCCGTGCTTGTGAGTGACCCTACAATAACAAACCAGCGTGCACATCTCTGCAGCGTGCACAGCGCCCGCACCATCAACAACCCTCCGGTAACTCCAGTGCTCAAATGCAACCCTACAACAACAAACCAGTGTGTGCAGGTGCTGGAGGTCAGGAGGGGCAAATTGCAGTAAGGAAACGGGATTGTAAACAGCGAAGGAAATTGTTCCTGTAAAAAACATGCCAAATGGCTGGAGCGAAGCTTTGAACACAGTGCAGTGCAATGCCAACTGGATGTGCTGACCTGCTGGTGGTTCTACCATTAGATGAGGGCTGCTGTTGAGCTGGAGTTAGGGATGATGCTGTGGGCAGCAGAGCTGCTCTGCAGTGCCCCCTTCAGGGCCATGCTTGGTACTGCAGCCGTTCCCTGCCTTAGTTTGGCCAGCTGCTTGGGGCAGGGTGGCCCATGACATAAGGTTGGTATCGGTCTCTCACCAGAACAGCCACTCAGGAGCCATCTAGTTGTAGCACTTAGGCCCAGATCCGGGCCATGCCCTGCATTGGCCCCTAGGAGCTGCTCCTCCGTCCAGCCCAGCTCTGCCCCTGAGCCAAAGCAGGGAAGCTTTATTAACTGCCCTGCTGGGTTTTGATGGGTCAGTGGTTCCTCTTGGTTTGTTTTAGGCCTCTGGAGAACTGTCTCATTGGTCACCTGGTCTGAGTGGATTTTCCTTGGGCAGGGAGCGTCGGGGCGCTGTTGCCACCAGTAGGGGTCAGAGGAAGCCAGATAAACCCCACCCAGGGCAATAGAATAGTGAGCAGGCAGGAGGGCTAGGAATAATGTGGGATTCCCAGGAGTGGGGAGCCAGGAGTGGGGCAGGTAGCGAACCACCAGGACTGGCTTCTTCCTTCCTCCACTAGGCCTGAGCTCCGAGTCCTGACTGCTGGCAAGTCTTGCAGTGGGACACGCAGGGAGGAGCGGGGTGCACTCTGCCTTGGAGTGAGGCGGTTCTAAGGGATTTCTGTGCTGGGGGAAACGCAGAGGAGCTGCTAGTGATTCTAGCAGGCTTGGACTCTCCTGGAGTGGAAGGATTTGGAGAATAAACAGCCCTGGTAACCTGCACACTTATGTTTATAATGACACTCCACAGTGGCCATCTAGCAGGGCAGCTGCGGGGAAGCAGAGGGCCATTCAGTTTTGGGTGCAGTGTTGGAACAAGGGCAGAAGCTTTACCCCTCCTGCCCTGCTTTGATGATATTCCTTTCTACCTCTGTTTAGAATATGCCGAACGTTCGCGATCACGACGCCTCAGTGTATCTTCGTCTCCAAGGCGATGCCCTGTCCGTGGGCGGATATGAGTCAAATCCAATATTCTGGGAGGAGGTGAGTGGTGCTGAGAGGTTTTCATAGGAAATAAAGCATGTTACCAGGAAAACCGTTTTGACAAAGTAGGCACTGAAATGAACTCCTTAGCTCTCTTGTTTATGTGCCAGAATGCATGAAATGAAGACACTTATCATTAAGACAGAGCTGGATTCAGCAGGACTCGGAGGGAGAGGGGATTTGACAGCTTCTGTTGTTTGGATCTGGCTTAGCTCTAGACCAGAACCAAACCTGCTTGAAGAAACGTATGCCCCATGAGCAAGAATGGGAGAGGAAGGACCGTCTAGGGGTTGTGGCACTAGCCTGGGACTTGGGAGATCACAGTTCAATTCTCTGCTTTGCTATAGGTTCTTGTCTCTGACGTTGGCCAAGCCACATGAGGCATGTCTTCACTTCAGTTTATTAGCTTGGGCCTCAGGTGTAGCCTCTAAAACCATTCTCAAAGTACAAAAATGTCACCATGTCCTCCTTCCTTCTCTTCACAGAGTGGCATGTTTGAGAATGAAATCACCAGATCATTGTTTATTTCACAGTAGCAGCCAGGCCCTACTTGAGATCAGGACCCCATTGTGCTGTTCACCAGTAGTATGGGATAGTGCCTGCTCGAAGAGCTCATGTGCCAGGTAGACCTGGCAAAGGTTGAGTGACAGAAAGTACTATTATGCCGGCTTTGCAGAGTGGAATTAGAGGCTTAAAGAAATTAAGTGACTTCCCCAGAGTCACATAGGAAGAGACAGGGATAGCTCAGTGGTTTGAGCATTGGCTTGCTAAATGAGGGGGCTATTTAGGGATCTGGGGTAAAAATCTGTCTGGGGACTGGTCCTGCTTTGAGCAGGGTGTTAGACTAGATGACCTCCTGAGGTCCCTTCCAATTCTATGTTGGAATCTATGAAGAAATTGAACCTAGAATTCCTGAGTCCTGCCACTCTTTCTCCTACATCAAATGGTGCCAAGTGAGTTCTTTACTGGCAGTCGTGACTGGAAATTGACTGTCCAGCTATGACATAGTCCTGTAACGTGAGTCTTGGTTAGATTTTTCTCCCTCTCTGCAATGGGAGACAGGCTTCCAAACGAACAAATGAAAATCTTTCCAGGATTAAAGTTGAAGGTGATAGTAAATGACTGTGGCTTGTGATGAACTTTTTCTTCAACCTTCCCAGCCCTCATTTCCTGTCCTGTATCCTGCTGATGGGGTGTTCCATTTTCACAGTAACTGGCTGGGGAGTTTAATGTGTCAATTACTATAGGAGTTAATGGGCTTGTCTTTCAAGGAAAAATGAGGTATTCTTTCTTGTGTTTTACCCTAAGACAAAGTGGACAGTGATCTCGAATGAGCCCATACGCAAGTGGTTCTAGTGAGGCATCACAGTTCCTCTCCTTGGCTGGACAGCTTAGCAGATAACGTCCTATGAAACCAAAGTTTCCAAAGCAGCTTCTAATTTTGGGTGCACTGGTTTTCAGGGAGCCTTAATCAATGTGAAAACTCCCATTGACTTCAACAGGGCTCGTTGTTCACCTCCGGGGGCTGTTTTCCAGAAGCGCTGAGCCCCCTCAGTTCCTCTTGATTTCAGTGGGCAATGAAGATACTCAGCACCTTACAGGAAGCAGCTGCTAAGCAGCTGTCAGAATGGGGTGTTTGTATAAAATAAACCTCTTCTGTCACTTAACTTCTGTGTACCTCGGCTCCTGTTTCCCCTCAGGTATCTGAGAAATTTGCCTTTGGCCTCTTTGATCTGGACTGGGATGTGTTCATGCAGCATATTGAAGGTGCAATAAACAGAGTCCCGGTGCTGGAGAAAACTGGAATTAAATCCACTGTCTGTGGTCCAGGTAATATTTTGACAGTGCATTCCACATGCCATCAATACAGCTTTGTTCCTTGATGAGTCTGTACTGATTTTTTTTCTATGTATTCTCCTAGTTTGGAGCTTGCAATGATTATATTTATATTCAGGGTTAGTATGAATCAGTCTCTCTTGCTTTCTCCTACCCACCCACGCAAGGAGACAAATTGGGAATGGATAAAATGTCTGTCTTCCTTGGTTTTTCCTTAAAGACACACACGCGCACACTCACAAAACAGATGGAACAAGGACCTGGACCAACCCCCATGGAAATCAACAGAAAGGCTCCCGTTGACTTCAGTAGGCTTTGGATCAGACCCTGTAAATAAGCAGAAAGCCCGAAAACATGCTGAGATAAGGGTGGGAAATGGCTCTATAGATCACTGCTTGCCATGATCATCCAGTGCATTGATCAAATCTTTTTTCCCCCAAAGCCTGTTCCCCTGTGTACTGTTGCAGTTACCCCTTGTTTTTCTCAAGCGGTGGGGTTCTAGATTGCCAGGGATGGAATGGAAAACTTTCCTTCAACGTGCTCAAAGGCAGGCGAGAATTTGGCACATCCTTGGAGCTGCTCAGCTTCAAACCGCTAGTGGGAGCGCTTATTAGAGCTAATATCAACTTGATTAACCTACCTTGGCACTAGAAGCTGGAGCAAAGCTGATCTCGCTCTGTCCTGGCATGATGGATATTGTGCTTCTCGCACATGTCTGTTCTGGAAAGCTCACAGATCTGCTTGTAATGATTTTGGGCATGTAAGTCTCAAGGTGGGTGGAGCAGCGGGGACAGGGGAGCCCCAGAATTTCAGTGTTGTCTTGGTCTGACCATCCTCTCAGCATCTTTGTCCGAGGGCCCCTGGGACGTCACAGATGTCCCGTGCCCTCAAGGTTCCCATTGCAGATTCTGTCCTCCTGGCTGAGGAGGTTTTGTTAGGCTGTACACACAGCATCTCAGGCTGCTTGAATTTCTCAGAAGCCCTGTAACGGATATAGCATTTCTAAACTCCACACCAGTCCCATTGAGCCTTGTGGAAATACAAATGCAGTGGAGTGGGGAAGTGCTAAGCATGACCTGTGAAGCAGAACTGGCAAATACACGTGAACGCCAAAGGGACCTCTGTCTGGAGGCTCTTGTTTGTACCCGCTTGTTCTTTGAAGGAAATAAGCCCGTTGGAATACAGGATTGGATGCAATGATATCCTATTCCTGAAGGTGGCGGCAGAAGTCTTGTATATGGAAAAAAATAGCCCAGGAGTTTTGTTATACTTCAGTGGGTTATTTCCCGCCTCATTCTCTAGGAAACACTGCTCAGTGGTTTTGATGCTAAAAGTCTGCAGCCAAACGAATCCCAGAGAAAGTGAATACAGCCAGGCAGTAATGTCATTTACGTTTACTGCTAATTTTGCTGCAACTGGATTTGAAGGCCAGATTTTCAGATATTGGCGTCTGCTTTTTGCAGATGTAAAGTTATTTTGCTCCCTCAGCTCTGGTAACTTACTGCAGAAGTCCAGGTCTCTGATTAGTGGTCACAAACCAGGAAAAGGGTTGTCTAGGACACAGATCCTGCCAGGTGGTGAGCTGCTTTGACTCTCTTTGCACATCACCTTGCATGACTTTTCCACATTGCAGCTGCAAAAGTGGGACCTATTTATGCCTTCAAATCTAGGGGTGTGAGTAAGATGGGGAGGGGAATTTGGGTGCTTTACCTGGAAGCACGGTAACCATTGCCAGGAGGTATTGAGCTATTTTAATTCCAGGCCCAATAGAAGAATAGTCCCCAAGATGGAACTTTCCATGTGTTTCGGAACAATGCCTGAGGCAGTGTACCTCCAGGCTCAGTCAGATCCAACCTCCCAGCTGTTTTCAATCATTGTCGGGGAACCCTTTGCCACACTGAGATTAAGGGATACCCTGACACAACACTAGCTGGCAATACAGATTCCCAATTGGGAGTCATCAGCAGAGAGGATAAAGGAAAAATCGCAGGTCCTGGGACCTGGGATACAAGAGTAAAGGGTTAAAAGAGACTCTAGAACCTCAGTAAGGAAAATAAGAATGCAGGGAGGAAACCGCTAAACATTTAGGGTACATCTACACTAAGAGCTAGGGTTGAGATTCCCCTGCCATGTACACGTGTTCATGCTAAAGCCCTTTGAGCTGGTGTATGACTAGCTGTGTAGCCACGGTAACAGAGGCACAGCTGAGCTGTGCTGGCTACAAATCTTCCTGAATCTGGTGGGTCTATACGTGGCATGGCTGAGCCGTACCTCCACTGCTGCTACCCATGCTACTGTGGCTACACTGCTGTTTACACTCGCACTATCTCAATGAGAGCTACCACGAAAGCGTGCACACGAGCAGTGGAACCACCCCCTAGGCTCATAGTGTAGACACAGCCACGCACACATCTCTTTCCTTGCTGCTCGTTTCACGGCTCTGCATTGCACCCCTGCATGGGTGTGCCAGCAGGGGTCTCTTAATGCTCTGGGGCCTAGAGAAAATGGTCATGATACTTAGGGCCAGGTTTTTCAAAGGCACCTAAAGATGGAGATAGGAAATCAATGGAGTTGGGCACCTAGGTGCTTTTGAAAATCCTACTAGGCACCTGTCTACCTCTTTAGGTACCTAAATGCCTTTGGAAATCAGCAGCCTAAGTGCTTTTCATCTGTAGATCGCAAAGCAGTGTTATCATCTCAATTTTTAGAGATGGGGAAACTGAGGCACAGAGGTGTGATGTCTTGCCAAGGGTCCCACAGCAAGTCAGTGGCAGAGTCATGGGGTAGCGCAGCGCTCTCCCAACATTTAGCCCAAACTCCTTGCACTAGACTACAGCAGCTCCTACAGATTAAGGGGTTTGGATTGAAGGTTTCTGCTCTCTGAGCATCATTGTATCCGTGGGTATGAGCTGGCAATACTAAATATTCAGCAGGGACTGTGATGGCTGGTGTCTGCCTTGCAGAAAATGGGCGTTGAGATGTGTATGGGACCAATAGCCCAGGGTCCAAATGCATGTGTCTAGAGGTCCAAATAACGTATCTAGGCTCGTGGCCAGACCAGGACCAACTTCCCAAAGTCAGGGGTTTTAAACGAAGGCTTTAGAAAAGGCTTTGCACAACCAAGGTTTGGAGACCTATACAGAGAGCACGTTTCCTGATAGCATCCTCCTCTCTCCCCAAAGATTCAGCCAGCTGTGACTTTTCAGAACACTTTGACAGTGTCCTAAGGGGGTGACTTAATTCAATACAGCTGGGCCAGCCCATCTTCCCTGGTCGTCCCTGCAGCATGCATAGTTGGTCTGTCTTCTAGTCAGCAAGAGAGCTAGCCATATTCCTGCCCCCAAGCCCTGGATGGAGACCTATATACCTGTGCCCTACTCTTCACTGTATATCAGACTTTTAGGTGGCTTTTTACCTCTGCTCTCCGTGGTTCAAATCTAACCTTGTACAAATTAAAATGAGTTTGCTCTTGGTCCAGTTCATAGCAGATCTGTTCTCATCAGGAGATTGCTCTGCCTTGGGAACATGTCCATGAGGGGCTGCTCAGTTTCTTCAGAATTTGAGCTTTTATTTTTTAAAAAAAGAAGTTTAAAGCTCTTGTGGCTGCAAACTTTTTTAGGTGCCAGGGTATGGAACCAGATGAAGCACTATCCTTTTTACGGTGCAGGCACCCTGAAACAATAGCCCTAAGAGGCATTATAGCTATCTGATGTTCACTCTGAAACCTAGTGACAACGCTTTAAAATGTCAACGTTGAGGGCTATTTTATTGCTGATCTTTTTGGTGGAAATATCCATATGGCATGCTTAGGCAGCGTGACTGGATTCTTTAGACATTAGGGATAGAAAAGATCTACCAGATCTGTAAATCCAGCACCACTGGCAGTTCTAGGACTGGTGTCTGCATGGCTTATATAAAAGGGTATTGACTCTGAAATGAGATACAGTGCAGTGCTTATAGGAGTCTGAGGAATAGCTTATGAGGTTCCATTTCAAGACTGCTGTGCATTTACTGGAGAAGCCTGCACCATAAAGACCTGCTCTCATTTCACTGAAGTATTTAAAAGGAAAAACCCTCCAGTCCCACAGGGACAGAGCTGCACAGTTGCTCGAAGGGAAAGTAGGACACATCTCTTGCTCTTAACCAGATAAAACATGATGTTTACAAGGTAGATGCCTTGGCCCTGGGAAGTGCAGCTTTGATTAAATCAGGGTGTAAGTACAGCTCTCAGTCTCCACTGAGAAGCCAGGTCTCCAGCAGGAAGCCAACTTTTTTTTATATACAGTATTTGTAGCACAATAAATGTGATTTCTAAAGGCTCAGTGATCCTTTCCCCCCCACCCCCAGCACTCTGGATTTAAACGTGCATGTATTTTATCTGTGAAAGCCAAGTCACGGTGGGTTTGGAACGCATAAACAAATGGCAAAAGCATGTTGTTTGCGCTGCGCAGTAAATCTTTTATAAAAGAAACGCTTGTCCCCTTTATAGTTTTGCAACCCAACTTGCTTCCTGGGGGCGGGGGACAAATCCCCATTAATGGCAAAAATAGAGTTCAAGGACATAACAAGCCAGTTTGCAAAAGGTGGCATGGGATTTACAGGGCGGGTTGGGATCTGGTTTCAGTGGGAGAGCACTGTCCAAATGCTGTTAGAACAGAGAGCACAAGCATAGTCCAGTTAACCAGACTTCTGTATTCCAGAAACTTTTTATCAACTACAAGGGGCATCCTCCACATAGGAACGGTTCCATGCCATCTAGGGCCTCATCCTTGTCATGCCGATCACTGTGGATAGCTGGAACTTACTAGTAGTCGTAAGGATAAAATTCAGCTTCCCCTGTTCCAGATTCACAGGCCTTAATTTGCATTATGTTGCAGTTGTGTGGAGCCCAGTGCCCAGTCATGAACCATTTTTTGCCAAAATTGTCAATTCATTGAAACCGAAACTGTTCACGTAACAGGGTCGATTTCAATGACTGTCCCGACTTGAAAATTTGGAGATGGAAAAGGGTTTTGAAATTGGTGAAACAGGATATCCTGACGCTTTTGAAAGAGAGAGATTCATTTTTTTTAGTCAAAATGATTTGTCGTTCAAAACGTTCATAAATTTAGACTAAAAGATGGTTTTCAAAAAATGAAATTGAAATGAGGCATTTTCAAAGTGATTGAAGCAGAAGGTTTTAATTGATCTCAACCAACAAACGTAGGGATTTTGGGTTCATGACATTTTGTGAGATTTCAACTTTTCAGCCCAGTTCGGGACAGGAAAATGTTTGAATATCTAAAATTTCATTGGGACCGAGAAACCGGTTTTCCACCACTCTAGCTGGAGTTAAGGTTACTACAGTGTTGTATCAAGCCGGCAAGGTGCTAACAAGCTTCAACAGGACTTTATTTTTACAGTGGAAACCCCGTTACCAAGCAGTTGCTGGGCACTCTGTAACTCTCACTCAGCCTCCTCCACTCCTCCCGCCTCCTTCCTGTTTCCCGTCCTTTCAGACTCCCAACAGCCAGTGCTCCCAGTTCTAATAATTACAAGCACATCTAAACACCACATAACTTGGGCAATAACTGCCTACCTTTATGTCCTGGATATCAGCACCAAGTTCACCCAACAAAGACCACAGTGGTTTAAAAGCAGACGACTTGCTTTTACCCTGTCCTGCTTCCATCAAACATTCATCTCCTATTTATTTTTTTCTCCCGGCTGCCTCTCCACAGCTTGGTTAGGCTTTTGGTGCAGGAGGCATAGAATGTCCTAAATATTTATGCTGATGATCTGATAAATTCCCTCTGCAGTGCAATGTGTTAGGTTACCAAGCCACATTTGTCTTTCCACTCTGCCAATGGATGGTTATATCCCATATTGTACGCAGGGTAACTGCAGACCTTGCGTACCAAACAAGACCATTCCTTTACAGGCATCCTGTGTTTTGGAGAGTAGGGGCTTTGAGTTCATATTTCTTATCAGTTATTTTTATTGCAGTTGAGCAGAACCAAGAACAAGACAGACAAATCTAGGGATGAACATCTAAGACTCAATTTGCTTGATTTACCAGTATGATTGTTCTTTCTAAGTATATCAGAGGGATAAATATTAGGGAGGGAGAGGAATTATTTAAGCTTAGTACCAATGTGGACACAAGAACAAATGGATATAAACTGGACACTAGGAAGTTTAGTCTTGAAATTAGACGAAGGTTTCTAAGAGAAGTGAAGTTCTGGAACAGCCTTCCAAGGGGAGTAGTGGGAGCAAAAGAAGTATCTGGCTTTAAGACTAAGCTTGATAAGTTTATGGAGGGGATGGTATGATGGGATAGCCTAATTTTGGTAATTCATTTGACAATTGGTATTTGATTATCAGCAGGTAAGTATGCCCAGTGGTCTGTGATGGGATGTTAGATGGGGTGGGATCTGAGTTACTACAGAGAATTCTTTCCTGGGTGCTGACTGGTGAGTCTTGCCCACATGCTCAGGGTTTAACTGGTCACCATATTTGGGGTCGGGAAGGAATTTTCCTCCAGGGCAGACTGGCAGAGGCACTGGAGGTTTTTCACCTTCCTCTGCAGCATGGGGCACGGGTCACTTTCTGGAGGATTCTCTGCAGCTTGAGGTCTTCAAACTACAATTTGAGGACTTCAATAACTCAGACATAGGCTAAGGGTTTGCTACAGGGGTGGATGGGTGAGATTGTGTGGCCTGCGTTGTGCAGGAGGTCAGACTAGATGATCATAATGGTCCCTTCTGACCTTAAAGTCTATGAGTCTTTAATAATGGAATCTTTGCACATCATGGCTTATCCTTTAGCTCACCCTGTAGAGCATCTGCTTGGCAAGCCATGGGCCTAGGTTCTAATTCCACCTTCAGATTTCTCCCCATTAATCCCCTGATTTATAATCTGGCCTGTTTGCTCAGTGAAATGTGGGTGTCTGGTGACCTGCTCTGTTGAAGACGAAAACTTTGTTCTAAATGGTTGTGTAGAAGTTAGAGGTGAGTTGGAGCCACAAAAGCCAGGTCCAGATCTGGATTCAAAACCACCCCCAGAGCTCAGTTGTGGCCAGATACTATTTCAGGCTTGGCTTGAGCAGAAGTAGAAAAAGCAAGAGGAAGAGAAGCTTCAGCATGAATATCTCGGTCTGCAGTCATTCCTCCTTTAGCTGTAGTCTCATCAGATCTCCCAGGCTAGGCACAGATCAGTACTGGATCAGAGCTGCTTATTGAGAAGAAATCAGCTTTGAACCAACCCCCTCAATCTCTTGTTAGGAGGCAAAACAAAGAACCTGACCATATTGATCCTGTAGTTTCATGGAGCCATGACTACCTCCCAGTTGGGAAGGCCACATTTTGCCTGCTATGTTTTACAGTTGGCTGCAGTATTCCTGGGCTTTCCCAATCTCAAACTGTTGAGTGCAGTTGCCGTGCAACACTGAACGACTGACATGTCTTGCTCCAGAGATGGCTTGATTTCAGTTTTGGAGATAGCAAATTCTGCTCGCAGGCTGGGGTTTACATCACCTGTGAAAGCTGGGGCCCAAATCCTATTGCAGTTAAACAGAAGCTGCATGCCTAAGCCCCTTCAAATCCCCAGTTCTGGGATCCTTCCAAATGAAAGGCCCTGTCTGCATATGCTAAGATGCACATCAGACTGTGTGCTCTTCGAGGCACAGGCTATCTCTGTGTGGGTTTGTACAGGGACTCTAGACCGACACACTAATAATAAGAATACCATATAATTTATTATTATTTATGTATCTGTATTGTGTAGTGTCTAGGAGCCACAGTCCTGGACTAGGACCCCCTTGTGATAGCTGCAGTACAGACACAGAACAAAGAGATGGTCCCTGCCCTGAAGAGCTTATTCATTGGTTCTTCCCAAATCCCTTCTCCTTTCTCTTGAGTGCGAGAGAGAAGAACTTCAACCAGCTGGAAATTGTGGACCAAAAAAGTCCCAAGGGGTCAAAAACGGGATTGGACGCCCCAATGGATGGACAAATGGAGTCAGAAAACTGTCAGACAGAGGTTTAAAAAAACCCGTGGAGGTTTTTTTTCTCCACCCAACATAGTGTTTGTGTTTCTTAAGAGTTCTGATTGACAGCCCTATCTGGAGCGGGACTTGACAGAATGAGACATCGTTAACACAGGAGCCCTGGGCATCTGTTCAGCTGAAATCCATTATGTTAATGAAGAAGTATTTATCTGAAATTCATGAAGCATACCAAGAGAAACAGATTAGGATAAAAAGAAAATAACAATAACATTAACCTGGCCCGGCCCTCAAAAAGATGACTAATGGAGCAACACGGCTCTCTTGCATTGGGTGGGATTTAGCCAGGAATGACAACTGTTTAAAATAATAATTTAGGAGGAATTAATAACTCCTGGAGCATTTGCTGATTTAGTTAGATCAGAGGATTCACCTCACTTTACAAAGGGCCTTTTTATGTTTACAGATTCCGGTTCAGGGTGTTCCACTCCCATGCAGCCAATGGCCTTGCTTTCAAAAGCCTGGTTCCAGGAATGTGCTGTGAAAGAGGAATTGTTCAGGAAAGCATCAAGGAGATGGGGGAGGGGAGATTAACCAGGAACGATGGGATACGGTAAAGAAAGGGAACAATGAAGTCTAACTATCAGGGAAACTCTACAGAGGCTGAACCTTTTGCAACTGGGCAATAGTGGGTCTCCCATTGAGGCAACACAAGCTCAGTCACTTTGGATGTGAACTTGGCTGGTCAAGCTGCTAGGAAAATATCCAGGAGGGAAGAGTCCTCCATCGGCTGTGGCATGGATTGAGCCTGTGGTCTGATCTAATCCATAGACCAATGGTCAAAATGGTCTTCCCCATCTCTGCCTTCTGAGATTGCCTCTGCACCTCCAACTCTTTGGAGAAGCTTGCCAAGGTTCTGCTGAAGGTTCTGGTGGAAAGGTGAACTGGAAGGATTTCTGGGCAAAGCTGGGGGCTTAGCACCTCCCACAGAGACAAAATGCACTAGGTAGCCTTCGAGTAAGGAAATCTCCCACCAAACTCTAGCATGGCTGAGGTTTGGCTTTAGCGCAAGACAGGCCTTTCACTGAATGAAAGGGTCTGTTGTTTCCTGATCTGCGATTTCCCCCTATTGCCCCCAGACAAACACTGAAATAGGCTGTAACATTAGATTTTTGTTGCCACACCAGCTAGAGTGATTTTGGTTTCATCAAACTGTATCTGGGGAAGGAACATTCTGGAAAAGTCCCTGTCTCTCCTGGTACCTGTCAGTCTCCACCAATTGTTATCCTGCCTCATCTCTGTTCACAGAGCCTGATCCAAAGCCAACCACAGTCAATGGGAATCTTTCGACTGACCTGACTGGACTTTGGATCAGGCGCTTATGGCGTATGCTCATTACCATAGTAACTGAGTGCTATTTGGCTTTGATCCCTGCTCATTTATGCCCCTGTTCAAAGGGACAGCAGCAATTTCTTCTACATCACGAGATGTCCAAGTAAGAGAGACACTTGAGGTGATGTTTTCAAGATCACTCCGTGTTGGTCTAACTCTGTTCTCACTGACTCCAGCAGGAGCAGAGAACACTTGAAAGCCCCACTCTGGAAATGCGTGACCTATCTCTGAAATGCGTGGGGAACACGTGGCTGGTAAGGGCTGTATTGATGGGTTGTGTCATCTTTTCTGCATTCTAGAATCGTTTACTGCAGACCATAAACCCCTCATGGGGGAAGCGCCAGAAGTCAGAGGCTTTTTCCTTGGCTGTGGCTTCAACAGTGCAGGTAAGACAAGACCTAAAAAAAGGTTGAAGTTTCTTTCTTTTATCTAGAGCAAAACCCCATCAACTTCATGGAGTGGGAAGATTGGGCTCAGGAGAAGGTTATCCCGGCTGGAGACATAAGGGGCTCCCCATCTTGTCCTCATGTCATAAACAATCCCTGGGTCAAACTGTGGGTGTTTTAAATGCACATCAGGCTCAAAATTGATTTCTTGACTCCGCTTACAGTCCTCTCCTCCTTGTCTTTTTGCTCAGGGATGATGCTCGGAGGTGGCTGTGGGAAGGAACTGGCCCACTGGATAATTCACGGGCGTCCCGAAAAGGATATGTACGGCTATGATATCAGGCTAGTAGCTACCCCAACCCTGAATCTTTCCCCCTGTTCTGGCTAGATATCGCAGGTCAGTTCTGAAGGAGACTGCAGTGTAGGAGGAGTGTTTTGTTCTGCTTTGCTTCTTGGCAAGAGCTGGGATTGCTGAGGTGGCTGTGTATCCAGCCCCATTGAGCTGGGGTGGAAACATTTCATATTATTACTTATCTTACGATAGCACTCAACCAAAAGGAAGGCTTTGTGGTGGTAGGCACTGAATGCGCACATCAAGAGAAGGGGTGCCTGAACCACCGAGCTCTCCATCTATCTCAGGGAGACCAGAGGTTAAAGGGATCTTACGTGGCTTGCCAAGATTGCACGCAGCCGATGGCGGCAGAGCAGGGAATTGAGCCCTTGTCTTCTGAATGCCAGTTTCAGGGCTTTAGTGCTTCTGCTCAAGGATGGCCTTGTGGTTAAAATACTTAGGAGAGTGGTGGTCATTATTAGAGAGGCTCCATAGTCGAAAAGCTCAGATCCAGATACCCATTTTTAAAGTTTTTATGGTCAGACTTGACAAAGCCTTGGCTGGGATGATTTAGTTGGGGATTGGTCCTGTTTTGGGCAAGGGGTTGGACTAGAGCAGGGTTTCTCAAACAGGAGTCGCCGCTTGTGTAGGGAAAGCCCCTGGTGGGCCGGGCCGGTGGGTTTACCTGCCCCATCCATAGGTCCAGCCGATCACGGCTCCCACTGGCCGCGGATCGCTGCTCCAGGCCAATGGGAGCTACACAAGCGGTGACCCCTGTTTGAGAAACCCTGGACTAGATGACCTCCTGAGGTCCCTTCCAACCCTGATATTCTGAGATTAGTAGTAGGGGTGTTTGAAATAGTATGGGCAGCCTGCAGACATTCAAAAATGAGATGTTTTTTAAAATGATTTTTAGGGTTCTTTTCCTTTGTGCCATGGTTTGTGAGGATGCATTGGGGTCACGTCTTCGAGTTTTGCTCTGCAAACGTGAGCGAACCAGAAACTGTTCTAAATAAAAAGACAGCTCCGTTTCTCATGTGTGTATGTGGCTGCTGGAACTGGGGTTTTCATGATGCCACCCTTATGCCGCGAGACTCTCAAAACAAGCACAAGCCTTGGCAACACTGTTGAAATCCCACCCCTAACTGGGTCAAGTTTTTGCAAGTAGCCCCATTAGTATCTTTTTAATGGAGCAAACCAAAGCCCCCATCCCAAGCACCTCCTAATGTAAGGGTGTTTGGAACCTCTCTTCTGAACTTGGTGGCCTGAGCCCAGGTCTAGCCAAGCGGGAGTGTTAGGCCTGTGACCAGGTGCCCATAGAGAGTGTGATCCTCTCCCAGCCAAGAAGCAATGTACTGTGCATTGCTCTGCCTTGTGCCCAATGTTGGTGGGAGGGGGTGTTAACTGTGCAAGGGAGGATGGGCTGTCATGGATTTGCTGATCTTTCTGTTGTGTCAGTAATTGCTGAAAGTGCTGTATTCCCTCTGGCCAAAGGTTTCTATTGGAGGCCCGTGGGGGAGGGGGGATTGGACTCATTTTCAGTTACTCAAAGTAAAGAAAGAGTTTTTGAAAAGATAAAGCCTGCATAAGGTGATTTCCTCAGCCTGGCTTCAAGTCAGTTTCTTCCCAGCACCCTCGCATCCCCTACGTGTTTATTCAGGTGGAAAGCAACATGGCAGGTCAGGCAGAGACCTTCCCTAGCAGAGCTATAAATAGAGAGGTGGGGGGGGTGGGATCAGAGGACTCAGCTGGGCTAGTCCTTGCTTGTGGACCAGCAGGCTGTGGATTGAATTCCCCTGGCTGCATCGGTTGATGGGTCTGGGCTCTGGGGTCTGCACTAATGCTTAAGCGGTCTGGCTTGGAGAAGGTGGGGAGGAATGTAGAGCTCACAGAAGCCAGAAATTCTTTTTAACATGCTCAAGTCCCAGACACAGCATGTCGCGTCACGAGACAGCACAGTCTAACTGACGGACTGGGCAGTTCAGGTAATTAGATGTCTGACTGGCATCAAGTGCACCTGGAAAATTGCAGGGGCAAAGTAAGAGACACGATGGAAGCTCCTTTCAAACGCTCGTCTTACTGCACTTGATTGAGGTGCAAGGGAAATGGAGACTATGCATCTGGGTGAATGAATGGGAGCTGCTCTCCAAGATGCTGCTGGGTGCCCAAGCTGGGCCTGTTTTTATGAGGTAGTTTTGCTTACACTGGCTTGTACTGAAAACTGAGTGTCTGTGGGCTGACAAGGCTGTGCACAGGGCCAGTCTCTCAGCAGCTGCCCCGTCTCTCTGAAGAGCTGGAATTAATTACACTGGATAGCTTTAATGAATTTACATGTTGGATTTATCTCATTTCCCCCATTGCGTTTTCATGCAAACAGCTTCCATCAGACACCAGGAGATTGCAGTGATGAGAGAAGACAGGGTAATTATATCTGGGTTTGTTGTTCAATTAGTGCAGTGCCTAATCCTCTAAGTTAATAATCAAGGTGGCGATTTCAATTGGAGAAAGATTATCTTCCCCCCACAGCAGGACATGGGCCATGAGGTTTTGAATGCGCTGATGCTGGCTCTGTAATGGGTTTTTCGTTTTCAATTATACTTTATTGGGTTTGTTGTTTTATAGGCATGATGATGAAAAAAGCTGTCAGATGTGAGCTTTAAAAGTCACATCGCAACAAAAGGCAGACCCAGCACAGACCCACTGGGCCAGGCTAGTTCCATGGAAAGGAACAGTTCATCTTACTGTTAGCAAGGGACAGCAGAAAAATACAGTGTTTGACCTTCCTGCTCTGAGCTCTGCAGCTGGTGCCTCTTTGGGAAATACGCTGCTCACAGATGATGGAGACCATTAATCTGGGAAAGAACCTGCTGCAATATTATAAGGGGCGCTGGGCACATACGAAAAGCCGTGTGGAGTTTGTAATCCAGATCTGAGCTTTGCAGTTTTGTCTCATCTCTGTAAACTGCAACTGAGAGTCTCGAATTTAATGAAGGGATTTGGGTTGTCCAGACAGCTATTACAATCTCCCCCTCCATGTCTAATAATGATCACGCCATCTTAGCATGCACACAGCATCAAGCACAGAAGCTTTCAGCTTGACAGATCCGAAAGCCCTTTAAAAACATGTTGATCAAAATATGTGACTTCATGTAACTCCATTTGATGGAGTTACACCAAGGGTGAATTTGCCTCTCACGTGTGCCTATGTATGTATCTATCACTTCACCCACCACTGACAGACAGCCACCTCTGGCTGGAATGTGGCAGCTGCTGAACATTTCACAGCATGTGAAGAATACCAGTACCAGCTGAAACTGCCAGGGGAGCAGAACATAGTTTTCCAAACAGGGATCTGGGCAGGGCAAAGGCTTGGTATGGAGCTTCTTATAGCTCCTATGCGTAATGGATTTTCTAGCCTCCAGGTTGGTTTGTGTCTCTGCCAGATGGCAAGTCAGACCCCAGCCCATTTGTTGGTTTGTGGTTCCCAGAGTTATGAACCCAGTGTCAATCCTTGCTGGGGTTTTTTTTTTAATTATTTTTATACACCTCTTTAAATAGCTCCCTTTTCCACATATTTAAATATTTATTCTTCCAAATGCTCACTTGTAAATATTTCATCTGCTGGCAGTTGCTGCTCTTGCTTCTGTCAGATGTTCACTGCCCTGGTACATGGGGTGATGCTCCAAGAAGAGGGCTGGTGGGTGAGCGATAACACAGGAAGTGATGCATGCTAATATACCAGACAACTGTGGCTTTTGAGGCCCCAATCCCAGCCCTCCAAGCAAGACCAGGTCCCAGAGAGCTGACCTGCCTGACGCCCATGATTATTATTTGAAAGGCTCTTTGCCAGTGGGTTTCCTTTCCGGCCTATGAGTCTGCATAGCCTCTGGGGCTCCCGTTCCTAAGTCTCTGTGCTGAGTCTAACTGCTGATGAATGCAGGTGATAAGTGGAGGGTGGTGATGGGTATGAGCTACAAAACTAGACCTAAGCTTCCCCAAATACAAAGATGTTTAGTCTATTACACAGCAGGACAAAAGGACAGTTGCAAAGTATTGGATCCAGATCCCAACTGTCCTGAAATCCAGGGGAATTCAGCTCTGGGGTATCCCCCAGCAGTAATCATAGGACTGGAAGAGACCTCGAGAGGTCATCTAGTCCAGTCCCCTGCATTCATGGCAGGACTGAGTATTGTCTAGACCAGGAGTCAACAACCTTTCAGAAGTGGTGGGCCAAGTCTTCATTTATTCACTGTAATTTAAGTTTTCATGTGCCAGTAATACATTTTAACATTTTTAGGTCTCTTTCTATAAATCTATAATATATAACTGAATTATTATTGTATGTAAAGTAAATAAGGTTTTAAAATGCTTAAGAAGCTTCATTTAAAATTAAATTAAAATGCAGAACCCTCCGGACTGGTGGCCAGGACCTGGGCAGTGTGAGTGCCACTGAAAATCAGCTTGCGTGCCACCTTCGGCACCTGTGCCATAGGTTGCCTACCCCTGATCTAGACCATCCCTGACAGGCGTTTGTCTAACCTGCTCTTAAAAGTCTCGAATGATGGAGATACCACAACCTCCCTAGGCAATTTATTCCAGTGCTTAACCACTCTGACAGTTAGGAAGTTTTTCCTAATGTCCAACCTAAACCTCCCTTGCTGCAATTTAATCCCATTGTTTCTTCTCCTATCCTCAGAGGTTAAGAAGAACAATTCTTCTCCCTCCTTCTTGTAACAACCTTTTATGTACTTAAAAACTATTATGTCCCCTCTCAGTCTTCTCTTCTCCAGACAAAACAAACCCAATTTTCTCAGTCTTCTCTCATGTTTTC
Source organism: Gopherus evgoodei (assembly GCF_007399415.2). Taxonomy (NCBI): domain Eukaryota; kingdom Metazoa; phylum Chordata; order Testudines; family Testudinidae; genus Gopherus; species Gopherus evgoodei. Next base: position 17,531,678 of record NC_044337.1, on the reverse strand, counting down.
TAGACCTTGAATCATTTTTGTTGCTCTTCTCTGGACTTTCTCCAATTTGTCCACATTTTTCCTGAAATGTGGCACCCAGAACTGAACACAATACTCCAGCTGAGGCCTAATCAGCATAGAGTAGAGTGGAAGAAAAAGCCACATGAAAGGGCTGCACATGTTAGCATCCCCTTCCCCACCCCTCTCGCCACACCAGAGGCCTTGTAGCAGAGTGACAATCTCTTCAAACCCTGGCATTAACCTCAATGGAGAGTTGGGGAGATACGGCTTCCCCATTAGTCCCTTCAAAAATTCTATTGCTGGCAAGAGGCGGGGAAAGAGAAGGTCAAACCTTTTGTTTAAAAAGACCCCAAAGCCTTTTTTCTGTTGCAGTTGTGGTCTGATCTGCTGTTTTCTAAGCGCCCCCCATCCCCTGTGCATGAAAAAAAATGGGGGTGGGGGAGGAGAGCTTAAAACATGGTTTGAAAAGGCCCTATAAATGATACTCTGTCTTGCCTTTTGCCTGATGTCTGCCCTCCCCCCTTCTCCAGACCTGGGGGCTTTGGGCTGGATGGGAGCCAACTGCAGTTTTGCAAGACATGCTCCCCAGCTAGCCAGAGACAATGGATGGGAAAGGTGCCATCGGTAAAAGACTAGGAAGTTATTGTCGGTGAGTTATAGGTCTCTGTTAACAATAATAATATGAGCACGTGCTGAAGTAGCACATTCCTTCAAGGAGCTTTTCGGTTTGAGAGATGGAAATTATGTCCAACAAATTTCAAATGCTTTGGGTTTTATGTCTATTTCAGTCTGGAAAGAACTGGATGAAAAATGTAAAGAATATTCATGGCTCGTTCCTTTTTCATTTGCAGGCCAGCTCGACTTGCTGAAGGCTGAGCAGAACTTAACCTGAAATATCCTGCTCTCCCCTCCTCGAGACATATCCTGCCCCCAGTTTGCTAGTATAAATCTGCTTAAATCAGAGCTGCAGAATTTGGTCCATGTGGCATAAAAAGCATCCAGCTCAGGGAACAGTACAGCTTGGTCACATATGGTGTGAGTGGGTTCTGCTGTGGTCCATTGTCTCACATAGTCTGTTTCTTACATTTGCTTTGATAAAGAACAAATGAGAATTCTTAGGCTCCATCTCACCTTTTAATCTGCAGAGACTTTAAAGGGAGGCACAGACCCAAAGAACCAAATTCAGGATCTCGGTTTCTTCACTAGAGATCCACAGTTAATCTAATGAAGGCAATGGTGCTATGGGAGGCAGTGTGTCCCAGTACACAGCGCTCTGGACTGGGACTCAGGAGACCTGGGTCCTATTCCCAGCTCTGTCACTGCCCTGCTGAGTGACTACATGTCAAATCACATCCCTGCTCTGTGCCTCAGTTTCTCCTCTGGAAAAATTAAGATATTTACCATTTTTTAACAGACTGTTTGTGAGACCTCTACAGCCAAAGCACTGTATATTAAACACTGCAATAGATTTAGACCAGTGTAACAGAGTTAAATATGGCTATAAAAAAAGATTGAAACAAACCATATTTACCCTATTGCATGAGTAGGGTCAGAGTCTAGGACCTTCAGTACCTAAAGCAGGAATTCCTTTAGCTGACAGGACGAGGAGTAGCTGAACCTTCAAACAACCAGCTATTAGAGGCACACACCACACATTTTACAAGTGCGTCACTGAAGCATTGAGGCCTCTCATACACGGATGCGTTAGTCAATGCCAATTATGGCCCGGTTTCGCTGAGCACTGACGCGTGTTCACATATCCTGCGTGGTTCGGGCTGCGCGATGTGATGGTGGTGGGTCTTTCTTGTCATCAGAGAGAGAGCTGGAAAGTGTCTTCTTCCAGGGTCAGTCATATTTTCCCCCTCTCTGCTCCTGCTTCATGTCACTAGTTCCAGGCATCCTCCCCCAGAAATGAAGGCAGTGTGGCAGCATGAAGGGGACACTGTGGGAAGGCCAGGACTGAAGTAACAGGGGTGCAATGGGGCAGAGTCAAGGAGCAATGGCAAAGCTGAGGGAGTGTGTGTGTGACAGAAAAGCAGGGAGCTTTGCAGGCCAAGCTAAAGCTGTGTGTGCCCGGGCGCTGGGCTAGCGTGCAACAGATCACGGCAGGCTGAGGGGAGTGGCAGAGCTGTGTGAGTGCCTGGGCGCTGGGCTAGCATGTGACAGATCATGGCAGGCTGAGGGGTGTGGAGAGCTGTGTGAGTGCCTGGGCACTGGACTAGCATGCGACAGGTCACGGCAAGCTGAGGGAAGTGGCACAGCTGTGGGTGAGCGGCGTGTATGGTACCCCTACCTCGTGGCCTGATAATCAGCTGTGCAGGCCCCGGGAGGTGGCTAATAGTTATGGTGCAATCTGCTCTGTGCCCACGCCCTTTTGATCCTTTCCCTCACATTCCCTCTGCCCAGCCTGCCCCTGACTCCCTACTCCAGGGAACTGGGAGCAGGGCCAGCCAGGGAGGTGCCTGCACAGCCGGTATTTTCAGGGGCCCGCCTTGTCTGTTTAGACTGCAGGCTCTTTGACTATGTGTGCGTACAGCACCTAGCACAAAGGGGCTGTGAATTCAGCTGCAGACTCCAGGGGCTGCTCTAATGCAAGTAACAATGGCTTTTTCCCTTTGCTATAAGGTCATGTGGCCCTCAGAGCATGGGCTGGGAGCTTTGCGTCTGAAGTCGCCTTCTCTCTGCCTTTCAGGAGGTTTCACCGCTCTCTCACCGCCAACAACCGCTGGATCCGAGAGCGAAGCCATGAGTCATACGCCAAGAACTATTCAGTCGTCTTCCCCTACGACGAGCCGCTGGCCGGGCGCAACATGAGGAGGGACCCCCTGCACGAGGTCAGTGCCCAAACCCCTGGGAAATGCTGGCTTGAGGGCATGGGGGAGCAAGGCACCCAGCTGCCACTGGTAGCTACATGAAATCTAAGCAAGGCTTGTCCATGAGCACGTGCCCACTCACCAAACGTTGCAGGGGCAATGGCCGGGCCTGCCCTTCAGCCCCCAGAAAAGCAGCTGCTTATTTGGCCACAAGGTGAACCACTGAGCAATGCAAAAGGCTACCCTTGCTGCCTCCTCCTGGCTCAGAAAGTGCCAGACTGCAGACAGGGCCGAAGTCTGGGGGCCTGATCCATTGCTAGTGTGACTGGGCACCACTCCCTGGAAATCAAAGGCACTGTGCCCAAATACACCAGTGGTGAACTGGGCCCTGGGGTCTCCTGCATGGCTAGCGCAAAGCGGCGTCACGGGGTCACAGTGTCCTGTTGATGGAGCTGCTCAGCGTGATTGCAGGTCTCCTGTTCCCACCGCAGCAGCTGAGCCCCTGTGTGATGATGGGTCTCTTTAAAAACCAGCCCAGCTGAGTGACGTGTGGCGATGGCAGTGTGGGTGGACGACACTTTCAAGCAGATGGCACTGTATTAATAGCCAACTACGGCCTGTCAGTTTCCAGGGATCTGTTACCCAGCTGTCACTGCCCAACTCCGAATCCCTCAGAAAGGCTGGGCTGGTGTGGCTAGAGCGAACCTGTTTGGTGGCAAGAAACCTCAGGAGGGAGGGTTTCTAAAGGGGAGCTCAAAAGCTGCCATTGGCTTTGTATCTCTTCTCGATCCCACGCCTGGTACTGGGCTGATGCCGAACTGTTCCTAGAGACACGTACCGGGCAGACTTGAGGGGAATTGAGGAGAAGGGATACAGGACCTTAGAAATGTGGAGACGGACCTTTGAATAGTGAGCGCTTTCCTGGGATTGCACCAGGTCCCTGCCTCGTTGGAAAAGGTTTTGCAGGTGCCCTTGGCAGCTGGTTGGTCTCTGATGCCTACTGCTCTTTAGTTTTCTGGCGGGGCGAGCTCTCTGAGTGGATAGAGTCTGGACCACTAGCTTCTCTTCCTGCCTTTGCTGCTGACCTCCTATGCCATCTTGAACCAATCCCATCAGGCCAAAATTTTCAAATTTGGGGTCTTAAAAAAGAGGCCTGATTTTTCAAAGATGCTTTGCACATGCAGCACTCACAATTACCATGTCTCAGCACCACCAAAACCACCTGCTTGCAGCCAGGGGACCAGGTTCTGATCTCATTTATGCTGCCGTAAATCTGAAGTAACTCCATTTACCTTTGCACCAGTGTGAACAAGATCAGAATCGGAAACCAAGTTTCCTGAGCCAGTTTCAGCTGGTTGTTAATTCTGACCCCTCCATTTACCACCTCCTCCCCGCACTGTATTGCAGAGCCTTGAGGAGCAATACAGAAATTCCCTCACACGCACAGCCCCCTCTGCTGTCAACAGCTCAGTTGTTTTCTGTCACTGAGAATGCAATTTTGTTTTAATAGCATGTCTAATACGTGGTGCCCATTTGACTGACAACCTGGTATTTATACACTAAGTGCCAAAACATGGGTGTGTTTTATAAATAGACGTGGATCATTTCTAAAATATTCAACACTAAATGTTCTTTTTGAACATCAACACAAAACAAAAATATCATGATGGTTCACCTAATTACTGTGAGGCAAGACTTTTTTGGAGGGGGGAATGGGGAAGAAATGAAAAAGGGGGCGTATGAATATTAAATCAGAATATTATTTTTACTACTTTAAAAATTTATGTTGGGGAAAAATCTGGCCCTTGTGCTTATCGTCATTCAGTTACCAATCAACACAATATAACCCAAACTTTGGCACTGTGCGTATGGAGCCTGTGGAACTCCTCGCTACAAGATATTGTTATATTATTACTTCACTGCATTCAGGTCGTTGGTGTGCAGAGATCATTGCCTATCATCCTGACCAATACTGTCTCGTTGTTTCCTTTCCTTATACCTGATCCATCTGTCTTTTTTTTGCCCCACGTTCATAGGAGCTTCTCCAACAAGGCTGTGTGTACCAGGAGAGACATGGCTGGGAGAGACCTGGCTGGTTTAATCCGCGGGGCGCAGCTCCGGTAAGCACGGCAGCATTTCTCATGCTAAAACCATGGGGCAGAGCCCTGGAAACCTGTTAAATGGCATACGGAGGCCTGCGATGGGACCCGAGGAGAGGCTTTTGGTGCGTGTGTGTGTGCACACGTGTGCAATGGGCGTGAAATGCTCCAACAGCCAAACCTCAAATCTGAACTCTTTCCTGTTTCAGGAAGGGGCAGGAGAAGAGGGAGCATCTGAAATCTGCTTTCTGGATTGGAACTTGCACCTGCAGTCCGATCCAACATGGCAAATGGGCTGGTTCTCAGGTGTAGTTTGAATGTGGTGGAAATCTCATCAGAATAGCTTGCAAACCCAAACCCACCTACTGGTCCCGCCACCCCAGCCCTTTCCCTGATATTTCACTGTCGATTATTTTCCTCCATTGTCCTTTTCTCCTCCCCTCTTTGTTGTCAGGTTTTGGATTACGACTACTATGGTGCTTATAACCAAAAGCCCCATGGCTCCTACCTCTATAACCAACTGCTAGGGGATGAATACACCTTTGATTTCCCACCTCATCACAACATTGTGAGTAGAAAATGCTGGCTAGTCAATTGGCTCCTTCTCTGGATCATTCTGCTCCATAATTTTATCATGGGGCAGCAAAAGGCCAACTGAGCTGCTTGTTGCGGTCTTGTGGGGTTGTAAGGAATTGGGAAGAGGGACTTTGTCTTACTTTTAACTTGGTGAGGCAACAAGGATAACTGCAGAGCTGTATAAAGTGCTTAATAAACATCAGAATTTTTCAGGCTGGAATTCACTCCAGCCCCCTGGATTCAATAGTACCTGGGCGTTGTGCTTTGCAATGGGGGTGAATTTCTACTGCTCAGTTCATTGTGAAAATGGAGTCGAATGTTGTGTTGGGGCCCGTATGCACAGTGCATGACTTTCAAGGCACTTACAACCAGGTTATTTTCAAGCCATCATTTTTCAACCACGTTCATTGCATTTCCTCTTTGAGAGATGAGTCTCGAGCAGGAGGGCGAGTCTTGAGAAGAACCCTTTGCGGAGGGAGAGCAGAACCATTGGTCTTAAAACCACACACATGTACCACGTAGACTGGGGTGGGGTTAGAGCAATGAGACCAGGAGCCACACCATTATTCCTGGTGTTGGTTTTGCAAAACCCAGCTGGCGAGGTTTGGAAAAACTGTGTCCAATCCCTGCTTTACCCATCTTTATTGAAAAATGCCTCCAAACACCTTCATTACATGCTTGGAACCTCAAAATAAATAAATGGCCAAATGGAATTTTATTGTTGCTCTCCTAAATGAAAGAGTTGCTTTTGGGTTGAGCACACGCATGGAAAGGACTTGAATTTTTTTTTCCCTAGCAAGTTTATAAGCTCCACAAAACAGGTATTTAAAGTGGAGAGTCCTCCCTCTAACTGTAATGTGTCATTGCGGCAACACTGTGATCCCCTATTCAGAACTCAGTCAAAATCCATGCAGTTGGAAGATGAATTCTAGGGGGAAATGAAAACAAATTTGACAAGATGACACCAACTCAAAAGCCAAGTTATTGACATAAGAAGCAGGATACGAGAGCTTGTGGGGGACTGTGTTGTTATAGGGGATGCTCCATTTGAATATCTATTTTTAAAGGAACATTTTGAAAATGCTACAGAAAGCTCAGGCACAAGCCACATGCCTGCTTTTCTTCTTTGTTTCTGCCACCGCATTATATAAATGGTTTTCATTTGTTTTGACAACTCCTTTTGTGGAGGGAGAAGAGGGTGACCTAGCTTCACCTGTGTGTGCTTTAATTTTTAGATCAAGAATGAATGCTTAACCTGCAGAAATGCACTGGCTGTCTTTGACATGTCTTATTTTGGCAAATTCTACCTGGTTGGTCCTGAAGCAAGGAAGGCGGCCGACTGGCTGTTTACTGCTGATGTTAGCAAGTCACCAGGTATTGCTTCAACCTTGTTATTTCAGCTACAAGATGCCAGTTTTATTGATGTGTCTGCTGAGCATGATACAAAAAACCCACCCTACAAAATTATATCTTTGAACAAGACTTACGTTGTTTGACCTGAAGTGTCGGTTTTAAAATTATTGCTTTCGCTGACGATGTTGGAAAGCAGCTGAGTGTGAAGGTTTTCCCTGCCCTCTCCTAGAGCTGCATTCGGATCGCCTTTACACTGGCGTAATCACTGTGACTTCTGAATCAGGTGCAGTTGAGATTAGAATCTGACCCTCAGAGTCCAGTTAAAATTCACTGCTGGGCAAATGCATACACTGGAATAAGCAGTGGTGACACCTAGTGAACAATTAGGCTAATGTCAGTGGGCAGTTTGCTAATAATCTGAGTGGAAGAATGATGCATTTGGGATTGAATCTGTTCTCTCTTGCCCCAGTGTAAACTGGGAATGGCCACTGAAGTCAATCAGGCAACACTGATGAGAGGGAAAAATCAGCCCCATTCAGCTGTAATTCCTTGTCCAAATGCAGTTCACCTTTGAAGGGACTGTGCATTACTCATTAACCTTTTCATTTCCAGAGAGATGTCTTCAAATCCCAGCCTGCACCACAACGGGAAGTTGAGTTGCTGAGGTCTCCTTTCTGGTCCCCTTTTGTCTTCATCATGCAATTCAATGTGATTAGCTGTCCCTGCTCATGGGAGGCCTAACTCTTGAATTATGGAGAGGGCTGCCTATCAAGATCAAGTGTAGAGTGGGACGGGGGAAGGTCTGAGTGATCTTAAATGATGTGGCACAGCAGCGGCTGCATGGGGACTGATTAGTGATTAGAAGGATTCCAATGCCTAGTTAGATTTTTGTATTTTTCAGACATGGCATTTGCGAAAATGCTGTTGGAAGGTTTTGATCTCCAGTGTCTCTTTCCTCCTGTTTCTAGGACTGACCGTTTACACGTGCATGTTAAATAAACACGGCGGTGTTGAGAGTGATCTGACCGTCAGTCAAATCAGCCCTGGGACCCAGGTCTCTTCATTGACCCCAGCATTTGAAGGTAAAAGCGTCAAGTGTTCCAAAGTAGAGAAATAATCCCTTGCTCTGCATAGACGTAAAAGTTCCCTTGGCAAATATTAGAGCTGATGGGCAGTGTCAGCTTAGTTTAAATTCCCTCTGCAGCTTCATGTACAATTTAGCATTCTCTTTCACTTCCTGTCCCAAACTCTTGTGTAGTGTTGTTGTGCTCTGTTAAGCAGCTGCCACATTCTCTCCTAAGGGGCACGTCCTCACTACTGTAAATTCTCATTGCTCCATTGGGATCAATGGTGTAAATGGTCCTCGCTCCTTTGAAGTCAGTGCAGCTATAATAATTGACACCAGCTGTGGACCTGCTCCTAGGTGACTTGCTGCATTGCTCTCGCTTTGCTGCTGAGCCCAGCTTCCAGTCAATCCCCACCCACCCACCTAGACAACTGGGCTGGATTTTGTGCTCTCCCTGAAATGTGTGAGTACCCTAGACTGGCTACAGGCCCGTGAGAGTCATAAATGCATTGGGCTCCAGGCCTCAGCCTGTGCATGCTGGGACACAGCAGGGCAATAGGGAGACTGGGGTGTGGTGTGCTAGCAACCTTCCAACAAGAGGCTCATGTCTGTGGCATGGCAGACATTCCCAGGGGTCGTGCTGGCGTGATGTTCTAATGGCTCTTCAGAGGGGCCTGGATTCTGTGCCCTCCTGGATGCCGGGTCTGAGGCCATAAAGGGTCACACAGACTGGCTTTCCATGCTTGGGAATACCATAGCATAAGGGGGAGTCTTCCCTGGGATGAGAACAGCCCTGTGCCACCCAGCAGCCCCAGTGCAAGATGAATGCTGGAAGAAGCGGTGGGGGCTGGGGGAACTCACTATCCCCTAGCTACTCTGTGGTGTTAGTTGGCTCCACAGGGGGTAGCACTGCAGGCAGCATGAGTCAGAGCAGCCCTGGGGCTGCTCTAGTTTACATCAAGGCTGTTATTATCATAGAATGTCAGGGTTGGAAGGGACCTCAGGAGGTCATCTAGTCCAACCCCCTGCTCAAAGCAGGACCAATCCCCACACAGATTTTTACCTCAGTTGAACTCGCAACCCTTGGTTTAGCAGGCCAATGCTCAAACCACTGAGCTATCCCTTTCTGGTACCTGTCCACTACCAGTGTACAAGAGCCATGCAGGTTGTGTGCAGCCACCTTACCCGCCATCCTGGCTGCATTGAGCTTGGCTTGGCCGCAGCCCAGAATCAGGCCTGGCCTTCTGTCTTCTGTGAACGCCGAGCTTCTCCTTCACGAGTTGGCTCAGGCAGTAGAGGCTCGAATCAGCCTCATCCAGCTCTTCAGTGCTAGCTAGTGGATGGTGTTGGGATGGGCTTGTGAGGTACTGTAGGGGGAGCCCCCAGATCCTGCATGTGGCTGGTGGGCCAGTTTGCTGAGGAGCTGGGAGCATGACAATGCTGCGACCCGCTCCGTGGAAGCCAGTAGATTTGTTTCAGCATTAAAAGGGGAAGAGTCACTGCAAGTTCAGTTTGAGGCCTGCCAACGTTGACAGTGTCTCTTCGATTTCCACTACAGCTGGAAGGGAATATTGCTTCAGTTGGCCAGCATTCGGAGGGTGATTGCATTACTTAATACCAGCCACCTGGCGTTTCTTTCCCCCTCCTCTTCATCTATCAATTGGCATAACCGGATTAGCACTCCTTTTGCCCCCCGGCACTTGTAAACCAAGCAGGATGAGGCTGATGATTGGCATTATTAGGTTTCGTTCAGACCCTGCTGCTCTGAATGGCTCTCGGGCAAGGGCGACCTCTCCTGTGGTCCTTATCTGCTGCAATACAGGGGAATTAGAAGGGAGCAGAGCAAACAGCCTGGAGATGGGGGGGCAAAATGGAATTAAGAGGCTGCTGCGAAGTGGAGGGCATCTTGCTCATCTGCAGTGGCTCCACCAAATGGCATCGCCTCAGAAGCCTGGGCGTCTGTTTGCTAATGATACTGCTGCTTCAGTATCCTCGGAGCGGCATGCACACGGGAAAAGGAGAGCTTGGACTTAGGTCCTAAGTGAAAACAAGGATGGGGATCACAGCCCATTTGTCCTCTGCGTAAACCCCACCACGTAGTCAGGGTGCACTCTGCCTAGGAGTGGCCTGGGACTAGAAAAGCTGGGGGCTCTGCAAGTCATGAGGAAGGTGCAATGGCAGAATTATAGGCGGGGTGGGTGTGGGTGTGTCTCTCTGCCGAGTTCATGGGGAGAACGCCTACGCAACCCCTGCCTGTGCTTTACCTGGCTCCAGCCAGTGCTGCTCCTCTCTCCCTTTGAGGATCACTGAACACAGACATGCATGCCCCTGGAGAAGGGAGAGGAGCTGCTGTGTTTGATGGGTGATGGAGGAGTTTAATAAAAGCAGATCTATTTTTCAATTACCGTAGGTGGCTGCACTTATTAACGTTATGACAGATTTCGGGAGTGCAGAGCGGTAGAGGCAGGATCGATTATGGAGCATTAATCAGCTCCCGAATCCCTGTTTTAGGTTGGGCTTTTCCCCACTTGGGGTTGGTGACTCAGTGACATTTCCCACTGCCATGAATGCAGCAGAAACGTTGGCCATGGTGTAATCCCCAGGCCCTATGGAACAGCCCTCACTGCCTCCCCTGCCTCACTAACCTTGTAATCCTGGCGTGGTGTCAGAGGGAATTGCTCAGCTTTGAATGGGGAAATCCTCTTTGCTCGCCTTCCCCTCCATTCTTATTGGCCCTCCCCACATCAGCATAGAAATCATCCCTGCTTCATGCTGGTCAGTCAGCTGGCACGTCCAAATGCCCCACGAGGGCTTGAGCCTCTGTTGGACCAGTGCCTTGTGCAGCTATTGATGGGTACAGAACACAACCACTCTGTTCTGGTAGCATTTTATACCCACTTACAGAGGCGTAAATACTGTACCGAACGCAGGGCCCTGGAGAATCAGGCCTGTGTCGCTGTAAGTATTTTCAGTACCATTTCCATGCCCTCCTGCACAGAGGGCTGGGCTGGTACAGCTACGCCAGAGAAGCAGTGTGTGCCGGCTGGTCCACACTACAGCCGGGATAGCTGGGTCAGCAGAGCCCCCTAACAGAGACACAGTGTAAGCTGATCGAAGGAGTTTTGTCTGCATAGCTACCCCACCGCCCTGAACAGCATTAGCTCTGCTGGTGGAAGTGCTTTTCCATTGGCTTAGTTGCGTCTGCACTAGGGCGTTTTGCCGGCAGAGCTGTCTCAGGGGTGGGTGTGATTTTTTTGTTCACACTCCTAGCTGACATTGCTATGCCGCAAAATCTTGTGATGGAGACCGGGCTGACAGGCTGGATCCTCAGCTGATGTAAATCAGCATCATTCCATGTCAGTTTATTCCAGCTGAGGATGGGACCCTGACCTAGGATTGCCTTTTCCATCTGGATCTTCCTAGTGATCTCCCAGAAGTTGAGGTCATGCAATAGGACTGGGAAATGCACTGTGGAAACACCTCGCCTCGCTGTCCCAGGGAGCTTGATCACAATATGTTTGTGCTGAGTTTTTCCAGAGGCGACTTTCATTTCCTGCCCTCTTTGCATCCCTTTGGATTGAAGGTACAAAGCACAGGGGACCTATGCAGCTACATTTCCACTGAGTGCACGCAACCGGCACTGTCACATTTCTGTGGAAAACATGTCTGTGAGGACAAGGCAACTTGTCGCTCTCTCCGTGTATCTGGTGTCTGGGATGTCAGTAACGGATGTGTGAGCATGTACACGGGGTACTCATAGGATGTTTTGCCTTGCATGTCTGACTGGCTTCACACCTCGGAGTCGGGTGGAATACTAAATTTTATAGTAGGGCAAACTGGCTGAAAACGTGGCAGCTTCCAGGGTCCTCGGGGGAAGATTTTGCTGTCTGTTTCAAGGGTCCTTGACAAAAACTCTTGCCGCTTGGAATGACCAATCTCACAAGCCCTTGGGTACAGAACCCCGGTTGAATTGAATGGGAGTGCCACATGCTGAAGGATTGCATGGCTGGTACCTGGTACTTGGAGAACTCTGAAGATGAACTGTAGAAAGAAAAGATCAATCTGGGAGATAACAGAGCCCCTAAGCCAAGTCAGGGAAGCTGTCTGCATAGGAAAACAACACTGGAGCTGAGGGTACCTCTACACTGGACTAAAAGCCCCATGGTACGGCCGTGGCTGGCCCAGATCAGAAGGGTTGGGCTGTGTAGACGTTCTGGCTCGGGCTGGAGCTGGGTTCTGGGACCCTCCCTGCTCATGGCTTCCTGGAGTTTAGGCTCCAGACCAAATGCCTACAAAGCAGTTTTACAGCCCAAGCGCTGCACATCAGCTGACCCGGGCCAGCCATGGGCGTTTAATTGCTGTGTAGATATCGTCTAAGAGGTTCGGGTCAGAGGCACTGTGTGACTGCATCACACTCCCCTTGGATGCTAACTCTTGGAGTGACTTGTGGAACACCAGAGTAGTAACCCTTCCCCTTCACTCCCCATGGGATGGGTGTGGCTTTTGGAGCTGAATGTAAGGCAAATTTTGTTTTTGTATTTTCTGCTTCTCCCCTAACCCGCACCATGTGTCAGGTGTTCACACCTGGGCAAAGTGTGTGCACAACAGTCGCCATGCTGGTTTGGTAACATTATGCACCCACTCTGCCCAGGTGTGACTGCAACTAGATGGGATGAGGAGAGACGATCAGGTCCAGGGTCTGTTTCCATTAGGTGACATCAGACCATAAAAAAGGTGGGGGAAAAGGAGCTAATTCAAAGCTTTGTCCAAAACTTCAATTTAGTATCAGGTTTGATTATTATTGTTCTATTTTGCTGGTTGATCTACCCTTTCTGGCGCTGCAGAAAACAGAAGTGATGAATAAAGGAAAGATCGTGGAGATCCTCTGGCCCTCAACTTTCTCAGACCTCACTCCGGCCTTACTGAGGAAAAACTCCTGCTGGTCTTGACCCCAGCAGATGCTGCAGAGCCCTCAACTTTCACTGACTTAAATTTGAATCAAGGGTGCCCTGGCCTCTGTTTGCCAGAAACTGGGAATAAGCGATGGGGGATGGATCACTTGATGATTCCCTGTTCTATTCGTTCCCTCTGGGGTGCCTGGCTCTTGTCACTGTTGGAAGACAGGATACTGGCTAGATGGACCTTTGGTCTGACCCAGTAGGGCTGTTCTTATGTTTCGCTGCTTGCAGGATTGAGCCCACTGGCTTCGAAGGGAGTTTTGCCCGAGTAAGGACTGCAGGGTTTGCCCCCTTGTGGGATGCTCCCAGCCCAGTTTGGCAGACCCAAGCAGCTCCGAGAAGCATCTGGCCTCTGAAGCACTCTGCCAAGCTGAATGCTGAGCTCAACTGATCCCTATGTCTGCGTGTGGAGTCTGCGGGGCTCTAGAACTGGCCGTGTTTCTTGCAGGGGATGGCTATTACCTGGCTGTTGGCGGAGCTGTTGCTCAGCACAACTGGTCGCACATCACCACCGTTCTGCAGGACATGAGGTTGCAGTGCAAGCTGGTGGACTGCTCAGAGGAGCTGGGAATGATCAGCATCCAGGGGCCGGCAAGGTAAGCACCGAGAGGCCAGAGAAGAGACCAGGGTCCCTGTGAAGTGACTGAATTTAACTCCGTCCAAATTCCTTGCCTCCTGTGACCAAAGCCAGGGGTCTGCTGTGTAGAGCTTCAGGCTGGGGCTGGCACCTGAGTTCTGGGACCCTGCCCTTGGGGAGGGTCCCAGAGATTGGCCTGGTCTTCACAGCAGTTTTTAGCCCTGCAGCCTGAGCCAGCTGACCTGGGCCATCCACAGCCACGTTGAGGGTCTTTTATCCCACAGCAGATATGCCCACTGAGAGCAGAATCTGGACAAGTGTCTGTATTTATTGACCCCCGAGTAGTTTTGGTTCACTGTTCCGGAGCGGCTGAACTATTGACAGTGCCAGCAAGGTTTTAGTGTCACGCAGCCCAGAGGGGCGACAGGAGCTGGGCAAATGGGCAGGCCCCGAAGAGTGTTGGCGGGGCTGTAAATGTGCATTAGCGACGTGTCACAGCCGCCCTTACATTTGTCTCCGTCATATGTGACAAGCCAGCGCTCACTAGAAACCAGTTCAAGGCTTGGAAGTGGCTGGTGTGTCCCCAGCCGCTGGGGCTGCTGACAGGGAAAGGCGGTGAGGAGTCGATAATGAAGGAAAAGCCTCCGCAGTGCTGAGAACGCGTTTATTCCCCTCTGCAGAGCTCAATGGTGCCGCCAGTGCTGTAGCCAAGCCTAGGATTAAGAGCATTTTCCAGGCCATGCCCCTTCCTCCCCCCACTTCCCTCCAGCAGCAATGATACGACAAGGCAGTCCAACCGTTGTGGGTCCCCATCAGGTGCCCGTGCTGCTAGTAGCCTGCAGGAGATCACTCGAGGCAGCGAGCTCCCACGCGCCCTAGGAAGTGTTTGTAGGACCGGGACCCTCGTGGGGATCTTCTGCTGGGCTGCATGTTTCAAATGAAATGAAACGCCCTCACCGCTTTGGGTTGAGCTCGGGTTTGATCGCTGAACCCTCTAGTCCTGTGGGGGAGGAGGTGAGATACGGGGAAGCAGTGCCCAGTCTTAATGGCACTAAATTCAGACTTGAGCATGAGTCGCCTCCCTCTGCCAAAGCCATCCTGGGCGTTGGAGAAGGGAAAGACCCATGGGCCTGGCGTAGGAATCTCTGATAAATTCCTCTGGCCTGTGTTGTGCAGGCCCAAGGTCACCAAAGGAGTCTGTGTTGGACAGGGCCGCCCAGGGGGGGCAAGTGGGGCAATTTGCCCCAGGCCCCGCAGGGGCCCCCACAAGAGTTTTTCGGGGACCCTGGAGCAGGGTCCTTCACTTGCTCCGGGGGCCCCGGAAAACTCACGCAGGGCCCAGGCCCCCGGAGCTTCTTCAGCTCCAGGTCTTGGGCTGCAATTTGGCTATGGGGGGTTCTTCTGCCCCGGGACCCGCTGCCAAAGTGCCCCAAAGACCCGGGGCAGGGAGTCCTTCTGCCCTGGGACCCGCCGCCGAAGTGCTGGGTCTTTGGTAGCAATCCTCTGGGAGGCCTTGGTGTCAGAAGCCGGAGTAGAACGTAGCTCCTTTGCATCCCAGGCCCTAACCACAAGGATACAGAAATGTGCATCTTCCACTTATGCTCAGTGAGACTGTGCTCTCTCCCAGGACACACGCCACCACGGCGCATGAGTGAAAAGGATACTAGTGGGTTTCATTTTTCTGGTCCCCTAAGAGTTGTGATGAGGAGAAAGAGCAGGTCACGATAAGACGCTGGCTGTAAAAGGCAGCCCTACGCCATGGACGGTGAGCCTTTCCCACAGAACCTAGAGAGAGCTACAGAATAAAGAGAGGAGAGGCAGGGCCGATTGTCCTTCCCAAGCAGACAGCCAGCTGCCCTTTCAGGCCACGCCAGAAGCAGAACTTTCCATGTGAACTGGATAGTGGGTGTCATGCGTGAGCTAGTGACCTGCTGGCCCCTAGTTGTAGCATCCTTCTCACCAGGGTTTTCTGCTCTTTCCCTGCAGCCGTATGGTCCTTCAGGAGGTTCTCGACGCCGATCTCAGCAACGAGGCCTTCCCCTTCTCCTCCCACAAGCTGGTGAAGGCAGCAGGATGCATGGTAGGAGCGCAAGCCCTAGGCCAACACTCCTTCCTTCCACCACTTCGCAGGGGGAAGGTTCTGCCCCTAGACTTTTTGCTTAGGTGGCACTCCTGTGTGTGTCTAGGGCCTTTCACATGAGGGCGACAAAGCATTTTGATTGGCTGAGCCTCTCGCACAGCCGCGGCCCCATGAGCCAGGACCTCCTACCTCAGGATGCTATACAAAGGCCAATGCTGGATGTAACCCTCCACCCCCCGCACACTAGCACAGGTGTATACCCACCTCAGTGCAGATCTGGGAAGCAGGGACTCCCAGGCCAGCAGCCATGGGAACTAGGTTTGTGGTACATGTGCGTGAGGAGGAGGAAGCTAAGATGGGGACCAGGATGTTGGGAGGTGAAGGTGTGAGATCTTTAGAGTCACCTGGGCTGGGATATAGAGTTCTGCACCAATAGCAAGCTGGGGCTAGGTGATATGGTGATTCTGTCTGGCCTTAAATTCTGTGCCCTGATAAGCCAGGCTCACAACATCTCCAGAGAGACCACCGTTCACATAGTGCCTTGTTAAACTCCCCCATCCATTCGCACCTGGCCGGGTGGTGACTGTGCCTTGTGCTCCCACAAGCACAGCTCTTCAGCAGCCCACAGATCCCCTCCTCTCTCTCTTATCACAAAGCAAAGTGGATGAGCTGGAACAGATCAATCTGTGTCTCAGCAGAGGCGCTGCAGCCAAGCTCCCTGGGATGCAGAGAGAGAATCCCAAAGCACTATGTAATATCTGCGACAGCAAGGCTGTATTGACCCTGATGAGGGACACAGATTTTTTTTTTTAATTTCTCTTCCCATTCAATTTTTAATGTGCAATATGTTTGGGTACAGTCCTTCCATCTCAATAGCAAACCCTCATCGTTACCAAGTGGCTGCTGTCCCTTCAGCTTTCTGCTGAAAGATGTTTGGCTGGATTCCCCACCATGAGTGGAGAGAGGATCTTTGTCTCCTTCCAACTGAGCCCAACTTCCCCAGGGGGCGATCAGACCTGAAGTCAATAGGATAAAGAAGCTAAATCGAAGGGCAGAAATGTGCCTCTTTCGAATAGAATGGGTTTTGTTTCCATTTAATGGTACTGCCTGCATGTGTTAATAAGTGGTGAATGAACCTTCAAATGGATTGTAGTTCAGGGACTGAGTTAGAGGAATAACCTACATTTATAGAGAGTCTTTCATGCAGCAGGAGCCCCTAAAATGCTTATTAACATTGCTAAAATGCAGCTGCCTCTGGGGTGGAGGATGATCACTTAACTACAGTACAGCACTCTGTACATAGCTCCATTCACCATGGTCACGTTTCAGTCCTGAGCTTTATGCAATGGCCCACCTCTGTCTTTACCTTCCAATGCTTCAGACCTGTTGTGCAGTCCCACTGCCTCTCGATCTGAAAAAGCAAGCTGTCTATCAGATATAACAGCACATCCCAGAAACCGCATGGAGACCTTGTTTCATTGCAGTCCTGGGGCTCTGCCCATGTCCATGCTTGCTATTGTGCTGGGAATGGAGTGAAGACTGAACTCTTGGGCTTTGTTACTTCCTGCCCTGGAGTACTGATATCAAAAAGCAGGAGGGCCAATCTCAAGAGCCCCTTTTCTTTAATACGGGGAACCACAGTCTCCCTCAATGACAAGGTAAAGGGAGTTTGAAGACCATTCATCATGCTTCCGTGTCTCTAAGACCGAGTCACTTTTCAATCCTTGTGGCATCTGGATGGCTCCCTGAGACACAGGGGAGAGGGGATTAAGGGGGGACTTGACCATAGTCTATAAGAACCTACATGGGGAACAAATGTGTGAAAATGGGCTCCTCAGGCTGGGAGAGAAAGGTTTAACATGATCCAGTGGCTGGAGGTTGAAGCTAGACCCATTCCGACTGGAAAGAAGGTGTGCATTTTTAATGGTGAGAGTAATTAACCGCTGGAACAATTTACCAAGGCTCATGGTTGATTCTCCATCGCTGACTCTTTAAAACCAAGATAGGAGGTGTTTGGGAAAGCCCTGCTCTAAGAATTATTTTCGGGAAGTTCTCTGGCCTGCATTCTACAGGAGGTCAGACTAGGGGATCACAATGGTCCCTTCTGGCCTTGGGATCTGTGAACCTGGACGCTGGGGCCGCTGAGCTGATCTGCTCTGGAACCAAGGCCTTCGGATGGGATTTGTTTTTTCTGCAGCTTGGCTTTGGTTTCCGGTTCTGGCCAGAATGTACGTGTCGGGGGGAGGGAGCGTGGGAGCATGCTTTGCGTCTAAGAGATGACCAGATGTAAAGAGAGCATTAAAATATTCTTGGGGGATGGCAGCTGTGTGTGTTGCTTTTGGACGTTTCTCTTCCCCATTCTCCCCACGCAGTCCCGCCGGCAGCCCGTCACTATCCCTTCTTCCAGCTCCTCTGGCTGTGGCCTGCTGGATGACCCTGAAGCCTGGCAGGGAGAGTCATTCTCAGAGCCTAAGTTTGCAATTTGTCTTGTTCACCTGCACTGACGCTTGGGTGGGAGCTGGGAACTGTTGCACGCTCTAGGGACTTGTGGGGAGCCCAGAATCCAAGCTAGAGCGGCTCGATGAACAAACGACCTGGCCAGACATGTGAGCGTTGTGCATGTGTGTGCGTACATGCAGTGTTCCAATGTCCCTAACCGCCCCCCAAAAAGGGACAGACTTTGGATGCTAGTATCTTGCTCTGTATTGAAATGAAACGGGCTTGCTTGGGGAGGAAGGTCCTATGTGAAGAGGAACATCTGTATCTGGCCCTAAGTGATTCATTCCTATGTATATATACGCTGTATAGAATGAGGGAGGAGTGTGTGTGTGTGTGTGTGTGTGTGTGTGTGTGTGTGTGTGTGACCACCCACTACATATTCACTGAAGAACTGCACACTGGCACAGCAATAACAACTCCAAGAGTGTAGGTGGCCAGCCAAGACGACTTCCCTATATCTGTCTACACATGGAGGTGGCTATCAGTCTGTGTGAGAGAGAGATATCCATACATGTAGACAGATATAGGGAGGTCTTTGTGGCTGGCCCCCTGCACGCTTGGGGTTGCTGTGCCTGTCCGTGGGCCTTCACACACAGCTGTACTTGCTGCCCGTAACTCACCTGTTTCTGAATGAAGAGTGAAAACGGGCTTCTGTGCCCGTAACTGATGGCAAAAGGCTCACTGCAAACAGCAGAGCCAAGGATGCTGTCTCCTCACTGTAGGAATCTAGCTGCCCCTCCCACCCGCACCATTCTGCTGCCTGCCGTGTGTAACTCCCTCCTTGCTCTCGGTTCTCTCCCCCTTCCTGTCCTCTGTCCTTATGGTTCCCTTCATCACCTTTTAGAGCTCTCAGCTTCCTTCTGTGCTTGGAGCTGTCTCCCACTTCAAGCCTCCTCTCTTAGCTCCTTCAAATTCTTTCTTAAAACCAGCCCTTTCTAGAAGCCCTCGCTTCCTTCTTTCTCATCAACAGTGTCCCCTGGCCCTTCCTTCCCTGAACTGTTTTGTCTGGAGTTTTCTTGTCCACTGTAGGTTGTCAGGGCCGGCTACTGCCACCCTACCTCAGGTCGAGTAGCACCTTGCTCCATGGCAAAGTAAGAGTAGTGAGTATCATAAGTCAGGGTGGTAGAACCTGGCCCTTAGTAGACTCTTGTCTGTTTCTTATCTTATGCCTCTAAGGTGCAGTGTGCATTTACAGGACTGTTGTTAATAATGATAACTAGTATTCCTTGTTAGCACCATGACACCTCTGCCATGGTAGAACGTGGTTCCTCTGATGTACAGTGAATAACGCTTGTGTGTATGTCAAAGGCCTCTATTCCGGCTCTGCTGGAAAGAAAAGTTCTAGGAGCAAAGTAGGTGGCTCAGCATTCTCATTTGCATGCCAATATCCAGCATGCTTTTCCACAGTGCTCAGTATTCTCATTTGCATGCCAATACCCAGCATTCTCTTCCAGCCCACACAGCTGTTTCTTAGCAATGCGTGAACTGAGCTCTGGGAAGACGCTGGGAGTTGTCTGGTGGGATAAGTCCTCATGTGGGCACATTGACTTGTGTTTCCGCAGTTATGTCAAAGGAACAAAAGAGCCCTCTTTGCAGCCTAGGGACTGCTGCTGGCGATAAAGAGATTTGCTCAACGTGGGAGCCCCTTTTTAAAATCTGTGACTGATCAGATGTAAAATAGGTCATGTTCTCCCTTTTAAAATGTCGGGCTGAGGTCCTCAACAAGTCAGTGTATTTGATCACAGAAGAAGCCTGACAACTTTAAGCTTTCTGTACAAGTGCAGATTGTCTTGAATTTGCTAAGACCTTATCTTTAAAGAGATTGGCTATGCGTGTGAAATGCGCGAATGGTAATTCTTAATGCTAATACCAAAGGCTAATCTCCTGTATGTCTGAAGAAACATAATGTGCATCTCTTTGGAAGACGAAGAAAAATCCATAACTCTGGCCTGGTTCCACTGCTTCATAAAGACTTGCAGACACAACAGAACTGAACTAGTCCTAGGAATATAGAACAATGTGATGTGCAACAATGGACACAATTACACCCTAAAGCACAGTAATGAACAGTTTTCATGAGACACCATGAGTCTCCTTTGTACTCAGCGAAATCATCGCAGTGGGACGTGCACAGTCCCACGCCCAGTATCAATGTCGGGACTTGATGTGGGGTATTTATTACCTTGCGTGACTTGCGCACGGCCTCAGTGAAGGGATTAATAGCCTTAAAACTTGTTGGTTTCTTTGGCCTTGTCAGAATGGGGCAGAAAGATATTAGTTGTGCTCTCATTTCTTGAAAAGCTTCTTGGCTTTGGGCTTGTCTACACATGGTGATATTGTGGAATAACTATTCACGAGCACAGCTGTTCCAGAACGACTCCTCCTGAACAGTGGAAATTAAGTAAACTAAGCCAGTAAAAGGCACTCTTATTTTGGAATAAGCATGTCCATATATGGAGTTATTCCTGATTAGCTACTCCACTTTAAATTCACAACCCACCGTATTCTGGAATAACTTAAATGTGTCGAAAAGTCATGCATCCATCCGTCTATCCAGCATTGCACATAAATATCTAAGGAGCGATCTAAACTTATAATTGGGATTTGTTTTTAGACCGTGAAGGGTCTGATGTATTTGAGAGGGTTATTGCTGGGAAGCTAAGTCGAAGATGGAAGCTTGCGTCTAGTTCCAAGTGCAGCAAAGGGTGCAGGTCATTCTTGTGTCATGGGGTAGAGAGTTCCACATATATGGCCCAGCTCTTGTGAAAGTTCTCTCTCTTCTGCAGAGGCATGTCTTTCCCTGTTTGTCTAGGTTTCTTTTTCCAGCAGAATGACGCTGCTTGGGAGGTCATTGCTGTAGAAGGCCAGGCCAACTGTGAGGTAGCGTGGACCAGTGTTAGTCAAGGCTTTGAAAATGAGTGAGCAGCTGGTGTACTGGGATGATGTGTTAGTGAGCAAACTCATCGCTGCCTTGTGGGCCAGCTGTGGCATTCTCAGCCAGTGGTCACTGCGGCAGATGAGCCAGAGGTTACAAAGGCATGGCCTGTGGTGGCTAGATAGCTCTCTGATTTGGTCCTGAGTAGCCTTCTGACCAGTGTGTTTTATTTATTTATTTTAATTGCTTATGCATTTGATGCTGCGTTTTGGTTTCATCTCTTCATTCTCACAAGGCCTTGCTTTGTCTTGCTGGTTTGATGGTTTTAAGGGATGAGTTCTCAGAGCCTCTCGTTGTCTATATCCCAGGAATTGGGCTGGAAAATGCTCTCTCAATCCCCAGTGTGGGCCTTGGTCTCTCTCCTTTAGCAGGATATCTCTAGTGGTGGTTTGTTTCCATGTTATGAGAGCTAAACCTACCTGATCATACAATGTTCCCACTCTCGGAAGCCCTCCCTATGCCTTTGTACCTCTCCCTCCTCCATCAGATTGCCTCTCAAAGCATCTCCTTTCCCTGCCTCCTCAGCCTTGCACCTGAAGAAGTGGGTTTTTTACCCATGAAATCTTATGCCCAAATAAATTTGTTAGTTTTTAAGGTGCCACTGGACCCTTTGTTGTTTTTGTGGATACAGACTAGCATGGCTACCTCCTGGTATTTGTCCCCAGCCTTGTTTCGCTCATGGCCTTTCTCCTTCTGTGGTGCCTCATCTTTCCTGCTAGAGAGTTGTCTTGTCTTAGGGTTTGTCTACATGAACGGTAGTTCATGGCAATCTGCCCATCCCTAGTGTGCTGCACACCCAGGGTCTGTGTGGATCCTGCTGGCACGTGCACTAAAAATTCCATGGTGCGCTTTGATCTGCACAGCAGCAAGGTCCATATAGACCCTCAGTGCGTGGCAGGCTAGTGCAGGATAGATTTATACCCCAGCTTGCCACAAACCAACTGTTCCTGTAGACAAGCCCTTATGTATTCACACAGCTTTCTGTGTGCCTCGGTTGCTATTTCATCTGGAGCAGCTGAACCACAAGCGTTCAGAAGCAATAAGGCACCTGTCTCCACAGAGTCAGGATTTCAATATTTGGCTTCTCTCCCTCCTCTCAGCACGTCCTGGCTCTCCTTAGCTCCCGTCCTTTCTTCCTTGACACTCACTCTTTTCTCCCACGTCTCTTGGTGGTGCCTTCCTTGTCTCTCATCACAGCAGCTGCGGTGCCCTCCTCTCTGGGCTCGCAGCTTCGATTCTGGCTCCCTTCTACCGCAGTGAAAACCGTGTCGAGGGAGGAGGACCATGGTCAACAGCTCTGCTTTGGCCCAGTGGAACCTTTGCCCACAAGGGTAACACTCATCGGTGTGGGAGGCGGAACTTTCTCGAGACCCTGGGCCAAACTCCCACAGGGATTAAGGATCATCACAAATCTCCCCACCTGCCACTCCAAGTGCCAGGCACCCTTCTGTGACTGGCTGTCTCTGATATAAAACACAGAGCAGCGTGGACATATAAAAAAATAAATACCCTAATAACAAAACCCTACCAATCACACAGTTTAATGCATGATGCCCAGATGCTGTAGTGAGCTATAAGAATCTACATAGACTAGAATCTTTCCCTCCTGCTGCACAGTGACATCTGGTTGGATTGAGCTCCTTGAAGCAAACCCCATTTCAGCCTCTATGCACAGCACGTGATGCTGGTGCCTAGTACATCACAATATATTCCATTGGAATGGGGACCAAGCCCCTGAGTTCCGATCCAGATCTGGGCTTTCCCAGAGTTCAGGAGTCTTTGGAGTTGGGGCTTTGATTTGGACACCTTCTCAGAGACCCCATCTATCCAGAGAAATTGGCACTAGTGTGCCAGAACGATGTATTCACACCAGGGCAATCCCCTAATGTAACAATGTAAAATGGAGCTTCTGCTGTTGAGAATGTAAGCTGGTAAATTACACCACCGGTGCACTCGAAAGTAGACTGGGTCTAACACTGTAATGGTAATAATGTCCCAGCTGGGCACAGAGCCCCCATTCAATTATTTCTCTCCTCCCCCCTTGCAAGCCCAGCTCATTTAATGCTCCTGACTCATAGACTTCTGTTTGTCTTTCAACGAACCGTGTGTGCTGAACAGATTTCACCGAAGGAGTAGGAAAGAGGCTAAATGACCACTTCGGCCAGCTCAGGCTCATGTTGAAATGCAAGCTGAGCCTGTGAGGAAACTGGTCTGACAGGAGAATTAAGGAGGAGAGCTGACTGTGAAGGAGAGCAAAGCCGTTGCCAGCTGAGGAAAGCGAGGGAGCTTTCCGGGACTGGGCGGTTAATGTAATTAAGACCAAAGTGCTGATCCTTCAGCTGTCATTGAATGTGTTACCAAGAGGCTGGATTAGGTGGCTGCTGAACAGCGGGTGGAGTTTTCCTGCAGGGATTGGGGCCCCAGGGTTCTGTAGGAGGGGTGCGAGGGCTTGGAGTGGTGATTTGAAGGGGAGTGTGGAGATTCTGAGTGGAGATTTGCACTCAGAGGTGAGAACATTTTATTGGGGACCCCAGTTAACTGGGAATATTCCACGCCTTGGCTCACATTTGCCAGCACCGCCGTGTGGGGCATTGGCCTCCAAAATATAAGCCACCCTTTCCCTAGTTGTGTGTCTCTTCTTTCCACTTGTTCTTTTCCTGCCTGCCTTCTTTCCAGTTCTTTTCTCTACCTGTTCCTGTGCCTCATCTATCCTGCTGTCCCTGTCCCTTCCTCACTGCCCGCTCCATGGCCAGAAGGTGGGGAATGACTTCCCGAACAGCTGCAACTTGAGACATTTTTGAATCATGTGCTGAAGACCTCGCTCAGGGCAAACATACAGCAGGTGGCATCCGCCCCACACTGCTCCTTCATTTGAAGGTGCTCGTTGTTGGGTGACAACTACATGGGGTTTCCAGGCTCCTCTGCACTGCCACAAGAGAGACAGGAGTGGGGCACACAATCTTGGAGCTCCATGGGATGGTGAGGTTCCTTGAGGCCTGGCTGGGGTCCTGCAGGGTTAGCCAGATGGGCCCAGTTCCATAGGGATGGTCAGGGGCTGTGCACAGCCTTGGGTCTAATTCTTGGTGGCTGCCCTGCCGTTCCATGTGTGGGCAAGGCAATGGAGACCTAGGATTTCAGAGGACATTTAGTGCATCCATCACCACGACCACCAGCAGCAGCCAGTGAGAGAACCTGTGGGTCCCAGCCTCTCTCCTACCGTTCCTGTGCTCCACTGTACAGGACAGATTAAATTCATTGGCTCCTGGAGGTGCAGCACAGAAGATGCAGCCCGAGTGGAAGAGGGGACAAAGGTTTTATGCCACCTTTTTGCCCTGGGATGCTCTAGGGGCTGGAATATCTCCCATCCTGGCTTGTCCAGGGACTGTGGTGCAGCCAAAAATCTCTATAGCACCGTATCTTCTGGGCCTCTCCCCTTCCCTCTCCACTCACCCCTGGCATGCTCCCTCCACCAGTGCTTGAGCCAGGAGCTTGAGAATTCACCCCAAGCAAGTTGGGGCTCCATGTGACCCCAATATGTTGTTAGTAGCATATGAGCCTGGAGTGGGAGACAGAATCTGCCTCATTGTCTGGGCCAGGGGCTCTCTCGAGTGAAGTTTCCTGCATCCTCCAAGAGCAGTGAGAGCAAAGCCTGGGAAGCAATCTGGCTCCAGAGCTGAGGTTTACAGATTCATCCAAGTGTTTGCAGAAAATAAACTGGATCATAACCAAGCAGATGTGGAAATGGGGAAATAAACTAGCCATGCCTCAGGCAAAGGAGACTGAACTGATTCAAAAATGATAAAGAACCTCGAAGGAGCATAGAGGGTCAGTCATGACCTCAGCAATCCAGTATGCGACACACACACAGTTGTTTGCAAAGATATCCCCATGCATTTCTGAAACAGCAAATAGCATACAGACCCACATGTTGAGCTGATCCTTGTGGGGGTTTCTTTTTGTTTGAGTCCTTCTTGGATCTACACAATCCCTTCAGGTTGGCGGGAGAGAAGCACTGTAAAGTTTATCGTCCTGGCAGAAGCCAGGAACGCAATCTGGGCCCACATCCCCATCCATAAGATGTTTGTTTTCCTCCATATGTTTACCTGAGTCCCTTTTCAAATGATTCCTGCTAACCGTTTCCTGTGGCTGCCTTTGGCAGGTTATTCCCCATGGCCCTATTACCACATTCCTTACGCAGGCAGATCACCCACTGAAGTCCAATAGGATAAGCGCACGGGGCCCCATATGAAATACTCTCTGCCTGAAGACGTGAATGACAAAAACAAACAAGCAAGATCCAGATTTTGGCTCAGTCCCAACGCCGGGAGTTATTTGGATCTGGGTTGTTCATCCAGCCCCGTACTGAGCTAGAGGCCCGGTGCAAAATGTAGATCAGGGTTCAGGCTCTAAACCACACACATGCATTTTACCCCAGTGTCAGAACTGGGCTTTGGCTACAATCTCATCTCTAATCCAAATGACTAATGCGTCTGACTGCCTTGGTGCTCGTGCATGACACAAGCTCTGGGTGTCCTATTGACTAAAATAGCTAAAAACTTCATTTAAGGTGACTAGGGCAATTTGCTCAGATAAATCCCAGGGCTGGTGTGGGGAGAGACTGCCTAGAAGAGCTGAACAATCCCTGTGATCAGCAGCACACGCTGAAACGGGAAACCAAGTGAAATCCCCAATGGCTCCCAACCTCGGAAGCTTTGGCAGGGCCGGCTCCAGGGTTTTTGCTGCCCCAAGCAGCGGGGGGGAAAAAAAAGGCAAGTCGCAATCGGCGGCATCTCCACCGCACTGCTTTCTTTTTCAGCGGTAATTCGGCGACAGGTCCTTCCCTCCGAGAGGGACCGAGAGACCTGCCGCTGAAGAGCCCGATGTGCCGCCCCTTCCCTTTGGCCGCCCCAAGCACCTGCTTGCTGAGCTGGTGCCTGGAGCCTGCCCTGAGCTTTGGGGTCACCTGGGAAGGGCTGGGAGTGGAGGTAATGATGGGGGTAAATGAAATGCTCTTTACATCTTGCATGCACAACTGCGATAGTTAGTTTGCCATTTCTCCAGCTGCAGGAGGAGGAAGAGAGGTAGCAGGTTAGCAGGCAGAGAAAGGTGGCACAAAGAGATCTCTTCTGCTTGGGAAATTGCTCCCAGGACAGCAGGCCGTGGGTTTTAGAAAGATTATTTTAGCTATTTGAACCGCCTCTTTAGGAAGTGCGTGACTGAGGTGGAACTGAAAGGGAGGAAAGCACCATGGTTAACCTAGTAATGGCCACCTCCTCAGTAGGAAAACAAGGGGATGGAGATGTGCCTTAACATTAGCAAGCTTCTTAAAATGTGTGATTGATGGGAACTGGTGCATCTTACTGGGGAGAAACTGGCTGTGATTCCTCCATGTCCACACCTGCTTAGTAATCCAAAGGCAGCAAAATATGGGGCGGGGGCCCTGATTACATTAAGGAAATATACCAGAGTAAGTGGCACTGATGTACATCCTGCTTTATGTTGCTGCAGAGTGTCTACATTAGGGGCTTGCACGGGTCAGATGGGTGCCATTGCCTGCCTGTAAGTGGGTCCTTGGTTGGTTGTTTAGTTGGTTGCTTTTGGAAAGGAGGGGAGAAATTATCGCAGTCTGGATTAGTGAGAGCAGAGCAAATCTAGAGTTGCAGCATAGAGTAGTCTAGTCCTTCCCCTTCAGACAAGACCTGGCCCATCATAGCACAGTGCATCCTACATACAAGTGCACTTGTGTCCTGGCCTGGGAAACTCTCCACAGCTCTCAGCGTGAATGCTCCATCGCTTTCCCCACGTCGCTCCTGAGGGTACGCTTCCCCTCTCTATCATGACACCTGAGAACTCAAGGACATTGGCGCTGCTGTCATTTGGGATCAGGAAACGCTTGGTGGTGCATGAAAGCAGCTCCAGTGGGATCCACAAAGTCAAAGGTATTGTGTGGTAGTGCAGAGCAATGCCACGCTCCATAGCTACTGTGTTGCGTGGAAGGTAATTTGTAGCAGAAGAACAGCATAGCACAGCTCCTTCTGCCTCTGCTGGGAGGAAGCGTCCTTTTGCTCAGAGAGCGGCATCTCTTGATAGAAGTGCTCTTTAGAGACCAGCAGTCAGTGCCCCGGCAGGAATCTTTGATGTGAGGTAGAGGCAGCCACAGGATCGCTTGAGGATGCCCAGGGACTGCTCCGTGCAGCAGGCACTGCACAGCTGGTGACATGACCACTCCCACAGGCAGCTCCAAAAGAGAGAGGATTGTCGCATGCAATATCCACAGGAGGCCTGTGTTGGCAGACGCTATCCTTGCCTAGCAGGGTGCCGGATTTGAGGATAGAGTAGGTCTTTCCTAGAGATGAAGCCTGGGTTTTTTCTAATGTATCGGCTGACCTGTCTGCTCCCATTGAAGTCCATAGCCATTTTACCATTGACATCCATGGGAGCAGAGGGAGGCCAGTGTTGAGTGCTGTGAGCCCACCAGAACCAAACCCCTCCAGCCCACTAGCTAGGTAGTATCCGTGTCTGAGCTCTGCCGCTCAGACCATGCTCCAGTCCTAACCATCACCAGCAGCTGACTCCCTTCTTTTCCCTTGCCATATGCTCCTGGGGAGGCATTGTCCTCGCCAAGGGGTTGCAGCACCCTCTGACCCACCGTCCTGTGCCTCTCAGCACACTTCCTGCCCTCTCCTCTGGCTGAAAGAGATTCTCCACCTTCCTGCTGGTTCCTGCATCTCTGCTAAGGGCCCAGGTAGCACTAATCCAAGTGGATAAGGATGGAGCAGGCCATTAGATGATGCTTGGTGCCTCGTGGGAGGCAGGAAGTATCAGATCCATTAAGGGAGACACTTAGCTGGGAAGCCAGCTGGCTAATGCGTGGGCTGCAGCCTGCAGAATGTACTTACAAACCAGCTGATAGCCCAAACCATCCCTAGGCATTCGTCTAAGCGGGCGGCTTGAGGTGTTTGAAATGAAGTCTGAAACCCTCAGCACATGCAGTGCTGGTGTCGCACTGGATACAAAGGGTACATGTATACATAGTTCATAAAGGGTTAATACATGACTAATAGCAGTTGTAATAAATGGGTAACCATTTAGGCTAGATTGTCCAACAGATCAACAGATTACTTATAACTGTCTATTATATTTTTCACTGATGATCTCAGAGCCTTCTATAGCACACTACTCATTTCTGTAACATGCTTATTACCTCTGTTCATTGTTTATTAACCCTTCATAAGCTATGTATCAGTGGATACTTCATATAAAATGCTACCGTATTTGCATTTCATTTCGAATTTGTGAAAATGGTCCCATTTTTCTGAGGGAAGAGCCCTCCTGAATGTTGTGGAAATTGTGGCCTTTTCGAGTGACTGTGCTCTTGCCCCGCTCAAATGCTCTGACTTTCAAGCAAGAACTGCCCCTCCTCTCCACACACACACTTTTGAATTTCACAATTTGAAAAGGTATGCAAATGAAAATCAAGGTGAACCTTTCACCCGTCTTGGTGCAAAATGGGCCATTCTGCACGCACAGAGAGGGAAAAACTCTTAGGAAGTGAAATCTCTGGGCTGCAAAATCAGGGTTTTTCGAGAGGTGACATTTCATGAAAAAATGAATCATTTTGAAATGAGGCTGCCTTGAGTGAGAAAGGTAACTGAGCATATGTCTACCTGTTCATCTCTCTGTCCATGCTTGCATCTGTCTACCCATCTGTGTGTCTGTCAGTGTGACTGCTGTGCATCTATCTGTTTAGCTGTGTGTCTGTCTCTGTGTCTGCCTGACTGTGTATTGATCTACTTATCTCTGTGTACCAAGTTTCCTGGTGGGGAGGGCAGTGCCCCCCCACCCCATGAGGCAGCTTTTGACACCTGCAGACAGAGTCTGGATAGCCCCCTGACAGAGCGGTTTCCCGTATTTTAGTCATGCCATAGAAGTCTCTTTGGGCAGCTGTTTCCTTATGTAGCTGAGCTGGTGAAAAATGGATGGCCTGCGGAGAGAATGGACACCTATTCTGTGCAAGTGCAGCTCTCTCTATTAGGAAAAGACAGTCCGCCTGGGGCTGTCCCAGCTGGGAAGCGGGTTAATTCCTAACTGTTATGCTGGCTGGTCCAGTTTCTAAATAGAGTGGATTTTCTTTTAATGGGGTGTGTGGGAGGTTGATGATTTATTGATTAAATAGACATAAAATGGCTAAATGTGAATGTCTTGGGCCGCATGAATTGTTCCTCTTGGTTCATTCCCTGCTCATCCATCACCTGTCCATGGGGTGAGGCAGCAGCGGAAGTCAGAACTCCTAGGTTCCTGACTCCGCCACTTGGTGACCTTGTGCAGGTGACATAACTGACCTGTGCCTGTAACCAGGAGTGAAACAGGAGGGTTGTGAGGCTGAATCCACTAGTGTGTGTAAAGTGTTTTGTTTGAATTCCTTGGTGAAAAGTGCCAGAGTTAGGGTGATCTTGTTGTCAAGGCACTGGAATAGGACTCCAGAAATCTGATTTCAAATCCTGGCTCTGCCATGGAAGCTCTGTGTGACCTTGGGAAGTCATTTCATTGTTCTGTGCTTCAGTCTCCCCATCAATAAAATGGGGCTAATTGTCTTTCTTTTCTCCCACACTTTGTCCACCTTATCTATTTTAAGTGTAAGCTCTGTGGAGAAGAGATTGTCTCTCCCTATGCGTGCACACAGTGCTTATCATAATGGGGCACTGATCTTTGTGGGGGACCTGAGATACTCTCATAAAACAAATGATGAAAAAGGGCAAAGAGCTGGTTCATTCTCAAGACTGTTCAGGAGTTAGTGACTAGATATTTGAAGCTGGAAAGATGTTCCAGGGCTGCATTTCCTCCTTTGCCCCAGACAACATGGTGGGGAGTACCTTATTATAGTTGCATGTAATATTAATAGGAGAAATATAAGTAACTTTTTGGGCCTGATTCTCATGTTCCTTGAGGTCACCTTGTAGCCGTCTGGCAATGTAAAGGGGCCTCAGCATGAGAGGAGTGTTTCTGCTACTCAGCCCTTTTCTTTGCAAGGGTCTAAACGTTAAAATATTATCTGAGAAAACTCTAGGCTGGACAATAGTGATGTGAACCATCAATGCCCCCATTTTTTGTGGGCCTGTGGACTGGATTCTAAAGACGGTAGCAAATCAGAGCGCAAGTTACTAAGCAGCCAGGGGTCATTCAGACACACTAATTAGCTGGGGCCATTCCTTGCACAATATAAGCTTTTGTGATCTTCATTCTTGAGCCATCATCTTGATTTCTATGCATTAAATAATAATAGTAATAAAACAAGGCTCATGCATTAACAAATGTAATCCCTTGTGGTTATAGCAAAGGGATTGCCAGGCGAACATCCAAAGCCCAGACTCAACACTTGCCTGGGAGGCAGGAGATGTGGATTCAAATCCCTGTTTCTTTGGCACAATGAATGGCTAAGTAGTTATACAAAGTGAAACAGCTTTGACCATTGCACCCAAAATGTTGATAGCCTGGTAGATAGGCTGCTTACCAAGGAGAGAGGGGAGACTCAAGGTCAAGTCCTTGTTGCAGAGTGGGGATTCCAGCCGACATCTCCCACATTGCAAGCAGGTGCCTTAACCACTGAGATAACAGATATTAAGGGTTACACGGGCAAGTTTTTCTGGCTCCAAATGGGGTGTTCCAATTTGTCAGCAAGTTCTGAGCATTTCAGAACAGAATGGAATATTTTTCCTGGTGAGTCTAAGCAAACACCCTAGCAGACGTGTAATCCAAACACCTTTCCCTCCAGTATCAGGGGTAACACACGGCATAGTATATCCAAAAAGAACGGGGTGGGGGGACAAAGAGAGAGAGAGAGAGTATGTGTGTGCATGTGCAAAGTGCAGATGCATCAGAGCATCAAACAGCTTTTCTGGTTTTGGGGTAGGCATATGATTGCAGAATTGTGCTCTGACACTAAAGGCAAAGCCTAGCCGCTGTGGTATCTTAGAGCTCTGCTTTTATAAACACAAAGATGTTCCTGACTCAGGACTTAACCAAGCATTTTTCATCCGGTCTGAGTAATCTAACAGCATAATGGCAAGACGGGAAAAGAACTGACTCAGACTCCTCTCAGCTGCAAAATGTGTGTCCATTAACACCGAAGGGGCTTCTCTGAAACAGCAGGTCATTTGTGCCTTCTGCTTACACAGGGCCAAATCCTGTGGTTTGTAACCAGTCCCAGCTCCCGTTGATGTCAAGGACTGGAGACTTTGGCCCATAATACTGGAGATAAGTGCTTTACAGCTGAATAGTGAAAATAGCTGGTGCCTCTAGGATACTTAGGCCATGTCTACATCTAAAATTTTGCAGCGCTGGTTGTTACAGCTGTATTAGTACAGCTGTATAGGGCCAGCGCTGCAGAGTGGCCACACTTACAGCAACCAGCGCTGCAAGTGGTGTTAGATGTGGCCACACTGCAGCGCTGTTGGGCGGCTTCAAGGGGGGTTCCGGGACGAGAGAGCAAATCGGGAAAGGAAACCAGCTTCGCCGCGGTTTGCTCTCTCGGTCCCGGAGCCAGCCAGCAAACCGCAGGGAAGGAGACCTGCTTGCTCGGGGTTCCGGGACCGAGAGAGCAAACCGGGAACGCCGCGGTTTGCTCTCTCGGTCCCGGAGCCAGCCAGCAAACCGCAGGGAAGGAGACCTGCTTGCTCGGGGTTCCGGGACCGAGAGAGCAAACCGCGGCGAAGCTGGTTTCCTTTCCCGGTTTGCTCTCTCGGTCCCGGAACCCCGAGCAAGCAGGTCTCCTTCCCTGCGGTTTGCTGGCTGGCTCCGGGACCGAGAGAGCAAACCGCGGCGTTCCCGGTTTGCTCTCTAGGTCCCGGAACCCCGAGCAAGCAGGTCTCCTTCCCTGCGGTTTGCTGGCTGGCTCCGGGACCGAGAGAGCAAACCGCGGCGAAGCTGGTCTCCTTTCCCGGTTTGCTCTCTCGGTCCCGGAACCCCGAGCAAGCAGGTCTCCTTCCCTGCGGTTTGCTGGCTGGCTCCGGGACCGAGAGAGCAAACCGCGGCGTTCCCGGTTTGCTCTCTCGGTCCCGGAACCCCGAGCAAGCAGGTCTCCTTCCCTGCGGTTTGCTGGGTGGCTCCGGGACCGAGAGAGCAAACCGGGAAAGGAAACCAGCTTGATTACCAGAGGCTTCCTCCTTCCACGGAGGTCAAGAAAAGCGCTGGTAACTGTCTACATTGGATTACCAGCGCTGGATCACCAGCGCTGGATCCTCTACACCCGAGACAAAACGGGAGTACGGCCAGCGCTGCAA
The DNA here is from genome assembly GCF_007399415.2 of Gopherus evgoodei. NCBI lineage: Eukaryota > Metazoa > Chordata > Testudines > Testudinidae > Gopherus > Gopherus evgoodei. Next base: position 17,499,443 of record NC_044337.1, on the reverse strand, counting down.
ACAGGGAGTTGCAGCGCTGGTGGTGCCCTGCAGATGTGTACACCTTCAAAGTTGCAGCGCTGTAACTCCCTCACCAGCGCTGCAACTTTCTGATGTAGACAAGCCCTTAGTTTGTCAACAAGCTACACGATACAGCCCCTGCCAGGCAACTGGAGATCGTGCTGATAAGTACTGTACCATCTCACAGCACCTGTCCATCAGGGGCCATGGTGCCATAAGAAACCTTTCTTTTGAGCAGTGCTTCCTGGACTGGAATGATAGAGCCACATGTTATGGGTAGGTCGTGATGCGGTTAGAAAAATTCCCTCCCCCCGAGTCTGCAGTCCTCCCAAGCATATCCTCCATTGCAGGTAATAATCCACCGCTCTTGAGCAGCAGACCTCACTGCTGCAAGCACTGCCTGCCAGCCAATGATAAACTGTGATGGAAGTTTTGCTTCTTTCAGTGAATTTGATAGAGCTTTATCGAGGGCCATAAGCAATGGAGGAATTCGTTACACACAGAATCCAGCGTAGAAATGTTAGCCGAGAGACTGAGCTAAATCCCTCCCTGACATAACTCCGTCGACTGTCAATGGGATGAACTGGATCCAGTGTCTTAAGAAAACCGACCTATTGTGATGGTTGTCACAGATTAATTCATTTTTTGAAAAAAATCAGCCAGAGTGAGGATGCACACAGAGAATTCCAGCTGAGTTAATGACTTTCTGGAGACAGCTGATCGGTTACTGAGTGTGTGTGTGTGTGTGTGTGTGTGTGTGTGTGTGTGTGTGTGTGTGTGTATACAGCATATTATATTGTGCATAATATCAAGATCTGTACCCTTTTGAATTTTAATATTGGGTGGTTTTTCATCCTCAAATATGCACCTGACTAAATAAACATAGGTCTGGCTTGTGGCTCACAGATGGACGGCATGGTGCTGTTTTATGGCTCCATGTGAAATATCGTGGGAACATCAGTTCCCAGGAGCATTTGGCCAGAGATGTCAGACAACCTAACAGCAGAATGGGACAGCTGATGTCACATTATCGGGGGGGGAATTTAATGAATGCAGCTTGCAGTATCTCTGTGCTGGTGACTTCAAGCCTGTCCCCCTTCAGCCACTTCCCTGATACATTGCCCAACATACGTGCGCGAGCATGTGTGGATGTGTACAGTCCATGGATGTGTATCAGCTGGTCAGATCCGCAGACTGTCTGAAACCAATTAGTGCCACCCCACACCTTTTGGTTGGCTGCATGGTTTGTATGACACATTGCTTCAACACTCCGGCTGGGACCCGAATGTTCCCCTCTAGCTGTAGTTATACCAAGTGATTTAAAGGGAAGGGCCAGGCTAAGCTTTTCTCAGGAGGGAAGTTGCTCTTGTACAGGAAATATCTCATGTTCCCAAAGCCAGCAATACAGCATCCCCCAGCAGGATAAATGAACCGCGGTGTTGGCTGTCAATGCCCAAAGCATCTCCTGCCGCGATTAATACTGTAGCTGGCTACAGTGCCTTGATCTCTTGCTGTTCTCTAATTAGGTGACACATTTGTATGGAGCGAAAAGCTTTTCCATAACCGGAGCATTCCTAAGCCTCAAAAGTAGATTTCCAGCCTTCGTGGTTCATTGCACTTCCAAGACAATGGTTAAAGGCAGGCAGGCTCAGTGAGTGTTATTCTATTGTAAGGAAGCTCAAAATAAATTCACAATACCTTTTTTGTTTCTCTCCCCTTCCCCCCAGTTCTATTGTTGCTCACATTAAGGCATCTAAAAGCAGCATTAAATGCCACTTTCAAACTTGGAGGGTTTTTATTTTAGACGTGCCTTTAACACACAGGAAAGGTGGAGTGGGGAAGGTGCCAAACAATTTGACTTTCTGCAGGGATAGATCTGTTGCAGTCCATCCTCCACTTAAGGTAACTAATGTATCCAAAGGTGCCGACACTCCAAACCCTCTAAAGTGAAGTTCATTTGAAAGGAGAAAACAAAAAATGAAAAGCAGAAAACTCCTTTAGGAGTCTTGTTAATGCTCATCCCGTGGAAACATGCCTCCTGCCATTGGGCCTGAGCAGAATTAGGAATTTCACTTGTTTTCTTGGAGACCGCAAGAGGAAAAGCTGGTATTTTCACTCCTTCTGAGTGATGATGCAGCAGGTAAATGGACAGTGACACCTTTGCTGGCTGGAGCAGGTCTGCATAACAAAAGGCTTCCTCACACAGCATTTAATTTTGTGCTAATTTTGGCTGAGCCAATGAAAAGCAAGATGCGCACAACACCGGATCTCTTGAAGGTGGTGCTTTGAGTTTGGCTCTCGAGATCTGTGCAAACAGCAGAGACACAGTCGGAGTTTGCTGGCTAAAACTCATTAATGCCGATGCCCTTCATTTAGTACACTTACCATAGAGCCTTTGGCTTGCTCCTGCCTATACTGCCCTGGCAGTTATTGCACAAGAGGAAACGATACAGTTTCTCGATTTAAATGCCGAAGGCCATGGGCCCAGAATGGTTCTCAGCAGAGAGGCCTCTGAAATTCCCTTTCTCTGGTGATCCAATGTAAGGGATGTGTCTACACTGCAATGAGAGATGTGCCTGCAGGACTCACAGACATACCCAAGTTAGTTTTGATCTAGCTAGCTCAGGTACTTCAGCAGTGAAGTTGTGGCAGCATAAGCTGTACAAACCCCGCACACCTGGGACCCTCAATATATTCGGTATATATTGCATATACTCGCCACGGGTATATACTCAGGCGGCTAACGCAGTTATTTGAGCTAGCTAGATCAGAGCTAGCTCAGCTATGTCTACTTTGGCTGCAGTTGCACCTCTAGTTGCAGTGTAGACCGGACCCAGTGTTGGTTGACCTTTCAGGGCATGGTACATGGCCTGATGGGACAAGACGGGTGAAGTAATATCATTTATTGGACCAACTTCTGTTGGTGAAAGAGACAAGCTTTCGAGCTACACAGAGCTCTTCTTCATGTCTGGCTTATCCCAAGGGTTTGCTGGAGCATTGGCTGGTTGATGTGTGATTTGGGGGAACGTGACAGGAGTTTTAGGGGATTGTTAGTTGGTTTTGAAAGTCATTAGTACTGCTACAGTTCATCTGTGTGCCTGGGGAGTCTGTAATTGGGCACATCATTCAGGGGAAGCTGGTAACCACTTCTCCCCGGCTAGATGTTGCTTCCCCCCTCAAAAGCCGTATTTGAATAATTGTTCTCCCTTACGGCCCATGAATATTTCATCCGCCTAATCTAGATTAGAGCAGTGCGTCATGTTAAATTGTCATCTCCAGAGCCAACTCAGGCGCGCACCACTGACAGCTCCTTTCCTTGGAGCTGTCGTGAAGGGTTGTCATGCCACATGTATTAGTAAGATGCCCCATTGTGTTACTAATTGTAAGTGTGGTGTTGTATTCCAGAGGTTTCACAGGACTCAAGGCTGTGAATAATCTGAAGTTTGTAAGGCCTGTACCTGGTATTTTTAAATGTGTTGTGACGGGTTCCCCCTGGGGTGCCACTTGGAACTGGGGTACCACTGAGCCTGCCTGACCCACCAGCCTGGGCTCCTTTTCACACTCTGGTGTTGTGATAAATTGCCAAGCTCCCCAAGCCTGCTCTTTTACCAGCACACACACAGCTCTGCATGGGAAGGTTCAGCTGAGGCACCTCCCAGATGCTAAGGAACGCACTCCCCTCTGGAGTGTAAACCCCAAATTACACCGTCTTGCATTGCACAGAGAACTGTACAGTGTAAGCGCATCGAATTCTCCCCCTCCCTCAACGTGGAGGAAGATATGCTGAGCGTTTGCCCCCCAGTTATGAATTCCACAAACTGGTTTTAGAGAAAACAAAAACAAGTGTATTAACTACACAAGATAGATTTTAAGTGGTTATAAGTGATAGCAAACAGATTAAAGCAGATGACCTTAGTAAATAAACAAACCCACAAACTGAGCGTAACAAACTAAACAAGCAGGATATGAATTAGCAAATTCTCACTCTGAGTGATAAACAGGCTGGCAGACTCTTAAGGCACAAGTGGCTTTGGATTTCCCAGGTTTTCATAAACAGGCTAAAAATCCTTCTAGCCTGAAACCATCACTTCCCACAGTTCTGTCCTTGCCCTTCAGGTGTTTCCAGCTGTGTAGTTGGAGGGAGAGTCAGGTACCATCATGATGTCATTGTCCCGCTTTTATATCTCCTTCCCACTTGCTGGAAAGCTCTTTTGCTGTGACCTGGGTCCAACAGTTCCCATTGTGCAGTGCTATCTCCGAGAGGTTGCTGTTGTACACAGTTCCTGGAGTAATCCTTGTGCTTGTGTGCATCTCCTCAATAAGAAATTAACATTGGTTGCCTTTTTACTGTTGTACTTGAAATGCTGCTTGTGGGTGTTTTCAACCTCACAGCATGTTTCACTAGCACATACCTAGCCAAACCTCACATACCGTGATAGCACCTACAATCCCACGAGATATTACTGTCTAGCAGATGAGAACTTTTAGAATGATACCTCACAAGACATACTTTGTACAAAACATATCCTAATTACATGATATTGGGGTGCTAGGGAGTCACAGTGTTGTATGCTAAATTTTAGCACTCATGCAGTGAAGTAGCACCAGCTGAGATCAGGCACAGCGGAGGCTATCCAACCCTTCACAGATATGCCAGCATGCCTCCATCTTGACCTTCAGAGCACCCTGAAGGACCTTATGACATGTGCCAATTGTCCTCTCTCTTGACCTGTGACACTTCCAACAAGTGCAGGTACCTCAACAGTTCTGCTCTTTTGACCTTCTCTCTGGCCAGGGAAAGGTTTCTACTATAACAACACTAAGCTCCCAGTCAGCTCTGCCTCTCCACTGCACTCTTACCTTTCTCCTGGATTTCCCATCCAACTCTGCCCCTGCACCTCTGTCATGATGCACTGCACCTCCCATGGTTCTGATCCTGAGCTTGGTGTGGAGCAATACCTGCCAGTTAAGCTGAGTGGGGTCCAATTGCACAGAGCTTTTGTGATGTGAGTAAGGGATCACTAGGGACTGGGTTAAGAAGATTAAAACTCACAGTAACTTAATTTATTTTTATTTATATTGCAGTAGCAGGTAGACACACTAACTAAGATTGTTGTGCTAGGTGCTGTACATATAAATAGGAAGAGATGATCCATGATTGAAAGCGCTTACAGTCTAAATTGCAGAACTATTATCCCCAATTTATGTTTGGGGATCTGAGGCAGAGAGATAGGGTGACTTGCCCAAGATCATAAAGAAGGGTTCAAAAAAGAACTAGATAAATTCATGGAGGATAGGTCCATCAATGGCTATTAGCCAGGATGGACAGGGATGGTGTCCCTAGCCTCTGTTTGCCAGAAGCTGGGAATGGGCGACAGGGGATGGATCACTTGGTGATTACCTGTTCTGTTCATTCCTTCTGGGGCACCTGGCATTGGCCACTGTCAGAAGACAGGATACTGGCTAGATGGACCTTTGGTCTGACCCACTATGGCTGTTCTTAGTTCTTAACTAAAACTTGAACCCAGATCTTCTGAGTCTTACCCATCACCTTAACCACTAGATCATTGTTCCTCTTAAAGAACTTAAATTGTATTTGACACCAGGTTTCCGTGTTCTACTGACTAGTGAGTGAATTACAAAGTGGTGATGTACCATTTTACTTCCAGAAACATACTTTTCTAATAACACAGGGCCCTGTGTAGAGCTTAATCCAGTCAATTTCTTATATATTAAGACAAGTTCTGTTGACTGAATACTGAGTAGATAAATGTCTGTGAGTGAGAACGCAAGTGTGAAACAGAACACGCATCAGAAGTTGCTGGACCATGAATAATTGTTCTCCTGCTAGGTTGTAAGATTTGCTTTGGCACAACGTGCCACTAGGTGCATTGGAAGATGGTGTACCCAGGCAGCAGAGTGTTTTGGTGCCTGTAAAAGGAAGCCAGCTGGAAGAGTTCCCCGTTACCCCAGAGTGACTGACAAACGATATTGTAGAGGTCTGTGAATTAAAACAATATCTAGCTACAATGCACCTTATTTTTAAGAGTCTACACGGAGCCTCCATTTTTGTGTCTCTTTGTCTGTTTTATTCAAAAGTTTTGGCCTGGATTGACGTGGCTTTTTAAAGACGCTGCCCTTTCTGCACTCCAGGTGGCTTTCTAGCTGCATTAGCTCTGATTTCAGCTGTTCTGATGTATTTTCTGTAGTATTCATAATATCTCACATCAATACAGCAGTTTCCCAAGGTGCTTTGGGCCGGATCTTGCCAGATGCTGAGCTTCCCCTGGGAGGTGCTCAGCAAATGCCTTAAGCTCATGCTGAAGTCGATAGGCGTTGAAATCAATAACATCTAGAAACCTTTTAGGTTCAGACCCTGGGGAAATAAAGATCACTGAAATGCAGCTATCTCTGGGGTGGAAGCAAGAGTTCCTCAAACATCATGCAGCAGTTTATGACAGGAAGTGAAGACTCCCCTATCCAGATGAAACTGAAGGGTGTATGGAATTGTCTAAATATCCTCTGTTTGCCCCCCTATTGACCTTCACCTCCATAGGTCTCTGTCATGGTCTCCCCTCCCCTCCTCTCCCCTTCATGATTTAGCAGCATACAGGGAGCGGAGGCAGCTCACACTGCAGGAGCCTGCTGGTTAACCTCTACATAACCCTGGATTGTGTACGCCTCCCTCTATCTTGTTCTCCTTTAAAATCAATAAGGAAAACAGCAGCTGGGCGCACTGCATTCTGATAGAGATATGGCTCAACTTCCCTGGGGAAATCTGCTCACCCTTAATGTCCTTTTCAGGGGCCCTTTCCTCCTCCCAGTAAATTGGATGGTAAGTCTCGCAGTGGGTGTAGGATCAGTCCCCATGCATGGCTAAGTCTCCTGGTCCAAAATCCAAGTTTCCTCTAGTGCCCATGGGCTTCTGAACTCCTTCTCCCCCAAATCCACTGCATGACTACGAAAACTATCCTCATCCCCTCTGCAGCAGGCTGCCTTTTCCCTTCCAATGCATGGGCTCTCCCTGCATTCGGCCTGAGCTGCTTTTAGCTCAAGTCTGCACCATGGGCCAAACCTCTTCTGAACCTGGAGCAGAACCAGAATGATTATGGAGACTTGAGTAAAGTTTGCAGAGTGCTGCTACAGTCTGGCACAGAACCCAGGGGACTGGCTCCAAAGGGCAGGGAGAGGAACGGCTCACCAGCGAGCTTTGCTTCTCTGCACCGCGGTGGAGCGTCTTGGGAGGGCTGGGAGCATTTCATACCCAGCAGATGAAAGAGAAGTCGGGAAGCTATGTGCTTCTTCCAGGTGTTTTAACAAAAGGGGTTGAAAGAGGGTCTAGGCTAGTCCTGAGCCTGATGGGCTAAGATGCCTGGGCAACACAGGGTTGCATCCGTGGAGTGATCAGTGTCCTCTGTGAGGCCCCAAAGCTTTCCCTGCAATCAGGCTCTGCGTGTCTACAAGTCCCTCCCTATGCAGTGTAGCTGTGCTTGTTTCACTGCAGAGGTACAGTACAGCTCTCCCTTTGCTGTTCGTGACGCAGCATCCTGATGTGTTCTCTTGGCACTGACTTTCCCAAGATAACTTTATGTTGTCTGTCTGTCTAGCCCCAGATGTGTGTGTCTGTCTGGCCTCATACACATCTGCGTGTCTGTCGGTCTAGTCCCATGCACGTCTGTCTGTATAATCCTATTTCTAGGGCATCTGTCACCACAGGACAGAGATTGCCCCCAAACATTCCTATCTCACCCTAGAAATCTAGGTGACATTTCCTCAGCATTCAGTCTCCTCTCTGCTGCAACTACTGAAGTCATGTTTTTCCATCAACTTAGAAAGCTGGCAAATGTTGTTTAAGGGATCCAGGTGTATCTAAGCACCAAGCATAAACACGTGTCCATTGCGAAAGGGCAAAGGAGCAGAGGCCAGTGAAAGGAAATGAGGTATCTGCTCTCAGAGCCACTTATTTTGCAGCAGGAGAGCGAGTTAGGTTGGAAATTAGCAAAAACTTTCTAACTTGAAGGGTAATTAAGTATGGGAACAGGTTACCAAGGGGGGTTGTGGAATCCCTGTCCTTTTTAAGACCATGTTAGTTAAACACCTGTCGGGCATGATCTAGGAGCTGCCTCAGTGCAGTAGGCTGGACTTGGTGACTTCTTGTGACCCCTTCTAGCCCTACATTTCAATGATCTATGACTGCTTAGTGCCTAGGAGTTCCATGTTCTAATGCCAGTCATCGGGTAACTTTGGGGAAGTCACCTGACCGCTGTATTTCCATCTGCACAATGGGGATAGCAGTCCCGACCGTCCAGGGGTGCTGCAAAGCAGCTGGAAATTCGCACATGGAAGATACTCTTAGGGAGAAGTCCACAGGGCTCCAGCTCATTTTAAAGCACACAGGCCCTTGAACTTATCCTTATCTTCAGGGACCTTTGAGCTGGGCCCCGTCGATGAGTATTTCTTAAAGGAATCAAGCCCTCGCCATTCTGGCAGTGCATTTGGTTTTGTGTTTGCGTTTCCCCACTGTCATTCTGTTTGCTTCTCCCTCCCTGTCTTTGCTGGGATCCTTTCGCTCGCTGAGGTCTCTGAAATGGAATAATACATTTCCATTTCCGTTAGGGTTGCAAAGTGGGTCAGAAAAGCGGAAAACAAAACAGCGCATTATCCACCCATAGCCCCTTAGAGGATTCGCGAGGAGTACACTGTTCTAAGCACAGGGCTGCCTGCCCGCTCATACGACGGGCAGCGTGTTACAAGAGTTTGAGCCATGGATCCAAACGCATCAGAACTTTGGCGCGGTTTGGATCTGGGTCAAAATCTTACCGCTCTGGCGTGTCCCGTTGAATGAAAGAACAATACAGAGAATGGAGAGCTGGTCCATAGACTCTCTGGAGATTCACTGAGGATGCATTGGTGGGGAGGATGAAGTCCAAAGGGGGATCTTGCCATTGATTTTGATGGGAGTTGGTTCAGGCCCCTTGAGGCCAGCTGATGGGGTGACATTGGCCCCAGCCCTGTGGGAGCACACTAGCCAGCCTGCCATCGTAGGCCTGGTCTCCCAGTAGAGGGGCTTAGGGCTAGGCAGGTGCCCCTAGAACGGCTGGGTGAAACAAAGACCATGCAGAACAAAGAACGAATCTGCATTGGCTCAGCCTGCTGGGTAGGTAGGGTTGGGGTGTGAGGGTGGATGTTGAGGGGAAAGGGAGTTCATACCGGGATGCCTGGTGGATCCCACAACTTTAAAAAAAAAAAAAAAGAAAGAATTGAAAGGAAATTTAGTAACTGAAGAGCAGCACAGCTCAGATTAAAAGGGAAATACTCAGGGGAGGTGTCCAGGCTGGGTCTAGCCACAGCCACCCTGGAAAGTTTTGGGAACACAGCCTAACAAGGTGTCCGAGGGCTCATCAGCCAGTAAATGGGATATCGTTGAGAGTCACATTGAAGCCCATCTCCGTCCTAAGGGGGAAGTGCAGCTGGGCTGGAGACAGGGGCCATTCTTACAGCCATGCACATGTAGAACCAAGTTCCAGCACCTCTGAGACAGAAAGAACCCCAAGCTAATAAACTCCGTCTGTGAGCTGGATATGGAGAGAGCAGGATCTGCCTGTTTGATGTTTTGCACAGAATGGGGAGGAGGCGGGAGGAAAGGGGAAGGAAAAGATGAGCCACCTCATAAATTCATCTTTGCTGTCTTCCTTTGCATAGTTCTGGTGAAGTCATGGCATTTCCTCTCATCAAGCTAATTTTGGCAACAAAAATAATGCTTCAGGACAGATCATCAGTTAGTGTAAATTAGAATGACCAGATGTTCCGATTTTATAGGGACAGTCCTGATTTTGGGGTCTTTTTCTTATCTAGGCTCCTATTACCCCCCAACTCGTGTCCCAATTTTTCACATTTGCTGTCTGGTCACCCTAGTGTAAATGGATATAGGTCCATAGAAGGATAGAGCTGGGAGTCAGGATTCCTGGGTTCAATTCATCACAGTCCCACGAGCTCACTGTTTGTCCAAGGGCAGCACAGTTCACTTCTCTATGCCTCAGTTTACCCATCTGTAAAATGGAGGTAGCATGGAGCTGTGTTGATTTGCTGGTCTCTTTGTGCCTGCCCAGTCCTTTTCATCCACAAGTCACAAATCACATTACAAATTGGTAAGTAAGGAATAATTAGCCCAATTATACAGATGGGTAAACTGAGGCACAGAGAGGTAGTACAACTTGCCCAGTGGCAAATCGAACCTAAGGGTCCTGACTCACAGCCCTGTGCCCGGCACACTAGACCTTAGTTGCCACCCAGCTACGTGCATTGGGCTTTAACCTCCATCTGGGTGGCTGATTAAAGAGCTTGTACAGAGTGGGGAACACGTGGAAAACAAATCGCTGTTAGAAAAGACAAGGCTTGTTCAAAGGCTGCCCTTTCCGTGCACCATCCTCAGGGCTACGCATAAATCACAGAGATGCCCTTTGAAATGCATGAGCCCAAGAAAGGGAGAGGCTGTCAAAATAATTTGACAGCAAAACTGGCCTAAAAATTGACCTTTCTGAATAATCTTGGTTGCCTAAAAATGTTCCTGACCTGCAGGGGGAATTACCTTGACTATCCTTGAGTTCCTGCACCCAATGCACATTCCCTCCTCAAGCAGGAGTGCTCTTAGGTGACTTTGATCTTACATTAAATTGATTCTCCATGCAAGGCTTGGTTCCAGGATCCTCTTGACATTTCTCTCTAAACTGCTTGTGGCGCTGAAAGTGACGAAAGGAAACTCCCCCATTCTGCCTGCAAGGCAACAGATCCCAGACAAAAATAAAGCTTGTTTTATAGCACCGAAAGCATGTCAAGAGTGTTTAGATGCATGCACAAAGCTTACATTTCTCAGCATCTTTCCTCTGGTTTAGTCTGTCATGATGAGCCATGGAGTTTGTAGGGGCCAGGAGAACTTTTACAGCTCCTCTGATACATGTCTCCTCCAGAAGCACAGCTCCCCCAAAGACCTCGCTGGAGGATTGCTTCAGGACTTCTCAGTGTGGAACAGTGCCTCCAATACTGAATGGCCAACATACCAGTAGGATTTGAAACTAGGACTTCACTATAAGCGTCTAACCTTCAAGGAGTGACTCCCTCGGCTGGCAGTTGTAGTAGGCTCTTTCTTGTTATATAGATTAGACGGGCATAAAGCCCCACACTGAAGGTTACAGCAGAACTGTTGGGTGATGAATAGTCCTATCCAAAAGGACGACCCAGCCTTGCCTAGCTTATAAAATAGGATTTGGTCAACAGCCAAAGGTGATACAGCAGAAAATGTATTGGTTGTAACAGCAGATCTGTCACTTGATGAATGTGATTTGTGTGTTGTAGATTGACTGGTTTGGAGGGAATACAACAAAAGATTCAAGGTCCGAGCTCAGAATCATTTGTTCAGTTGTCAGTGGTGGCCTCATGATCCAAAGATTGTGTCTTCCAGGAGCAATAAGCATTAGGAGCTGATGAACAAAAGATATAGAAAGATAGATACTGGTTTCACACAAATGTCTGTAGTAGTAAAGAAATAAGAAGAATAAAGAGATCAGAGGAAACCGGTTTTATATAAATAGGACTAATCCAAGAAAGTGCTGTCCAAAGACTTCCACAAGAAGTTATCTATACACTACTTAGGTCTTTTCACATGGCGATCTCAAAGGAGGTAAGTGCCATTGTACAGATGAGGCAAAGAATAGTAAATTATCAGAGGGGTAGCCGTGTTAGTCCGGATCTGTAAAAGCAGCAAAGAGTCCTGTGGCACCTTATAGACTAACAGAAGTATTGGAGCATGAGCTTTCATGGGTGAATGCCCTTGCATCCGACGAAGTGGGTATTCACCCACGAAAGCTCATGCTCCAGTACGTCTGTTAGTCTATAAGGTGCCTCAGGACTCTTTGCTGCTTTTACAGAATAGTAAATGGTGCATCCATATACACAGCAGGTCATTGGCAGAGTTGCAAATAGAATCAGGTCTCCCGACTCCCAGCCCTGTGCCCTATCCCCTGGACCACACTGCCCCACTCTAGAGTACTTGAATGAAAGGAAACAACAAGGCCAGTGATTCTGATCTTTTGTGTTTCACAGGTACGAGCCATGAGGCTGTCGTTTGTGGGTGAGATGGGCTGGGAGCTGCACGTGCCCAAGCAGGACTGTGTGCGGGTTTATCAGGCTGTGATGAAGGCAGGTGCCGGGCACGGCATTACCAACGCCGGGTACAGAGCCATCGACTCCCTCAGCATTGAGAAAGGTTTCTCAGGAGAACTTGCTTTTCACCTGTACTAGCATGTGTTGCTCTGCTGTCACCTGGTGGGGACAATGCACTGAGGCAAGCAAAGAAAGATGGTGGACTTCCTGCCATCTGTCCCTCTGCCCCTGTGGGCAGGCCTTGGAAAGCTTGAGTTTGGGCTTAGTTCAAATAAACCTCCCAGGAGTTCCCGTTTCCTTCAGGGAAATCCAGCTGCCCCCAACGCTTTGCACAGTGATCCTGGGGGAAGCCAGGTAACCTTATCCCCCATCCATGGCCAGGGTTTTTCCAGCTTCAAGGACAGGCCAGTGCGCCCCTCCGTAAAGCGTTGATAACTAGGGGTGGACCACGTGGCTGGGATGACCCAGCTCCTCACTGAGTACTCCCTTAACATTGGTCTCGTGTTAAGGGCGAATGTTTTAGCGAAGCTTATTGGCCTGTCACCAGTCAGGGACCAAAAGCAAAGGGGGGAGGGATGTGTGGGGTTATTTGACTGTATTTCACTGGCCTCTTCTTTAGCATTTAGCCATTCAAATAGAAAGGGTCTGAGGGAAAGGATTGTTGAGGGTGTGAGTCACTTAGAGAGACTGAGAGAGTGAGGGAGAGAGAGTGATGCTCCTAGATTGGATTGAACCTTCCTTAGAAAGTCCACTAAAAATCTCCTGGCACAAAATGAGGCTTTGGGAAAGGGGAAACCCTTTTCTCTCTTTCTGTGAGGAAAGGTCATCTGCCTTCAGGAAAACTTTAATCTGAGTCAGGGTTAAGTTCGATGCAGTTCTAGCACCCTGGTCACCTCCGAGACGGGTTAAAAATCTGTTCGACTTTGGGGATTTAGACTATGAAAAAGGAACATGAAAAACTCAAGTGGGTCATTCTCCCCTCATGGGAAGCAAGCAACTCCCATTGACTCTGTAGGGGTCACTCATATCCAGCTCCTTGTACCTCCCTCCTCGCCACAGTCTCCAAGTTCCTCCTAGACATTCACGGATTTATCCTCACTGACCCCTGCCCAGGAGGGAAAAAGCAACGCCATTTCCCAGAGCAGAGGCACAGAGAGCGGAAGTGTTGTGCACAGGGTTGCACATGCAGAGCCTGTAGCAGAGCTAACAATTGAACTCCATTCTTCTGAGTCCCAGACCTCTACCTTAACCACGAGCTCCTCCAACATCCCCTCAGCAGTGGGGAACAGGGCCCCCAGGCTAATAAGCCTATCCAGTATTTCTTCCTCATGCCCAGGCACCATTTCCGTGACTCAAACCTCCTAGTACTCCTCCAGCCTCCGTGCCCATGTGCGTATGCGCGCACACACACACACAACCCTACAACCACACACAGAGGATATTGACGTTTCTTGTTTCACTGGTCCCTGACAGCCAGTTTGTTCAGCATGTTTATTCATTACCCTCCAGTGGAATGGAGTTTTTATCTGCTTTTCCCTCAACTCTCCTGTTTTGTTCCCAGGGTGCTCCCCTGCAGCTCATTACTTCTGTGGCTCTTTGGATGGCACAAAGTGTCCTTGCTTGACTCCGAGAGCTAAAGCCAAGAATGGCTGTAGGGTTGGAGGAGCCCATCTGAATAAAATCAGAGGGATGTTTAAAAAAGCACCCAGTTCCCTTCCCCACCTGGCATCCTTTTTCTGCCTCTGCGGCCTGCACTTCCTGCCCCAGGCCGCAGACCAGAGGCACCAAAAAACCCCCCAAAGAGGCCATTTTCTGGCCAAATGGGAAGCAGGAAGTAGCTGAAATCTTCAGAGTGAGCACCTACCTAGGAGACTTCTGGCCCAGCTTTGCAGATGGCTGGAGAATTCAGAGAAGCACGTCTAGCTCCAAGGGCTTTTCCATCCTGGGCCTCCCAACCTGTAGATTCATCCCTCACCCTTGAGGTGGGATCTAGTGCCTAGAGATGCTCAAGAAATGGGGGAATTTTAAAACAAAAACTAAACATGTTTTGTCTTTGTTAAAAAAAAGTCAGGTCTGAACTGAAAAATCAACACCCACCCCATAAAAATAATTTTGGAAATGTCCGTTTTGACAAAAAAGATGTCTCCCCCCCCACCCCCCTGCATCCCTTCTTGATGGAAACATTTCAACCAGTTCTGCTAGATCCTTGTGTTTCTTCTAGGGCTGATGAAGATGAGGTGGTCCATGGGGTGGGGGAGGGTGAGGTACTCCAGAGGGGCGCTGGTGGATGTGACATGCTGGGGAGGGGTGAAATACTCCAGAGGAAGGTGGGGTCTGGGTAGTACTCTGGGTGGCGGGGGGGGGGGGGAGGCAAGGTTTGCGGTCGGGGGAGATGTTTTTCATGCAGGAGAAGAGTATTAATGACCACATGCTCTCCCCTAGAACAATCCCTGCTGGTCCATCCTTGGTCACGAGAGACTCCCAGGGAATAGGGCCTACATAAGGGGATCCCCAGTGGGCATAAAATGGCTGGAACAGCTCTGTGTCCACACCTGTGCAGTTCCTGAGTGGGGGTGTTCTGGGGCACTCTGTGAGGAAGTGAGAACATGGTTGGAGCACACACAATTCCAGCTGCTCACAGCCCTCAGGGAGTCATCAACAGCTTGACTGTAACTTAGAGCATTCCTGTGGTTGCTCTGACTTACTCTGTAGTCCAGGCAGGCTCCAAGAATTCAGTGAGGCCAGAGATGTCTCAAGCCACCTTTGGCCGTTCGCCCTCCATTCCCAGGCCCAGTGCAGGAATGGAGCACCAGAGGATTTGGACCGAGAGACGCTGCCTTCTCCTCTAGCTGCAGGAGGGAATGCTGCAGCAAGAGAGGGGCATGACAGAGGAGCTGCCTCTCATCTCACTGTCCCTGAACAAGCCAAGGGTGAAGCAGGGCCAGACTGAGCACTTGGGGGCTCAAGTGCTTTGTTCTCCCCACACTGGCTCTCCTAGGCCTTGTTATGACTGGGGAGAAAGGAGAAAACAGTCGGGGAGACCCATGATGGTTCTGTCATTCCCTGCAGGGTACAGGCACTGGCACGCGGATCTGCGTCCTGATGACACCCCCCTAGAAGCAGGCCTGGCCTTCACTTGTAAACTCAAGTCCAGCATCCCCTTCCTTGGACGGAAAGCGCTAGAGATACAGAAAGCAACAGGAGTCCTCCGGCGCCTGGTCTGCTTCACCATTGATGAGTAAGTACAACCACCCCTGGGCTGGGCTTTGTACCGGTGAGCTTTGCCTGGGTGTATTAAATACAACAATCACCCTGGTGCTTGTGATCCAACTTTAACCAGAAAGAAGATTCTGCCCCACACACCAGCAAGAAGCTCATCCACAAACTCCCTCTGCCCGTTTTCTCTGCTCTTGTGAAAATGGGTGGGGTTATCAACCAACCAAAATAGCAGGGGATTTTGCAAGTCAGGATGGAGGCACATTATCAGAGCTGTGTGTGTGGCCGAGGATTGTAATCCCTGGGGTAATGTGTCAGGGTTAAAGTGCACTGGCAGAGCTGGGTAGGTTCCAGGCCTGCAATAGCAGAATGCTGGAGGTTAGGACTCTGATGCAAGGCCTCGTGTGGAAGCCGAGGACTGGAATAACAGGGGGCGTGAGATGTATTGGCAGAGCACTGTTTAGGAAGCTAGCACAGAGCCTGCCTACATGCACAATGCTTTCCTGTGGTCAGCACGTTTAGCCCCTTTATTTTCTATAACAACTCCCCTTGGTAAAACCCAAGAATGGCAGGGAACTGCCCTGCTGAGCTGCTGTCTGCTCAAGGTCTGCCCTGTTCTGGTCCTGCAGGAAGGTGCCTATGTTTGGACTGGAGGCCATCTGGAGAAACGGCAAAGTAGTCGGACACATCCGGAGGGCAGATTTTGGATTTGCCATCAACAAAACCATTGCCTACGGGTACATCCGGAACCCTGATGGAGGACCAGTGAGTATAGGGGAATATGGTGCCTCCTGGGGTCCCGTGCCATGTCAGCTGTGTTAGCATTCCAGAATGACCCGGTTCTACCTAGAGCTATATCAGAGTGACTGAAGGGTGGCTGAACTTGCAGTCCCGTCTAGCCCTGTAGATTCACTGATTCTAGGACTGGAAGGGACCTCGAGAGGTCATTGAGTCCAGTCCTCTGCCCTCATGGCAGGACCAAATACTGTCTAGACCATCCCTGATAGACATTTATCTAACCTACTCTTAAATATCTCCAGAGATGGAGATTCCACAACCTCCCTAGGCAATTTATTCCATTGTTTAACCACCCTGACAGTTAGGAACTTTTTCCTAATGTCCACCCTAAACCTCCCTTGCTTGCTCCCTCCTATGATTCTGTGACTCTAGGAATTGGTTGCAAAGTTACCAAGTTGTCTCATTAGAAAATAAATCCAAACCAAACAAACAAAAATCTAAATGCATCATTCTGACAATTTCCAAAGAAAACGTTTCAATATTTTGGTTTGAAATGACTTTTCCTTTCAACGTTTACTTCAGTTTTATTGTTAAAACATTTTTAAAGTTTAAAAAGAAATCCAAAAAGAAATAATGTTCCATTTCAGGGTGAACAAAACGTTTCCTTTGACCTGACACTAATTTTTTCTGATCTTTTTGGTTCACTGAAAATTACAAAACATTTCCGTGTCAGGTTGAATTGAAACTGATTTTAGATTTTTTGGCAGGGTCAGCGATCCAAACTGTTGGCACTACTCTAGTTCTCGGTGTCTGGGGAGAGATAGGTCTTCAGGGGGGACATGAGTTGAGAGAGAGTAGTAGCCTAGCTCAAGAAACATGTTTTTAGTGTAGGGAGCAGCTTGGAAGAAGGAAGCCTGGAGACTCAGACAAATGGTGTGTTGAGGTTGACAGTGCTGGCAGAGTGCAGGATGCAGCCAGGGAGGGGAAACAGAAAGACACAAGGACAGTGAGAGAGGAAGAATCAGAATTATGCACACATCCATGAGTGGAGAATGCGGTGTTTCATTCTCCGAGTCAGAAGATTTGCAGGGGGAGAAAGCATAACATTAATTTTTTTTTAAAAACCTCACACATGCACACTAATCTTTAAAGAGAGAGCGCTAACACTGATCTGGGCACTGAAGGATTGCAAAGTCTCCTCGCATCTCTTCAAAGTTCTTAGCTTGTATTAACCAGAGCGAAGAGATTCCGAAGAACGAGAGATGGGAGCAGTTTAGCGACAAACAGCTTTCTCTCTAGTGACTCCCATGCTGTTCTCTTGCACAGCTCCATCTCCAGACTCACTCACAGGTGCAAGCTAGAACATTAACTGCAACAATATATTAGCCCTAGTTTGATTCTAGGAACTTCTGTCCAACAGAAATGCAGCAGGCACTTAGCCTGAATAGCCTCATGGGGCGGGGGAAGGATGGGGACTCTACTTAACCCATGTGCTATAGACTGAGAGATACTTACACCTTTATGAGGGAGTATTGAGGTGGGAAGACTGAAGATAAAATCCCGAGGGACCAACTTAACCTCAAACATATCTGATAATGCAGGCAAGAAATAGCTGATAAATTGGTGGTTGGTTTTAGATCACTTGGTTTTTAATCCTGTGGCAATGACAGGGAGGCTCTTGAGCCATGCGATTTTATGGTCCAGTTCATTGCTTTCCTATCCCCAAACCAAATTTTCCCTTGCCTATTGTTTCTCGTCATGGAGTATCCTCCCTTCCTTCCCTACTGAGCCTAGAAGAGGGCAGCCTGGTGCAGTGAACGGACTCCTGTCATGGATGACAGAGAGCTTTCCAGCCTCATCCATTCACTCTCCCTCTCTCTCCTGGCATCTCGTAATGGGATAGGCACCTGGAGCAGGTGGAGCCTTGACATCAAAAGGGTTTGGAGAAAAGAGTTCTGACTCTCTGCTTCATGTCTGATGGCTGAGCCCCATGGGCTGATGACTCTGCGTGTGAGAGCAAGCGAGCATGCAAATAATGTGGGATCATATCTCTACGGAAAAATCACAGCTCTGTTCTCCGTGGGCTCTGTCCTTTGCAATCAGGGGCGGCTCCAGGCACCAGTCAGGAAGTGCGTGTCTGGGGCGGCAAGCCCCGGGGGGTGGCCTGTCGGTCGCTGTGAGGGTGGGAGGCAGGCAGCTTTTGGCAGCATGCCTGCAGGAGGTCTGCCAAATCTTCGTGACCAGTGGACCACCCGTAGGCGTGCCGCCAAATCCACGTGACCAACGAACTGCCCGCAGGTGCGCTGCCGAAAGCCACCTGCCTGCCGTGCTTGAGGTGGCAAAAATCATAGAGCAGCCCCTGTTTGCCCTCATTGCATTCCCTGTGGGTTAGAGGGCGATCCTGATGGGGCATTGCCTTTAGCTGGGTTGCCACTAGTAGAGGAGAAAATAGGGGGAAAAAAATTAGGAACATGGTCCCAGGTACTTGCTAGAAGCCCAGACTTAAAATACACAATTCTCGAGTCTTCTCATTCCACCTACTCTGTGGAAAGGAAGTTTCTTTTACACAGGAACTCAGTGTTCACCAATGCAAATCCCCTGTAGCAGAGGTGGAATTTTAAAGGCCCTGGGCTGTAGCTTTAAAATGAATACAATGTAGATGGGGCAACCAGAGGGAGTGGCTTAGTGGTGGGAGATGTGTAGAGTTAATTCACATTGCTGCTATTCAGGTCTGCTCCTTCCTGCCACCCAGAAACTGTTGACCTTTACAGAGAGGCAGCATTAAAAGGGGTGTGAATGCTTCCAACAGAGAGAGAGATGAAAAGTGGTGAATCAGAGATTAGAAAGCTGCCACAGAAGAAATTTGTTTGCTTTTAATCTCGTTACATTGGAGTCTGCAATATTAGTGTGAAACCACATTGCACAATTCTGGGCAGACAGGCTCTGAAGTGCACAGCAACCGTAGTGGAGAATGGACAAAAGTGCTGCATTGGGTATTACAGCCAGGCGCTTAGGGACAGAGCTGAATGTGGAAGAAATACCGAACAAACACATATGCTTGAGTTGTGTTTAAGGAAGCCAAACTAAGCCTCAGTTGAGATAAAGGATTCCCAAAGACTTGCACTTTTCAAGAAGGGTCCTGTTAGTGAAATGAAAATTATTCTACAAAATATCAAGCTGTTCTCAGTTACATTCCTGCACCCTGTTGAAGTCAGGTACAAGCTAGAATGTGAGTTGCAACAATGCATCATCACTTGCCAGTGTTACCAAAGGCAGGAGAGCTATGTTGGTGAGAACAGAATTTGACCCCCCCCATTTTTTCCAGCAATTGCTTATACAGCCCCTGCTACTGTAGTTCACACCTCACATCTTTAATGGAGTTATCTTCACATCACCCTGTAAGGCATCGCAGTGCTATTGTACCCATTTTACAGATGAAGCACAGAGCAGCTAGTAAACTTGCCTATGGTCATACAGCAATTCTCTGGTGGAGAAGGGAATTGAACACATCTCCTGAGTCATAATGAACAACCTGCCCACTGAGTCATTCTCCTTTTCAGCCTGTTATAATGAAAATGTAGTAATAACCCTCCAACCTGTTCTTGCTTCCAGGCATGATGACACTTTGATGCCACATGGTGATGTTTTGACACATCATATTATGACAGGCTCTCACAATGCCTAAATATGTCTGGTCAAACGAACTCATTTAGCAGCAACTGTAGGTACAGGGGGGAAGGAGCCTGGGAAATAGGCTCTGGTGAATATACAAGAATTTTTGCAAAAACACATCAGTTCATCTGGTGCTAATTTGCACCATTACTGCTGGCAATGGGGGACTTTTCACCCCAGGCAGCAGTTGCAAATTATTACAGCACCAACAATAAACATCACAGGAAAATATCAGTTTTCAGAGGCCAAAGACAATAAAGCTTGTGCTAAACTCTCAAGAGGGTGTGAGTGAAGCCTCAGATTTGAAGCTGGTAAGAGTCTCAGGAGCTGCTTACTTCTCTTTGAAGTGATGTATCGCTGCCTCTTGGTCAGGTATTGAGACCCTGCAGGCTTTCTGGGGAGCTGCCTTGGGCTTGTTGTTTTCCCTTTAGCAGCCAGTTCTCCTCCCAGTGCAGGGAAAAGTGAGTGGAAGAGAAAGCAGAGTCCATCTGCATGCCCAGTGCTGCAGAGTTAACCCCTCAAGCACCTTGGGAAGTGCAAGTACAGCCAGAACCTAAGTTAGCCACAGTTCGGATCCAGACAGCATTCAGCTGCTGGGATTCCGATAAAGGATTCCACTTTGGGCCTATTTCTAGAATAAATGCTCTGTTCACGTAGCTTGGCTTCCTTTTCTTCCTCTTTTGTTCGGTTTCCTCCTGCCTGTAACGTCTCACACCTCTGCCTGCCATCACCATGAGCCTTCTCGTTCCTCCCTGAAACTGACATCGGGATCTTTAGCGAAGCCCACGAGGCGGCCGGGATGTATGTGAGGAGAGG
Source organism: Gopherus evgoodei (assembly GCF_007399415.2). Taxonomy (NCBI): domain Eukaryota; kingdom Metazoa; phylum Chordata; order Testudines; family Testudinidae; genus Gopherus; species Gopherus evgoodei. The sequence goes on along the minus strand of NC_044337.1, from coordinate 17,478,842 downwards.
ACTGGCCCCTCCCGTTCATAGAGAGTTGGAGAGACAAACATGCATTGAACTAGAACCCCCCAGGCAGTCCGGTTGCTCAGCTCTCCCCATTCAAACACCCACCATAAAGAATTCTTTCATTTGGCAGCACCAGCAAAGTCATTTTCAAAACGACGCCTGCCCCCTCTGTCCTCGAGGGCCTTTTCAGGCAACGTTAACCCCCAATTAAAGCGATCAGGCCTGGCAATCAGCAAGGCACTTCATACAGGTGGTCTCTCTTTACGGGCCCCCAACCTTGTCAGCTTCCATTGTGCAGCAAGTGCTGCCTCCCGTCAGCGGCACCAGCTCCAAGGTCTCCTGCAGAAAGGCATAGTTCCCTGAGCAGATGTTAACGTACAGCCTTAATCTCTCTGCTCGGTAGGATAACTCCTGCCTGATTTCCATGGTAATTGCCACTGCAGGAGGAAGCGGTGAGTTTTGCATGTGCGCGCTGTGCAGCTTGACACGCTGATGGATGCCAGCGCAGATCAGCTGCCCTAAGGCGGGATGGCAGGATACCTTCCAGATGAATTCTTTCCATGCTGCAACTCCGGGACCAGCGAGGTGTGGCTGTGCCCTGCCATGTGAAGGACTCACATTCTATGCTGGGTCCAAGTTTCTTTCTCCTGGAGGCACTGCAGACTTGATAGCATGTTCCCTCGCCCCATCTCCCCTGCCCCAGCCATCACGCCCATGCTCAGTGTGCCCGCTGGAGACTGGCATCTGCAGGAGAGAAAAATAACTCATGGCCCTGCCATGCCAATGCCCTCCCCAGATCACAGGGCAATCCTAAGACCCATTCAGCACTGCCTCAGCCAATCAAGAGCTGGAAATGTATCCTGGATCCTCCCTGTTCTTGGTCATTGTCGCTGGCCAAGGTAGGACTCCATTAGCCCCATCCTGCCCTGGTCACTCATTCAGCCTCCTAGGGATGCTATTAAACCTGCAGGCATTGCATAGTGCTAGCTGCTCCGGTTTACAAGGCAGTGTTGCTGGCTCCTGTGCACACCTGTGATTTGCAGATGTACTGGAATAAATCCATAGCCCTTCGAATTTTCACAATGGCTACAATGCTGCACAACATGGATGCAAGTGAGGATACAATCCATATCTTCTGGCTCCAAATGTGCAAGCTGTTCCACTCTCCATTAGCTTGTAGCAGTATGGGGCATATGACACAAATTGGAGCAGGTCTGATTCCATCCAGTGGAGGGCAGCGGTGTACACACACAAGCCAGTATCTTCCAGTTTTTGGTAGCTATATGTCTGTATGTAATAATTATAATTTGCAGCTCTATAGCACCTTTTCATCCAAAGATCTCAAAGTGCTTTGTGAAGAATTCCCTGCCCAAGCACTTTGTTTTACAGATGAGTCCACTGGGGTACAGCGAGAGGAAATCACAAGCTAATAGCTGCACAATGAGTCTGCAGCAGAGCTTGGAATGGACCCCAGTGAGTGGCTGGCTGTGTGTATCTGTGTCCATACACCAAGCCTTCCTTCGGTCTGAAGCTCTTCACCTGACAACCAAGGCTCCCACTGCCCCCTCATGTTACAGCCCCACCACTGTAGATGGGGTTGCAGAGGTAGAGGTGGTGAACAGCAGGGAAAGGCAGCAGCCTAGACAGTACAGCTGGACCTGCCGGAACACTGGAGTGTTCTCTGAGCTAGTAGGAGTAAAATAATGTTCACTGCAGGGTCTTTTGCCCTTTGGCTGGCTAGTCACACTGCCTACAGGGATTTTCAATCGATCAGAAAATGATTCCGAACAGCTTCAACAAACGTAACACAAGTGTCTCATCACATCAGCCGATGCTGTGCTAGGCAAGCGGCCCTCGTCTGCACCAGGATCTCCAGTGCACGGGTTGTGCTCTCTCCTCATGTTCAGTGCAATCCAGCCAGGTGGAGAGCAGCTGGGGAACCTGCTTTTCTAACAGGTGTCTTCAGGAGGTTATACCCGTAATATGCTCTGCGGTTACCCAGGTGCTCTGGAGTAGAAGTCAATTTGACTTTCATTTTGCCTGGTTTTAAATTCAGTTTGCTTTAGATTCTGTGACAGAAAAAATTGAGCTTTTAAAATCTACATGCCTTCCCTTTTGGAACTCTCCGGGAAGGACTGTGAGCAGCACCAGACCCGGGAAAAGAAATCACTCCCCTACTCCTGTATCTGTAGCCCAAGCACTTCCAGCTTCTTCCATACTATGCCTTGACAAGCGTGTCCGTTCCCCATGGCTCCCTGACCCTTCTGCTGTAACTGCTAGGCAGGCCACCAGCAGTTCTGGCATGGAGACCTGAGTTGAGATCACCAACTCTTTATACCGAACAGGTGAGAGACAGTAATGGCTTTTGGACATTATCAGTCCAGACTGGAGTTGAACCAGCAACTTAGAAGCAAAAAGGTGGCAGAGCCCAATCCTCTTAGCCCTCCACACAGGAGCTGATAGCAAGCCTCCAAACACACTAATGTTCTGGGGCATGACCGTAAAAGGCTGCCATGCTTGTTTAACTGAGCGGGAGAGAAGTGTGGGGGAGCCCATATAGCAATGTCTTTGTCCTGTCCCCACTGCAGGTCTCACTGGAGTTTGTGAAGAGTGGTGAATACATGCTGGAGAGGATGGGAGCTATCTACCCTGCCACAGCCCATACCAAGTCACCGTTCGATCCGGAGAACAAGAGAGTGAAGGGGATCTACTGAGAGACAGTGAGCACTCAGGACTGTGGTTGTAGAGTGAATCATGCACCAGTGCTAGTGAAGGGCCGAGGGAGGGAGGTGGATATTAACAGCTGACTGTCCAGACTCATGAAAGTAAAGCCTCCCCACTGCAATGATGACTTGGCATCTTCCAAAGCTCCCAAATCTGTCTTCGCTAGAGGACCACACCATTGTGTCTGCTCAGACCTTGAAGAATGCTGCACATTCTCTCTGGCTCTGTCCTGGGGACTCTGCTCTTTTCATTGTATTGGAAACAATAAAGCTCATGGGGTGCTGGAAAACATGGTATTGGGGACTCCTAACTATTTGCAGATCTCCTCTACTGGGACATGTATGGCATACCTAGGCCACAGACGCTACCCACAGAAATAAATGGGTTTGATGGAGAGGAGATTTTGCTCCCTTTCCCCACCCTTTTATCTATAGCAGCTCCCCGGCCCTTGATGCACCTCGCAGCCTCCAGGGCTCTTGTCAGCATTTACCCTTCAATGATAGTTAGGGATGGACACGTCTGATCTACTGTCACGGAGTGTGGGGGAGTCCAGCCCTGCACCCCTCTTCCTGGGACCCACAGTGACTCTCAGCCAGCCAGTAAAACAGAAGGTTTATTGGACAACAGGAACACCGGTTACAGCAGAGCTTGCAGGCACAGTCAGGACCCCTCCACCGAGTCCTTCTGGGCTTTCAGGGTGCTTGGATCCTAGCTAGGATACCCTGAATTCCACCCATCCAGCCCCAAGCCCAAACTCAAACTGCTTCCCTCCTGCCACTCCCTTCCTTTTTTCCTTCCCGGGCCAAGGTGTTGACCTTTCCCCTCCCTTACCTAGCTCAGGTTACAGGCCCTGGCATTGTCCATCCCCTAAAGTCCTCCCCTGCTCTCCCACTCCCCACACAGACAGTCCCTACTGCATCACATCTACCATCTCCAAAACTGCGAGGGCAAGAAGATATCGAAGGGCCAAATTCTCCTTCCCCATGCAAAGCCAGCGTGAAAGGACATTGCACAGGGAAGCCAGGCAAGGTCTGGAGGGGATAGAATCCATTTCCTTCAACTGGGATCCAGGGCATGGCATTGCCACACAACTTGTAGCATGTCTGGGCATTGGATGTTCAGGGCATCTTAAAGGGTTTCTCTTAGAACTGCCTGCCTGCTATGCCAACCTGTATTTCTCTGTCCGTCTATGCACCTTCATGTCTCTTATTCTTTCCTCGGTGTGTTGCAAAAGGGGGCCAAGCAGGTGTTACCCCAGCCGTTATAGGAACTTGCAGGGACTGCCTAAAAATGGAGAGGGAAACCACGCTCCAAACGGAACAAAGGCAGACGGCTGGCTTTGAAGTTTGGACCCTCTCACGCTGCCTTAAGTGAATTGCCAGCAAGTCACAGACGTGCCTTGCATAAACAGGTGAAAATATGCTGGGGAAGGATACGCTGACAGCTCGGTATTTGTGTTACATTTATCCAAGGTGCGCTTTCATGCAGCTGGCGGGGATTTGGGTATATCTTTCCTCGTTGCTTTGGAAAGGTTTAGGCAGAGAAGCAATGGGAAATATGCTTAGGGTGACCAGATGTCTCAATTTTATAGGGACAGTCCCTTTTTGTTGGATCTTTTTCTTATATAGGCTCCTATTACCTCCCCCCCCACCCCGTTCCGATTTTTCACATTTGCTGTCGGGTCACCCTGAATCTGCTGAAAGAGAGCAAGAGAACAGTGCAGAGTTCGCTCTGTGCAAGTTGTAGCCCTTTGTAGAGCTGTGAGCTTTGATGTGTGGCTTGCTGTGGATTTTCACTGGACCAAGAGGCTGCTCTGTTTATATCCACCAGGCCAGATGGTGTCACTCTTTTCTGGTTCCGGATGTGCTCTGCATGTCCACGCAGCACCAGAGGAGTTACCAGAGCTTTTTGCAGCTTGGATACATGTAGGGAAGCCTTGCGTTGATTGCATTAGAAAACTTGTTGAAAATTGTTGGTCTAGCCAGCCTCCTCCCACCCCTTAACACTCTGGTGTCTTCAGGCCCTGAAATCAGTACAGCACTTAACCACGGGCTCAACTTGGAGTACATGCTTCATTCCCATTGGTGTCATTCAGGGGTTAAGCATGTGTTTAAGTGCTTTGCTGAGTGGGGGACCTGAGCAAATACTCCCCATTCCTTCCAAGGAGTCCCAAATATGTGCACTGTTGATGGTAGACAGTAAAAAAACAAAAACAAAACAACTTCCTCTCTTGTCCCTGTGAGGAGGCCAGTCCTCTCGCTTGGCATGAACCTGAATCTCTTCTGTCTCCAGGAGAGAAGTGGGGCCATTACCAGGTTGTTGGCTACTAAGGAACGCTGCTGCTCCCGTCCCAGCAGAGGGCAAAATCCTCTTAGAGGAGCCTTCTCCAGACAGAGGACAGTGGGGGACCGTGTGTCATCTGCAGGTTCTGGTGATCATCCACCATTTAGCCTGGCTTAGCACTGCCAGGGGTGCATAAGAAAAGCCGTATGGGGTGGACTCTGGAAATGGAGAGGCAGTTGCTAATCCGGAGAAACAGTTACACACTGCCAACTTGAGTCAGAACCCTGACTGTAAATAAAGGAAGCCACATGCCGGGGGGTGGCCCACAGAACTCTTCAGAAGAGAGTTCAGTCACAAAACTGTCCACAGCAACGGCTTCTCTGAGGCCACTGCAGGATGTTCAAGCCACCAAGCCCACTGTTGTCACTGGGAAGACTCCCATTGATTTCAGTGGGCTTTGGATCAGGCCTTTAATTCTTACCCGGACACAGGCTGGGGGATAGCTTGGTTTTGGAAAATACCTACGCAGAGATGGTTTAAGTCTGGGACCCATTTTACACGCATCATCTGTATCTGTCCCTTTATCAGTCCCTCTGCTGAACCATTTTAGGAGATCGCTCGGAAGTCTGCCTTTGTTTCCGCCAACGAGTAACCGACATGGTCAGTCATCCGGGATCCAACCCGCGAGATGGCAGACAACAGCAGGAGCAATCTCCAGGAATGCAGGGCTTATTTTGGAGCGACCTGGTACAATTTTCATTGCAGACGCACGGCAGGTGGATTGTTAACCATTAAGGGGAAAGGTTGGATGAGTCCGGCCCTCTCTCCCTAACAGCTTCGCTCATTTACAAAGCAATTTCATATGAGCTTAATCTCCATTTAGCTTTGCATGCATTTCACATGGGATAAATAATGCTCCTTTCAGACACCTGCCACATTCACACAGCACTATCTGGCTATGGCAGAACCCCTAAAATATACACCACCACTTCGTGCTGCTCTTGATCTGTGAACGAGGCCATGCCCGGACTCGGGTGCCAATCAGCACTGAGCTTGGCCATAGGCAGGCTGCTGATTGTGTGCGACCCTTTGCGCCGACTCAAATACTGAACAAACAAAGAACATTTTGCTGCAAGTCCCAGCTCAGAGAGCACCTTTCTGATCCACTTGCAAAGGCCTTCGGTTTAACCCCCATTTTTTAAAACATAGTGGCTGGGGTTTGGTGCATATGGGCAATAGGCAGCAAATGATTACATTTTGGTGGGAGCGGAGTACCTAGCCCCAGCCTTGGTCTCCTTTGAAAGTCCCACCCTGCCTTTACAAATGGCCCCTTTCCCATTTATGATCCAAACTCTGGTCTCCTGGGGGTGGCTGTGGTCTTGTGGCTTGGGTACAATGAGCTGTATGACCCTGGGCAAGTCACATCCGTTCTCTTTGACTCCCTATGCTCCCTGTCTCAATGGGAATACGGATACCGACTGCCCTTTGTAAAGCGCTTTGAGATCCTCGGATGTAATGTGCAGGCAATGACCTCTAGTGACTCACCATCTCATCATGAACCCATTTCTGCTCCCACAGAAGCCAGTGGGATTTTTACCATGTGCCTGCCTCGCCCATTCTTCTGGCACTCATCGCATCCAAGCTGGGAGTGGCTTCACTTATGCACCCCGCCACTTTGTCCTGGTCGAAGTTGCAGTTTGCACCTGCTTTGCAAAGGAGGAACATAAGACTTAAAAAGAAATGTGGGGGGAGGGTCTATGATGGGGTGTCTGCCTCGCACAGGGTGGAAAAGGATAAAGGTGGCCAGATAGGCCAATTAAGTTTATCGGGTGCACCTGGAGGAAGATCCAGGGAGTAGGCCACTGATTAGAAATAGGTTCAGCTGGGCAAGAACAGGCAGGAGGCTAGTATAAAGCCCAGGGCAGTGAGCAGCAATGGGGTTTCAGGAAGGCAGGGAAGCAGGCTGCAGTTACTCCCTGAGTGGAGAGATTGGAGGCTGGCAAACCCAGAAAGGGGGCAAGCCAGATATGTAGGAAGAAACCCAGGGAAACAGCAGCAAGGGCAGGATCTGTACAGAGGACTTGGCTGCTTGTTATAGGGTGCTTGGGCTGGAACCCAGTGAGAAGGGTGGGTCCGGGTTCCCCTACCAGCCACTGGGATTCAGGAAGTGGCAAGGCTGTTGTAGATGCCAGTCACACAGCAGGTCTGGAAGGACTTTGAATTCCCTGGAAGGAGAGGGCCAAGCCATGAAGAGGAGACTGCAGTCCCTGGAGTAAGATGGGCCGCAGTGTTCGATGCTGCGGTAAAAGACACCGCCAGAGAGGGAGCACAGCGCCCGGCAGAGCTAATTCCCAGGATGGCAGCAGGAGATGCCGCTAGCGGTAAGTGGACCCCATGATAGGGTCTGATCAAAGTGTTTGACTTGGTGCTTGTACCGTCCCACCCTTGTGTATCTTGAAACCAACGCACAGCTGGCCTTAAAACTGGTGTGATTCCAGTCTGCCAGCAGGCCATGAAGTCACTCCTGTTGCTGGAGAGGGCAAGGGGCTCTCTGGTTGCTTGCGAGGGCATTCGCCTGACCTGTATGTTGCAGAGCATGCATGGGGAATGGGCCCTCCCCCTGATCCCAAGTGTGTGGCAATTGTCATGGTCGCTGCTGCAGTTGTGTGATGGGGGGAACCTTTTGTAAAACCCTGACCCAGGGGCAGGACCGGCGCCAGGGTTTCTCGCGCCCTAGATGCACGGCCATTTCATCGCCCTCCGCACTGATCCCGTGGCTCTGGTGGAGCTGCCACAGGCATGCCTGCGGGAGGTCCACCGGAGCCGCGGGAGCAGCCGACCATCCGCAGGCACAACTGCGGCAGGTCAACCGGAGCCGTCTGCCGCCCCCCCGGCAAAATACTGCTGCCTCAATAATCCTGGTGCCCTAGGCGATTGCCTAGGCTGCCTAAATGGTAGCGCCAGCCCTGCCCAGGGGACCAGAAGATAGAGCTCCATCTCTTCCTGGCACTGTTGTGTGGAGCTTTCTGGAGGACCAGAGAACTGTGTAGCCTCCCAGCACCTCTCAGGTTTTCTCACATCCTCCCAGGATGCAGCTCGCTGAAGTGAATCCAGACTTCGGGGGAGCAAGGGGAGAAAATATGTCGTGCACTTGGGCTTCTCAGAAACCCTCAGCCTCCCTCCAGGGAGCAGATGTTCTCTGGAAGCAGGAAGAGGGAGAAACTGACTTCTCCCCTGGTGGTGACTCACAGCCTTAATTAATGGAGCTAAACAGCAGCGTGACTGGAGGTGCTTTCGGCATCACCTTCCTGTTCCCCCTCATCAGAGCTCAGTCAAGCCAAGAGAGCCCCAGGAGCTGAATGAATTAGCTGGTATCAGCTTGATAAGAAATACCCTCTCTTTGCCTAGCAGCAGCCAGCGCTTGTCACCACAGCCATAATGTTTTTTTTTCCCCAGGGTAATGACCTAGCAAGGGGTAGGGGGAACCTCTTCCCCATTCATTAAACTCATTACTGTAGTTTATATTAATAGGTTTTAAGGCCAGAAGGACCTGTTAAATTATCTCGTTGTTCCTCCTGTAAACACGGGCAAAGGCTGAGACAGGGAAGCGGAGGGATTCCAACCCACATCCCTAACTAGCCGAAAGCCAGCCCCTGAGATTGCTCTGCCGTGCCACATTGCTCCTATATCCCACCCCCAGGAAAACTGTACTGGGCCTGCATTGCAACACCCCTGCAGTGGGGAGGAGGCCCGGTACAGTGCAATACACCTCTCAAAGCAACTGCATCCAGTTGGACCCCAAAAGAAAATGGCACTGCTGGATCAGACCAAGGGTCCATCTAGCCCAGTATCCTGTCTTCTGACAGTGGCCAATGCCAGGTGCCCCAGAGAGAATGAACAGAACAGAGAATCATCAAGTGATCCATCCCCTGTCACTCATTCCCAGCTTCTGGCAAACAGAGGCTAGGGACACCATCCCTGCCCATCCTGGCTAATAGCCATTGATGGACCTATCATCCATGAATTTATCTAGTTCTTCTTTGAACTCTCTTATAGTCTTGGACTTTTCAACATCCTCTGGCAAGGAGTTCCACAGGTTCACTGTGCCTTGTGTGAAGAAATACTTCCTTTTATTTGTTTTAAACCTGCTGCCTATTAATTTCACTTGATGACCCCTAGTTCTTGTGTTATGAGAAGTAGTAAACAACACTTCCTTATCTACTTTCTCTATACCAGACATATTATAGACCTCAATCATATCTCCCCTTAGCCGTCTCTTTTCCAAGCTGAAAAGTCCCAGTCTTATTAATCTCTCCTCATACAGAAGCCATTCCATACCCCTAATCATTTTTGTTGCCCTTTTCTGAAGCTTTTCCAATTCCAATATATCTTTTTTGAGATGTGGGGGGAACCACATCTGCAGACAGTATTCAAGATGTGGGCATACCATGAATTTATATAGAGGCAACATGATATTTTCTGTCCTATTATCTATCCCTGTTCACTTTTTTTGACTGTTGCTGCACATTGAGTGGATGTTTTCAGAGAACTATCCACAAAGACTCCAAGATCTCTTCCTTGAGTGGTAACTGGTTGCTGACAACAAAAATCTCTCAGCAGTTTTCTGCTTTCTGAACAAAGAATTCAGGTTGAAAATGTTACTTCCTCTGCAGCATGTCTAAGCTTTTAATTTACCAACAAACCTTCTGCAGAGAGCGGGAGCTGGGCTTGCACACTTAGTGTGATTACAACAGTAATTGCTGCCCTGACTGAATTTTTAAAGCAGGGCTATTGCGTGGGGTCCGTTTTATTATTCACATGGCGATAGGCTGACATCTATTCAACTGATCAGATTAAGGTAATGTTCCAGAACCACTCTCCCGTGGACAGATGACAGGCAGGTGCATTTCATGTCAGAAGAAAAACATTTATACATAAATCAGTCGTTTAGGGTGACTGGAGGGAGGGGGAGAGAAACTGGCAAAGAAAGAAGAAAAGAAAGCAAAGCCAAGCCAGTTGTCTCTGTACTGCGCTACCTACTGCCCTGTTTGTTTTCACAGTGGCTAGTTGGCACCTCTCATCGGTGTTCCAGCCCGGCTTACAAATGGAAACGAGCTTGCTGCTTGGGCTTTAAACCCACATGAACATTAGCCCCCATCGTTGAACTGTTATAACATTTGGCATGATTAGCTGCTGTGCTTTGAGGATCACCCGGAGTTGGGCTAGCACAGCTCTGCAAGTCGCAGTGTAGTTGCAGTGCAGGACAATTGGGGAGAAGTTTGTCTAGCTCTAGTCCATTATGTGTATGAGGGGAGCAGCCAGCGTGCTTTCGCCAGCATGAAAATCTAGTCTGGGGGTGGGAGGGAGGCAACCCTTTCATTAAACTGTCTTTTTGCTCCTTTAGCTCATGTATTTACAGTCTTTCTATCAACAGGATACTTGAGAGAGAGAGAGAGAAAGAGACTCTCAGGATAAAACTCCCGTATTTCACACACACACAGTCCTTAACAATACCTGAGTTTATTAAGTGAGGTTTAAATATCTAGTTATTTTTTCATTCCCATCCTTCCCAGAGGGGAAGGATGACTCTGTGCTTAAGACATTGGCTTGGAGTTTAGGAGAGCTGGGTTCAAATTCTAGTTCTGCCACAGACTTCCTGTCTGTCCTTGGGGAAGTCACATAATCTCTCTCTGCCACAGTCCTTATCTGTAAAATAGGAATAATCCTTCAGGGCTGTTAAATCATACACTCTTCAGGGCAGGGATTGCATCTCACTGTTTGTCTAGCACCTACCACAAGGAGGCCCTGAGCTCAGCTGGGGTGATAGGTACAATAGAATAATAACAATGCTTTTTCCACATGAACTACTTCAGTGAAAATAAATGGGTTAGTTTCACTTTTTCTTTAGAGTCAGTTTCACTAGTTCTCATGCACCTAGCTCAAGGCTGTTGGGTTTGGGTTTATACCACCACGGGGAAATGTGTAAATCCCCCCAATCCCTTGTTTTGATTGGAAATTTAAAAATATAACCATATTTTTTACAAGATTAGGTTTTTGCACACTTGAATCCCCACCCCCTTGTTTCTAAACAAACCCTAAATAATGGGCAAAGCACATGATCACAATGTTTCCTACTGGCTTTAAAATCTGTGAAAATTACTTGACAGTGTGTCTTTAAAATTAAGCTGTAGATGTAAAGAAGACGGAAGATGTATGTTCCTGTCCATGCTGTGCTTAAGCACCATGCCAGGGATTAACTGTGTGCCGGCTAGAGATAATGCAGCTTTATCTTCCGAAAGAAACCTACAGCTTTAGAAATTTGAAAAATTGTTTGCATTCTCCATGCAAAACTAGTTGAAGCAGATCGGATTCTTCAGTACAAAATGAGACACTTGCTTCTTTTGAAATAGGACAATCAGGCACAGCTGTTTTTGCAAAAGCCTAGCCAGATAGTCCTGAAACGCTCTGCAAGGTGGAGAGTCTTCACAGCAAGGAGATTTAGTTGGAGAAAACCTGATTACTGAAGGGATAGAGTGAAGCTAGGGGTTTTTGGTTGGTTGGTTGTTTTTGCTGGGTTCTGTTGCAAGTTTAACCCATGTGGAGCCTTTTAGAGCTGGGCGGGAACTGGATTTTCTGTTTCGTGGGAAATTCCACAATTTCCAATGTTTCTTTTCCATTCTGAAACAGAATGAAAAATAAGCAAAGGAAATTGAAATTTCCCGCACAATGAAATTCTGGAAAAAAATTATTTTGGGTCGATGAAAAAGGTTTCTATAAAATGGAAATATTTCATTCCGATTTTGACGACTTACTTTATAATATAACACTTAAAAAGTGAAACAGAAAATCAAAATGTTTCATTTCAAAAAGCTTGTCCATATCAAAATGCGGCTTTTTGTTTTATTATGTGCAATTTCACCTAAAGTGACGTTTCAGCAAAAAATGTCTGATGGACATTTTTCAGATAAATATTTTTCCAACCAGCCCTACAAATGTATAGTATGGAGACCTCCTCTGCATAGTCCTGTACAGAGATGTATCATCCATCCCCCAGAGCATTCAAATATCACCCTTGCCCTAAATGCATGGGTTGTTGTTTTTTTGCAGCATTCCATGAAATCAGTGTCATCCTGCATAGAGGAAGATCACGCTAGGGATTCTTGCTTCATTCTCGGTATTGCCTTGTTTCTTTTTAATGGAAAGCCCATGTAGAGGTTTGCTACTAAAACTGAGTCTGTAGTGCAATACCTGCTCCAAATGCCACCCCGAAACTTTGGGAGGCGAGAGGCTGTGAATCTAGACTCTGGTGAGTGTGAGCTCCACGCTCTCTCTGGAGTTCAATTAGGCTTTTGGAGAGGGCTGGTAGCTTGCGTCCCAGAATGATGAAAAGGTGGGAGGAAAAGAGGATCTTTGGAAGGAGGCAGGATGGCAGAGTTCCTTTGGGAATAATAAGTCGAATGCTGCTGGGGTTCTGATGCAGCATTAATGAATGGTTAGGGCACCTAGTGCTTTGGGTCAGTTCCTTTTTAGATGTTGTTGTTGAAATCTAAATCAATCAAATTCCCGTCCCAGATGTGGCTGCCTCTCCAGGATGGCTAGTAGGCTGGGAAAGTGTGTGGAAATGTAGCATTATACTGAACAGGGACAATCACACCCAGCTGCTGACTCTAGTTTTTCCAAGGTGTCACAAAGGTTACCTGACTGCACTCCCATTCCTAATGTTCCTGGCAGAGCTGCCAGGCTGATGGAAATGGATTTCAGGACAGGCAGGGACTTTAACCCCTTCCCCACTGTTACAGTTGAAGGGATCCTGCTCTGCCCTGGCCCTGGGGCTAACAGAGAGCCTCCACCACCCATCAAAAACCTGCCTGCATTGGCCCAACTCCATTAGCCAGTGTGGAAAGGGGAGTCTTGGCCAAGGTCCTGCCCTCCCTTACCTGCTTTGGGCGGGCTATCACAATGCCCGTGGCCAGGGCCGGCTTTAGATCCCCAGAATCGGGCCCTGCACCCGCACCGAAGAGGGCCCAGCGCCTTAGGTGCCTTTTTAATTTTTTTATTTTTTTTACTCACTCGGCGGCGGTCTGGGTCTTCGGCAGCACTTCAGCAGCGGGGTGTGGGGTGTCCTTCCCTTGTTCCAGATCTTCCGCAGCATTTCAGTGGCAAGGGGTCCGCGGAAGACCCAGAGTGAGGGAAGGACCCCCCCGCCACCAAAGTGCTGCCAAAGACCTGAACCACCGTCGGGTGTTCGAACTGGGCCCCGCAATTCCTAAAGCCAGCTCTGCCCGGGGCCCTGCAAACAAGTTCTCAAAGGCGAGGGAAGGCTCCTTGTGCCCTCTCTCCAGCATCTGGGCATGGGGGTGAAAGGAGGCTGAAGCCGCTGGGGGAGTTCTCACCACACCAGTCAAGGAGGTGGGATACTGGGGGGGGGGGGCGCTGCTCACCTAGAGAGGTGGGGGAGAAGGGGGAAGGGGATCTGTGGGAGGTGCTGTTCGCCCAAAGGGGCAGCGGGGAGGAAGGGGAGCTGTGGGGGGCCAGATGAGGCCAGACAGGAAGAGGAGATCTGCTTTGCTTTAGACCCTGCTTGCACTGGGCCTGGCATAGTCCAGCTTCAAAGTGCCACAGCAAGCACAGGATCCTTGGCAGCACCTTAGGGTGACCAGATGTCCCAATATTATATGGACAGTCAGGGCCACCTGGGGGGGGAGCGCAAATGGGGTAATTTGCCCCAACCCCCGTGAGTCGTTGCTTGGCAGCGGTCCGGGTCTTGGGTGGCGGGGGGGCCCTAGAGTGCTGCTGAAGACGTGGAGCGACTGAAGGGCGCCCCGCCGCTGAAATGCCGCCGAAGCCCCGGACCGCCGCCTGGTGAGTACAAGCGCTGAAGCTCCCTTGCTATGCCCCAGGCCCCCTGAATCCTCTGGGCGGCCCTGGGGACAGTCCCGATTTTGGGGTCTTTTTCTTATCTAGATTCCTATTACCCCCACCTCCGTCCCGACTTGTCACACTTGCTGTATAGTCACCCTACGGCACCTCCTGATGTGCAGAGGAAAAGGCCCGTGTCCAGCTCCCATGCTTCATTTTCAGCTCATTTTTCCTTGTCATGGACCTTCATGTGGCATCCCAGAGGCGCTAGGCCCGACACCCTCCCCAGCCCCTGGCAGCAGGAGCTGCCTCCCAGCTTGCAGGCAGCATGGGCATTGCAGTCTCCTGCTCTGGTTATCCAGCTCCCAGCCGGCGCCTGTTCTCCGCTGTCCGGGCACTCCCATGCAGTCGCTGGCACGGCGGCGTTAGGCCACTTGTATGATCCAGAAGAAATGCAATACAAGGATTTTCTCTCTGCTTTCCCCCAGCCTCTGATTAGCTTCAGGGCCATAGGTGCACCCGCAGACCCAGGACTTCACATGAAGAACCTGAAGAGACACATTTGCCTTGGCAATTCCAAGCATTTATTCTCTTTGTCGTTCTCAATCAGGTGCATTTTTGCTGCCTCAGATTTACACAGGAGTCACTGATCAGAATCCAGCTCATGCTTTCCTACATGTGGCTCTTCCTGCTACATTCTTCCCCCTCCCCTCCCACCGGACTTTCAGCTGACGCTCCCATATGCTCCACTGGGCCGAGCAGCATGACTTTCCCAAGCCTTGGGCACCCATTTTCCAATCCACTCGACCCCGCCCCCCATTTTCAGCCGGATGCGCTGTCCTCTGCACAGAGCTCGAACCCCTCTGACGCTCAAGCGGATGCAGAATGCCCTTCCCTGTTTATCTGGCCCCATTTCTCATCGGGAGCACTTTATTCTGGCCACCTGGGAGACAACCCCAGGCAATTGCAACTGGCAGGTGGCGGAGGTGCTTGAGCTAACTGCCCCCTGCCAGGAGCGGCGCCAGGGTTTCTGGCGCCCTAGGTGGACGGCCATTTCGCCACCCCCCACGAGTCCAGTGGACCTACCGCAGTCATGCCGGCAGATGGTCCGCTGCTGGAAAGGCTCCGGTGGAGCTGCCACAGTGATGCCGGCAGGCGGTCCGCTGGTCTAAAGGCTCCGGTGGACTTGCCGCAGGCATGACTGCGGTAGGTCCGCCGGAGCCTTTAGACCAGCACACCGTCCGCCAAAATGACTGCGGCAGCTCCACCGGAGCCTTTCCAGCAGTGGACCGTCTGCCGGCATGACTGCGGTAGGTCCACCGGACCCACATGCCGACCCCCCCCCGACAAAATAGCGCCCCCCAAAAATTCTGGCACCCTAGGCCATTGCCTAAGTCGCCTAAATGGTAGCGCCGGCCCTGCCCCCTGCAGTAAAGTGGGCCTCATGGCGTGAACGGGGTGACTCTGAGTATTATGGGTTGGAGCCATGCTCCACCCCTCCCTTACCACCTGTGTAGTTCATGGGAGTTCCCACCCACTCTCTTGTGAGACTGTGAAAAGCAGCAGCAAGGTCCCAGCCTGCAGGCCTGTGAATAGACACATTTCTGTTGCACTGAGCAGAGCGGCCCTTTGCAAAACCCCCTAATTTCAAAGAGGAGAGGGTGGCCACAGGGCCTTCTCAGTGATGGGTCCTTGGTTCTGGAAATTAGTCCCTCCCCATCCCCCCTCCTTTGATGCAACACCATAGAGACTGGTCCGGGCACCTGCAGCACCCAAAGCTGGGTGGGAGTTACATGGAGAAGGGAGTGTATGGGGAAAGCTCTGTCTGGGAGGGGCTGCGATGCAGTGGCTTCCCCTCCAATGACTATAAGCACTGGAAGGCATCCAGCACATTAGCACCTCAGATCAGCTAAAACACATACTTCAGGCCTGGTTCTCTGCACCTGGGGCACATAAGATTAAAAGGGCCTTTAAGTCACCTTTGTGCTCCCTGTATTCTGGGGCCATGCAGAGGCTGTCTGACCTCAACCGTAACTTAGAGCAGCTTCAGGGCTGTGCTAATTTACACGCTGCTGCTCGTGGCTGCTCGGAAGCAGAGAATAGCTACCGGCCAGAGCACTCCGGCCACTCTCCTGCACAGGGAGAAGACAGGCCGGGGAGCGACCTGCCAGCTCTCAGCCACCAGGGAAGCCTCTGGGCAGGGGGGGAATATTTTAAGGTCCCTTTATGCTGTTGTAAAGAGACCTGAGGGTAAGCAAGGGGCAGGTCCATTTGATTTATGTCACCACTGAAGTTGGCCCAGACGCATCCATGAACATTGCTTCTGCCACATTGGATCTGAATTTGGCCTGGTGCATCCTTTCTGTGTGATCAGCCTGGCCTGGACTTCTGTTAGGCCGTGTCTACGCTCCAACGGCATGGCTCCGGCACTAGGGCTCTGCACCTATAGCACCATAGTGTGGAGGCTTCCTACATCGATGGAGTTAATCTGCCTCTCCAAGGGGAGGTCAGCGGAAGAATCCTTCCATCGAGTGAGCTGTTTCTACAGTGGGGGCCAGGTGGACCTAACTACATCGCGCAGGGCATGGAATTTTTCACAGCCTTGAGCCATGTCTCTAGATCGAGCTGATTGTTAGGTGTAGACCAGGCCTTACAAATGTGTGGGCTGTGCTGACGTGACTGCTGTGGCTGGGGAGAAGTTAGTCACCTCTTCACTACCCCGGGCCTCTTTCTGTTTCTCTGGGGATTTCTCCTTCCGGCTCCTACAGCTTCAGAGACAATGTGGGGATGTGGGCAGGATCCAGACCCCTCAGGTTATTTGCATGCATTGAGCCAGAACCCCAGCTGGCGTAAATTCCACTGATGCTGATTGACCCCAGCCAGAGTTCTGGCCCATTCCCTTGGGTCCTGCTGTTGGCTTAGCTGCGTGTGCCAATGTTCATTTCTCTATTTAACATTCGTTTCTCTTGCTAAGTGATTTGTCTGGCCAGAGACAGAGAGAGGCCCCCTCTCCTGTATCTCCTCGCTTGAGAGCATCACTTATTCCTGTCCCTTGGCATCTGATCCCCTCAATATGAATGAGCCCCTCTGAGTGGGGCGGGGAGGAGCCGCAGCAGTCAGCGCTGTGCCTGGCTATTAGACATTCCCAGGTCTGCCCTGCAAATGTCAAGCGGAGCTGTCAGTGACATGTCAGCATCTCTCAGCCTGTGGCGCCCACGCCACCAGCTTCTGGTAAAAAGAGGGCTTGTCATTAACCAGTCTAAGGGGAAGGGGGAGTGCATGGCTAGGAGCCAGGAGCAGTTGCCTTCTGATTCTGCTGAGGCTCTGCCTGACCCTGGCTAGTGCAGCTCGCCCTCTGGGCCTCTGTTGCCCTACCGATAACCTAGCACTGGCCTGTAGGAGCATGGCAGAGGGGAAGCAAGTGACTGTCTGCAAAGCACAATGGAAATCCTGAGCATTATTATTGCGGGGGCGGCAGCCTGCGTTACTCAGCGCTGGCATTGCTGCTAATAATCCACTAATAATAGCACTTGTCATCTTCAGAGTACACGCTGAACTTTAACGAATTAGCACTAATGAGCCCCCTTCCAGGCAGGTGTTGCGTATAGATTATTTGTGTTTGGGGACACTGAGGCAGAGAGGTGGGGGTCCCATGGCAAGTCACGTTTTCCCGCTCCCACCCTCTGCCCACTGGACAGCACCTGGTAACTGGGCGTCCTGACCCTTTGGTGTATATAATACACCAGTTCTTCCCAGTGGCAGCCCAGGGTCTCGATGAAACAGCAGCCAGCAGTGTAACCTGCAAATCCCTCAGCTCTGGTGGCACTGTAGGAGAACCTCTTGTCTGTTTGGCTTCTATGCAGGTGGTGCATCCTCCCAGCCATCCCAGAGATTCAGGGACAATCCACAGGAGCTGGGCCCTCATGAGTGGGGAGAGGTGTTCTTTGGGTCCCACCCACTCGCTGCCATCCCAGGAGTGTGACAGTAGCTCATGAGCGGAGCCCAGGCTGCCTTGAGTAAGGGCTTTTCTCTGTGTGATGGACCATACAACTGGAAGGGGAGCCAGTCTGACATGTGCCCACCGCATCCGGGGCAGCAATACAAAAGCTGGACCAAATCCCAAACCACCCTGTGTGCCGAGGAGCGTCCCATCCCGGCGACAACGAGTATCGAGGCATTGCATCGAGGGAGGCAGGCTGCCGGGCATTCATTCTGCCTTTACCCTGCCTAGGTTGACGACAGCAGGGGATGCAGGAGGAGGCCTTAGGGCGGGCTGACAGCTTGGGGCTGATTCCAGCAGCACCCTGGTGATCCTTGGCAGAGGCTGCTTCTCCCATTCGCCCTGCAGAGAGAGTTAGATATTAGCTGGTGAGCTCTTGGGGTCTTTTTGTTCTGTGTTTGTACCGCACCTGGCATGGTTCCAGACACTGTGATAATACAAATAAGTAATCAGAACACATAGGGGTGGAGGTTAGAGATGGGTCTGGATCAAGAACCAACCTGTTCCAAAGTCCGGGGGAGGAGGGGTGAAGTTAAGATGATGATTTATTTCTCTCTCTTTTTTTTTTAAAGGGGGGTCTCGTATTTTTCCCATTCAGGCGCAGCACACTGGAGCACCCTGTTGCACACCCTTGGCCCAGGTCCTCAACGAGCGTCCATCAGCCTCTCTCTGTTATGTTAGAGGAGCTACGTGGTTTTACATCAGCTGAGAATCTGCCTGTGATTTTTTTTTTAAAGCATTTTGCTCTCCTTTGTAACTCGAATGCAGTGCCTCGTGGTCAGAGGGTGGGATGAGAACATCCTCCAAGCTGGACCCTATTTCTTTAGGGAGGAGAAGCGCCATGAGGTAGGTAAGGCAGGACACCAGCTGAGCTGGATTTCCTGCTGCTCTTGATTCCATAGCATTTGACTCCCGAGCTCCCCCTGGGCAGTTGTATAATGCAGCTCGATTTGTGAGGAATTGCCCCCTGACAATGACGGTCACCTGGTTCCACCCGCTCTCTGCACGCACAGGCAGCTACTGCGTTACAGCCATTGATCCTTGAGACCTTGTTCTTTCCACACATTCCCTAATGTGCAGCCGAACTAGCTAGAGAGCTTAACGAGTGAAAAGAAGGTATAAACCATGTGCGACTGCAAATTGCATTCAGTCCGCTGTAAAGACGGAGATAATGAGGGTTGGTCATTTTGATGCCTGCATGGTAACGAACAAAAAATGAACTCTGTAGGCTGGCTTCTGCTTTAAGCTGCTGCCCAATGGTGTAATTCCATTGGCTCCTGAGGGATAAATGCCATCATAACCTGAGGGCAAGAGTCGTTAGGCAGGTGCATGCCTGACATGAGACGGAGAGAAAGATTCCCACTCAGATTGCTAAGGAACAGAGGGCTGGATCTTGCTGTGTATGCAAAGGCGTACTCTGCCATGAATGTCCCCGATGTTTGGTAAAACCATGTCTGACAGCTTGTCTCACCCAGCGAGGCCCAACACAAACTGTAGATCTGAACATGTCCAGACTGGGGAAGTCTGCTCCTGAGCACTGAGAGCGCGGCCTGTTTCCGCTAATCAGCCACGCGGAGGGCAGGCTAAGTACAGTCTCCATGGGTTACAGTTTCAAAGAGGAGGCTAGATCATTATCATTGTTTAACATCAGGTGTTAGGAGTGCAACTGAGTGTGCACTGGGGCCTTTCCAGGCCATGCCATCGCATTGTCACTTTAGCTCTCCTATAAATCTGCACCGTGTTAAAGCCGTATAAGAACATAGGAGCATTGTACAGTTCCAGTAGCTCTGTGACCCCTCCCCCAATAGGAGCCTAACTTAAATCCAAAGCGAGGTGTGGTGGATCCAGTGTTGTGGTCTCCTCAGTCATATCTCAACCCATCACAGTGGATGGAGCTTTGGGACGTGGATTCAGTCCCTGGTCCCAGAGGAGGTGAGTTCAGTTTAGGGTTAAGGAGTGGGAGAGATGATTGTCCTACGCTGGGGCTGCACATCCTGCTTTGGATAAGTCCGTGACGTTAATGACCAGGCTGGCCCATCATTTGTCCCTAATGGCTGTGATTATTCAGGCTGCCTAGGAGCAGAAGGAGAACACTAGCCTGAAATAGAAGAGGAACTGAGATCTGTCTCCTCTGGAGGCTTTAAATAGCCAGGGGTGGGCGACCTGCACTGGAATGGCAAACCAACAGGAAAGCAGAAAAATGGGCTTTTCCTGAAATGATAGCCCTGCATCCCCCACAGTGTCAAGTGTTGTGTGACTTTGGCACCCACAACAGTGGGGGGCTGTGATGGCACTGGCTAGTCATTGTGTGAAAAGGCACCATGTACGCGTCCCAACACCCAGCTCTGCCATCGCACCTCACTCCTGAGGTGCAACGCTGCTATTTCCAGCTAGGATCCAGCACGGAGCCGTGAATATATCTCCTACCCTGCAGCAACCCTGCTATTCCCGGCTAGGACCCTGCAGAGATCTGAGATGGTACCTCCTGCCCTGCAGCAGCATCTGTGCTTCCAGTTCTGGGCCCCTGCTCAGTTCTGCCACTATTAGAGTTGTGCGAATAACCGAGTTTTTCTGGGTCAGTGGCCACACCAAAAAACCAATGAAAAATCCATTTCGGGTCCACCTGAAATCATCATTGTTCGGCTAAACAAAAAGGTACATAAAAATTAACCTCCGGTCAAAGAAACTGTTTTGTTCGACCCCAAACAAAATGTTTCATCTCATTTTTGAGGTTTTTACCCTTTTTAAAAAATAAAATGGGTTTAGAATTCGACACAAGTCATTCTGAATCAAAATGTTTTGTTTAGAAAACGTGGAAACAACAGGGGTTTCGATATTTTTTTTCTTTAGGTTGACAGAATGCGGTGATTTCAGCACCAATCCATGACGTGGGTCTGTTGAAGTGAATACGTGTTTTGGGGCGAAAAAGTGTTTTGTGCAAAAAATTTTGCACAGCTCTAGCTTACCTAAAACTTTGAGGTATGTAACATCCTCTGCTATTTGTTGTGTTTTAAGCTACACCAAGGATGTCTAGGCCATAAGAATAGTTGTTCTTGTATGTGTGTGTGTTTATAAATCTACATAAATACTCTACAAGTGCTTATCGAAGCAGATGTCAGAGGAAAGTGCCCTCTCCTTCGCTACTGCAACACACAGATGTTATCTTCAGCTACCTTCTGTGCAGGAGAGGAATTTTAATTTTACTAAATAATTAAAAGTTCTTCCAGAAAATCAAGGCTGGCTTGGACTCACTGAACTGCAGAAAGACAAGCAGCTAATTAAAAGCTAATGTTCTCTTGACAGGAATTCTGTGGAATAAATGAGGTGTCTTAAAATCCCACTCAGTTAAAAAAACAGAGGAAGGGCAAGTTCTGGGTCTTTCTCTTTTCTTATTTACTTTTAGAGTCCAGATCGCCTGCTTTGTGTTAGCGCCAGCTCTGCACTCATTTCAAATTCTCTTCTCAGTTGCCCTCATATAACCCCATTAAATCCACTGGCTTCAATGAAAGTAAGCAAGAAAATCACCCCATATGGACAGCTCGCACAACGTCTGTGCGCCCCTTAAATCCTCAAATTAGGGTTTAACTGGGACATAACTTGTCTTTGTCCTGGTGCTCTGCACAGGGGCGAATTTCATTCTCAGAGCAGAATTTGGCCCAGTGAGTTTAACAGGCTCTGCCACCTCAAATGGAGACTTTGTTAAAACAATCTCATTGGGAGTTGAAGCTCCTCCTTTTAAATCTGTTTTCTGTTTCTCCCCATTGCTTTGGATTATACCTGCTCAAAAAATAATTTCAGATGTTATCAACACTTCTATTGTCCTGACCCGAAGTGACAGTGATAAGGGACCGAAAATCGTGCTCAATCTGCACCATCATCCCTTTAATATGCTGTTTTTCATTCAAAGAGCTCAAAAGTTCATGATCATGTCACAGGTGGGGAAACTGAGGCACAGAGCAGGGAAGTGATTGCCCAAAGTCAGAGCTACGACTGGAACCTAGGTCTCCTGAGTCCCGGTGCAATGCAGCATGCTACTCCCTAGGCCACACTGCCTCCTGACCTATGATCTCACTGACTTTGTGTTCAGTGGGTTAGTTCTATTGACAGCCAATATAATTTTCCAAAATTCTGAAAATAGCCCTTTATTTTCCCTTGTTTCTGGAGAGATTTCTATTTTAGAGGTGGCTTCTGCGAAGTAACTCTAGAAACGGACTTATGCAAATAAGACTCATCTAATTTAATTTATCTGATAACTATGTGTTTATACTGCACCCGTCACTGTAGCATTCTAAATTCTAACACAGCAACTTCTAGGGCCCAATTTTTAAAGCTCTTTAAGTGCCTAAAGGTGCAGATAAGTTCCTCTTGGGATTTTCAAAAGTGCATAGGTGCCAAACTCACTTCAGCCCTGCAATCAAGCTGAGTTCTTTCCATCTCATGGATCAACACCAGTAAATAAGGTTCTATAGGCCAAACAGTGAATCTGTGGAAAGCCCCCTGTCTTCAATAGCTTTACACGTGCGTCACGGATCGGGCCTCAGTAAGGAATCTGATGAGGCCTGAGAGAAAATGAAATCCATCTCCCACCCCCTTAGCTGTGCTGCCACTCTGCAATGCTAGGCAGGCGGCACCAAACTTTTTGTTATCACCAGCCTCAGCACCTCCAACTCTGCATGCACACAGGAAGCAGCCCTGCTGAGTCCCAAGGGCCTGTTTCAGCATTGGTCACAGTCCAGTTATACTCTCAGATGGCTGGTCTGGAGGGACCCATACGTACCGGGAAACGAACCGCTGAGGATTTATTGCAGTGCATAGAGATTGGCGCAAAGTCATAAAGAGATTTCAGAACGTCTCTGTTGAACGCATTCCAAGGGACGGAAGAAAACTGCTGTGTGACGGAGGCCTGTGGGCACATGCAGATCTCCTCATCGTTAAACCTAATGTGGGAGAAATATCAGTTAGACAGGGCAGCAGAGCAGAGCTGGACTGATTCCTCTTCCATGCAGGATGGGACTAATTCTTCCTTGACTAGGGCCTGATCCTGAAAGGTGCTGAGTATCCTTAACTCACTGAAAACGGTGACTGCTCAGCACAGCGCAGGACACACTCAGTACCTTATACAATCGCAGTCTCCTATTACAGGATCTTTGGAGCAGGGACTGTCTTGATTTGTGTATATTGGGCCCATTATCAGAACTCAGATCCTATGCGATGAGGGCTGTCTAAGCACCTGGATGTGTGGCCAGAAGTAATTAAAGTGACCTCCAGCTATCTATCGATTCATAGATTATAAGGGACCATTATGATCAGCCCGACTTGTGAGCCCCTATAACTTTATTGGGGTTTTACCCTGTGCTGCCATGCGTACTCTATAGTGTTCCCCTGGTAAATTGACCATGGGAAAGTGAAGGGTTCAAGACCACTTTTGCAAACAATAATGGCTCCCACATTTCCCCCAGGCACTGTGTCTTGCAAGAAGCCCCTCACCAAAAAGATGTCCCCTTCCCACTGATCTCTCTCCGAATCTAAAACAACCAGTTTGGGGCTTTTGCTAAAGCATGCAAGTATGAATCATTCCTCAGCTCCTCCTAGCCTGCATGCACCCAGCACTGCTACTGCATAACAGATGTTTTAAACCACTACATTGCCTATTTTTAGTTTTACTAGCAAATGGCTTGTTGTTAATCATCATCCACTCACAGCATTCTCAGGCCCAGCCCGAGCCATGTGGGAACTCCGTCCGTACCTGTTCACAAGATTAAAGTATCTTTGCAGGTAGCCAGAATCCACTGCACTCTTGCATAGCTCCAGAGGCGTCTGGGGGTAGTAGTGCACGTAGTTAACACACATCTCATCCGTGATACTAAACCCGCCCTGCAAGAAGAAGGGAAGCAAGCTTGGGGGCAGATTTCAATGCACCCTCCCTGGTCAAAAATAAGCAGCTGCTGTTTGTTCCTGTATCGTGTGCAATATCCGCTCCAGAACGCTGCTGCGATCGTTGCTGGGTTTCAAACAGGAAATCTCAGCGACCAAGGTGGTGGGAAAATTTTCCAGGAAACATTTTTTCACTGAAAAATGCCAATTTGGTAAAACTAAACCTGTTCACAGGAAAGGGTGGGTATCCACAAATTTCCCAACTCGAAAAATGTCGGGGAAGGCAAAGGTTTTGAAATTGTCAAAATGTCCCATTTCAACATTTCTGAAACAAAAAGTTTTGGTTCTTCAGTCTGAAGTGACTTTTCATTTAGAAACTTAACTTAATTTATATTTTTTAAAAGGGCAAAAAATGTAGGGCAAAATAAAAATGAAAATTTCAGATTTTGATTTTTCCCCTCCCGATTTGGGACTGGAGAATTTTTCAAAATATCAAATATTCTCAGGGGATGGGCAAACAGCTTCCCACTCAATCCTGATGTATGTATAGATGCCGTAAAAACCTGATCAATATTAACTGCACTAAACTGTTGTGATTTTACCCAGAGATGCAAACCTCTAAACCAAAGGTCAACACACCCACACACAAAGCGTTCTAATCTGTAGAACCCTCTGTTCATCTGGATCTTCACCCCTCTTTAGCAGGGGCTGATAAGTGTGCTAGATTGTGTGTTGTATAATATGTAGACTTCCTGCAATCCCTCAGCAATATTTAGCTCTGTCCCCTTAGCTTGCGTATCTGACATTCTCTCTCTTGCTGCATATATTAGAAGCCAATGTGACCTTCTTTAATAACAATCAGAACTGAGATAGTAGCTTGTAATGGGAATTAGAATGACCCACATTCCTTTTCACTTATCACCTAAGGAGGCTGAGCGCAAGGAGTGAACAGCTAACACACCCATTCCTCAACCACTGTTCCTTGGGGAACCCCTTGATTCAGCAAGGTATTTAAGCGTGTGTCTAACCTGCAGCACTCAACTAATCCCATTGACCCAGAGTTTCAGTGTGCACTGTTGTCAATTGCACCTTCCACTTGTGTCTCTCTGTCTCGTACACACACAAACATGCATGTGCTTGCATGTGCACACACACTTACCACAGTTGCTTGGTTCCTGTCCTCTGTGTTGTACGTGCAGGTTGTTATGAGAACATCGCCCTGTGTGTTTAAGCACATATTGCTACAGCATTACATCTGACACCTTATTTCTTATATGTGTAGAGCCCTGAATGGTGCCATGGGAGACCTATCTCAGACTGCACCCCCGCAACAGCTTAGATGACATGTCAGGCAACCTGCTTCCCTTCAACATGCCGGCCTGAGTGTTAGTAACTGTGATGAACACACAGTCACTCAAGGGATGGGTTCAAGCCATTGCCCTGTGAGATCTTCCTCCACTTCTCTACTTTCTAAGGAACTCGGAGCCAGATTCTGAAGGGGTTTTAAGCACGTAAACCTGCAGCTAGTGGCATTGACAGAAGTGCCTAAGCAGGTTAGTTACCTAACTCCCATTGACTTCCCTGGTGTACAGCCAGAAAGGCACCTGGGTTAACTTCTCTGGAGTTATTAATGAAGCTGGTCAGAACATTTCTACAGACATGAAATTTTGCAGGGGCATTTTTGAATGTTTCTGTCACAAATGTGTGTTCTGCCCAACTTTGTCTATTCCTGCTGCTGCTAATAATGTGATTGCGAGATCCCTGGAATAGCTGTTGGACAAATGGGTTCCGATTGTTTATATTTAGTAATCACACTGACTATTTCTTTCCTGTTACATTTGTATGGTAAGCTCCTGCCGGGGCTGGAGCACTCCGTGCGGAGGCTGGCTCGTAGCTGGAGGAGGGGAGTCTTCCAGGGGTGGAGACTTGTGAGCAGTAACGACTGCAGGGTCACTGAGGGAGATGGGCTAATTCAACACCATCCGCTCCATGGCTACCTCTAACCAAGCACCTATGGCACATGCAAAGTGAACATTGCCCATGCAGCCAACATCGAACCTCACCATGCAGAGCTGGTTTACCTAGCAAGTACTTAGATGCTAAGGAACTGAGCAGGGCCACCCAGAGTGGGGGGCAAGTGGGGTAATGTGCCCCAGACTCCGCAGGGGCCCCAATGAGAGTTTTCGGCAGCAGGTCCTTCAGTGCCACTGAACACACCCAGATCTAGTGAAGGACCTGCTGCTGAAGACCCAGAGTTTCTTCCACTCCAGGTCTTCGGCAGCAATTCAGCAGTGGGGGTTCCTTCCACCCCGAGTCTTTGGCGGCAATTCAGTGGCAGCGGGGGTCCTTCCACTCCGGCTCTTTGGCAGCAGGTCAGTGGCGGGGGGGTCCTTCCACTCCAGCTCTTTGGCGGCAATTCAGCTGCGGGGGCTCCTTCCGCTCCAGGTCTTTGGCAGCAGTTCAGCGTAGGGTCCTTCACTCGCTCTGGGAACTGCCGACAAAGTGCCCTAAAGACCCAGAGCAGATGGACTCCCGCCGCCGAAGACCCCAGGCCCCCTGAATCCTCTGGGCAGCCCTGGAACTGAATTCTGTGAGAAAGTCTGTCTGTCTAAGGGTTATCGGCTTCATTTATTATCATAGCAGATAGGATAAAATAATGTCAGGGAATCCGATTTTAAAGGCCAGAAGAGACCATTATGATCCTGTAGGCTGATTGCCCATATGACACAGGTCAAAGAACCTCCCCCAGGTCCTACTGTTGGAGCAAAGCATCTCCTATACTTGGAGTTGCTGTAGTTCCTTCTGCGGACACTCACCGGGAAGACAGAAACCACTTTCTTTAGCATGCGGATCTCCTAAAAGAAGAAAAACAACAATGCTGGAGTTAGATGCAACCAGTTCCCACTTTGCTACCTTCCCTGTTCAGCGCTGATGAGCCTAGATAGGAGCAGCACTGACTCCAATTTGCACTCGAGTGTGCAGGAGATCAGACCGCCCATTGAATGAGGCCAGGGTTGTTTTCATGATGGTCTGATGCTGCGGGCAATGGGGAAAGGAGCGTACCTGGAAGTGAGGGCTGTAGTGACTGTCCGCATTCACAACTTGCCTTTCTCTCCCTTCTCGGGACAAAATCGTCACCACCTTTCTTCCTGTCAGGTGAGTGTGCAGCTGGGAGGCAAAGATGTGGATCCCAGCCGGGGGCAGAGCCTGGAAAAACAATCCCATGAGACTATCCATGCTTGTATGGGCCAAAATAATGACAAATGATTAAATCAACTAATACCACTCCCTCTCCCAAAGAGCTCTCATCCATACTCTGGAGGAACGTGGCAGGCAGTTAAAGGGACAGTGTCAAGTAATATTAAATGGAGTTTTGTTTTTATAATCTCTTAGAAGCTTGAAAATAAATGTTCTTTTAGCCATTCAGTCTGTCCAGCCCGGATTTACCACCCACCACTTTCTAATGTGGCAGAAGCTACCCTGGCTGGGCACTATGAACTTCCTTATGTTTGTTAGTGCACAGCACCAACGATTGTTTTTGGGTAGGGCCTCTAAAAATATTGTTTAAAACCTCCTTGATGTCACAGTGGAAATTGAGAAAACATGCAAGAGAGAGATTCCAAATCCAGACCATATTCCCCGTCACGTTCAAATTAAAAATCCCTTGTTTGTTGTTTTCCCTCCCTAACTTCTGCTTACCTCTATGGCAGGTCTTTGATGATGATCTCTTGTGGGCAGGGACCTGCCCCTCCTGAAATGTAGCACATCACAGGTGCCACTGTCACTAAATATTAAATTAAATTTGGTGATGGCCCTTTAAATGGGAGAAACATAAACCCCAATGGATAGATAAATTGGGCAAGGGATTTATATAATTGCACGGTGCCCATCTACCCAGTGTGCGGTATTCATTTGGCTTGAAAATGGAAGTAGCTTGTGTTGTCTTAGGGAAAAATTACACCTTTTAAGAGTTGAAACTCCAGTAATAAGTTTTCTGAGATAGGGAATGGTTCTTAGACCAGGGAGATTGAGCAGATGGCCGTCAAGAAGAATTGACTTCAAATGGGCTGTCGGCATTTTCTGAACATCTGGAGAACGCTCCTTGCTCTTTGTTTCAAACAGCATTTTTTGTAATGGAACTCCATAGTGCTCACAGTAGAACAGGCTGGAATGTGGGGTTTCTGTTGTACTCACAAGCATCTTATCAAGCAATGAACTGGATGTTGATAGCTCAGTGACTGTAAGGAAGTGGGGTCAGCAATACCTCATACACACAGGTGCTTTACCACAAGGGGGATGCTGTGCAAGGACACCTGTGGTACACCCTATTGCCATGGGAGCTTTGATATCAACCTACCCATTCCTCAGCTACGGGCACAAGGACCCCTTCCCCCGTCATGTTACTGCTTGTCAGTCTCCTGCCAATTATAGATTAAATAAGATGCATGGATGTTTAGAGCCCCGTGGGTATTTTTTGCTACCCCTACAACTAGCATCATTTTTATATTAAAAACATTACAGTCTAAGCATGGGTCTGGGATCCTGGAAGGCCTGAGTTCCAGTCCCTGTTCTGCCATCGACTCTGTGGCGTTGGGCAAATCACTTCAACCTCACCGTGTCCCTCTATCTGAATGGGAGATTAACAGTAGGGTGGGACAGATACATTCCTCTACGGTGCAGAGCCACTTTAAAATGCTATTGTTGGAGGTGGGGGACTCCTCACTGCAGCATAAAAAACAGTGAGGTGCTGCAACTTTTCTTGCATTCCTGGTTCGCTTTCTTCCAAGAACTGCACAGCAGTGCATGACCTGGGCAATAGCCACTTACTCCATCAATACCTGGCCTGAGCTGGGGAAACGAATGATCCGACTAGCGGACCAAGTTCAGTGATGAATCCTGGCCACCTGGGGCACATTGCACAGACGCTAAGGAGGAGAAACTACTTCCTGGCCAGTTCCTCTCTAAAGCTCAGTCATCTCATCCAAGTAAACTCAAGCACTTGGCCCTCTCTTGGCACAGACATTCCTCTTGCCGCTGAGTTGGAAGAGCTGGTGTGGACCTCTGCCAGGCCCTAGCGTACTCACCACTTGGGTGCATTTATCTGTGCAGTACCCGTTCAGGAGGAAACCGGCTTCCCCAGGTGGGATAGCCATCACCGGCGTGTAGACCAGGCCCAGCTCCATAATGCCAGCATCATAACGTCTCAGCGTGGCTGTGTAATAGAGGCGAATCCCCGAGGAATCCTGGCGACCTGGCAAGGCAAGAGGACACGATGTGACATTGCGTTGCAAATCGCAGTGGGAGTGAGAGTCGCACGTGGGGAAATGTCAGACATGGAAAATTAAACTTCAGCTCACTAAGCATCAGGGAAGCAGCTCAGTTCTTCCAGTTCCTGGCTGACTGCATTCATTCCTTGTACTGATCTTGTTATACTCCGCTCTCTGCACAGGCAGTTGTACCTGCAGCAAGAGACTGGACTAAACAGTCTCCAAATACATGCCTGGTTATCTGGAAAGGTCACCAGCCCAGGGACCGGCAGAATAAATGGGAACGTCTTGAGAAGTCCATGCAAATCCACAGCAAGTGGGAGTATGTTTAGGAGGCAGATTTTGGAGGGACCCAGAACTCAGTTCAGACCTAGGAGTGGGAAGTCTGTCTCTCCTCTGCCTGTTGCCGCCACGCCCTGGTTCTGAACTAGGACTCTCCATGCTAAAGTTGCAGAACTTTTGTCACAGTTTTGGGCTGAACTATAGCCCGACAATCCAGCCCAAGTAAGGACGGGCATGTAGCTTCACTACCCGAAGAGCAGGGCAGGAGCCAGCCTGTGACTGAGACACAAACTAGTGCCTGGTTCCTCACTAGCTCCATAGGAGATGTAAGATGTGATTGCCCTATTCTGAGCAGCTTGCTTCCCAGTGCCAGCCGGAAAAGCTGCACTGGCCTGCATGCAGGAAGCAGGTAAGGTAGGAGCCAAAGCTCCCCCCACTCCCCATCCCTGCCCATGTGCGCAGGAGAATCCCGTGCAGGGACCGCCAATGTGGGAGTATCTCATGCTGAGGAGTAAGAGGGGTTCCTTACTTTCCCTCATTCCCCTGTGCAGTCCCAAAGCCAAGCTCATAGGTGAGCCCTTTATGAATTAGAGACATTTGGCACAGAACCCAGTTGTGTCCCCTGGGTTCCAAAAAAGGCTCTTCTAGCAAGTCTCGGTGCTGACTGGCATGAATGTCCCCCCTGCAGCATGATGAGATCTGCTCAAGGAATGATTTGGGGGGAAGTTCTCTGGTCTGAGCTATGCAGGCGATCAGGCTAGATGATCACAAAGGTACCTTCTGGCCTTGGGATCTATGAATGGGCAGCCATCCAGTAAATTGCAATGAAGGCTTCTGTGTTCCTTTGTGGAGTGGGGAGAACCTTCCTCCCAGTTACCAAGGCCAGTGAATAGCCTGCTTGCAAATCCCCTCCAAGAAATGCTGCCTTTTTTATTCTGTACCTTTCTGCATCTCTTCTGCCCCCAACAAACTATTCTGAACCCAGCCTAGACTGAGATTTAAACCTCCAGTTGTTGAAAGGATGAGATTCTTGTTCTGTATCAGAGGGGTAGCCATGTTAGTCTGGATCCGTAAAAGCAGCAAAGAATCCTGTGGCACCTTATAGACTAACAGACATTTTGGAGCATGAGCTTTCGTGGGTGAATACCCACTTCATCAGATTCTTGTTTTGTTCTCTATATCGCCCTGGACTGCAATGCAGCACCTATCTGAATCCATCATCTCCCAAGTCTCCTGGCTTCCTCCCCAAACATGCACCAGCTCTAAGCATCTCACTCATTACAACCTGGTTCCGTTACCAATTAATTCATGAAATGACTGCTGTGCCTTCAGGTAAATTCATAGCCTGAAGGGAGAGCAGAGCCATCCTTCGTGAGATTAGAAGGGAGTAAGCCAGCACTTCGCAGTGACATGAATTAACCCAGGAAATGCCCAGTAAATCTGGACTGAATATAGGGCATTTGGGGGCCCTCTAGTTTTTCTTTCATGCATGTGATGCTGTTCCATTTTATTCCATTCAGGTCCTTGGGCTCATGGTATGTGAGCACCTTCTAATGATGTATAAATCAAGGTGACTAGCATCTGTCGTTCCTTCTCCATGCCTCTCCCAGGTGGAAAGTTGTGTGCAGTTTGGATATGCTAAGAGCTTTGGTTGGCATAGTCAGTTCTGCATGCCCTGGTTTTTGGGTGAGCAAACGATAAAGCGCCCAGAAGGACAGGCCTGGGAATTCTTGGGAGAATGCCCTTGGGAATTTGGGAGATAGCATCTGTTCTAACTGGATGGCTGTTACAAAAACCAAGGCTATGTTGTTATTGGTAGGGTGTGTGTTAGGGTGACCAGACAGCAACTGTAAAAAAATCGGGATGGGGCTGGGGTGGTAATAAGTGCCTATATAAGAAATAGCCCCGAAAATCAGGACTGTCCCTATAAAATTGGGACATCTAGTCACCCATCTATATGTGTGTGTGTGGGAGAGAGAGAGAGAGTGGGATTGGGTGTGTGTGGTTTTTTTAACTTTCTAGTACCGAGCTAGGGTGGTGGAAGACATTATGGAGATTAAGGGCTGTGAAGTGTGCAATGTGTACTGTGAAGTAACTTCTACTTGGCTGATGGTTTTCTGCCCCCAGGCTGTAATTAACAGAGAAGATCCTGGCACTTTCTTAGTGAAATGTCACTGCACAATGGTCCCCCAGTTACTGATCCTATCTTAACCCTCTGCAAACTGATCTGAGTGAAGAAAGAGTTTCAGCTCTGGGAAAAGCAGAAAGGGACTCCGAGCATTGCCAGCAGTTCTTGTGCACCAATCCATCTCACCAGAGCCCAACAGAAAGACACTTGTGAGGCTACAGGGTTTGGATAACATTTGCACTGGGTTGGGTTTGCTGCTTCTCTCAGAAAAACCCTCCAGCGGTAACTGTGTGATGCTGTGTGTTAGCCTTGCATCGTGATTGTGTTTCACTCCCCTCAGGCCAGGGAACGTGACCGGTGATGAGATGCCACGCTGAGGCCTAGCCCTTGTCTACACCAGAAAAACTTTGCAGGTAGAGCTCTACCAGTAAACTCTCCTCATGGGGATGCAGCTTCTACCGGAAAACAGGGCTTTTTCCAGTATCGTTTATACCAATTCCCCAAACAAAGAAAACTATGCTAGTGAAAGGACTTGTTGTTGATTTAACTGCATCTACACTAGGTGGGTTGCCAGTAGAGGCTTGTCATTAAAAAAAATCACATCTCTGAGCGACGTTATTGGAATTGGAAAAGGTTCCCAAAAATGATCAGTGGTGTGGAACAGCTTCCATAGAAGTAGACATTAAGAAGACTGGGACTTTTCATCTTGGAAAGGAGATGGCTAAGGGGAGTGGGGTATGATTGAGGTCTATAAAATCATGACTGATGTGGAGAAAGTATATAAGGAAGTGTTATTTACTCCTTCACATAATACAGAACTAGAGGTCATCAAATGAAATTAATAGGCAGCAGGTTTAAAACAAACAAACGAAAGGAAGTATTTCTTCACACAACGTGCAGTCAACCTGTGGAACTCTTTGCCAGAGGATGTTGTGAAGGCCAAGCTCAAAAAGAACTAGATAAATTCATGGAGGATCGGTCCATCAATGGCTATTAGCCAGGATGGGCAGGGATGGTGTCCCTACCCTCTGTTTGCCAGAAGCTGGGAATGGGCGACAGGGGGTGGATCACTTGATGATTCCCTGTTCTGTTCATTCCCTCTGGGGCACCTGGCACTCGCCACAGTCGGATACTGGGCTAAATGAACCATTGGTCTGACCCAGAGTGGCCGTTCTTATGTTCTTATGACATTGCTATACCAGCAAATGTTTCAAGTGTAGACCAGGCCTTCGCCCCAAAGGGTGGAGGGACACAAACTAAGCATGGCACAGTCCTGCTGGCTCTTTTGCCAGCAAGGTCAACAGGCATAGAAAGGGACTTTGTCCAGTCCTTTTGGAGAGATGGTTGAAAATACAGACGATTGCTTGGGGAGCCTTTCTGGGGTGGGTTTGTCCGGATGGGAGCACGGAGCCCTTCCCCAATGAAGACTTTTTCTCTCCAACAATGGGAATAAAAAGCAGAAATTGCAGCCACGCTGGCAGCTATGTGGCTAGAAGAGCGACAAATCTCCAGCCCGTCTGGGAGTGATATTGGTGTAACCCACCTTCCGGTGACTGGGCTGCATAAGAGATGTAGGCATTGATGACTGCTTCCAGCTAAAGGACTTAGACCTCTAGCGTAAGTAGTTGAAGCTCGTGCTTTCAGCTCTGAAGGTTTAGGGTTAAAGCCCCACTATATGACTCAAGTAGAATCAGCTGCATTATGCACCCTGTTTGCGTTGCTACTGGAAGGGCAGAGAAGAATGCGGCTGTTGGTGAAGCAGTTCTGATGAGGATGGAGAAGATGCCACTGTCTTTGTGGCACATGGTCAACGGGGATTAGACCAAGCGCATGGGCGACAGGACTTCTGGGATCTCCTAACAGCGAAAACAAAGTTAGCACCAAGGTCCCCCCCAGCCACACCCAGCCCTTGGCACGTTTTTCAGGTGTGAGCTGTAAAGGGAAAGGCAGGTTAGCCAGGGCCGAGAGGGCTCATACTTATTTATGAGTCTCTGTCTCTGGGTTGGATTCATCAAACAGATCAGAATAAATGGGGCGGTGTTATTGGTTAAAAGGAAAAAGCGGTTAAAATCATGAAAAGAGCGAGCTGTGTATTTATAGACGTGTTGCTTCTCAAGTCTCGGAATGTGATATGATTGATCTGCCGTACATATGCTCTGGCCTCCTAAAAATACTCTGGGATATTCATGAAGTGAGTTGATTTGATGTAAATGGAGAAATTTGGTAACTTAGCAGAGTTTTTAAAACAAAATGTGTTGACTGTCAAAGGTATCAAACAAGAAATGCTATTTATTCGCTTGGAAAATGTCTCCCCCATCCCACTCCCACCCAGACATCTCCCTCGGTAATGAAATTCAGCCCCAGTGTTTGAGAGCAGTGATGGGGAGAACAAGAAAGGGGACCTGGGAAAGATAGATGTTTTCACTCCCCACAGGCAGGAAGGATGCTCTAGTGGTTATAGCATTAGCCTAGGATTTGAGGGATCTGGGCTCAAGTCCTTGCTTGGCCATGGGTTTCCTGTGTGACCCTGGGTATGTCCCTTAGCCGCTTTGCACATCAGTTCCCCAGCTGTGTAATGGGGGTAACAGCACTGCCCTACCTCACAGAGGCAAAGAGCTCAAATACCATGGTCAGAGGGCCCTATAAATGTGGGGCAAAGACTGCGTAGCCTAATTCTGAGGTTGCCTTGTCTGGGGCTAGTAATCATTACTCCTAGGGTCTATTTCTGCCCCTGTGTGTGACATTTTGGGCAAGTCATTTAACCACTCTGTGCCTTAGTTTCCCTATCTGTGAACTGGGGGTAATAATGCTGACCTGCCTCCTGTAGGGGGATTGGGAGGCTGAATTAATTGTCTGAGCATTTTTAGATCCTCACCTGAAAGGTAAGATAAGTGCCCAGTATTAACCATTTATGCTCGTTATCTATTCCAAGCCAGGATATCTGTTTATAATGAGGCTAGTCTAGCTGGGACACCACTCCAAAATGACCTCTTAACACTTAAGAGGTGGTTCTGCAACCTTGCTTCTGTGCAGAATTTCTGTGTGTCTCTGTCTTGATGTTCTTGTATTTGGTTAGGCAAATAGCTGCCTGAAACCCCCAGTGTTATTGGCTTCACGTTCTGTTTGGAAAGACTATGAATAAAGGTGCAGATGGAAACATTCCAATCTGGGGGACTAAGAACTTTGCTTTGAGCCAGGCATGGTGAATGCAGAAGTTCAACCGCTCTGCCAAGGCTTCTCAGTCCAGATCTGAAAGGTCCCTTTGTACCCACTGCTGGCTACTGTAGCCCTGAACCGTGCATAGCCTGCCAGTCGTGCTGCATGGTGCCAGACTGCGTGGCAGGTTTGCAGCACGTAGGGGCTCATACGAGGGAGAGCACAAGCCGAGCCAGACAAGGCTGGGGAGATGGGGATCCAGACCAAACCTCTCCTGTCTGTGAACAATGCTGGAAGTCTCACAGGTAGGGCCTTTTGCATGAGGTCTCCCGTATTCCCTGGCCTCAGCTGGGTTAAAAGTACAGGGCCCTCTACTGACATGAGCAGAGAAAGCAGAACCCAGCAGAGTCTAGCTAGTAGGTTGTAAAAGTGAGGGCTTGCTTTCCCTACATCCCACTGGCAGCCCCACTAGGGTGCTTTGCTGGGAGGAGGCTCTGCAGGGATCTGGGTAGGAGCTGCTTTCCATGACATGTTCCCCTGCCTGACCATGTTCCCCTGCTACGCCTCAGCTGCCTTTACTTAAAGCAATGATGTCTGGCTGCAGGCTGGCACCCCTCTCCCTGAGCTGGGTGTGTGTGTGTGCAGGTATACACAGCCAGTCCTTTAGGGAAACATGGGTTCCTTTCCCGATGAATGAGCCTGGGAGGGCAGGATGCCATCCCGCCTGCCCTACCAACAGGAGGACAGCCTGGGAGTGTTCTGGCTCCATGGCCTCTGTGTATTGGTGCCTGGGGAGAATTAGATAAAGAGTTTTTATAGATTTTTTTTTCCTCCCCTTGGATCAGGCAGTGCTCAAGATACTGGCATGTACATGAGTCTCTGGCCCCGTTTCCATAAGCCCCTGAAGGCTTGCTTACCTTTAAACACCAGAGGGTTGTGGTAGTGAATCTCGAGCCGTAAATATTTGGAGGAACCTGGGCCGCCAAAAGCAAGTCCTGCGTCTTCTGGGTAGTAGAAGGCCTGTAAGCAGGAGGAGGAGAGAATGTGAGCGGGTTGTGTGCAGCTGATCCATGCAGCCATGCAGAAAAAGCTAGAGAGGAAAGTATGGAAGGGGGAGATCATTCTCTGGCCCACAACTGTGTCTCATCCCAAACAAATGTGTGGACGGCTAGGTGTCTGCCACTCTGGAAGAGTATTCTTTTATACTGCATGCATATGGGAAGGACCCTCAGCTGGTACAAACTGGCATAGCTCTGGCCATTCAGTGATACCAGTTAAGGATCCTGCCTATGCCCAAGGTCTGGGGGGGTGGGGCGGGGATATTAAACAAGAATGAGCCCAAACCCCAATACTGAGATCCAGATTTTGAGCACCATGAAATGTCAGGGGTGTTCAGATCCCGGGGCTTGGTTCTGATTCATCGCCGATACGAAAGAAAGTGAGACAAAAGAAAAGCAGCTGAAATGAACATGAGAATCGGTGCACCAGCCACAGCTCTCATTTGCACACCTGAGCGCCCATGGCCCACGCTGCAAGCACGTGTCTGCAGTAGTTCAGTCGGTCCGGCTTCATCTTGGAGTCACAGGGCCCATTGTAATGTGGAAAGCTGTCAAATTCTGCAGCACACTGGAAGACTTCCATGTGATGGACTATAGCCTCATTGCCTGCCGTGATCACTGGCTCATACTAGAAAAGGGGCATCCGAGAAGAAGGCACAAGTATTACTAATGGGTGATAATGACCTTACAATTATCTGAAGTTCCTATCACCATACTATCTCTGTTTCTATATAGTAACCACATACAATATTTCACGACGCTTTACAAACTACGTGTGTCTAGATGGAGATACCGAGGATATAGATGTCTGGCTTTACCCACCACTGAAATGCAGTCACCTCTGGTGCAGACTGTGGAAGCTGTTCAACAATGTCCAGCAATGATATACAATGGTTGAAGACTGGAAGTGAAGAAAACGGTATCCAGGTGGAATGTGTTTCCAACCACTACATCATATGACAAGAAACTAAAAATACATCTTACACTTTCCTTTTCCAGACAAGCGATCGCTGTAGTTCCTGTTGCAACAATTCAGGAGAAAAGAGCAGTGCTCCTGTCCACACAGTTCCCACCTCCTGCCACCCTGCTGAGAAGCCTTTGATCTTTGGATTCTGCAGCCAGTAATAGGGGGAACCCTAGGGGACATTGCCATTAGGAGAGAGGTCATGGAAGAAGGTGGGTGTGGGGATACCAAGCCATGGGGAAGCTGCCATGTGGCTGATACCTCTGGAAGGTGCAGCCTTGAGAAAGAGGAGGACCTCAAGGTTTGGCTTTGGAGCACAGGGAGCACTGTTTATCCAGGATACTGCCAATGAATGAAAGAACAGAGGAACACCTCCACTAGAGGCTAAGGGAATGGAGACAACTTGCCTAAGCTTTAACAGATTAGCTATAAGGAAAACATCCCTGTTCTCCTTCAGAAAAACTTTTCTCCTCCTTACCATGACAATGTGATGTCTCGGGAAGCTGTCCGGAAGCTCCACCATATAACACCAGTATGTGGTCTCCTGGCTGGGAATGATCACGTCAGGTGCTCTGATCTCCATGGTCTTCATGTCCCTGGGCAGTTCCGGGGTACTAATGTTGGGTTTCAGTAGCTGCACCCTCTGGAGCCCCTTGTGGATGGCAGAGATGTTGATGGCTTGGAGAGAATGGACGGGTTTCTCAAGGATCCCGTAGATAAGATGCACAGTGCCATCCTGAAATGAGAGACAAAGGACTCCGGCATAGCAGGGGGCACCTGCAGAACAGAAGAGCTTGAAATTGCCTGTGTAGATTTTAATACCCTGAGAGCCGGGGTGAGTCAGGCAGAGTGATGCTACTTCTCCAGGCATGGCAAATTTGAGAGCCCACTGTTAGTTAGTGTCTGTGTCACTGCCATGTTGTGCAGGGTGCTGCTTAGAATGACATTACAGATTTAGGGGAATATTATTTCACTGCATTAATCCTTGATTAATGAGGCAGTTCTCTACTAAGTTAGATGGTTTAAATTGCTTTCTTCAGAGTATATCAGCTCATGGCAATTCCAGCTCATTTCTAGATATAATTAATACATATATGTTAACAGTGAAATATACTGCTCTCTCTTCATAAACAAGGGTCTCTCTCTCTCTCTCTCTCTCTCTCTCTCTCTCTCTCTCTCTCTCTCTCTCACCCACTTGCACATATGCACACACAGAGAGAGACAAAGTTGCTGTTAGCGGGTCTGATCCAGAGACACTAGCAGCCAGTGGAAAGACTCCTGTTGATTTCAGTGGGCTTTGGATCAGTGGCAGAGATGGGAATAAGTATGAACAATTTTCTTACACACACACACATCTATGCAAAATTTTTCACAAATTCCTTTCACATGAGTTCACACACACACTCTCTCCCTCAAAAGGTTGCACTATTTGGGGAGACTGGAGATTTCTCACCATGGAGCATGCCCCCATCCCGGCAACATGCTATAAAAACTCCATGGCTCACTTGTGTCCAAGAACTGATTTTCTGCATATAAAGTCAGGGCTGGCGTTAAGGCTCCACACCACGGGCCCCCGTGAAGCTACATTGCTCAGGCTTCAGCTGCAGCCCGAGGGGTTTCAGTCCCATGTGGTGGGGCTTTAGCTTTCTGCCCTGAGTCCAGCAAGTCTAATGCTGGACGTGCTTGATAGCCTCCTGGAAACCTGCTGGCAGCCTCCCTAGGTGGCCCTGGACCACCGGTTAAGAACCACTGGTCTACTGGACCATACTCCTTCTTGATGACACAACACCTGTCCCTCCTAGACATCCAGAGTACAACATTTTCCCCCAAAATTCTGCCATTTCACAGAAGTTCAATGAACCCAAAACCAGACAATTTCATTGGAAAAGTATTTTTGTGACTGTACTTCAGCATGAAATACCCTCTTTGCAACTCTGAAAAAATCTGGCTCCACATTGTGATGTGGAGTGATGCAGAAGATGTATTTAAATAGAGCTAACATAGTTAATGGGAGCGGATGGTGGGAACCGGATAAACTCAATATATTATGGAGATTTATAAAGAGTTGTATTGGATTGTGTAAACATTATTTAAAGCGCTTCCTTTTAAAAGGGATGGATGTCTAATGTTCTCCTACAAATAGCATGTGGGAAGTAGACCCGCACAGATGAAAAACTGGGCATCGTACCAATGAACCATTGATTTTCAGTTACTGGTTTTAGTGGGGGAGGGGAGGAAACCATTGAATTGTGGGTGAAAAGGTAGAGAGCTCTCTGTCTAATCTAATCATCTTTATACTGCCCTTAGTCACCAGGGTATCTGAGCATCTTCCCCATATCATCGGTACCCAGTGCAAAGGCCCTACTGGACTTCATGAACTCTCTGGCATTTTCCCCCTTTTTGGGTTCCAATCTTTGCTTGGGGTGAGGTTATTGGTTTGCTTGGGGGAATTTTTTTTGAAAGATTTTCTTAATTTCTTGCGTGTTCAGAGGGGTGGTAGTAGGGCGATCAGACAGCAAGTGTGAAAAATCAGGATGGAGGTGGGGGGTAATAGGAGCCAATATAAGGAAAAGACCCAAAAATCGGGACTCTCCCTATAAAGTCGGGACATCTGGTCACCCTAGGTGGTAGGGGATTAAGGGTAGAAAAGGTGTCAGCATTGTGAGTGCCATTGGTAGAAAGGCTTTTTCGCAGAGGAAGGTTTTGCCGTGTTCCCTAATGATGGTCAGACTCTGGATTCGAGACATACTGTCATGCCTCTAATGTCTTCTGAGAAAGTCTAGACCATTAACCCATGAACAGTAGTGGAGAATGCAAGGATCTCCACACTACAAGGGCACAAATGCAAAGCCCAACACTAATAGTTTGCACATACCTAGCTCCTTGGAGCCAAAGCAAAAGTCTTTCATCCAAGGATCTCCTCCTCACCATGAACTAACCCTTTCTACCCCCCATGGGCTAAGTAGCATCTCTGTTTTACAAATGAATCAGAGAGGGGTGAGAGACAACACGTCTGCAGTCACACAGCAAGTCACTGCCACAGGCAGGGGCCTGATTCTGATCTCACACCTGTTTCACACCAGTATAACTCACTGATTTCAGTGGAGTTACTCCTAATTTACACCAGTGTAAACATGATTAGAAGCCCAGGTGCTCTAGCTTTCAATCCAGAGCACTAGTCATGCTGACTTTTGACCCAGAGCTCTAACCTGGTTCCCAGACCACAGGTATTTAAACATCACCAAAGCGCACACTGGGTGAAATCCTGGCCCCAGTGAAGCCAATGGGATTTTTTCTATTGACTTCAACAGAGCCATGATTTCACCTATTTGTTATCAAATTCAGTCCTGAGCTCTCAGTGATAAGTGATCCCAGTGAGACTATCCACCAGGATGGCACAGCACTCAGAGTCCAGCCCATCCTGTGAACAGGAGAAATATCGAGCTGGCACTTTGCCCCTGCCCATGGCTAGGCCCTGCAGTACCTCTATAAGGTAGTCCTTTGGATCACAGGTGCTGAAGGCTCTTTTGAAGACCAGGTAGAGTCCCTCGGGGGTTCTGTGCGCTTTGAGAAGCTGGTAGTCCTGCTGGGAATCCATGTGAAGCTGCCCTTTCTCATCACTCCATGCATCCTGCAGAGGAGGGGGAAAAATCCTTATAAACAGTTAGGACATGATGCTTTGCCAGCATTATTCAGTCTTAGTGGGACAGTCTTTTTGCTCTGTGTGTGTACAGGGCCTGGCACTCTGGGGTCCTGGTCCGTGACTAGGGCTTCTAGCTGCTGCTGCGATACAATAAATAATATCTCGATCAGCGTCATTTCACCAGGAATACGTAGAACAGCAGAGTGACAAGAGGAGTAAATCTGACTCAGAATTTGTATGGCACAGAAAGATTTGTAGGGAGGCAAGATGCATCGTTTGGTGTATGGGGGTGGTGTTTACTAAACACAGCTGATGTTAGTAACTTTTGAAAAGTACCTAACTTTGTATGTCAACAACATCCATGTTCCTTTAAACAAAGGGCTGGATTTCTGACAAGCAGCACAGAGGTAGGAAAATCCTGCAGGGATTTAAGAAGATATTGCACCTGTCTGTGCTGAAACATTTTTTTTCAGACTTTTATCGTAGACCAGCTGCTAGTGACTTAAGGTCAGACACAACCTTTCCTTGGAGGACTATGGGAATGACCCAGCAAATCGCTGTTCACATTCGTAGACCTTAATCATCTGCAGTCAGAACCTGTTCTACAAATCGTGCCATGAACGCAGCAGGACAACTCTAAGAGTAAGGTGCTGAGCATTACACATGGGTGGCATAATTTGCAATACCAAAATCAAACAGCAAAATCAGAAATTAACTCCCCAACTGCCTGTCTAGCATTTTGGCATTTTTGTCCACCCAAAATGTATTTACATGTTTAATTTCTTTTAGTGCTACGCTGCTAGCAGCAGGCAATCAAACTGTATTTTCCAAAGTCCTGCTGAGCTTCACTACAGCTTCAAATCTGACTTGCATTGGGCTTATTGAGGCTGGCAGAGCAGACCTTCTGGATGATCACTTTTGCACTTTCTCGATGTCATTAACTGGAGTTATGGTTAATTTTTAATGTGATTGACAGAAGCGCACAAGCAAACCAAATTGTTGATGCATCATGCATGTGTGCATGGTGTAGCCACTGATATACAGCCGCCTGTTACAGTACTTTGGAAATAAATATAACAAAGACACTGGGGTCAAGTAATGAGAGCTCCTCTGATAGTCTAACTAGTCTATTCTATTCCGTTTCAGATCCTATATCACACTCATCACTGTGGTATCTGAGCCCTGTATCCTTCTGGAATAAATCTCCAAGCACCTGTTAACCACCCACAGCTAAACGTACAGACGAAACCTGAAGGTCTCACTCAGCCCACACTCCCCTGGACTCCACTGAGATCTAGGTACAGTTCAATCCTTTCCCACTACAGAGCAAAACTTACCCCAGGACGGGATTTCCTGGACAGGCAGCCAAGGTTGGAACCTTGGCAATGTGCAAGCAGCTTACCCCAAAATAGGAGCGGTGCCCATCGCTCCAGAGCACAGCCAGGTCCGCGTTCTCAAACTCGCCCCTGTCCGACATCCCGAAGAGCAGCCCGAATTTCGGCTCCTTGACCAAGAGCTGGAAATGCACCACCTGCTCCAGGTAGCTAACGTTCCACGAGAGCTCCAGCGAACTCTGGGGATCCAGGGGCACCTTGTAAGGGAAATAATTCTCCCGGGGAGCTGTGCCTTGCAGAGCCACCACCAGGATAACCAGGAAAACCATAATCATGGTGAAGTACATGGAGGCCACTTCCCGGAGCCTGAAACTTGGGCAGGGGGAGCTCTTGTTCCTGGTGGTCTGCATGCTGAGGAGAAAGATGCTCGCGCTCCCGGCTTTTGCCATTTATGTGCTGGCCCTCCTGGGCAAGCAGGGTAAGTGATACTCCTTAATTGCATTTGGTGGGTGGGAAATTTGATTGCTGTTTTAATCCCCCCACCCCCACCTTCTGGCCAAACACTTGTCATTCTCTGCCTCTCCCTAATTGGCTCTAATTGTACATGGACATCATCAATGGGAATTGAACCAGACTGGGATGATTTTATTCTCTCTTAAATCATCTGACGTGGTTGAAAAGTGCTGTTTACCTTCGAGCTGCTCTCGCTGAGCCCCGCACTGATATCCTCTCTCCTGTCTGCCTTGCCTTTTGCCCAGTGCTGCAGCCAGCCATGCACCCCTCTGCAAAGGACTCTGGGATAACACCCTACAACACCTCGCCCCCTCCCACAACTCTGTTAGGGCCTGATCCTGCTGTCCCTTCCTATTGGTTTAAGTGAGACCTTCAAACAGTCCCCATGGCTTCTTCCAAAGGTTCCTATCCATTCTCTCATCTCGCTGGCTTTCCCATATCTCTAGGCAGGCCCCAAAGACACCCGACTGCTCCTGCTTTAAACTGCTTCCCTCCCATCTCTGAGGATCCACATCCTAGTCATGATGGGCTCAGCCGTGTGTAGAGGGGATGAGGGACGGGGATATAATGAGGTTGCCCCCCAGCTGGGGAAGCCAACGTGGAATCCTTTTGGGATCCAGCTGGGGTGTTTCCTGTCTGGCTGAGGACACCCATCCTTGCCATGAGCCATAGCCGGCGAGTGTGAACCTTGCGAATCTGCCATCTTGCCGGCTGCTCCCGCACAAATGCCATGCGGTTTTGATATGTGCATGCAGCACACAAAACTGTCTTTCAGGCTCAGCTATGGAACCACTCAAAATGTAGCCCCATCACAGAATAATAATGCTTACGACAGCCCGTGCATGTTGTGCGGCCCAACCCACCACTTGTTCCCAGGACCTTTCCTAGTGTCTCCCTTAATGAATCTCTCCTGTTTTCCTGGGAGAGGGCTGCTTGTGAAAGCATAGTCTCTAAAGGGTTGAATCAAGGAATATTTCTCTCAGTTGACCAGAAAGATGAGCAGAAAGCAATGCCTGGAGAATGGTTAATTTCACAAATTGCTGCACAGGCATGGCCTGACTCTAGGCACACCTTCTGCTGCTGGGGATTGAGTCGAACTCTTGCCAAACTGATTTTCCTCTTAATCCTTCTCCACTTAATAGAGTCATTTCCCATAAAACAGCCAGGCTGAGAGGAGCCCAGCTCAACCCAATTTAGTTGAACCAGAGCAAAACCTGGTGTAGACACTCTTCTATTGCACAAGCTGACGCCTATATGTTTACTGAGGTGAACTAAACCACTGTACAGCCGCTTTAAATCAGTTTAGGAGCTTCTACACACAAAGCTGAACTGGTTTAATTAAATTTGGTGAGAAAATTTGGTTTGGGTAATTTGGTGAGAAAATAAGAGGTGTGTGTGAGAGCGAGAGAGAAAAATATAACACGTTTCTAGACAGCCAGTTCCAGCAAGGATAAGTTATTAAGTAATAAAGCAATGATTCCTT
The DNA here is from genome assembly GCF_007399415.2 of Gopherus evgoodei. Lineage (NCBI taxonomy): Eukaryota > Metazoa > Chordata > Testudines > Testudinidae > Gopherus > Gopherus evgoodei. The sequence goes on along the minus strand of NC_044337.1, from coordinate 17,435,277 downwards.
TAGCTCAAGTGGTAGAGGCTTTTGCTTTTCTTGCTGAGGTTTCTGAGTTCAATCCCCTTTGATGACTTGTAGGTTCATTACTCAGGCAAACACCTTGCTTCCTCCAGTGAAGCACAGATACTGGGGGTACCAGTGCTGCGCAGCGATCTAGCATGTCCCCCAATATGCTGTATTTTGGAGAGCAGGAGGGTGGTACCCACACACAAGCCAGGGCGAGAGGCGGAAGCAGAGTCGACGGGGGAGCGGCAGCGGTCGACTCACCGCCGTCCTCACGGCCAGGTAAATCGACCTAGGATACGCCGACTTCAGCCGCACGATTCGCGTAGCTGAAGTTGTGTATCTTGGGTCGACCCCCCCAGTGTGAGAGTATCTCACCGGCCCTGATAATGTCTTTCTCTTTTGATAACTGAGCACAACCCATCTGTTGTAACAAGCCATAGAGCCTCCCAGTGTGGATGGGATAAAAACCACAGCGGAGTCTTGCTAGCTTGATAGCAGTCAAAGAAAGCCGAGAAGAATGATTAGAATTGAAGTGACAGTATTAATAAGCACACAGTGTCTGTCATGTCTCTGCGAGCTCCAGGAGCATTTACTAACCAAACCACCCATCCCGCTGGAAGGGAGGTCAGTACAATTATCCCCTTTTGCCACAGGAAGGTCACACTGCTAAAGCCAGTAGCCCAGCTGGAACCCAGGAGTCCTGCCTCTCAGTCTCCTGCTCCAACCACTACATTGCCTCTCTTCGACATTAAAGCTCCATTTAAAAATGAGAAAACAAGTGACCCGACAACCCGAGTTTAGCGGAATGTTCCCTTTTGTTTGCTTTTTACTTGCATTTGCTCCTTAAAGCCTGAAGTGTATCTGAGCCACCTTCTCGTTCGGGAAGTAAATAATTTAGCAGCACGAGGCCAGCAGCGGGAGCACTCTCTCTTTCTTTTTCTTTTTTTTTCGGGGTTGGGGTAAAAGTGTTGAATCCCCTGGTTCGCTTGGCGCTTTGAGTTTGCCCTGTCTCTGCTCTCATGTGAAATTCAGCACTAGAGAACTTCCCACCGCCTGGGGTACCTGAAGTGCTACATTTCCCAGCAGCGGCTCTTTGGATCAGGCCCAGCATCAGTTTGGCACAGCTGTTGGGAACTGGTGGCACGAAGCAGCTGGGTTTGCCTGGGTGTCTGTAGTACAAACTCCCTGTTTAAAGGGAATTCAAACCTGTAAGGCTGATTTAATCAACCAGCTCAACTAGGGGATTAAATTCAGACCCATTAAAATGTAGCTTCTTCCTGGGCTTCCAAGCTTTTCTTGTTTGTTTGTTCGTTATGAAGGACAGAAAGCAAAAGCACAGAATGGCTGGCGTTTGTTTAGTCTTAGTAATGAGCCCCCCCGTGGGAAGAGACTGCTCATGTTAGAAGCATTGTGCTGTCCCAGAGGGCTAGGTTTTATTTATCCAACTGGGACTTGTCTATTGTGCATTGTGTCAACTATTTTGCCCAACGGTGGTTGTAAATTGAAGTGGGTCCCCTTGCCCCTGCTTAGCTGGCCATGTGCTTAGTAAAGGTTGGATCAGCTGGGGTCTGAGGAAGCAAAGCCTAAATACCTTTGAACATGTGTCCAGCACCTTGTGGCTTCATGCCCAAATTAACAGCCCTTGGCTGTGGCTGCTGGCCTGTTCCACAACATGCAGGACTTTGCAGGGGTGCTGATGGCGTTGATGCAGAGCCCTGTGCTGGAAAGTTACCACGTAGGTTGGGGCGTAGGAGCATCCACCCCGTGTGGATTGTTGGGATCAGTTCCTCAACTGATGTAAATCAGCATAGGCACATTGATATACAGCAGCTAAGGATCTAGCCCTTCGTCTGGAAGAGGAAAGTGCTGCTCTGTTAACTATGCATGGCTCTGAGGACTGTGAGAAAGAGTCTCCTCGTTGCTGAGTGGCCCCAGCAAACTCACTGGTAAAACTGCCTCTTTCCTTCGCACCTGCTGATTGGGGTAAACCCAGTCGTCTTCTTTATTATGGTTGTTGGTTGAGTTTCAGCAGCTCAGGAAGACAAGGCAAGAGTGCGCTGCTGAAGGGTGTCAGAGGTTAGCATTTGTCATGTTTCTGTATTACACAATCTAGGATGAAGGGGTCCCAATCCTGAACAGAGCTTGAAGGAAAACACCAGCCCTTTTTCTCCGGCCTCATTTCCCATCCCCTGTGTGCCCCATGCATGAGAAATTATCGCAATCCCTCTGTACGCAGCCTATGCCTGCATCCGATGGAGAGGGCATAACTCATTTGATGCTTTAAAGATGCTAAATATTTGGTATTTCTTTGCTCTAGGAGCAGCTGTGACTTTGGACAGGTACATTTTCCTCCTCTTTTCTCTTCCTTTCCTTAAAGGTTTTATGTGCTCTGGTTTGGTTCTTAACTTTGTGTACATTAATTGGAATGATAATGAACTGCCTGGAGCTCTGATACACAGCAACTGCCTTGCTTTAAGCTCTGACTCTCCCAGCTTTATTAATGGCTGCAAAACTGTCCTTTCAGATGAATGTATGCGTGGGCTAACCCAGTCCTGTCTGGATCCTCAGTGTCACTAAAAGTGTTTAGGGACATGCCACCAGGGAGAGTCCAGATTCCCAGAACTTGCTCTTTTGTGTAATGAAAGGGATTAGAGTTAATTTGGGGCATCAGTATTTTGGTGAATCATTCATTCTCGCACCATTAAGTTTAATTGAATGAGGTTTTACTGTTTTTCGATGCAACCATTAGTCTGGAATTGATCCAAAGCATCTATCCTTGTTAGGTGACCCAGTGCTAAGAGCTTTTGGTCTCTAATACGGCATATACTCAAACAAAGGTCAAGAAGAGGCTAACACACAGAGCGCCCCATGAAATACATTTCTCCAACAAATGAATGTGTAGATTTCCCTCTCCGATGGCTTATGCTGTGTCAGTCTCTGTGCCCCAGGCTTCTGAGGCTCATGTCTTAAAGCAGTGGGGGAGAATGACTGGAGAGATTGAAGATGTTAGTTCATAGTTTGTGTGTCCATTATGAAAAAGCACGTCATGGAAGCTTTCCAGGAAGGAAGTGATTATGGATGGTCTTGAGTGGGTCAGGCATGAGAAGAGTTCAGTTGTGATCTCACCGCTCTCGCTGGCTTTTCTGTGGGCCAGGTTTTTAACTGGTCTAAATCAGGCGACTTGAATGGGGTTGTGCTATGCAAGCTGGGTATCTGGCCCTCAAGCTTTACTTTTTAGGAGGCAGAAAGTGTGTCGTGGTGGCTAGAGGAAGGGCCTGAGGATCTGGGCCTGTTCCTGGCTCTGCCACTGATATGTTGTGCGTGCCTCAGTTTCTCCAGTTGGGAATAGGGAGCTGTTACTGATCTGAATCTGATTATGAGGGGTGGGGAGGGCTCTAGACTTAATTTGTGTTCCTGTGATGCTCTGAGATCATTACTTGAAAGCTGCAAAATAACTCTTGCTTGCGTGTACACACGCACATACACACCAACTTCTCTCTTGACTCTCATCTCTGAGAGACTGGAAAACAGATTTTGCCTCACCCTGTTTTTAATTCCCTTCCACCCACCCACAGACGTGCACGCTTCTCCATTTCTCTTGGTACCATTTCCTAATTATATGGGATAAGAAGCTCAATTGTCTACAAGGCAGGAGGTAAAATTATCCTTACCAGGCTAAAAAAACAGGCTCCTTAGCTAATCAATTCTCCCTCCCCTCTCCCGAGTGTGCAAGGCTAAAATCTATTAGAACGAAACCTCCCAGCCTCTTATCATGTGCAGGTGGAGGTCCTGAGCTGTTCTCCCCGGAAAGCATTGGCAGCACAACAGCATAATACCAGCTAGTTAGCTCGAAAGCAGCTGAACTTTGGAGATAAGCAGCCAGAATTTATTTGAAGGGGGGGGAAATACTTTCTTTCAACTTATCCTGAATAGTTTCTCATAAATCCAGGCAAAGAGCAAGGATTCATCCTTCTGCCCGTTGCTTCTGGCTGCTTATTTTAAGGCAGTCTCAAGAAGATTGCAAGCTCATCCCTGATTCTGACACACATGCCTTGCTACGGGCGAGCAGGCTGTGAGGCCAATTTGAGAGACGCTGAAGGTTGTGAGCTTCCAGACTCAGCCCAATCCCTTGCTATGTGTAGGCAGTAGAGTCAGGGCTGAGCGCTGGAGGTCAGGGAGAGAGGATAAGAGGAAGCGAATCAAACGGAACCGAGATGACGGTGGTTCCCCAAAATGCCTGTGAAATTGCCAGCTGCTGGTCAATCTCTAATATCACAATCCCTTGGGGTTAAATCAGTGTCCAGGAGAAGCAGCTAAAAGAGGCCTTGGGGTGATGGTTCAGCCTCTGGATCTGCTCAAGCTGCATGAAGTGCAGGACCTGAGCAGCGCAGGGAGGCAAAGCGGGCTCTATGCCCCACTACTTCAGGGTTCAGCTGGCCGGGGGGCAATCTGGCCCCCAGAGCAAGTCAGAAGGTACCAGCTAGTAACAGCCCCCAAGGGGACATAATGCTAGCAGGAGCTCGCCAGAGCACAGCAGCACTTCAGCCAGGCTTCCTCCCCCAGCAGCTGCCCTGCCCTACTCCCCATGGCACATCGGGGCCATGTGAGGGGCCAGGGACTAGCGATGAACCATCATAATTCCGAACAACCCAGACCAGAGGAAACCAACCTGGGAACCGAAACAATTAGCCAGACAAGCCTTATGAAGTGGCCAAGACCAAGTGCTGGCTGATCTCCAAGGCCAGGGACCTTCTAAAGGCCCTCTGTCAATTTGTCAGGTGGCAGTAAGAAAACCCTATGTGCTGGGGGCATTGCAAGGCTCAGTAATACTTGTAATACCCTGTAGTGAATGAAGTTATTTTTAGTGTCTCTAGAGTTCAGACCGGTCAGAGCCCTGTTGTGCTAGGTGCTGTACAAATATGCAGTAAATGCCAGTCCCTGCCCCAGAGAGAGTTACTTTAATCATCGCCCTAAACTCTGTATGTTTAACCTCTGAGCTCTGGAGACATGCCAAGACCACTCCACCATTGCCTCTGCAGCGTGCAGTGCCAGCAGCACCCCTGGATGAAAACCCAGCCTTCCACAGAGATAAGATTCAACTTCCAGAGCCATGAAATCAATTCCATAAGACGTTTGTCCTCGGGACCTTGAGAAAGCAGTATCTCTGCATTGCTCCATGTACCCCACTAGCAAGAGGCAAAACTGCTTTCATGGAACAAAGAGTTACTTACAGGTAAGTAGGTTTAAACGCTCTTGATGCACTAAATTAGGGATTGGAGTAGGCAGCACTCCTTCCAGCTGTAATCAAATGCAACAGAAACGTAAATGTAAATTAAATTTGGAAAGGTGGGGGGGACTTACCATCTGCTTTGCTAAAGATGGGACACAGAGAAAAAGCAGGTCTCAGTGCCTGAGGGCCTCTGACATTCACAGCTCACATTCACTGCAAGATTGTGTACTATGCTTGAATGCCCTGATCAAATTTACCTCAGTGCTGATCAGGTTATGTGGAGTCTGAGTCAGGCTGTACATCAGGAAGAGGCAAATTACAAGAGAGCAAAGAGAGAGATGTGACACGTAGGAGAAGAAGCTAACACTGTAGGGCTGGTCCCTGTGGAGAAGGAAGGCTTTATATAGCATGGTGCTTGGCTCTCACACAGGTTTTTCCATCCTTTGAAATCAGTGTTTCTATAAAGGAAGGTCAGTATTGTTGTCCTCATTATACAGATGGGGAAACTGAGGCACCAAGAAGCAAAGTAAGGCAGTGGCACAGCTGGAAATGGAATTCTGTTCTCCTGATTCCCAGTCCAATGCTCTGAACAACACGGTCTCCCTCTGCCCGTGCGTATATAAAAGCTGACGATGGTTAAGTGGGTGGTTAAGCTAAGACCATTGCCTAACTGTTTCCTTGTGCTCCCATCTGTCTGTATCTACCTGCTGTCTCCTGGCTTATAATTAGAACGTTAGCACATTGGGGCAGGGACTTGCCTTTTTGTTCTGTGTTCGTACAGTGCCTAGCACAGTGGAGTCCTGGTCCATGACTGGGGAACCTAGGTACTATCATGATACAAATACTGTAATAAAAACTATACACTGTGTAATCAGATCTTCATCCAGACAGTGACATGCAGTACTTTTGCTGATATGACATGCAGTACTTTTTTCAGTAGTGTGTCTCATCACAGGCCACATGAAAATAAAGTTTTAGGAAACTATTTTATGTCATTTCTTCTTATTTCTGGAGATTAGACACACTTTTGTTACAATGGAACGGCTGCCTCTGGCTCTGTGCACTCCCGTCTTGGCAGTGAAATCGAGACACGTCACCCCTCTGAGCTTACAGATCTACAGGCGGCTTCTTGAACAAGCAAACTTTTTATTTTAAGAAAGTCACGAGTAACAAGTGCCACAACGAGACCTGGCTGCAGATGAACATATACCTGGCTCTCAGGGTGCTGGGCGGATAAAGAACAGCACATGGATAAGCAGAGAGAACTGACACTAGCATCATAGACCAGGGGCGTACATACCACGCCGCTGACTCTACTGGTTATTGCTTTTTGGAAGATGTGGCAAGGTGCAGGGCTGAGCGCTAGTAAGAAGAAAGGACCAGAAGAGGGGAAGAGCAGAGAAAGGAAGAGAGAGACTGGCAGGGCCAAATTTTTGCAGAGTAGTCCAGTGGCTCATCTAATCTGGGAGTCTGTCTCTCACGCTGGCCAATGCTGGACTCCGATAATTAGAAGGAGCCAAACAAAGAGAGGGGGCAAATCGTTAGCCTCAGCTGGTGATTTGTTTGTGCCCTGGAGCACGAGAATTGACAAACTTTGTAATTTGGTGCTAGCAAGGCAGATGCTGTTCCTTTGATTTGTTGCTTACTAAGGGCTAGCTTCTGACACCCTTCCTCATCCTAGCTGCTCCGTCCCCCTCTCCATTCAATCTCAGCATTGGGGGGCGGGTGTCAGAATCTGTCCCAAAGAAAATAACCGGCTCCACCCTGCAGGTAAAACTCCCCACTGATTTCCAAGGGACACTTTGTCGGAGTAAAGACGTCGGGATGGGATTGAACTGGCCAGTCCCAGTTGTGTTGGGATGCTTTAGTTCTTGCACTTTAGTTCTATTATCCTTCTCCTTTGTCTTTTTGCCCTGACGGCCAGGGCCTGATTCTCAGACGCGTTGTGATTCCTAGACAGCAGAAAAGGGCGTTCGAGGGATCATGACTTGCTTGAGATGACTTGCTGCTCCTGTGCGGGTCCTGTGAAGACACCAAGGCTCTTATGCGGAAAATGAAGGATGTCAATTGGCCAGAGTGTAGCAGGAAACGCTGCTGTTACCTTGCTTTCAAGTCCAGTCTTATGGCGAGACATCTTTCCAATGCATCCTAGAGATGATTCTCTTCCCCCCCCCAACCCTTCTCTTCCTAATCCTCCTTCAGCTTATCCACATAATGAAATCCTACGTCTCTGTGCATGCTATATTAGGGTTACCATGGATATGGTATCGCAAACACTGGGCTGTGACTTTGTTATATAAACAAGAAAGATTTCCACAGACACCTAAAATAGCTGAAAGCAATAGGAAGAGGTAGAAGCATTCTCCAGGCATATTTGGCTTAAATACATAAAAGCAGGGGAAGGCTGTTTTGCTCTATGGCTAGGGCCCTTGGGGGAAAGTTTTGCATTTGGCTTGAGATCCTGAGTGCAATGAGTTGCTCGTTACCAGTGAAGGGTGTCATTTTCCCCCTAAGAACTGGCTTCTGGGTGCCGGGAAACAGCATCCCTAAATTTATTCCTTTCCTGTTTAAGGAAACTCAGTTTATAGAACTGTATTGTGAAAACTTCCTACCCAGTCAGGCTGGATTAGTCCTTCAGCTCCCTGGATAAACCAGTTACCACCGATAAGTACTACACTAGCTGCTAGTTCATGGTTGCCCGCCTGCTGTGATTGCGTCTGCACTCAAGGGTAGGAAATTATACAAGACACTGGTGAGACCTCATCTGGAATACTGTGTGCAGTTCTGGTCTCCCATGTTTAAGAACAATAAATTCAAACTGGAATAGGTACAGAGAAGGGCTTCTAGGATGATCCGAGGAATGGAAAACCTGTCTTATGAAAGGAGACTCAAAGAGCTTGGCTTGTTTAGCCTGACCAAAAGAAGGCTGAGGGGAGATATGATTGCTTTATCAGAGGGATAAATATCAGGGAGGGAGAGGAATTATTTAAGCTCAGTACCAATGTGGACCCAAGAACAAACTGGCCATCAGGAAGTTTAGACTTGATAGTAGACAAAGGTTTCTAACCATTGGAGGAGTGAAGTTTTAGAACAGCCTTCCAAGGGGAGCAGTGAGGGAAAAAGACATATCTCGCTTCAAGACTGAGCTTGATAAGTTTATGGAGGGGCTGGTGTGATGGAATAGCCTAATTTTGGCAATTAATTGATCTTTGACTATTAGCGGTAAATATGCCCAATGGCGGGATGTTAAAGATGGGGTGGGATCTGAGTTACTACAGAGAATTCTTTCCTGGGTGTCTGGCTGATAAGTCTTGCCCACATGCTCAGGGTTTAGCTGATCGCCATATCTGCAGTTGGGAAGGAATTTTCCTCAAGGGCAGATTGGCAGAGGCAGAGTTTTTGCCTTCCACTGCAGGGTGGAGCACGGGTTACTTGCAGGAGGATTCTCTGTACCTTGAAGTCTTTAAACCATGATCTGAGGACCTCAATAACTCAGACATAGGTAAGGGGTTTATTACAGGAGTGGGTGGGTGAGATTCTGTGGCCTGCATTGTGCAGGTCAGACTAGAAGATCATAATGGTCCCTTCTGACCTCAAAGTCTATGATTCTGTGAAGGGAGGGCATAGCTCCTCATCGGAAAGGCTGAACAGCCTCCTCTCAAAGGAAGGCTGGCCCAGTGGTTGGTGCACTAGCTTAGGATTCAGGACACCTGGGTTCAATTTGTTGCTTTGCCAATGATTCCTTGTCTCCACTGCAGTGTTAACTCCTCTTGAGTTATCTTACCCCGAGTGAGAGCAGCCAGCCTGTGAAGGAACACGCAGGCTGCAGAGTGTTGGGTGAGCAGCTGACGAGCTGGGCTGATGCCAGCTGTAGGCTGTACCTCCTGGGGTCATAGCCAGCCACACTTAAAACCTCCAGCACACTAGAGTTAAGGGGTTTTGTGCCTGTCTGGGACTTGAGTTAACACTCCAGTGAAGGCAGGCTGCTGTCCCTCAATTCCCAGCTGGAAAATGAGTTTCATAGAACTCCTTCCTTCCCTGTGAGGTTAAAGACATTAAAGACTGAGGGCGCTCAGATTCGGCGGGAATAGGGGGCATGTACCTAGGGCAGATAGACAGAAACCCAGGCTGGTGTGGGCCCTGAAAGGACAAGCGATAAATCCCTGTGAGTTTGAGAAGGTGAGGATTATGTGGAGACCATCTTCTCTACCGTGGTCTTTTCTAGTCCTGCCATGTTCCTGAAACAGTGGGTTTGCAAATCTGTTGAGAGGGGTTTGTTGGTTGTCATGAGGGCTGGGAGGGGGGTGTTGTTTCTGCACCCACTGGCCTCCTGTGGCCCGCACATTTTTCTTTTTCTGCACATCTGTGCACAGACAGTGACTGGAAGACTGTGTGGAATGTCACGCAGCACATCTTCTGTTAGGTCTCGATTCAGCAAAGCATTTACTCGTGCTTAATTCCCAGGGACATCAATGGACTTAAGCATGTACTTAAGTTAATGACCATCTTAAGTGTTTTGCTGAATCAGGGCCTAAGTGAGAGCCTCTTTCTGCCCTAGGATTGATGCAATAGGGCACGTTAATCTTACAATTCTCTCTCTGTAGGAGGTAGAACGCCTACTGTGCTGACAACACAAACCCTGGGGCAAATGAGCGATGCATTGGCTTGGTGCTGGCCCTCTGCACAGGACTGAATTTCACAGTGCCTGTGTGACTCTATATTCCTCTCCCAGAAGATTTATCAGCAGGAGTGCTAGTAGGGTGATACCGCCAGTACGCAGCACCGGCAAGAGACTTTTAGTGGGTATGGAGTACCAGAAAGACTTGGGGCAAGCACCTCCCTCTCCCAAGGCTCCCAGTTGCCACCACTACCCCAGGGTTCCCGCAGTGATTTAAAAGGCAAAAGATAGGATGATGCAGTGGTTGTGTTACAAGCCTTGAACTACAGACTTCTGCTGGAATAGCTATATTGGTGAGAGATGAATGGGTGTAATTCTTGATTGACATAGTTGTGCCAGCAAAATCTCTTAGTGAAGACACAGCTATTTGGCAGGCTTAACTGGTGCACAGGTCTTGTTCTGTATCCTCTGCACATGAGCAAATTTGACCACATAACAAATGCAATCCCATGCCATAACAGTGGCTGTTCATTCCTGTCAAAAAGGTCTAGAAGAACTTGTGGTCTCAGGTACTGTTTCAAGAGAAAAGTTCTTTTTTTCTATTAGTTTTCTCCCTAGAAATGTTTCTTTCTTTTGCCAGCGAGGCCAGCAAAATTTGAGTGTCATCCACTTGACTAACTGTAGTCAAAAGAATTTTGCAGCGCTGGTTGTTACAGCTGTATTAGTACAGCTGTATAGGGCCAGCGCTGCAGAGTGGCCACACTTACAGCAACCAGCGCTGCAAGTGGTGTTAGATGTGGCCACACTGCAGCGCTGTTGGGCGGCTTCAAGGGGGGTTCGGGGAACGCGAGAGCAAACCGGGGAAGGAGACCAGCTTCCCCGCGGTTTGCTCTCGCGTTCCCCGAACCACCCTGCAAACCGCAGGGAAGGAGACCTGCTTGCTCGGGGTTCCGGGAACGAGAGAGCAAACCGGGAAAGGAGATCAGCTTCGCCACGGTTTGCTCTCGCGTTCCCGGAGCCACCCAGCAAACCGCAGGGAAGGAGACCTGCTTGCTCGGGGTTCGGGGAACGCGAGAGCAAACCGGGGAAGGAGACCAGCTTGGCCGCGGTTTGCTCTCGCGTTCCCGAACCCCTCTGCAAACCGCAGGGAAGGAGACCTGCTTGCTCGGGGTTCCGGGAACGCGAGAGCAAGCTGGGGAAGGAGACCAGCTTGATTACCAGAGGCTTCCTCCTTCCACGGAGGTCAAGAAAAGCGCTGGTAAGTGTTTACATTGGACTACCAGCGCTGGATCACCAGCGCTGGATCCTCTACACCCGAGACAAAACGGGAGTACGGCCAGCGCTGCAAACAGGGAGTTGCAGCGCTGGTGATGCCCTGCAGATGTGTACACCTTCAAAGTTGCAGCGCTGTAACTCCCTCACCGGCGCTGCAACTTTCTGATGTAGACAAGCCCACAGTATTTTCATTATCTGAGTTACTGTGGAAATGAGCAGAACTGATTTCTGCTTTTGAAGGGCTCAACTTACGACACAGAAGTGCATAGAATGGGGCTGATGAAAATGTTTTTCACTTCCACACCACTGTTTTTCCTGGTTCATCTTAGAGCTCATGGGTGAATGAGCTAATATATGTCACAGATCTTAAGGGTGGAGGAGCAGTCTTCATACTGAACTGTCTGCACATAATTGGTCTATGCTGGTCTTTTAACACAGTTATTTATAATGGGCTGGATCCTGAGGGCTTTAGTCGGGTTTTATATAGTTCATACTAAGTCAAAACACTCCCTGGTTCAGTTGTGCCTTGGGCTTCAGTATTCAGGTCCTTTTACATGAAGGTAAAAGTGTGGAGATTTTTTTACATACCAAAATGTTTTGTCTTTTTAAAATCAGAGCCTCGGATTTAAAATGTTTATTCTATTTGAGGTACCTATATAATGCCTTGGTTTTTCAATGGTGAATTCATCATGATAACACCAAGCTCATAATGGATGGATATTTTACAGATACTGACTCCTTATGAAAATTCATCTTTAATTAACGTACCTGGCTACTAAATCAAAATCCACTTGATGCTTATACAGACAGGGGTGCATATTGTACTGTAATAACAGGCATTATGTAACCTATATCTATGCACGTGTGTGTGTGTGTGTGTGTGTGTGTGTGTGTGTGTGTGTGTATTACGGATATGGACTGTTTACAAAAAGCTGATTCTGTTTTTTCACGTTGGAGTTCTACAAACCAAATCTGAGTCATTGTTGCAGCAGGCAAAGCAGAAGACTATGTGAACATCTACCAGTGCTGGGTTCTCGCTGCTCAAAATTAGCTCTGTTTCAGCTCCAGTTGTGTTTTACTCTATCCCAGATAGGTCATCTGTTTGATTTGAGCTGTGTCCAGTGACCAACCGGTGTTGCTGAAAGATGCTTGAATACAGAAGTGGCATAATTATCATCCACCGAGTTACCATGGAAGTGAGGTCTGCAGAGTATTGGAAGTAAATATGAAAACTATAAATTGCTTTAATATTCCACTGCAGATGGCAGCATTCAAACTTGGGTTCTTCCTCATTCCTGCCAAGGGTGTATCTCAGATGGATTCATAGCAATCCAAAGGACACCGGGTCATGGCAGTTGGATCTGAATCTGAGTTTTCCTAATTGTAGCACACTGTGATATGTTTTATGGAGAACGGTTGGTCCAGTGGTTATGACGCAAGCCTGGAACTTGAGACCAGGTTCAATTCCCTCATTTGCCACAGACTTCCTGTGTGATCTTGGGTAAGTCACTTAACCTTTCTGTGTTTCAGTTCCCCTTCTGTATAATGGAGATAACAGCACTGCCCTACCTCACCAAGGTGTGAGAGAGTAACTGCATTAAAGATTGTGAGGCACTCGGATACTATCATAATTGGGGGCATATAAGTACCTTAGGTAGAGCTAGTGACTGGAGAGTGCTGAACATTTTCTATAGGAACTTAGTTTTCCAACAAAAATATTTTTTAATCTAAAGGGGTGATTTTTTTTTGCAAACAATATTTCTGTTTTCATTGCAAAGTTTCAGTGATAAATTTAGCAACACATTATGTTTTGATTGAACTTCTATTTAAAAAGTCATTTCCCAACCTGTTCTAACATTCAGTCCTAGATTAACTAAGAAAGGATTTTTATCAGTTTAGGATAGATTCATATATTTTAAAGTCAGAAGGGATCATTCTGATCATCTAGTATGTCCTTTTGTATCCCACGGGCCAGAGAATTTCACCTGATAATTCCTGCCTCCTGTGGTTGAACAGCAGCATATTTTCAATAATGTCATTTCATGTGTTGTTTGACTGGTGTGGTATTTCTGCTTAGGGGAAGAATTTTGCTAGCCTACAGGAATGGCTGGTCAACTCACCCTTGTTAATATGCCCCAGCTCATGATTCTCTTCTCATATATAATGGCTTTACACTAGTGTAACTCCACTCACTTAAGCTTTCCAGTCAAGTTTCCAATCACACAGGCAACCTTGGGCCTGAAGGGATGATCCAAGGTCCTTGCTGGGGGACACTCTTCTTCTAGTTCTACCGTGCTGATGGTGCTTGTGTGATGGATTGTTATGTCTGTAGAAGCCTATATCACATTGTGTCCTTCATTTGACATTGGAGCACCATTTTGAAGAACGTGCAACTGGACTATCTAGAGATGTCAAGGGGTGGCTTCCTATAATGCCTGACACCTCCCTGACTTCACACCCCCTGTCAGTAAGAAGCTAGATGACCATCGAAAGAGCAGTAACTGTGGAATGACTCATTCCTTGTTCTAGTAGGGCAATGCTAAAGAGGTTGGCCAAGCTAAAAGAAATTGGTTTCTCCCCACATAGGCTGCTGAGGGAGACCCCAGCAGGCCAGGAGAACAAAGGAAGAGGTTAGAAGCTGCTGTTAAAAAGACACCTGCTCTCTGAGCTGGGAGGAACATGCTGATCACTAGACCCAGGAAAAGGTTGGGGAGCCTGTTGCAGGGGCAGGGAGAGAGAACCTGAAGGTTGAGCAGGAGAAGAGGAGGGTCTGGGGAGTCTGGAAGGACTAACCAAAACCCAAAGGCTCTCTCACGCTGCGGGGGACACTGTAGGGAAGGGTTTTGCTGCAGGGTTGTTGTTTGTGCATGGTGCTGTAAGTATCTCTGTTTTCTCTAGGAATGAAGTGTGTGTGTGTGTGCGCTTAAGAAGTTACTTTGCAAAGCCTTTGACTTCCTTGCTGTAATGGTCATGGGCCTTTAAAGGGTTAAACAATGACCTAGCGTATCCATGAGGGAGATGGAACTCTGGGAAAAGGTGCATTTGAGCAGCTGACGAGATTTGGGGAGTTCAGTAGTAGTCTTGGTGCCGAGGGCACCTGGACCATGGGGGTCTCACTTCTGAGAAGTGGTATCAGACAAGGAGTCTGTGCTCCAGGAGTGGATCTGAGATGCCTGGACCATTGCATCAGTGCTGCTCAGACCTGAGCTTTGAAACGCTCAGGGTCCAATATTTGGATCTGAGCACAGCTGCCTGATGAACTCTCAGCAGGACAAGCTCAACCAGAGCTCTGATATGGCGTCTGGACCCTGCCCAAATGTAGCTGGCTTGGAAGCACGTGGGCTCCAAAGGCTGGGACCTATTGCCACAGACCGGTGACTGTGCACTAGAGGGGACTCAGACAGGGCTGTAACAGTTTGGTGCTGTGTTGCACAATGCATCTGATGAACCCAGAACTTGTGGCTGCAGGGATGCTGCTTGAATGTGTGAATGTAGCAGCGGAGCTAGATTGTAAATAATCTGTTACCGCCGGTTAGAAGGAAACAGATTAGCATCCAGTTTGTATAATCTGAAACCTGCTGGACGGTAATGCAAAATGGTGCTCCTGCCTATCTCCACTCTGTTTATCTGCTGGTCTCGGGGCACATCAGAAACTTTCCAGATGATGAGGGTTTTAGATGAAATGTGAAGCCGACTGGCTGCTTTTGAATGGATCCCCACCTTCTGGGAGATCAAATGGTATCTAGACTGCCAAGGTGTGATTTACCAGGCTTGGGTTAAACAGCACTGAGAGATTTCAGCACTTTTAGTCTACAGATATTTAGACTGTATGACCTGTGGGGCAGGGACTGTCTTTTTCTTCTGTGTTTGTACAGCACCTGGTCCATGCCTGAGGCTCCTGGACACGACCACAGTGCAGATTATTCTAGCAGTTTTCACAAACTAGTTAACTGATCCTCACAGCATCCCTATACAATGAGGTGAGTATTAATATCTCAGTGTTACAGGTGGAGACACTGAGAAACAGAGAGATGGTGCTTGCTTGAGACTACCCAAGCAATCCCTACCCAAACCAGTGCTATAACCCAGGTGGCTCTTGCTACCAGTCCTGTACTCAGCTCACTGGAGAACTGCTTTTAGACGTACATTAAAACAGCAGTTCAGGAAGCAAAGAAGCTGTTTGGGTTTTATACTAGAATACAACCCTCTAAATCAAAATGAATGGCCCCAAATGAGAACTTTTCCCATATCTGAACCAAGCTGCAGTGATAAATGATTCAGCAATGACATTTGACTCACCCAAGTAAAAAAGAGCCAAGATCATTTTTTCTTGGCTTGATGTTTCAATATTCTTTGCACACATTAGCCTGACTCCAAGCAAACGTCAAATGAAATTGATAAGTAACCATGCTGTAGTAACTTCAATATAAGCCAATAACATCAATAAAACAAATCACATATGGACTCTTCCAGTACAAATTGGCTATTTCCTGCTTGATTCTTTCACTTCTTGTCAACAAAAGAAATGGTCTATACTGCAAATCTTTGCACAGGCATTTGAACTGTGTGCAAAGTGTGCTGACATTTCTGGCAATAATTGGTTTATTTAGGGAGTAATTAAATAAATGCAACTGGTCCCCTCTCTGCAGATTAAAAAGTGAGTTGTAAGTGTTACCATCTTAAAAGAGTAGATGTGCTATAAAGAGGACAGGGGCCAATTACTCTTGTTAGTCAACGAGGACAGAATGAGAAGTAATGGGCTTAAAACTCCAGCTGGGGAAAAATTAACTGAAATATGAGGAACAACGGCCGCTGTAAGAATAGTCCAGGCAGTGGAAGTTCAAGCTAGCTAAGGAAAAGTCAAGAATTGTCATCAGTGGACATACTCAAAACCAAACCAACTCATTTTTCAAGGATAATTAAAACAATCTTGGAGGATGCCACTGGCCTTCAGTAGGGCGCCTTCCAACTCAATCACCTGGATGATTTTCAAGCCATCAAGGTGACTTGGCAATTGGTTTTTATGACAAAGATTATGACTAGGCAAGGTTGGCAGTGCCTCCTGAGTAATGCTGAGCAGCCTCAGTTCCCAGTGGGAGTTGAAGACACTGTGCACCTCATAGAAAGAGGGTCACAATCATGGTGGCCTACTGGAGTACTTCGTAAAAACTGCTGTAGATTGTGCTTTCTTATATTGCAATCTTGGTGGGGGGGGGGTGCAAAGATCATGTGTGCTCCTGTCTGCACCACACCTGACACAGTGGGGCCCCAGTTGTGACCGGGATCTCCGAGTGTATGTCTAATAGAAATACTAAATAAGAGCAACTTGAAATTTTAAGTTTTTGCCTGGATTCTGCTATGCCCGGCTACATTTCTGTAGAGCCACAGCTTTCAGATGCCACAACAATCTTTACACTAATCAAAGTTTGTGAGTCATCATTGCTAATGTTGCATAGTATGTGTTTAGTTCTTATCCCATTGTGATCCAACCATTGAGCACAGAGAGCTGCAAAGGATGGATGTAATCACAGATTGCAGGTGGATAGAGAGGGAGGTCACTGGAACAGATATATGGGGAGTTAATTGCAGGAAGAGTGGGGCAGGGGGAAAGTGTGGTTTAATTGCCTGTGGAACTGAAAACCAAGGACAAGTCCTGCACTTGAAGTTTAAAGGGAGAACATTGTCCCCCCTGTTAACAGGCAGCTGAGCAATAGGAATGTGTGTTTTAAAGAGCTGTGGGTCATGGTTGTAGCACAGATTGAGAGAGTATAGCAGGAAATTCTCACCATGTTAGGAAAGGGAAAGAAACTCAGTTCTCTGGTGGAGAAATAAATTTCACTGAACCGTTTCCAAAAACACAGTTCATGATAAACTGCATTTGATGTAGCAATTTAAAATGTGAAATACCCACTGTCTGAATAGCATCATGGCGTTCTATGGTAAAAAAGATCTTGGTTTTTAAGTAAAAAATGTTGATTTTCCTAACTGCCAGCCCTGCAAACTCAGTCTGGGAGATGAGATTCAAGCTGGATTCTTCCTTTCACATTATCAATAATGAAGGATCCGCAGGCCAAATTGTGCCTTCAGTGACACAAGCATCTTCACATTCTGCCCTTGTTGACTTCACTGGATTTGTAAAGGTGCAAGTGAATGGGCCCTGTAATTAGTCAGTGGTTTTGCTAATGGACAAGAAGGAATGGAATCCAGTTCCTTTTCCTCTAGTGGTGCTGACCAGGCAGGGCTAATAAGAGCCCTAAGCATAAAGGAACTTTAGTGACCAATTTGAAACAGGCCAAATTCTATTCTTAAGCCTGGTCTGCACAAAATTTTGTACCATAGTGTAATTTTCTTTCTGAAATAATTATACCAGTACAACCCCTAGTGTGGATGCAGTTATACTGGTATAAAGATGCCTTATAAGCTTATTCCCTTTCCCATATGGGACTAGTTATACCAGTATAAGCACCTTTGTACCACTATAAATTCACAGACGCTCATGGGATTGTAACACTTTCACCATTTGGTTTAGATGAAGTGGTAACACTTTTTTATGTAGACAGTGCCTCAGGTACACTGGAGTAAATCCAGAGTAACTCCAATGGCCCCTTTGAGTGAATTCACACAGGGAGTGGGTCTGTTAAATCTGAAGAGGCTATTTGCACAATCACTTTTGAGAACAGCATTGCAGGTGAAGTGCACCTTGGGCAAAGGCAGATCAGGCAACCTGGAGGCTGTGGGAGCTAACATCAGAGCCCAGGCCCCTCCACTTCTTCAGGGCCATGGGGTGTGGAGCCAAACTACCCAGTGCCTTGTGAATTCCCTAAGGAGGGGCAGCTCTCAAAGCTGCAGTTGCATGGGGGTTCAAGCCCCCGAGAGGTGTGGGGTAGCTGTGCGTGGGGGAGAGGTGTGGGGTAGCTGTGTGTGGGGCAGGGCAAATTGAAAAGCCACCCAAAGAGAAGATCTCCAAGCTGCAGAATGGAGGGGAGAGGAGAAGCCACCCAAAGGTGCTTCAGAGCCAGGCAGGTCTGTTGCACTGCAGAACAGTGCCAGTCTGTTATTTAGCAAGCTGTGGTGAGCAGGGGAGGCTGGGGAGACAGCACCCCCAGGGCAGGGCAACTACTCAGGGTCTTTGGGAGGAGGAGCAATTTCCCTATTTCCCCCCCCCCCACACACACACACACTCTCCCCTTTGCAATTAGCACAAGCCAGCACCGTCCTTGGAGCTAGGGGCTCCTGCTGCTCTCTTTGCACAGGTGCCAGGGGGAGGGGCGCCGGAGCACACCGGGCTGCCCCTCCGCTTCCTCCAGCTACCCCGCGCTTGCAGCCCCCAGCGCGTGCGCCTTGGTTCCCCCCCCCGCCCCAGGACTCGGCTGGCGCGCGCCTGCAGCTCTGCTTTCCATGCCCGGGACTAGCGCTCAGGCGGCAGCGGCCATCCTCAGCATCAGCACCACGGGGAGCATCCTCCTCTTCCTCCTCCTCCTCCGCATCAGCACCACGGGGAGCAGCAGCCGCAGCAGCGCCTGCTCCGGCTCCGGCTCCTCCGCTGCTGTTTGTTCGGGGCGGGTTTTGCTGTTTGGGTTTTTTTACACGCCTTTCTTTTCATGCAACCCCTGGCGCGCTCCCCACTGAACTTTGTAGGGGCTGGAGGAGGACCCCGTGCTCCATAGCCACCATGGCCTTGCTTTGATTGGCGGGACCTGCTGCTGCTAGCAGCGCCTGGGTGGAGAGCGAGAGAGCGTGCGCCCCCCCTCCCCCCAAATTAAAACCACAGTCTTCGGGACGGCTCGTGTGCAGTTAGGTGGTTTTGTTTTCTAGTTATTTGGTGGTTGCATTGGTGCTTTCTAAGCTGGAGGCTTTGCGAAAGGAGGTCCTCACCTGACAGAGATCAAGGCACAATTCCAATGCTGAAAGGTAAGAGTTTGGAGGGGTGGGGGGGTTTCAAAGGCTCTTTGATTTGCCATCAAAGCATCTGTTCAGTTTGGGTGTCCTCCTTTCTCCACCCCATCCACACATCATTCTTATGTGTGGTCCTTTGCCATCGCTGTTCTTTCCATAGTGCTTCTCATTCTCCGGCCCCCACCCCCGAGCCCTCCCCCCACATATCTTCCTCCATCCAAAACTGGTTTTGCTCCCTCCTCTTTTAAACAGCTCTCATGCCAGTGGAGGGAGTGATGCTGCTCCTGTGAACTCCTTTCGATTTGACAGCTAATCCACAAGGCTTGATGGAGTAGGTGCAAGGATGGTAGCGAGGAGATTCTAGCCTTGTTGCAGCATAGTTGTGAACAGCAGGGAGTTTGGTGAGGGGAATCCCCAGGTGTCGCATGGATTGAACAGGGACAAGGGAGAGAGGATTGTACACTGTCTGCTATCCTGCCTGGTTAGCACGTGTCAAGGAAACTGGTGAATCCTCCCCCATCCAACCCCCAAGATCTGAATGAATAAAAAAACTCAAAGTGGTTTGTGTTGTGCTGACACTGGTCAGTGTCTGTACTTTGAGTCTTAAAATGCACGGTCGTTAAATCGGCTCTCAGGGTGGCGAGAGGGGAACCCGCTATGTAAGTACACAAGGCCCATTATTAGCTGCTCCAGGACTAGTGCTGCCCCTCTCGTGCTCTCTAGTGACAGCTGCAGGGGTCAGAGTGGATCTGAAGTTGATTTTTATTCCCTCTCTGGACAGTGATCTGCCCGGACACTCCAGTAGGAACCACCCACTCAGGCAGAGCATTTGTCCCCAGGTAGAACTTCATTTCTGCATGCCTGGGACCTCAGTTGCAGTCACATGGATTTCTATAAATTGTCCCAAACCCCAAGATATTAAGCTAACCAAACTTCACTGCTCCCCAGTGGAGAAACAGGTGAGAGAACTGCAAGCAAGAGACATAAGTCTAATATGACAGAGAAATACAGAGCTGGATGCAAGAAAGGTAATAGATCAAGTATCCGTCTTTTCTAAGCATGTTTTGAGTGAGACAGACCAGGTGGGTGAGGTAATATCTTTTATTCGACCAAGTTCTGTTAGTAACCCAGACACTTTTGAGCTACACAGAGGTCTTCGACAGCTTTGGGAAATGTACTCAGAGTGTCACAGCTAAACAGAGGTGAAACAGATAGTTTAGCATAAGTAGTTAACACACATTCTAAGGGACCATACAAGGTGAAGTGACCCCTGTCCTCTTTATAGCCAAAAAGGGGGTTAGAGGATTACAGATTGTTTTAATAAGGCATGAATCCAGTGTCTTTATTAATACCAGGATTTTTCAGTGTCTAGCAAAGTTATGCGTTTAAGCTGCCCAGCTCGTCTTTCAAAAGTGTTGTGTAGGTTTCCTTTGTGGATGAGGACTGATAGGTTGGATATAGAGTGATCCCTTTCACAAAGCAATCACTTTATATCTTAGCTGATTTTTGAGGAAAAAAAAGGGAAACAGCAACAATGCACTTGTCTCTTTGTGTTTTCTCAGCCATGAATTCAGAGTACAAATAAAACTGTTTCCTGAGTGTATTGCCTACTCATGTCCAAAAGTTAACAGCTGCTGTGATTATTAACTCGGATTCATTTTGGTTCATGTTGGCATTTAAATTAAGCATTTTGAATCATTCCTGTCATTGGGTCCAATCCTGTTCCCTTTCCAAAACAATTGCAACCCTCCACCCAAAACTCCAGTGGATCTGAGACCAGAATCTTGCCCAAGGTCTCTACCCTAAGGCGTTTACAGACAGAGTAACATTTTTCAAAGTGACTCTGATTTTCAATGTGATTTAGGCTCCTAATAACCTGGGTCAGATTTTCAAAAGCATCTGTGTGCAGATAGGTACTCAGTGGGATGTACAAAACCATGTATACCTAACCTGCTTAGGTGCTTTGTAAATTCCACCAAGCACCTAAATACCTTTCTACATCTGGCCCATGGGCACTTTTGAAAATTTTGCCCTAAATACTTATGGTCCCATCCTGCCTCCATGAGGCAGTTTTGCCGCTGACTTCAGTTTAATAGAAGTCACACCTACAAAACTGAGCATGGAATCAAACCGCGGGTCTTCGCATTTGGTTATAAATTGCTGACAGGCAACGATCTCCTATAGATAAATAGCCATGACTTGCTATGTTGTGCCATACCCTCATAAGAGTGTCACAGATAATGGCATGTGGGTGGCTGGTGCCTTGGGAGATTTGGTTTTTAAAGATGCAACTTTTAAAATCTTTACGAAAGGATGGGCGGCGGGGGCGGGGGTCATGAGATCAGTATGCGGCATGTATTTTGCTCACCTTTTCTTCTGTTTCCTTGTTTATTACTCCCCCCTCCCAGCAGATAAGTGTGGTTTGTCTTTACCCCTGACTGAGGGGAAACAATGTATTAAACCAATACACCTCAGCAGAGAGACCCGGGATTCAGTGATTCGTGTAGTAGACCAAACTCTCGTCCACACTATATGGGGAGGTCTCTCCAGATCGAGACTGAGGTACATTGGACAGGGCAGGGCAGGAAAACCTGTCTTGCAGAGCCCGTGCTGTAGAAGTTCTGAAGATAAGGAACTTACAAGCAGGCCACAGGAACCTCTAAAGCTATGGAATCACTGCAGTAGCATAGAAGTCATCAGGTTGCCCGAGAAGACTGAGACACATCAGGTCCTCCCAAAAATCTTGCCCCATCCCCTTGCTCCCTGAAGGGTCTAGTGAGAAAATGACCAGCCAATACTGATTCCAGGCCCACTAGCTTCTCCTTCTGGCCATTACGAAGGTTAAATATTTCTAGCAGACCACGCAGTTATCAAGGTGATGACAGGAGGCTGGGTGACATGCAATACTAAAGAGAGAGTCCACTGGAGTGCAAGAGGTGTCTCTTGTCAGAATCATGAGGGCAGGCTCCAGAAGAAGACGATATGTGATTAGGGCCACGTGCTGGAGAAGGGGCCATCTAGAGATCACATAGGCTTATCCACACAGCCCCGCAAGATCCACCAAACTGAAAGTGATGCCTGACAGCGCTTTGCCTGTTGCTGAGCTGCTGCCTTGGTTGGCAAGGTCCGACAAACCGTGTGCAGCCTGGCTAGCTGGAATTTTTTTTTCTAGTGAGAGGGCCCAGTGTTCTCATCTCTTTCACTGATACATTGGTTGTTCCTCATTAGGACTTTACTGTGGTTTTTTTTGGAGCTGTTGGCTCCTTGTTACGAGTGTCTTCCTAGCTACTTAGAGCTTCAGTACTGAGAAGTCAGCTTCCGGAAAGAGAGAAAGAAAACAAGTTCAGGTAAATGTTGCTTGAGTCTGTTATGTTCATGGCATACAAACACAGATAAAAACAAATAATTTTCCTAGAAGGCTGCAACCTAACACTACGTTATTTCTTAAAATGCAGAACAATAATACACACAAACCTAAAACCAGAGAGAGACAAAGCAAGCTGCTCCCTAATAACAGCGAGTGTACAACTCCCTCCATCTTACTCTTGGCTGGCTGTCCCCAGATAGATTCTGATCACAGGCTTCCCTACAGAGCCCCCTAGCATGCACACAGGACCAGAAAGCCCCTTTACAAATTAAAGCGACAGCCTGCAATTATGACACAGTTTTCAGTACATCACAGTTTCTAGGCTTTTAGTAGGCTTTGTGTTTGGGCTGGGATTGTTGTGCTTGGGAGTAAAAGTCAGTTGGATTTTGCTTCCCACCTTCCTACATTTTTGTGCATGCTATTTTCTTTCTTGAGTTGGTGTAATGCTCTGTGTCATTGGCAGCCCTTTCCCTGCACTCCTGGGAGACTTTTGTCTGGTTAGGGTCATGGTATCACATACTTCTTCTTCCTCCATTTCTCAGCATGTTACGTGGGGTTTTTTTGCCTGCAGTTTCTCTCAGAGGGGCATCGAATCATCCTCTCTGTAAAGAGTGAATAACATGAAGGAAGAAGAAGGATGACTCAGGCTGAGGGGGAAGCTGTTTATTTACTCTCTTGGATCCGATGCCATTTTCTCTTGCTTTTCAGAGTTTTTATTTTGAATGGTTTTCTGGGTCTTTTTTTCAATATCCTGTTATGTGTGTATGAACAGGCAGTTTCCTCCCACCCACCTCCAAACAGACCACGCAAATTGTGGGAGATCAGAAATTATCCCCTTTCTTGGGTTTGCTTTCATTCTGAAATGAAGCACCACAGAATTAGCCTAGTTTTTTCCCCCAGGCCTGCCTGTTCCCATGGTTCCTCCCTGAGGGCTGCTCAGCTCATGGACCTCTCTCTGCAGTGCCGCTCTCACTTTCCTTATCTGCAGCTGGATAAAGAGTGCCCTATGATAGAGCCTCAGCAGAACCTGCCGAGCCCTTTCCAGCAGGATCAGCACCTTCATTTGCTTGGTAACATACCGATTGCTTCCAAGATGGAGAGTGGGTCCCTTGTGTACATTCCTACAATCAGACTAGAGATGTACAGACAGCTTCTAAGCTGGAATGGTATGGTGATGCATTTGGTCAGCACAGGATTGTGTAAGTGGCTCTTCCTTCTTGTTACGAGCACCGGCTTCCTTCTCTGCTCCACAGATTTTATCAAGGAGATGGAATATTGTCACGCTTTCTCTACGACAATATCTGACGTTCTCCAACTTGCCTTTGGTGTGTTTCCAGAAATAGTTAGGCCTACGGTATGCGCAGATGACATCTGGATGTGTTACTGTCGAGTTCAGAAATGTTCAGTAAACAAGATGTGGATCTATTGTTTGAAGGTTGTTTACAGAGATTCCTATCAAGTGATCTGGCCATGCAGAGGGGAGAGCCTTAATGGCAAGGCGATAATTGCTTTTTCAAAGTACACTTCAGAAAAGAGTCATTAGAAACCCAAGGGCAAGCAGCAGCCAGCATTAGCCAGATCAAGGGCCTGATCCAAGTAGCATGGAAGTCAAGAGGAGTTTTCCCATTTACTTCAGTGATGGTTGGATCAGCCCACGGGCAGGTTCATATATTTCTGAAAGGGAGCATGCTGCTCTCGGACATATCTAGGGACAGAGTGGAGTCTGTCCAGGGTCCAAGCGTGATATTGCAGGCAGCACAGTAATACTAGCATCAGTGCGTTAAGGCAAGAAACAATCCTGATACTGCTTTGCACTCGGATACAGTAGCAGCTCTCATCTAAGGTGCTTATAGCACTTTAGAAATGTTAAATAAGCCTCGCAAAATCCTAGAAGGAAGTAAATATACTTAATCCTCCCTCAGCATGGGGGGCTGGACTAGAGGGCCTCTTGAGGTCCCATCCAGCCCTATAATTCCCTGGTTCTATGATTATTAATCTTATTTTACAGATAGAGAAACTGGGGGCCACTGAGATTGAGACTTGCCTGGATTGTTGGGCAGTGGACAGGAACCAGGAGTCCTGAAGTCCAGTCTCCTCTCTAACCACTAGCGATCACACTTTCAGCTGGAGTAACGACTAGTGACAGACATATGACAAGACATATTCCTCTCTTGAGTTGGAGATACTGTAGAAGCCATAGCAATCCTTCTAAGGCTTGTAGCATGTGCAGAGAGCCCTTTATCTGATTCTGTCCCCAGGACACGAGGTTTGAGGAGAAGAACATCTCTTTTTGGGGTTGGATTAATTTACCACTTCTTACTACGCCTGAGAGAGAGGAAGAATTAGGTTCTACCACCGAGCCAGGCTAGTCAGGCAATGCCACAGTGAGCATCCATAACATAACACTGACAAATCTCCAGGCTTGGATCATAGACTCATCAAATTTAATGCCAAAAGGCACCAGCAGATCATTTAGATGAAGCACGTTTTGGAGATATAACACTGATTTTTGCTCCCAGTACTTCCGTTAGGTTTATTTAATTTTTCACCACTCCCAGTTCAATGGATGAAGCTTTAATAATCTTCATTCACAAAAATAGGGGGAGCGGAAGGAATATTTTAAAAAACAAGGCCCCTTCCTTGATCCAGATGCCAAAATGTTTCCCGAATTCTGCAGAAGAGTAGAGATTTGATTCTGGCATCACCTACACTAGCTTCACACCAATATAGCTCCATGGCATTCAGTGGAATTACTCCCGGTTTACCCTGGTGTGAGGGTGAGCCTGATCATTTCCATTTGTAATTTCATGCAGTTGAGACTAGTATGAAATAGTGCCACATTTGCCTGACTATTATAGCAGTTTTGACACTATGTCTAAGGACTGGTCTGGACTTGCCAGTTGGGGGTATCTACCACTCTGCTAGACTGGCAGAGTTATCTGTGTCCAAACAGGTTTCCTAGCTTACCTGAGTATTCTGCCACTCAGTGGTGGATTAGCCACTGGGCCAACGGGGCCCAGGCAGTAAAAATGGGTGCCCCCACACCTGGACCTGCTCTGCCTGCCCGGCACTTCTGCCGGGGAGCAGGGTGGAGGCACGGGAGCTTGCCCCGTTCCACTTGCCTGGCACTCCAGCTGGGAAGAAGGATCGGGCTGAAGGGGCTTGCCCTGCTCCAGCCAGCACTCCAGATGGGGACCGGGGTCCAACCAGAGCAGCAGGCAGGCAGAGTATGGCAAGCCCCTGCACCCCAACCCCGCTCCCCAGCAGCCAGGCAGAGCGGTGCGAGCCTCCATGCCACAACCCCACTCCCCACTAGCCAGGAGAGCGGAGCTAGGCAAGCTTCTGTGCCCTGACCCCATTTCCCCAGCAGAAGCGATCAGCGGGAGCGGGGGACTGCAGGTGAAAGGGGTGGGGAGGGTCCCCCACTTGTTCTGGCCTGAGGGTCCTCCACTTGTTCTGGCCTGAGGGTCCCACAAAACCCTAATCCACCCCTGCTTCCACCCACAAATAAATACTCCATTTTAAGATCTGGTTGTTGAAATGCTGGTAGTGTCACAAAGCCTGTATCAGATTTGTAGAGCCAGACCCTCAGCAGGTGTAAAGCAGGATAGTTCTGTTGCCCAATGGAGCGATGCTGATACACTCCAGCTGTGGATCTGGCTTTCTGAAAACGCTGCTTCTTACCCTACACAGCCTACGGGTTTATTTCTGGGTACTCAGGGTGGCCTCTTTTGGCTGCTTGGATTTTGCCTGGCAATAGGGTACCTCTCCCTGGCATGGTTCATTAACTACTGTCTGATCTCAAGCATTTAGGCAGTGAGACAACCCTTAGAGGTCCTCACCCTAAAAAATAGGCCTCATTTGAAAAGCAAGTGGGAGTTTGCTGTGTGGTCTCAAATTTCCTCTAAATCCATGATAATTGGCTCCTCTTTGAAGTGGATGGCCACAGATCATCTCTTTGATGAGTAGGAGACAAGGCCCTCTGAATTGCTAGATTCTAAATAGGGAATCCAAACTGTCCATGAGTTACAAGTTCATCAAAAAAGCCTGAGCTACAGTAGCTCATTATCTGAAGAACACTGAAAGTGCTGGGCACATCGAGAAAAAAAGTAAAGCTGAGATTACTTTCCTTTCCCCAGTGAGTTGGGGAGAAAGAGCTCTTATATCATTTAATAAATTAATATATAGAATGATCAGTAGTGGCTTGGCTAGGTGACTGCCTGAAGACCATGTCATCCAGTTTAGATTTGATTTTAATGACCAAGAAACTGACTCATTAATGTTACCTGTTCCATTTATATTGGCAAGGGACAGAATCTGATCCCCTTACTCATCTCAAATCTGGAACTGTTTGAGAAGAAAGGGTCTTCTCAAAGAGAGCTCAGAGGGGTATCAAAATTAGTGAAAGGGAGCTCACTTGTCGAAGGAAAGGTAAATATACAGATTGCTGGATAACATACATGCCCTGAAATTCTCAGAAGAATGCAGAAGCATAATACCAAATCCAGACGCATTTATCTCCCTTTGACTTTTAACCAATGGCCTATAAGGCTAAAGCAGATCAGAATTTCTTAAGATATAAAGACTTGAAAATTGGTACCATTCACAGTAGAAATGTGCACTGGATACTATAATAAAAGATGGTGCATTAACTTAAATGGGGTTGCTATTCATTGTGATTACAAAGGAGCAAGTTTATAGTTACTCAGTTTGTAGTGAAGTGCATTCAAGTACCATTCTAGTTCCCAAACATATTCACTGAAATGTGCAAATTGCAATTGCAGTTATGCTGAACCGACCATCCAAAAGGGAAGATTTTCTGTTAGGAAAGTGACATCACTGCCCCTCTCTTTACCCCATTTCCTCTCTTTGCCCTTTTTTTTTTTTTTTTTTTTTTTTAAGTATTCCCAGTGCAGGAAAGGTATGTTGGTTTTGCAGTGACGGTTTGCATCTGGGTTCCATTAGATCGCACTTGGGATCTGGATTTAGTCCAGTTCCAGCCTCTGCCACAGACTTTGTGTCTGACCTTGGGGACGTCAATTTAATCTCTCTGTGCCTCAGTGACCTATCATTAAAATGGGGATAATCGTGCTTCCTTTCTCACACCCTTTGTCTGTCTTGCTAGTTAGCCTAGAAGCTCTTTGGGGCAGGGACTGTATATTCACAACCCCCAGGACAAAGGGGCCTTGGTTTCTGTTGGAGCTGCTGTTCCAAGAATCCAAATAGAACCACCAAAGCTTAGCAGGGTTGAAAGAACGCGCTCCTGGTTCTTCCCATCTCCCTACTGGCCAACCAGGGTGATTTCACATTTGGTTATACATACATTCACCTTTGGGTTTTGGTTTTCAGAGCTGACCCCACGAGTGGTTGATGGCCTCCTTCCATCAGAAGGTCTTGCAGGCAGCTAGCACAGCTCCAAAAGTGCCTTGATTCCTGTGTTAGAACTAGCTTGCGAGGAATCGTCCCTGTGGCTCAGCGCAGAAAGAACAATACCAGAGCGTGAAATCTCTGCAAAAGAACTGCAGAGAGCCGTGAGACCACCTGGCCCTGACACAGCCCTGTGCCTGCATACGGAGCAATGCAGAGTTTGCCTGGCTTTCTGTCTGGAGATGGTTCTAGATCCAAACTTCCCCAGAATTTTGGGGTATCTAGATCTGGGGTGGTTTGGTCTGGGCCTGTCTGTAGCAGTGAAGTTACACACAGATTGAATTTCCCTGCTGCTTGGCTGTGAGCAGCTCCTCTCTCCATTTGGTCTCAGCGCCAAGCCATGGTTTTGCCCTACGCTGTGCATTATTGTGGATGGTTTTGTTGTTGCCCATGGGAAAAGCAAGCACTGAAACACCCAGAGTCCCTTTGTAGCACATGCTTGAATCACAGCAGGGCTGACTCAACCCTTCCTCCTTCCTGAGCAAATGGCCTTTTGGATTTGCATGAACCGTAAATCTCTTAGGGCCTGGGCACTGCTCAAAGAATACGACTTTGTACCATGCAGAGTAAGCCAAGGAGATTGAGGTCTGGTCCACACTACACTGTTAAACCGATTTTAACAGCGTTAAATCGATTTAACGCTGCACCCGTCTACACTACACTGCTCTTTATATTGATTTAAAGGGCTCTTTAAATCGATTTCTGTACTCCTACAAAACGAGAGGAGTAACGCTAAAATCGATATTACTATATCGATTTAGGGTTAGTGCGGACGCAAATCGACGTTATTGGCCTCATTCTTTTACAGTAGCTACCCACAGTGCACCGCTCCAGAAATCGACGCTAGCCTCGGACCACGGACGCACACCACTGAATTAATGTGCCTAGTGTGGACGCACACAATCGACTTTATAATATCTGTTTTATAAAATCGGTTTAAGCTAATTCGAATTTATCCTGTATTATAGACGTACCCTGAGTGTGAAAGGTCTATACTGTTTGAGCTAAAGGAATAACTCTGCTAAAGAGCACCTGTAGTAGATTCTTGTCATCTACAGGGAGCAGTCACTAGAGGGGGGACAAAGATCCATATTCACCTAGCATAGGTTACATCTGCTTGATCAAAATCCCTGTTCGTGGTGGTGTGCAGTGTGTCTCAGAGATGGCTGTTTGGAATGTTCTTTGGGATCCTTCAGGATAAAAATGTTACAGTTCTTTGCCACTATGCCTGAGAGACTGCAAAAAAAAAATTAAAAAAAAAGGCTCCTGCTACATCTGCTTATGTTAGTCCTACAACGGCTCTGTAAATACGTCCTTCTCTGGAGGTAGCATGCCCTAACAGGGCCTAGGAGTGAGAGTCAGGAGCCTTGGAGTCTAATCTCAGATCTGCCTCTGTGACTTTGTCTGAGTCATTTCACCTCTGTATGCTTCAGCATCTCCAACTGATTGCCAGGAATGAAGAAACCACTGTTGTAGAGCAAGTTAAGTCACATTCTAGGAGAATCTGGAGGAGTGGAGAGACTTCGTTAGAATACCAGGGGCCCATTATTCTATGTGAGTTAAGCTTCGGGACCTGAGAGCAGACCTGGTTCCCCTCAGCCCCCCAGGATGCCCTTTGACAATCCGGCGGGAACTAAGAAATCCTGGCACAGTCTCTTAGCCCTTTTTCAAAGTCGCTCTCCACGGCAGCACTGAGGCCAACGCTGCAATGCGAGCATTCAAATAGCAAGGGATGGTCACATTCTGCCCTGCCCTGTGGCCATCTAGAGCCCCCTGTGTGACACAGCTCATGGAGCAATGGACACAAGAGAGCTTCTGCGCCCAGATCTTTTGCACTGCCACCAAACCAGCCATGCAGTGTTAGTAACTCCCAGCTTCCTCCTTTCCCAGCCCCATCCTCATGAGCTGAATTCCTGTAGCTATTTCTCTTTAGTCAAACAAAATGGATCATTTGGGAGGGGGGGTGAGGGGGGGGGAGAAAATGTTGTTCGCGTCTTTCTCTCCCGCTTTTCTGTGTTGCTTCTTGAATAATTAAGGCTTTCTGTTCTCTCAGCCTGCACTCCAGCAGATTACATTGTGCGCACTCCTCTTCAGGAGCTGAGACGGGCTCTTACGGTGCCCAGATGTGTTTTGCTTATTGAAATGGGACAAGCTAAACACATCTGAGACTTACCATTAAATCTCATTACATTTGTACAGGCTGTAGATTTACAGTCCTCCTCGGGGCAGTCTGGAGCTGGCATCTGGGCCAGAGAAAGTTCAAATGGGATTGTTAATAGAAGAAATTATAGGGGGAGTTATTTTTTTCCCTGGCTTTGGATTTTATTTCCTACTTTAGCAGAGACTGCAGTAGCTTATCTCTGGTAATAGTTTAGCTGGTAATACCGGAAACAGCGCTCTCTGATGCTAATGTCTCAGGCTGTTTAAACCTTAATTTGGGAGATGACTAAACGATGGTGGGGGAGGGGGGAATAAAAGCAGGCCTATCTTATTTTTAAGGCATTTAGGCTGATTGTGTGTGTTTTGGATTAACACCTGCTTTGACATTGATGTATGAAAATAAGTCTCTGCTACTTAAGCCATGCATGGCTGTTCGAGTGTTGAGGGGTGGAATTGATGGGCATGAAAATCTGTGGCATGACTTGAATCTCCTCTCTAACATCTTGTGAATTATCATCTGCCCAGAAGAAATCAGATTCTTCTTTTGCTGTGATTCCCTCTGTTTAGGTTTCCAAAGCCGAGACCCAGGCAGTGGAAAACGTTTCATTTCAGCTTGTCGTCAGGAGCAAGCCTAGCTTCTCTTAGTGCTGGTTCTGCACCACTAGTCCGTTTTTTGCTTTGTTTTTGTTTTCAGGTCTGATTTATTTATTTGTGTTTGTTTGTTTTTAGCTGCACCTGCAGCTTGTAGGGAAGGGATGTGGGGGACTGGTGTTTTGACATGTGATTCAGAGAGACCTTCGAGACTTTTCTTTGTGGTTCACATCTTTAGGTGGACAACAGCTAGTCTCTCAGACTTCCCACCCAAGGAGATAAAAGACGTACCTTTATGGAAGCACATCAGTGTGAGATAGGGGCGTGTTCAGAGCATACCAATGGAAGCTAGGTGGACCTGAGTTGTCTTTCCTGCACTCTCTGTTGCCTTGGGCAAGTAACTTGCCTTCTCTGGGGCTCAGTTCTCCACTCCGTAAAATGATTGTTGCCCAATGATACCTGCCCAGCTCATGGAGAGGTAGGCGTGGTGGGGGTTGTGAGGGTTGATTAGTTAGATAACATTGACAGATAAGAAATAAGTGTTGTTGTTAAAGCTGTTGTGTACATCTCTCCAGTACCCTAATGTGGGAGTATCTGAGCGCCTCCCAGTGTCCCCATGAGGCAGGGCAGGCCTATTATTCCCATTTCACAGATGGGGAACTGAGGCACAGAGAGACTAGGTGACGTGCAGAGCAGGGGACTGCATGCAGCTTTCCCAAGCCCCAGGCTAATACCCCATCTAATGGGCTGTCCTTGCCCCTGAGGCCTTCATGTGGTGGCCACCATTCTTCTGGCTGAAGAGGACCCTCCAGACCTTCCTTCACGTGGAGATGTCACTCACTGGCCTTGCAGTGGATGTTACCTTGAAAACAAGATGGTGGCATTTCTCATTTGCTTTAATGCCAGAAAGGGCTGTACTCATTAGGCTTTCTCTTGCCACAGTGGCTCTGGCAAGCAATGGTGACCAAGTAGCCTCTGGCTGGGGCCATAGGGAGCCTTAGGGCTTTCATGTTGCCTCTCTGAGTGATAGTTTGCAGTGTGTCCTCCTCTCTCCCCTGTTGTAGTCATGGTCACTAAGTCTCCCATGGCAGTCAGGAAGTCTGCCCATTGCCAGTCAATATGTCTGCAATGCCATTCCTGCTAGTGGACCATTAGGGAGTGCTGAAGTGCCTGGCATACAGCATCTTAATGCCCTTTCCTCCACAATGGAGGCTGAGCTCACAGCCATCCAGGAGAGGTCGAAAGGCCTTCCAACACCTAGTTCTCCTCTCCTATAGCTCACAACTCCATCCAGATGATTCAGCATTTTCTCTCTCTTCCCGCCCCTCACCCCACCCCCACTCATTTAAATTCAAGCCTGGAGTTGTGCTTAGTAAGTGCCACCGTCGCTTTGATGAGCTGTGCAAATATTATTTTTCATTAGGCGTGATTTAGTCATATTAAATGACATTACTGCCTCGTATTACAAAGCGCGTATTCCCTTCTGCAATACACTGGGGCAGGCATTCCCCCACTGCTTTGTTTTGAAGACAGCCTGGTTCAGCGTGCTGAAAATTCAGAAAGCTCAGCTGCAGCTGGATCCCTCCTTTAAAAAATAATAACTTTAGGCGAGAGAACATTACTGTCCTTTGAATTCATGCTTTTTCCATTAACTTTTTCAGTTACCCCTGCTAGATGTGCTTGTGGGAAGCGAGGACTGCAGTGTGGCGGTTATGGAAAGCAGTGTTTTGTTAAAACTCGGGGGTCATTTGAGGGGAAAGCTGGGAGGTTCTCAGTTGCCTCTCGATGTTTTCTGGGTTTCCGTACAATGTGGAGGATATGTCCTTCCACTAGAATCTTCTAATGCTGCTGCTAACAGCAACACCTACAGTGGAGCTTATACATTGTTTCTTCAAGCCCATATGGAAAAATCCTATAAAATGTAATAGAAACATGATATATTTTCTGTAGGTTTTTTGGATTGTCCTGCAGAATTTAATGGAGCATTATACCTGGGCAATAAAACTCTGTGGGAGAGTTTAAAAAAAAAAACCTATAGAAAGGATCAGATTTGCTATTAAATTCTATAGGCCAGATTCTCGGTTACATTACAGCTCCTCTGCACGGCTCGGGTGTCACACAGGGGCAGGAATCAGGCTGTGCATAGCCAGCGCAGCGCTCCCATGGTGGAGGGGAACTCTTCCCTGGCCTAAGGGAGACAACACCGTCTGATGGTTCCTGGAGCTAGGCTGTGACATTGTTCAGCTGTGAGACCCTGAGTCTGACCTCACTCGCGTTGATATACATGGGGGCGGGGGAGCTAATTCTCTTGAAGTCATTAGAGGTAAAACCAGCTTGAGAGAGATTAGAGTCAGGCAGCTGTGAGGATCTTTGTGCTGCTCAGATAGGAGAGAGCTCGTTATTATCCTTTGATTCTAGCTGCCTCTGTGGTACACACCCTCAGAAGCGTGGGCCTCCCCCCGTGGTCTGCCATTCCCTGTAGGAGTCTCACGAGCCGTTCCTTTCTATAGAGTCCAACCATCACTGGGTCCCCCAGAACCACGTTCCTCCCCTTGCCTTCGCCACAGGCTGCTTCATTCTCACTGGAAGTCTTCAGCAGCTTGGCATAATTGAGGGGTTTGCTGTGTGTGGCCAGAGTCTCTCAGCAGGTGCTGCTCTGAGAAGGATGCTCAGGAGAAGAATATGGAGCCGATGTAGCTTTGTGGTTACTGCCAGGCACTGCAAAGGGCTCAGATCAGGGTGTGCTGCCCAGAGATTTGCACATTTGGATGGAAAGCAGAGAATTCCCTTTTGAGGCAGAACCTGTGGCTGGTGCTAAGGATTATTTACATTTTGGCACAAACGAGGAGCATTAATCACAATAAAAGAGTGATTATAGACAGAGCTCTCATGGGGATTTATTAGCTAGTGCCATTGTGGGGTAAACACAGGTGAAAGGGGAGAATGCTTAGGATTAAAGTGACAAAAACATCAGCCGAGGAATGTGTAAAGTGATATAGGCTAGAGATTTCAAAGCTGATATTAAACCATTCCACACATGAAGGGCCAGCACCCTGCTTCTGCTCTAAAATTACTGTGTAACTACATAGTCTGTTCCGTGCAACAGGGGCGGTCTTTGTTCTGTGTTTGTACCGCCCCTAGCACAATGGCAACCTAGTCTGCCACTGGGGCCCCTCCACAAACCCAGTCACAGATACTGTTCATCTATCTCAGCATTTCTCAGGCACTTGGCACTGCAATATCTAGACACCACAATCATTAGAGACGTTGCCCTTTTATAGCACCTGAGGATCCCATTGCACTGTACAAACATTCATGGTGTACTCCTCACAATGGCCCTGGGGGACTAGAGTGCCGTTTCCTGATTCGGGGGGCAATGAAGGTACAGAGAGGTTTAAGAAGTTGAGGTGCATTTCTCAAAGGCACTTAAGTGATTTAGGAGACCCATTAACTTCCCATGAGATTGAGGCCCTAATGACCAGATCCTCAAAGGTGTTTAGGCGCATGACTTCCACTGGCCTGTCTCTTTTGAAAATTTTAGCTCTGATCCAGCTCCCATTAAAGCTGGTAGGGGCTGCTCCACTGCAGAGAGGAGGCTTTCTATGTCACTTGCCCAAGGGATGCAGGGAAGCAGTGGCAGAGCTGAGAAAAGAACTAATATCTCCTTATTCCCAGTCCTGTGCATGCACCTCCTTCCCATAGTTACTGTTAATCAGCCTTAAATGTGGGTGAGCAGTAAGAGTGGGTTCCATTCCCACCTTTAGCACTTCCTCTTGTGACCTTTGACAACTGACTAAACTCCTCAGTGTGGTGTTAGGCTTAACTAATGATTCTAAAATATTGTGAGTTCCTCAGATGAAAGGACGAAGTCTTGTTAAAATGATTGCTGTAGGAGATGGCAGAACAGCTCTCTGTTAATCACTCTCCATCAGTACCTCCTTTATACACACACTTACATCCTTAATCGTGGCATCACTGCATCTCAGCCTCAGAATCCTGACAGAGTTTCGTCTTGTCTTACAAAGTAAAATTAGTGACCAGAGGACTGGCCTACAGACCAACTCAGTGGTTTGAGCGTTGGCCTGCTAAACCCAGAATTGAGTTCAATCCTTGAGGGGGCCAGTTAGGGATCTGGGGCAATAATCTGTCTGGGGATTGGTCCTGCTTTGAGCAGGGGATTGGACTAGATGACCTCCTGAGGTCCCTTCCAACCCTGATATTCTATGATTAGGCCGGCTTAGCTACGTTGCTCAGGGCTGTGAAAAAGTTCATGCCCTGTACAATGTAGTTTAGCCACCTTAAGCCCTGGCATAGACACTGCTAGGTAGATGGAAGACTGCTTCCATCGACCTAGCTACCACCTCTTGGAAAGGTCGATTTATTGCAGTGACAGGAAAACGCCTTCCATCTCTGTAGAGTAAGTGTCCGGACTACAGCAATGCAGCTGCAGCACCGTTGCATTTCTAGTGAAGTCATAGCCTGACACAGAGAGATTTGCAACCAAACCCACGCTCATTCTTTCTGGCCCCCTCAAACCTGATCATTTTGTCCTGGCTGCAACTTAAACAAAATCCTCTTCTTTCACCCTACCAGTAAAGAAGCTGAATGCTGCTTTAGGATCAGTTGTGATGCGTCATGCTTCCTGAAATGAATTTGCTTTGTAGCCTTGTCTTGTTTTCTCCGGCTTTGTTGTCTAACACGATAATGCCACTGTCAAAACGCCGACTGCAGGTTAAAAAAAATGCAGCATGCTATCGTTACAAAGAGATAATTATTTCCACATTAATCTTTCAGACGAGATTGTTCGAGTGGTTGCGGGGGAGGCAGGGGATTGTTGGGGGCAGGGCTGGCTCCAGCTTTTTTGCATTCCTCAATGGCAATTTGGTGGCCGGTCCTTCCCTCCGAGAGGGACTGAGGGACCCACCGCTGAATTACTGCCGAAGACCCGGACATGCCATTCCTTTCCAATGGCCACCCCAAGCACCTGCTTCCTGTGCTGGTGCCTGGAGCTGGCCTTAGCTGGGGGGGGGTTTCTTCAATCATAGCCTGTAGGTAGCTCCAGCTCCTATTCTGCAGACATCAGCACTATTCCTGTGGTATCCTGATTACTGAATAATTTAATGTAGCACTGTACATAAACTGCCTTTTAAAAATATTTGTTTCTGGTTCAGATACAAATGGCAGCTTAAGTCCTGAAATCAGCTCTGGCAAGCCAAAGATTAAGGGATAGGCTAGCAGTGGGTAAATTCTCACTGCATACAATTAAGACTAGGCTAAATATTTATCTATTAGAGATGCTTTGCTAATAAAATTAGTCCTGAACCAACAGGCATGTTAACCCTGATTTCGTAGTTAAATTTCAACACATTTTGGCTACCTAAATTGGATGGGCCATTTCAGTCAGATGTGGAGTCCTTCACTTCTGAACTGCTGCATCATGTTGCTGTGTGATGTTAAACAGCTTCCATGTTGCACCCCAGAAGTGACTGTGTTTTGCTAGCAGGGAGAGTACTTCTTGCAAATAGTTGATATTAGTGCACAGTGGGCACATGGAAGATGTTCCTTCTTGGTCTACAGATCACCAGTTCTAACAATATTCCACATTTTACATTTAGGGAAGGTGTCAGAAACTAGTAGGGGTGACCAGATAGCAAGTATGAAAAATCGCTACGGGGGTGGGGGGGTAATAGGTCCCTATATAAGGAAAAGCCCTGAATATCGGGACTGTCCCTATAAAATTGGAACATCTGGTCACCCTAGAAACTAGTGCTGAAAAAGAACTTCTTAAAATGTGCCACTGTGTCATTTGAAGTGTGGGCCGAGAGGTGATATCTAATGTCAGTTATATTATTAATCAAATGGCCCCTGCTATAACTTTTGTAAGCCCAGTGGACATTAAAATGCTCTGTTGAGATCTGTAGATCTATATAAATAAATACAGAGAGCACCACTGAGATGCAGCAGTCAGCCATCAAACAGTATGCTAGTCAATGAAGGAAGTGAGAATGTTGGTTAAGGATACAGAGACAAAGCCACAGTCTTGTGGGATCTCTGGAGGGCTTTCCATGAATTTGAGAGAAAATGGCCTTCCAAATCCCCTTGCTGGCTTTGGAGATCCAACCCTGACTGCCCAGACAGCACACACTTAAATGTACAGCCAGTGTGTATGGAAGAAGAATTAGGCCCACTGGAATTACAACAGGTGTAAAACCAGTGTAAGTGAGAGGAGAATCAGGCCGTTAGACCACGTAGCCATCTCCTCCAACCTCTGTTAGAATCCTCCCACAAAGCCCAGGGAGCGCGGAAGTGACACATTCACAATTTTGTACAGGTGCAGGCAGCCTGCGAAACCCTCTGCGATTGACACTTTTCAAACAACCTTTTCATTGTGTGCTTGGTTTCTGTGGCTAAAGGGAGGTAGGAGGGACTCTCGAAGGGCAATCTTGAATTCAGAAGAGCCATCCAAGCTGGAGGCTGGAGACAACAGGTGCTACGTTGACAGTAAAGGAGATGCAGGTGGTGGTTCAGAAGAAGATGTTATTGGTTGCCACAGCAGATAAATCTGCGAGCGCATGCCTCTGTCACTTCCTTTAATAAAGAAGGGTGGGAGTGAATTTAATGGTCATGAAAGGGGTCAGATGTACAGGCTTGGAATCGGAAGCACGTGGGACAGGTTCAGGAAAGGCACAGGGGCAAGCTTTCCCACTGGGATCAAGGCCACCAAGGCTTTTCTCAGAGCCTCACAGAACAGTCGCTAGATAGTAAAATCTTCCAAGCACTGCTGACCAGGCCCAGATTTGAACCAGCAAACTAGAGGCAATAATGCACATACAGATCACACTAGGCACCTCACTGAGAGGGAAAACTGCCCAGCACTGAGCTGCCCAATTCTAAGGAGCCCTTGGAGAAATGAAGTCCTATCCCAGAGGCGGTGAAGAGCGGTGAGTGTCGATCACACTGCCCGTATTTCCCAGCAGAGAGTGCACTGCTAAGCCACCTACAAGCACATGTGTGCATCCCTTCCCCTTTTCACCCCACCACGGCAACGCTCGGCTGTTTACACATTCCCCCAGCTCCCAAGCCCAAAGCGCTGCCCTCAAGAGCAAGAGAATAAAAAAGGTGATGCGGGATTTCCACTTAAAGCATTTTGCTAATGGAAGGCCACGTTCCCTGTCCGTGCATCTGGCAGCGACCCCATCCGCCGGCTCCATAACTGAAAAGCCCTCTGCTAGGACCCAGCCCTAGCAGCCTGGCTCTTGTTCATTGACTGGGTAGGATTACAGGAGGAGCTGGGGGACAAAGGCCCGTATTTGCTACCACAGATTTTTTGGCTTCTAACTTACAATTTGTTGCTTTCCCTCCATTCGGACTGGTCTGTGCTGGTTGGGCGAGGATTCTTGCTGATTGTTGTTGTTCTCAGAGATGTGACTCTCACGCAGGACTGGAGCCTTCTGCCACCCAGGGTCACACTCTGGTCTGACAGGAATGATCAGCAAGGGTTGTAGGGTTAAGCCAGGCACGCCCAAACTTTGCAGCACTGCGGGCTGAGGCTGGAGCTTCATTTAAAGGGCCAGATTATGGGGCCTTCCCACCCTCATGCCCACACTGGGCCCCCTGCTCAGAGACAGGCCATGTCTGTAGCTCACCCAAGGGCACTGGCTGCTCAGGGCTAGAGCGTCCACAGCTGCTGGTTTGTCCAAAAGGGGCAAGTTAGGGTTGGAAGGAATGGTCATATCCCATCCCCCCTTCCCCCGACCCACACCCACTGCATGTGCTGAAGGGGCAGTCCAGTGCCATGCACGTGCTCTCCACAGGGCAAGTCCTCTTGCCAATACGCTGCCACCCTGGAACATCCCCTGTGGGGTGCAGCATCTCCTCGCGTGCCCACTGCTGGACCAGACTGCACCAGAACTGCCGTCCCTTTAATCACCAGCAAATAGACCTGCCCGGCTCTAACGCACCAACTTGGTTGCACTGCCTTGCTTGAGCTCAGCTGCAATAAGAAACTAGAAGGGCCAAATCTGTAACCTCGTCTTCAACCTCCACTGGTAGTGGGTTCAGATGCATTTTGGATCCCAGTTTCAGACAGCTCTTAACACCAGTCTTACTTGTAAAAAGCACCCAGAGGTTTTGCAAAACTAAAAACCAGCCGCCTCTGTCTATGTCAATATATTATTGTGTATTTGTTTATTACAGTAGCACCTAGAAGCCCCTGCCAAGTCTGGGCCCCATTTGCTTGGTGCTGGATGGAACTTTGTTAGGTGAAGGTTCAGAGTATATATTAGTAACTTAAGTGCAAAATGCTTAGAAGAACAGTTAGTAAATAAAGCAACTAGAGATGGTCAAAATGTTCATGAACATTTTGTCCCATTTTCTCATCAACATTTTGAGGAGAATTTTATTCACATTTCCCACTGCTTTGACCAGTTCTAACAGCCACCATTAAAAGGACAGGAAATCCAGATGTGCGTGAATTGTCAGACTCAGATTGGAAAGTATAGCCTGGCCGGTCTACTTCAGATCTGAGAGGAAAAATTCCATCTCCGTCCCAGTCTGACACAGAGATTAATGGGACTTTGACGGGGCTTTTAGAGGTGAGCGTACTAAAATAAAAAGTCAGTTGCAATTTTCACTGCTTGCATTCCTTAATAGATAGGACAGGCAAATAACATTACAGCTTTTAGCTATTGCACCAGTGTAAACCAGCAAAAACCACCGTGGGGTGATATATGTATGCCTAGGGTATTGCAATGATACTGCTGTCATAAACAGATAGCTAAGGGTTAATGTCTCTTTCACCTGAAGCACCTGACCAGAGGACCAATCAGGAAACCGGATTTTTTCAACTTTGGGTGGAGGGAATTTTGTGTCTAAGTCTTTTTTTTCTGGCTGCCTGCTTTCTCTGAGCTTTGGAGAAGTAGTTTTTACTTTCTAGTCTTCTGTTTCTAAGTGTAAGGACAAAGAGATCAGATAGTAAGTTATATGGTTTCTTTTCTTTGGTATTTGCATAAATATAAGTGCTGAAGTGCTTTGATTTGTATTCTTTTTGAATAAGGCTGTTTATTCAATATTCTTTTAAGCAATTGACCCTGTATTGTGTCACCTTAATACAGAGAGACCATTTGTATGTATTTTTCTTTCTTTTTATATAAAGCTTTCTTTTAAGACCTGTTGAAGTTTTCTTTACTGGGAAATTTCAGGGAAATTGAATCTGTACTCACCAGGGAATTGGTGGGAGGAAGAAATCAGGGGGAAATCTGTGTGTGTTGGATTTGCTAGCCTGATTTTGCATTCCCTCTGGGTGAAGAGGAAAGTGCTTTTGTTTCCAGGACTGGAAACGGAGAGGGGGAGTCACTCTGTTTGGATTCACAGAGCTTGTGTCTGTGTATCTCTCCAGGAGCACCTGGAGGGGGGAAGGGAAAAAGGATTATTTCCCTTTGTTGTGAGACTCAAGGGATTTGGGTCTTGGGGTCCCCAGGGAAGGTTTTTCAGGGGGACCAGAGTGCCCCAAAACACTCTAATTTTTTGGGTGGTGGCAGCAAGTACCAGGTCCAAGCTGGTAGCTAAGCTTGGAGGTTTTCATGCTAACCCCCATATTTTGGACGCTAAGGTCCAAATCTGGGACTAAGGTTATGACAACTGCTACATCAGTGAAGCTACCCCGCTGGCTAAAACCCCTCAGCGGAGATTGGCCCTCAGATACGACAGTGACAGCTGCCTTTGAAATACCATAGGTGGACAAATTAGATAGACTGTGGTTGTACCCCTAGGAAATGTTTCTCATCATTTCTGCTTGTTTCTTTATGCCTCACTAGCGATCAGCGTTCACAGCGCTCCTCGTGATCAATAGGAAGAGGGGCAGAGGAGGAGATCAGCTAGGGGCCGTGGCGTTCAGTGCATTGCGAACACCTGTGCAGGTAGATAGCAGTTCAGAAGTGGCACAAAGCCTACGGGGACGTTTCCTGGAAGAAGCAGGCTTTTCACTTGTCTATTAATTTGGTGGGGAATAAACCAGAGACAGAATTAAGTTTGTCTGGAACTGATGCCCTGATGTGCAAGTGCAATCAATCCTTTGCTGAACATAGTCGTGTTAGCTGAGCAGAGGCAGTGACACAAAGCCCAGGCCGGACGCTGCTCTGCTGGGGAAAGAGCCGGCGTTTGTTTTCCCATTCTGGTCATGATTTCTGCTCGCTGTAGGGGGCAGCCTTTCCTAACAACACAGCCCCTTAGCAAAGGCATCTGTCGATCCAGGAACTCCAGAGGCCCTGCCTGCATCTTGTAAACCTCCAGTAACACAGATTGCGCTGCTAATCTAATCCCTATCTCTGAAGCGATGACACTGTCTTCAGCCTCAGTTCTACAGCCTTTTGAATTCTTGCCAGGGCTTCTCCACCTCCTGCTGCTGGGTCTTGGATTTCTGAGTGTCGCTGCTTACTGCAAGAATTGAGGCAGCCGGTATCCTGGTCAGTGGCAATGTATTGCCAGACAGGCAGAGAGCAGTTTGGTGCCTTTAACCTGTGAGAGTCACTTGGCCCGAAGAACAGGCCATGCCCCACAGCTGTCCCACACAGAAGATGGAATTGCTGCATGGTCAGTGACCTGCAGATCTACACACGCATTAAAGAAGTGAATTGTGCACAGAACCCAATGCGGCCCTTCCCGTTGCACGCTGGAAAGTGAATTGGTTCAGAATAAAGTTGCATCTATTTATAAAACAAATGGATAAGTGCTTTCACTAGATGGTAAAGCTGCTTGGTGCTGCTGGAGAAATGAGACGCTTGTCAGATATTCATTTCTGTGCTATATCTGGTTTATAATAATACATTAGTGACAAAAGATTCTGTTTAACTAACATTAAGGGCGTTAAGGCAAGCTGACAAATGCCGGGATATTCAGCAAAGATTGGCACTTCTTTGCAATTAAAAAACAGCCCTCAGACCCCCCCCCCCAAGTTTAACATAAGATGCCTAAGCGTATTATCCTTATGCAACCAAAACTGGCTGCACAAGAAATGCAGATTGTAGACCAAGGTGCTTTATGCTACCAGAGTCGTCTGTTTCCTGTCCATTAGCATTTGCAAACTCTGACCTTCACCCCTGCTCCTCATCCCACTGAGTGCAGTCCTGCCTCGTTTCCTCTACGGCCTGACCTCCCCCCAGCAGACTCCTTCCAGATACCCGGGGGGATCAATAGATCTCATCAGGCCTAAATTCTTGTCCTGCCTGAAGAACAGTGTCCCTTTGGAAATTCTCCCCAGTCCATCATGCATGAGCGCCGGGGCATATAGTAAGCAGAAAAAGGTTTGAGCTGCAGAAGTTCCAAGGTGGATCAAACTTCCCCAAAGTTGAGGGGTGTTCTGTTACCGATTTTTGGAGCCAAGAAATTTGGACTCTACTCCAAGCTTTGCCAAAGTTCAACAACGTGCAGATCAGAGCACTGCCAACTCTCCTGATTTTATCAGAACTCTCTCAATAGTTTGTGCTTTTTCTTTAAAGCCCCTGCTTCTGGAGTCAAGTGAGAATCACATTCATTTTTTTTAAAAGTACATTTCTGTAACTCATGGTTGCAGAGAAAAAGATTGAAAACAAGAAGGCAAATTAAAAAAATTCCAGAATGGCTTAACAATCATGAGGTCTTTTTAAAAAAAAAAAAAAAAACCTCATGATTTTGGGGGCCTGCTTTATGATCTGTATTTGTACCAGCCCATTATGGAGACCGGAGGGAAGAATTGCGTAGGTCCAGGATTTTGGTTCAGACCATCCTAGCTGCAAGTATGTTCACAAGGGCACTGTAGGGTTGGAGGGCTTTCCTTTTCTTCTGAGTCTTTTCTTTTCCTTCTTTTAATGGGGGGAGGGGAATCAATGGACGGGTCTCTTGTGTTCTGACATGGAGAGGCTTAGCCATTTACCTGTGAGCTTTTCCATCACTTCAACAATCCTGAAAGGATCTCGCCTATATTATAATTATAATACTGGGCTCGTACATTGTCCTTCTCATACCCAACCTCAAAGCAATGCACAGACCTCAGTTAAGTGTTACAGCATTTTGTAAAATAGGCAAAGCACCAGGCCTGACCCTGCACTCCTTACTCAAGCAAAAATCTTATTTATCTCAGTGAGACTATTGCCTGACTCAGGAGAGAAGCGTCGTGCCCATTGTAAGGCTCATTTTAAAGGTAAACTGAGGCACAGCAAAGGCTTTTTTAAGCTACTGTAGGTTGAAACACACACTCCTTCTGCAAAGCCCTTTAAGGATGACCTGCAGGACTCCCAAGATTCTTTGCCATCTTGAGCGTGATGTGTGTATTACACGTGAGTAGTTCTGTCTGCGTTTGAACGAAGCACTTGGAGGCAAGTACTGTATCTTATTTCAAGGATGCGCTGCATAAAGCACAGTACCAATGCTTCATAGATAATTACCTTTAACGAATCAGACCCTCACCAGGTGGGTGAAGCCAAGAGGAGCAGGCAGAGGTGGATCACTCCAACTGCCCTGTCCTGTACACTCCCCTGAAGCTCTGGCACTGGCCACTCTCAGAGCCAGGATACTGGGCTAGATGGGCCCTTGGTCTGACCCAGTTTGGCTG
This sequence comes from Gopherus evgoodei, assembly GCF_007399415.2. Lineage (NCBI taxonomy): Eukaryota > Metazoa > Chordata > Testudines > Testudinidae > Gopherus > Gopherus evgoodei. Next base: position 17,392,127 of record NC_044337.1, on the reverse strand, counting down.
TTCTTGTGTTCTTAAACTGACATATAGTTCCACTGAAGTCAATGGGCCAGATCTTCCACTGGAACAAATCCGTGTAGCTCACCTGAAGTAAATGAAGCCACATCTAGCTGAGGATCTGGCCTCAGGTTTCTGCTGCTGGCCCCTTATGCTATCTGTGGCATTTTCAAATACGTCCTTTGCTGTAGAAGCAAAATGCCAGATAGGGAGTTGTTTAAGTCTCTTCCAGATTGTCCATCACCTGTTTAGTGTTTTTTTCACGGCGTCATAAAGTTTTAAGTCCACAAGGGGCCACTCTATCCTCTAGTCTGACCTCCTGCCTAACACAGGCCTGTGTTAATTCCTGTTTCAAGTCCAATAGCCATCTTTGATCTAGAGTTGTGTGTTCTCAGTTTGCCATCCAGGCTGTTGCAGAGCTTCGGGGCTGGTGTCCAAGCTAGAAGAGGGCCCTGCGACAGGTGTCAGTCTCTGTGCCATGGAAGCTGGCTCTGATTTTCATGCAACCTGCAGTACGCCTATGCCAGGCACTCAGGCTCTTACCTGTCACCTGTTCTGCTGCTTAGTTCTTACGTCTCCAATCAAATTAATAGTGTGAGTGTAGTATTTTATTTGCACAATGACAATCTGCTTGTAAGGGGAGCGTGGTAGAGCCATGATTTAGCTTTTCACTCTGTGGATGCCTTTGAAAGAGAGATGCTGTCCTGCAGCCCCACTGCTTAAGTCTCAAACTTTCTTCCCCAGGAAAGCAGCAGGGGTTCTGAGGAGCTCTGGTGATCCACAGATTAAAAACTAGAGAACCACTGAGCTACAGATTATTAACCTGGCCACTCTGGAAACTGTGTCCAGGCCCTGAGTTTTAGGGTGTCAGCGTGGCCCGGTGTTTTGCCCATAGTTTGTCTGAATCAGCAGCCTCTGCTGCGTAGAAGCCCGGGGGATGCCTGGCAGGTATCTGCACTGCTGGACCCATGTGTTGGAATCTTCGACAGCTCCCTCCCGTACACTGCACCTCAAATATCAGCCTCTTCCTGTCTCAAGCAGGAGAGTCTAGAGGAGTTAAAACACCCAGCCCCATTGAATTTGGATGCCTCGAGCTCCTAAGCACTGCTAAAAATCCCAACCTCCAGCACAGCTGTTCATGGCAAGAGTCCGCTCAAACCCTGAACGGAGCTCTGAAACCACAAGGCTCCACGGCCCAGACCGGGAGCCGTGCTTCGTGCTGGGTTCTTAGACCTGCCCACCCAGGCTCATTCCTCTCTCCCAGGACCCAGGCTGAGCCCTCGTGTTCTTTACAGCGTTGCTGGTTCTCGGCGTGGCTCTCCCAAGGAGCCCAATGGATCAGCTGAAGGAGTCTTTACAGCTGTCGCTGTGAGTGCATGTTGAGCATGGCCTCGCACTCAAGGGAAGCATTTCTCTCCCCCCCTTGTCATTGATTCCCCTCTTAGAAGCTGGAGAATGTGTTTCCTTTCCCTGCCAGCCCTGTCCTGGTTCTCTTGGGCTGGGCACTTCATTGCTCGCTGATGGAGTTTGAAAGGAACAGGATTTGCTTGTCATTTACGCTTTTCTTTGGGGACCAGTGTCAGTGGTGATGCCGTCAGGACTAGCCAGGGCTTTGTGCCTCGCTTTACAGAGATTGAAGCACAGCAGGGAAGCATTCCCCAGGTCTCTTTGGGGCACTGCTCTGTCCTTCGAAATGCCCAGTGATGCAGGGCTGAGGTGCCCAGGACAGAGAAGACTAGTGTGTTAAGGTCACTGATGTGGGCCCTGGCTTGCACGGGGACCTGGTACACAAGAGGGTTAGGCTAGGGCAGCCTGCTTCATGCTGCGAGGTGTTGCAGACAGAAAAGCCATGACCCTGTCCCCGCTTCCCCGCACGTGCATAGTGTGCACCCCCAGGCGGCATGGAGAGAGCAGTGCGCTCCCAAAGTAGGGAGGGAGACGCCTTTGGCATCCCCCTATCTCCACTCACGACTTCCTGTGCAATTCACCTGCTGCCACAGCTTCCCCTGCTTCCTCCTCCTCCCCTCACTGCCAGTCCTCCCCCTTGTCTCCCCACTGGTGAGCACAACTGTCCCTGCAGCCCCTGCCACTCCCAGCATTTGCGCGCAATAGGAGGGCCTGTGTGTGCGGCGGTGCCTTAATGTAGCTGAGAAGGCAGCCCATGGCTCGGGAGACAGTCACGACGATTGAGATAGCAGCAGAACCACAGATGCACATCGCGGCGCAGTGGGAAAGCTCTAATTAGCAACACTCCAAACCCCCAGGCATCAGCATCCCCAACTGGTGGCCAGATAGCCCAGGTAGGCATGAGCGGGACTGGATCAGCGAATGCCAATCAAGTGAGACTTGCCTTCCATTCTGTCTTCTCCCTCCTATTCATGAAACACCTAGCTTGCCTCTAACAGTACATGAATAACAGCTGTTGATACTGAACCACCAAATCCGGTCCCCCCACCAGCCGTGCTGTTGTGAGCCAGCAAGGAATGGCAAATGACATGATTCCTGCTAGCGAGCTTGAAACCTGTCGGTTTCAGTTTCCTTGCTGCCTGTTAATGTGGCACGGAACTGTAGGTCCACAGCCTGAGATTTTGAGGAATAATGGTCTGAATCTTATGGAATAATGCAGGCTGAAAGTGGACTGGATAATGCAGCCTGGAGTTCGCGGTGCTACTGCCAAGAATCAGCCCTGAATTCTGGCTCTGCAGTGTCTTGTATCTATACAATGTCTTTTGATGGCATCACCTGGCTGGCCAGAGCACTTCCCGCAGAGGGCATGGAAGACAGACGTGCCTGTTCCAGCCACGTGTACCTGCCCGTGCTTACACAAGGCTAGCAAAGCCAGCACTCTGGAAGTTTGTGCCTAGACAGGCACATGTCTCCTAGGAAACATGATCAGGTTTGCGTTGGGCTTAGCTAGATCACATGAGCTGAGCCTGAGTTATATTCAGACTTTTCCCCAGTCAAGATGAGGCCTCATCTTTCCCCAGTCAAGATGAGGCCTCAGCTGCCGTCCAGAGCGGCACACCCTGTGTGTGGTGCCCATGAAAGGCAGATAGCTTTGGTTCCACTCAAACTGCATTAGCATCATTGTCTCTTGGGGCTTTCTTTGCCTGGAGATACGCATTGCCAGGCAGGAGATGTGATATTACCTGCAGTGAAGGTGGGCCAGACGATCTCCCTACTCCTCAAGATGAGAAGGAATATTTTTAGCCTTGGAAAGGCACTGGAACAAATGGTGTAAAATTATTCTAGGTTATGGTGTTTCCCAATAACACAGCCTAGCAAGTCATTTTTAAATTAAAATGAGAGAGAGTTGTTGACACCCGAGTTATTTTTTTCCTCACAAGATCACTAAAAGAAGGGAGGCCAGATACACAAGTTAAAGGAAGACAGGCGTGTCAAGGCCACATAAATAATGGGGTGCAGTAAGTATCCACTCTGTTGTGAAAGAGGTGTTTGTAAGCAGCTCATTCCCCCTTCTCAGTGACGGCCAGATTTTCAACAGCCTGGCACCCACATTTGGGGCCAGACATTCAAAGGTGCTCAGCACCCGGCAGCTGCCATGGGGACAGCTGTGGCCAACAGACTGAGCTGCTTTGAAAATCTGGCATGTAAAGTCTAATACTGCAGAGGTGCGGCACACCCACAAATCCAGCGGAAGTGAATGGGGACTATGGGTGCTCTGTTGCTTTGGAAATCAGGCCCGGCAACTAGGCCTGTGAAGTTCACTTGTGCTCTTGTTGTTTTTCCTTTCTGACTTTCGCATGCAGTTTGGTGAGGGTCTGTTTTCTGTTACCAGTTGGAAAGCTGCCTCTTTTCCCTGCTTCAGCAGGACTCTGGATGGGAGACCTGGCCCTGTGGGCTGCTTTGGTTGAAAGCAGCTTTCCCAATTAGAAAAGCACTCGTGATTTATACTGGCCTGCCACGTTCATATCCCAGGTCTGAACTGTGCCTTGCGTAGAAGGCAGCCAACTTCCCTTTATGAGGGAAATTCATGTTGGTCTGGTTTTCATGGAAGTTACGGCATTTGGCTCTTAGCTTCCAGGGAGAGGTGAGGATTTGGGGCAGGGGGGTATTCTGATACTTAATTGAATTGAAGAACATGTTGGACAATAGAACGAGGTTGCACTCAGGAAATAGCTCCACTTCTTTCTAATAGAGCGAGACAGAGTATAGGCAGACGAGAGTCACCTGCTGAGCAGAGGACCCAGCCATTCTGCGTTCCAGACTTCTGATCTCACAGTTACACCACAGTCCAGAGCTTTTGTGCATAATGCCACTTTGTACTGAAAAATACATTTTGGCACGTGCAGTAACTTGATTATTTGTTCCCAGTGCTCTGAGTATCAGGCACTACTTTCATTCCTACCCTTCATGGCATGCAGACAACTGCTTGTTTATGGGATGAAGCTACATAATAACTCCTAGCCCACATGGCATCCATATCACAGCTATGTTTATGGGTTAAACGACATAATAAGTGTGGTAGGTTGTTATTGCTGCTGGTGGTGGGTTATTTTACATTTAAAATAAAATAAGCTCTGAGCTGGAATAATCAGTAACGCAGAACAACTTGTGGGTGTGATCATAAGGATATTTGTTAGGAGAATACATAACATCGGAGTTATTTAAAGTTAGGCATCTAAATTACATAATTGGCCCTTTTTAAACCCACATCTCCCACATTGCTACACAGTTTGTAGAAATCCCCCTTCCTTCCAGACATCCCCACCCTGAGCCAAATAAGCCATCACTCAGGGAACTGAGCAAAAGAATTTTCTCCATCAGCACAAGCCACTGTTGTCTAGTGGTTAGTGTCCAGGCTTGTGAATCAGGGGGGTACAGGTATAACTCCTAGCTTTGCCAAAGACTTCCAGTGTGACCCTTGGACAAGATGCTGGCAGCCCAAATTTCAGAAGTGCCTAGTGATTGAGGGCACATCTGTTCTGATACACCTTTCAGCAAGATTTGCAGCGAGGGTTAACCCCTACAGCTCTTCTAGTCCAGATGTTAAGAGCTCAGCATGCTGATGGTTAAGCACTGCTTTCATTCGTAACCCAAGTAGCATGCACGCCTCAGCTATATTTATGGGTTAAAACTATAACACCAACAAGCAGGCTCTGAGCACTTTTGAAAATCAGGCCCAAGGAGTCTCAGTTAGGGCACCCCAAAAACACCGGCCAAGTCTGAAAATGGTGGCCTTAAACAAAAACCATCCGTGCCTCAGTTTCCCCATTTGGGACAGCGGAGATAACATCAAGGAGGGTGTGCTGAGGCTAGACTGTTAAAGTTTGCAGACTACTCAGCTTCTCGGATACCGGATACCTTGAGAATTAGATATATAAGCAGAAAGAAAGAACTGATGAGAAACATGAAGACAGGAACAATCAGGTTTTAGGCAGCAGGGCTCTTTTCAGATATTCCCAAAGTGTTCACAGAGCATGTTTTCTTTCAGGCTTTTTTGCAATTCTTTATCCACTCCCCTTCCCCCCCCCCCACAACAAAAAAAATGTAAATCCTCCCTTCCTGGGCCTTCACGGGAAGGGTTATGAACCAGACACAACCTTCTTCCAAGCAGCCCAGCACAATGGTGATAGTAAATGACCTCAAGCCGGTGTGTTAGCATTGAGCTCATCTGCCCGTTGGAAATGAGCTGCGTGCAGACACCTGCGTAAGCCAGCAACGCTGTCAAGGGACAGCTGGCTGGGCGTCAGACTGGTAATGAAAGACACCACGTCATGACTTGGGACAAAAATCAATGGAGCAGTTCAGCATTTTGTGGCACTGTAAATTCAGATGCTTGTTTTCAGCCAGTCAGTCCGTCATGCTTGGGGCTGGCCCATAGGGTGTCCACACTCCAGGCGGCTGGAATCCATCAACAGCGAATACCTGCATGCAGCAGCCAACAGCTCCATGCCGGTGGGCCTCCCCTACAGAGGCTCAGAGACCCCATCTCACTACATCCTGCTGTTTCTAAAGCTTGACGTTGGCTTCGTCCCTGCTTCATCTGGTGCAGAATAAAGGCACTGAGGCTAACAGTTCGGAGGGGGCAGGGGGCTGCCCAGGTTGCAAGTCAGGGCAGATTCCAGGAACCCCTATAAGAACAAAACCCCACCTTGAAGTGAATGGGAGCCTGGCTTTTGTGGGGAAAGCAGAACCTGTCCCATCATGCAGTCCGACAGGCTAGCCAAGCAAAAGTCTTTGGGGACTGTAGTATCGAAACCTGATAGCCTGGTTAGGTCATGCCAGTGCGGTGGTGGTTTCTGTCACACATCCTGTCTCCATGGACTTCACACTCAGCACAGTTTGCTTTTATATGTTGGAGGGCGGGATGAGAGCTGGAGGACTCCCCTCCCCCAAAAATTATTTTTTGACAACAATGAAAAAAGCTTCATTTTCCTTCTAAATTTTTCCACACCACATTGTTCAGGTGGTTGTTGGAAACTGAACATTTTTTGTTTTTTTTGCAGCCAAACACAGAGGAATTTCAGCCAGGTGGGCAGACGCAGCAACCCCCGCCCACTCACCAAACAAAGCCAAGCAACGGTGTCAGTAATGAACAGTAGCCGTGAAACATACTCCTTGCTTTTGGCTGGATGCAGCTCAGACTCACACCTGAGTCGCCCCGTTGACCAGAGCCAGACTGCCTGGCTGAGACTGATGGCAAAACTTGACTCCAGGCACAGGGCTGCCCAGACAGGGAGGGGCAAGTGGGGCAATTTGCCCCGGGCCCTGCAGGGGTCCCGCGAGCCCTGGCCCGGTGGCGGTCCGGGTCTTCAGCAGCATTTTGGCAACAAGGGGCCTTTCAGTTGCTCCGGGTCTTCGGCGGCATTTTGGCGGTGGGGAGCCCTTCAGTGCTGCTGAAGACTTGGAGTGACTGAAGGCCCCTCGCCCCCCTGCCACAGACTGGACTGCTGCCGGGTGAGTACAAGCACCGAAGCTCCCCCGCTTTGCTCCAGGCCGCCTGCATCCTCTGGGTGGCCCTGTCCAGGCACTTACTTCAGTGACATCCAGGAGGAGGAGGAGGAAAAGGCTAAGTAGCTGCTGTTGCCTTCCTGGGTCTTGCTGTCCACAAGCTCGGCGTTAACTGGCATCAGTGGTTGTGAAAGCCCCGGCCTCTCCCACTCGCCCTTTGCCCAAGCCCTGCTTTCTGCATTCTCCCCCTTCTTTCCCACTCAGTCCCTGTTCAGAACTGAAGGACCGGGTCCAATGCTCATTGGGGTCAATGGCAAAACTCCCATTGACATCAATGAACTCTAAATGAGTTTGTCTTTAATCCAGCCCTTTAGCACCTAATGGTTCCGAGGAGACTTCTTCCTCCTCTGACGCTGTGCTCTCTTTTTTGTTCTGATGCTGTTTTCTTTGTGCCTGGGGTAATTTCGGTGTTTTTCACGCAGATGTTCGGAGATGTGTTGTGTATTAGCATTATTATGGTGGTTGTTTTTCAGCAATCTCTGCAGAGTCTTGGTGAGGAGCTGGGACTTTGCTTTAGAAGTTCAATTTTTTAAAAATAATTGTTTTCTGTTAATAGTGGCTCAGAAAATTTCCTGCTACTGCTGGGTTTTTCAGGGGGACCCAGCAAGAAGGCAGGTCTGTGGGGGTATAAGGAGGAAATGTGCTCCAGTGTCCGTAAGCCCCCTGGATTCTAGTTCTAACTCCGGTCCTCACTCTGCAGTGACCTTATGGTCTGATTCATTCAGCTGGTTCTTAACCCAGCCTTGGTTTTTGCTAGTGCATAATTGTTCCTACACTGAATATTATGCAAATATTAGTGGCTAGCCATCTAACGAGCTGAGATGCAGACACTGTGTGATCTCTGACATTTTGAACTGTGTTATATTCTCTCTTTGCAGTGGTGTTGGTCCTAGGATCTAAGGCAGACCAGGTGGGTGGGTGAGGTAATATATTTTATCGGATTAGTTTGTGTTAGTGGAAGGTACAAGCTTTCGAGCTTCACAGGAGAAGGAAATCAATCCTAACAATCTCTCCCAAGTTGTCTTGAGCTCAGACACGCTGATTTCCTCCCGCAGGCCTGAAGAACTTTGTGAAGCTCTGTGGCACCTTCCATCAATAGAAGTTGGTCCAATAAAATATATGATCTCACCCACCTTGTGTCTCTCATATTCTCTCAGCAGGCAGGATTTTCCAGAGTGTTTTAAACACCTGAGACTGAAATAACATCTGCCCCAATTTCAGCAGACGAGCATTGTTTATTGAGGGGAAAGACGTTTTCTTCCATTTGCAAATCCATTAGTTTCTTTTCTTCCTCTTGACTGGAGACACTCTCAAAATGTGCAAGGATGAGAGGGAACAAGGGAAGGTGTCTTCCAGGGGCGGGGAGCTCACATGGCCTCTGTCTGAAGTTGGTTTCTGGTTGAATGGCAGCCTCCTCTCTCTCCAGAATGAGCAATTGACCAAACAGACCCATGTAGCTGGGCCAGAGGCAGAGCAGTTACTGTGTGTCATTACATGCTCTATGGATACTAGCTGCAGGAGATTCTCCTACTGCACAATTGCTCTGTGGCCTGTACTTCTGGAACAGGGATCGGGAAGTTCTATCCCGGCAGTTGTTGTGAAGCTCCAAGGTACAGCCCAGAAGCAGGGATCTCTCCACACCAGCCATGGGACAGTGTCACAATCCCTTAACTCACTCTCGGTATCTGTTCCCACCTCACAGCCATGGACCAGGCCAGGGCTTTCCTTTACATCAGGCTCTGATCAATGCCAGAGCCGAGCAGCGAGCCTGGGTGGAGACAGGCTTGCCAAATAGCAACAGCCCCTGGGGGAGCCCCGACAAACTGGACAGAGTGGCTGCATTGAGGTCAGATTGTCGCATGGGGGAATGTATTTGGACAGGGAGCGTCTTCAGGCATCCACAGTAGCTCTAGGGCTCCTAATAGAACATCATGAGGAGGAAGGAGCCATATGGAGTTACATTGTGAGTAGTGCCTCACAGTGCCTGTATTCCTCAGACCAGAGCTTCAAGACCGCAGCAAAGCACTTCCTTTTACCAGTGTGTTTATTACTAAATATATGAATCTGGGAGCCTGTGGAGCATGAAATTAGGAACAAATGTAAAGGCGGTCTAGACAGAAACTGTTCTGCTCGTGGGCCTCCATACGCTGCACTTTTCTGTTCTTTTTTTCCCCCCTCACACACTGGAGAGTTTAAAGCTTCCAGGTATATGCTGTTCATAAGATGATATGTTTTAAAAAACGGCAGACTCCAAATGGCCCCAGTTATAACTCAGGGGTGCCTAAGAATTCCAAAGTGCCTGACATGTGGGATTTTGCTAGCTATGCTGTATACATGGCTGGCTGCATGTGGCTTTGTGTTCGAAAGCACAGGACATGAGGGAAGCAGGACCATTAGAGGACTATCCTTCATTACTGCTGCCATGAGGGAGGGAATGGTAGTTTAATTAATGGGGGGTGAATGAAAAGGAATCAGCATCAGCATCAAAATACGTAGACTCTACTTGTATTTGGGGAATCTCAAAGCCCTTTACAATGGCAGCTTGATAACTTTATCCCCCTTTTAAAGATGGGGAAACTGAGGTCCAGAAAGGTGAAGTGCCTGGCCTGAAATCAGCCAGCGAGTCAGCAGCAGAGTCATGTGATAGACTCCAGACCTCGGGACTCCTGATCCCTTTGCTTCAGCCACAGGAGATAGATGTCCTTTCATGAGTGGATGATATGTGACCGTCCCTAAATAATCAGTTACCTTTCCTTCCAGGAGAGAGTGTTCATTGCAAAGCCCAGCCTGTGAGAGCGCAAGGGCATAGGCTTCCCGGGCAGGGCGATGGAGTGAACTGGCAGGGAAGGGATAAAATGAGGAGGATGGTCTGGCAGGTTGGCCATCACAAGACAATTATTTGGGCAGGATGACCCCAAAGGTCTGACTCTCCTTCCCCCTCCACCAGTGTCAGTCAGGAAGTCAGTGGAGAAAGACCGGCTTTGAAATTGGTAAGACAAGAATCAGTCCTCGGGTATGCTGAGTTTAGGGATTCTGTGATCCTTACAGAGCCCCATGATTATTTCTCATACCTCTTTATGGAAAGAGAGGCTGTTGGGTGACACAAGCTGCATCGGACCTGAAAGGAAGCAATCAATATATATACACACAGGAGATGAAACGAGTCTATGGAATCTTCCGGCATGTCACCGAATTGCTGGGATCTGCCTCTCACACTTTCTCATCTCCAAATTGGATCTCTGCAGATTTTCCCCCTTGGGGCACCATGTTTCTGTGTTCCCTGAACATCCCGAACTCCGATGAATCAAGAACTGAATTTGGCCCAGTTTTTACGGACAGCCAATGGCCAAGATTTTCAGAAGGGTCCACTGATTCTGTGGGCCCAACGTATGACACATCTCAGGAACAGCCGAGCATGCACGCATGCGTGCGCGCACACACGCGCACACACACACACGCGAAAATCAGGCACCTTTAATGAGTCTCAAGTTGGAAACTCCAGAAAGCAAAGCACCTAAAATCATGAGCCACTATTGAAAACTTTGGCCCATTTGGTCTGCTGGCGGCAATGTTTATGCTGCTATTGGCAACCCAGTTGTAAGAGACAGTAAATTAGTCTCTACCCTGAATAAACAATCGCAACATGATGTTTACTCTTTAAAAATGAATTGTGGTTAACCATTGACTGTTCAAGTTAGAGGAGACCAATGTCCAGCTGCAGAGAGGCTGCCAGACACATCCCCCTTTCACTTAGAGTCACACAAGGCTTTGCGTGGGTGAGAACAAGGGCAAACTTGGCCCTGAGGTTTGACCTGTGGCCATTGCTGGGGAAAAGTCACGAGCTACCCCCCTCATGTGTGCAAGAGGGGGTCAGCCGCTCCCATAGTAACAATTCCTGCCCTGCCCCTTCCCCAAGACCCCAAGGAGCTGGAAGCCTGTTTGTGGGTCTGATGGATCCCCAGTGGAGAAGGAGTGAGGACTGGGCAGACAGGGGCCCAGAGGTGGGCAGAGGAGATGCTCTGTGCCACAGCCAGCTGTGCAGAGTGTACCTGAGAAAATGTAATACAACCAGTACGCTCACTAAGGGCCGTGTCTCTGTCAGGGAGGCTGTAATACAGCCACACTGCCAGGATGGGGAGCCCTGACCTCCTACTGTCCCCATTCCCCTTTCTCCTTCCCCACATCCACATAGGTCCTAGAGCCTGGAGGGTGGGCCTGTGACTGTTCCAGCTGGGAGGTGCAGGGCATCCAGGCCCTGTCAGACTAACATCTCCCAATGTGCCCCTAACTTGCCACTGCACTACACCAGCTCAGCCAGTGAGATCTGCAGGCCTGACCTCCCCAGACAGGACGGGCTGGGACTGAACAGGTGTGTGTAAAATCTAGGCTGGCCCCTTTACTGCTCAGAGTGCCTGGGCAGCTGTGTGAATCTGCGCGTATCTGAGCTAAGCCGTCCTAGCTGCCCATGGTGCGGGACAGCAGGGGTGCTGATGGCCCCTCCTTTCCCAGTGCTGGTAGAACAGAGTCCTGTACTTAGGACGGAAGAATCTCATACACTGCTACAGACTAGGGACCGAGTGGCTAGGCAGCAGTTCTGCAGAAAAGGACCTAGGAGTTACAGTGGGCGAGAAGCTGGATATGAGTGAACAGTGTACCCTTATTGCCAAGAAGGCTAACGGTATTTTGGGCTGTATAAGTAGGAGCATTGCCAGCAGATCGAGAGATGTGATCATTCCCCTCTATTTGGCATTGGTGAGGCTTCATCTGGAGTACTGTGTCCAGTTTTGGGCCCCACACTACAAGAAGGATGTGGAAAAATTGGAAAGAGTCCAGCGGAGGGCAACAAAAATGATTAGGGGGCTGGAGAACATGCAATCCACATCAGATTGGCCTGGCTTGGGTCATGGAACCTCCACTCCACTGCTGGAAAGCCAAGGAGACAAGCAGACAGATTGCCGCAGATACACGGACAGGCGCTAGGAGGTTGCAACCATCATGCCCTGCCCATATTGCTAGAGAAGAGGAGGGGCATCCCAGCTAGATTGGAGGGGGCTGGCAATGTGGAACAGCTGGCGCACCCCGATTTACTCCATGCAATAGACCTTTTCTGCCATTAGGCTATAAAGACAATGGACCGATTTCATCCCTGGTGTAATTCCCTTTATTTCACTAGACTTGCACAAGGGATGCCTTTGGCCCAGCATTCTGGCACTGAAGGCAGCCTCAGGAGCAGGGAATGGAGCTCACAGCTCCTAACCCAATATGCAGCTTTCCACTGTGCCATACCCAAAGGGTCACTGATTTTTCAGTGGCACTAGACTCCTGTGTGGGTGCATCACAGCTGAATATGGGATTTAGGCTCCTAAGTCACTTGGGTGCTTTGGAGCATGTCCCCCGCAGGCTGTATTCAGGTAAGGCGTCCATTCACACCAGTGCGGGAAGTCAGGAGTTGGCCCAGCGCTCATCCTGTGGAAACATCATGCCAGAAGGCCTGCAGGCCCAGCATAGAGCCGCACTATAAATTACACTCTCTCCTACAGCCCTGTTCAGCACTAGCATAAAATATGATACTGCTTTCGCCAGCCAGTACTTACCAACGTTAACAGGACTGCAAATGCGCTGTCGGTTTATTTTCTTTGGAATCCAAACAAATCCTTAACAGATAAGGCTGATTTTCCTCTGGTGCTGTAGTAATTTGGGGGCAGGGAGTGGTTTTGTGTTAACCTGCTGCAGGCCAGCTGCGTTAAAGCACTTCTGAAGGAGGTGTTCAGAACAGGTGTGCTCTGGGTAATTTACATAGTTCATCCTGTGCCTAGTCCTATGCTCGCAGCACTAGGCGGCTGCTAAAGATTTATAATTATAACAGAGCCGATATTCTTGCAGGCGAGTGGGCTGACAGAGATGTTCATGTTCTGGCTGGTATGCATGCAAACACTGGGGGCCGCTCTCAGTAACGTCTCTGCCACCCCAAAGATGTCAATGCAGCTACACCAGTGCCAGCCGAAGTATGTTATAGGTGGAACACCACCTATGGTAAAGCTTGCAGAAGCATTTTTATTCCATTTATACAGCTATAGATTAGATACATGTATGATACAGGAGGGAGGTGACAGCTTCTCTGCTGATGTCAAGTATCACAGTTCCATTGTCGCCAACAGAGCTGCATCAGTTTACAGCGGCCGAGAATTTCACCCAGCAGCAGGTAAGATGACAGAGGAACTGGTGGCAAGTGTTATCCAACATTGCTTGACTTCCAGTGGTATCATAACACTTGATTCTTCCAGTTGGGGTTCAAACCTGGCTAGGACTCCGGGACCATTGATGGATGATGAGCTCAGCTTTGGGGAGAGAGGTCAAACATCCATGCTAATGCTGCTGTATCTGTCAGCAGCTTTCAGCCCCAGGTTTCTGCTGATCTGCCTGCAAACCTGGCATGGGGAGGCAGCCAGAGCAATGATGGGAGATGAAGTGGCTAGGCTGCGCTGCATGGAGTTCCCACAGGGATGCTTTTATTCCCTCTGGATCGGGCTCCACTGGGATAGCAGGATTGAGACAATGAGCCAGCTGGCTTTTTTGTTTTGTTTAAGCCAATGATTACCCTTGGGGGGATTGTTACAAACTGGGCCGTGGCATTCTTCTGAGCAGGGCCCTGGGTCAGCAAGCCCAGGCCTGGAGCCTGTGCTGAAATTCTCGACTCCTTGGCTTCTCTGTTGCCAGCTGATGCTGTAGCGCATGCATCTCCATCGCGGTCTCACGTCAAAGCCCAGGCAGGCTCGTGTAATAAACTCAGACCTGTCAGCCTTTTTTGACTCTGGCCCAGCTACATTGGTCTGTTTGGTCAATTGCTCATTCTGGAGAGAAAGGGGGGCTGCCATTCATGGTGGGGAAGGAAAAACCACAAGACAGGTTCATTATGATGTTTTATACATGAGGAGCATGAAGCTGGTTTGCACAGGGCTCTTGTCAGCTGGGCAGGCCTCCCCACTCTCCCCCCACATGCAGTTTGCTTAATTTTCCCAGAGGCTCCAGGTACCCGAAGACCGAGTAGCGCTTTCATTACTCACGTGCAGGCAGCCATTCCAAGGTGCCGCCAGCTGGCACTGTGCTCTGAGCTGGAGGCGTGGGTGGGAGGCTGTCCAGAATTCTGGGGGGGGGTGGGAGGTGTGTGCATGCACGTGTGTGTGTGCATGCACCAGCCTGTGTCTGTGATGCTAGGGAGGTTCGCATCCAAACCAAACAAACCCTTACTTTCTTCTCACAGCTTTTCAGTCCCGCTGTGAGGCGAGCTGAGTTAGGGTTCAGGAGGGCTCAGAAATGGAAATTGGCAGCACCGGCGCTCCTGTGGCGTGTCCAAGCCTGTCCCAGCTGCCAGGACAGGCCCGAGTCCCACCTTAACCAAGATGATTTGTCTAGGTAACAGGAAAATATTTAGCAGGGCACCCGAATGAGCAGAACGAAGGAGAGACTCTGTTAGCTCACAGAGACACTGGATTTGCTGTCTTCAAGCTGGTTGTTGGTATTAGCCCCAATATCCTGCCTGGCCTTAAACCTGCTTCAGAGGTTGCTGACCCAACCCCCGCATTATAAACATAAGAGCCAGCTCCGTAGCCCCGTGGAGATAGTGGGTGTCTTTCCATCAACTTACTGGGCTTCGGATCAGACCCATAAGCCCTAATTTTGACCGCTCAGATCCACATGTGGCTCTTTGTCAAGCAGGGGAAGGAGTGGGGCAGGAGCAGAGAGAGGCTGCCCCTGGCCCGGGCAGCGTTGCCCCCACCAAATGCATAGTGAGCCTGAGGTTTTCCAGCAGAGCCCTCCATGGTATGTGTGACGGAATGCACCCCGGTATTCACACTCAACACACGATTGTAATAATCTTTGTACACAGCAGAGGGGGGAGACCTGACCAGCCAGAATGGAACACAAAGGCAGCTCAAACAGGTGAAAAAAATACCAGCAGGGAACAGCCTTCCACACGGATTCTTTTCTCCTAGTTCCCAGCTGGAAATGTTTTTTCAAGAGGGGGACTGAAACGATAAAAAGAAAGGGCAGACACCTCCCTCTCTCTGCTTGCCCATCACATTCCCTGCACCTCAGAAGACAAAGGGAATGGTGGTTGGACTTGGGGAGGGGGCATGACCTGAAGCATTTGGTCAGGCAGCATGTGGTGAGAAATTTTGCTTGAATCTAATACAGTTTGTTAAGTCAGGCACTATTTTATCTTTATTTTTCTTGTAACCATTTCTCATTTGTGTGCCTTATTATTTGTACTCAAAATCTCTCTCTTTGTAATTAATAAACTTGTTTTATTGTGTCACCTAATCCAGTGTGTTTAGGTTAAAGTGTCTGGGTAACTTCAGTTCTCGTGCTAAGCTGCTGTATATTTATTTCTTTAGCACAATAATGAACTGAATCTTTCTGGGCTGTCTGGGAGAGGGCTGGACAGTGCAGGACGTACAGTTCTGGGGAGAAGGTCCTGGACTGGGAGTGTATTGGGGGTCACCCTGCAGTATAAGCAAGGCTGCTGAAAACCAGAGTGTGACGGGCAAACTCATGTGGGAGTGGCCTGCATGGTGGTGGCAGGCTGTGAGCAGTCCAGGTTGGAAGCTACAACAGCTAGTCACTGCAAGGCATGCCAAGACACAGCCCCCAGTGGTCTGGATTACACCCTGGTACATCACAGACTGAAACACCCTCTGGGGCAGCGGAGTCCATGGCAGTGGGGTTCCACTGGAACCACTAATAGCTGCACACACGTTGCCAATCTAAGTGCCCCACTTACCGGTGTTATAAGCTAAGGGCCACATCCAGCCGCAGGCATTGACTTTTCCTGTTCCCGCTGGGTGCTGTACCCCCACTCTGCCCTGATGCTCTGCCCTCACTCTGCCTCTTCCCACCCAACTCTGCCCCCTCGCCTGAGCGCCCCCCATCCCACCCACCTGCTGCTCACACCTCTGCAAACCCTTTCCTTTGAGTGCCTCCCACCAGCTGCTCACTGATCAGCAGCCAGCTCTGGGACTCCAGCACTGCTGTGGCTGTTGAGTGCTGAGTAACCCCTATTTGTTTCCATGGGTTCCTGGTTGGGCATCTACCATCGCCTTTAGGTCAAGACACATGCTCCCATGTGTAAGCACCTAATACAGTTTCTAATAGGTAAAGTCCAGGCCAACTCCCATTAAAGTCAATGAGGCAAAGGCATCCCACTGACTTGAGTGGATCGTGTCGGCACCTGTGCATCCAGCCATGCACAGTGTCAGCGCCTATGCATCCAGCCATCCACAACGTTGGCACCTATGCATCCAGCCAGCCACAGCGTCGGCGCCTATGCATTCAGCCATGCATACATAGGGAATCAGTTGGGGATTGGTCCTGCTTTGAGCAAGGGGTTGGACTAGATGACCTCCTGAGGTCCCTTCCAACCCTGATATTCTATGATTCTGTGATTCATTGACATCAGTGGGGATAGGAGGAGCCCCAGTGACTGTTATGTAACAGACCTCAGACACTCTGATTGCCTTCCCCAGACCTGAAAAAGAGCTCTGTGTAGCTCAGAAGCCTGCACCTTCCACCCCCAGCAGATGGTCTTCTAAAAGATATTCCCTCATCCACCTAGGCTCTCATGGAACAGAACTGACAGGTTGCATTTCTTGTCCCTGGAGTTTTCTCTCTCTCTCCCTGTTGCTTTGAGAGAGAGGAAGGGAATCAGGAGCAGCGTTCCTCATCACCCAAACAGAGGAAACGCTGAGCCCCTGTTCCGTGACCATTCTGCTCACTCTAGTTTCCAAGTCACCTTACAAGGGACACTTTGCAGGAGGCTAGTGAGTAGCCTAGTGGAAGAAATGGATGTTCCTGACCTGCTCTCACCTAGTGCTGCACTCACAAGATTGTGCTATGTGTATAAAGCATGACCTGGTAGCTTAGAGCTCAGGCGCTTGCTCAGTATTTTACCGTCTCATTATGCCAGCCCTAAACCATTGCAGGACGCAGATACCTTCACGCAGCGAGAGCGCAAGGGAGCAAATCATCATTAGAAAGGATTTGTGTGGAAACTTTTTTAAAAAAACCAACCACACACCAACGAGCGAGGGAAAAAAGAGTAGTCAAAGGAAACTGGTGATATACTGATGTCAGGCAAATATGCAGGCAGGTGCCAGGCCCAGGCAGTCTTTCCAGTATTCAAAATGCAATCCATCATTGCCATGGCACCAAGGCCTGGCTTGGCAAAAACGGTTCCAAAGAGCTTTGAACAAGATGTTCATTTTCACCAGAGCAAACTAGGAAATGGCCCGGGGCGGGGGCAGCTTGCGTCTCCCCACCCCCAGCCTGGGACACCACGTCTTGGCATCATTTCTTGAGGCAAAGCTGCTCCCTAGAATGGGTGTTTGAATCCATCCCCAGGCCTGAAACAACATGGTATTGGAATCTGGACTCTCTGGCACTGGTAAATGTTCTCCTCTAATGCTATATGTAGAGAGAGAGAGAGAGAGAGTGTGTGTGTGTGTGTGTGTGTGTGTGTGTGTCCGTCCCCTCTACTCATACAAAGGTAAACATTTATATTATAGGAACAGCACATGGGCGTGCATGCACGCACATTTCTGCATTGTTCATACAAAGGCATGAGTAACATAATTTAATGCATCTGTTTTTGCAAACTGAAGCTCTGCAAATGAACGGGGCTATTTCTCAGTTCGTCATAGGAGAACATTTAGTAGTTCTAGTTATTCCAAATTAAAATCCACATTATTTTCATAAGGAAAATAGATCACAGGCTCAAAGGCAAACTGACACGATTCAAATTCTTTACTGTATAAAGCGCTTCCGCTCTCTCTATAACTGAAGCTACAAATCTTAGCGCAAGCGAGAGCCTGTCACTGTGATGGGTACACAGGACAGAATGTGACTTGTCTATGATGTCCTGCTGAGACCACATCAGTCTAATTACAAGGCAGAAGGTTTTTTTGTTTTTTTGTTTTTTCCTTCCCATGAGTCCCGTCTTCTGGGATGTTGAAGAGCCCTCATTGATATTTGAAAGTGTGCCGCACCCTGCAGGATCAGGGCCTTTCTTTGAGGGCTTGGACAAGGGTGATTCTCAAAAATATATCCCCCTTTTGTATAATATAAATATAATCATATTATACATTATGCAACTATGGTTTGTCACCACCATTGCCGGCTCAACTGCTCCACCATATAGAGCAGAGGTTGTGATGGTATCAGCGGACAAGCATGACTCGGCCTAGCTATGACCTGTAACTGCTGGAAAGCCAGCCATTCCTTGGCTGTCCTCTTGCAGGTGCCATTCATTTGGCTCCATAAATGAAGGCCATGTGGTTGTCTTCTCCCCTGGGCCACCAGGCCAACCCATTGATGCATTAACTTTCTCATGTGCTTCACGATGCCCTGCATCAGCTTGACTTACTTTCCTGCCAGTGTGTTTTACACTCCCTAGTGAAACAACCCAGTCCTGTAACCCTTCGTCAGCCAAGCAGTGCCGCTGAAGTCACGAGCACTACGTGTGGGTAAGAGTTTGCAGAATTGGCTCCTGGATCAGGGCACAGCTGCCTTTGGCATTTTTCTCTGTCACACTCAAGATGCTTATGGGGCTCTTCTGTTTTGTGTTATCTGCTGGGCGGTGCTTTATTGCAAGGTTGAGACGTGGTTTGTTAGAGTCTTCCTTGGGGCTTTGCAAAGCTTCATAATTTGCAATGGCGCCCCCTCCCCTCCCAGTTATTAGTGCAAGTTATCAAGGATTGGATGTATAATCATTATTTTGTTTTATTAATACGCCAGCTCATCTGTAAAGCAGAGCCGCCCCATCCCTGCCAATAGTGGGGGAGGGCAGCATGAGGCCAGCCAGTTTCAGCGGTGTTACTGAGCATGCTCACTACAAGCCCAGCAGGAAATCTGGAGGGGCACATGGCCCCTCCCCAATGCATTGCCTCTATGTAACGGTCAACAATGTACTTCCCAGTGTTAGGCTAGACTGTGCAACGGTTACACTGATGCATCCTTGAGTAGGCCTGTTGAAATTAACAGTGAGCCAGCTCTTTTTGTGGGCCATAACTCATGAGGGGCCACTTTTAAAACACCTTAGACTTAGAGGACAATTAAAATAGATTAGCCTTGACCAAATCCTCCATGAATCTGAAATATATTTTATGCTTCCTTTGCAAATGAGGCGCATACGCTGCTGAAACGGAGTGAGGCAAATACAAAGGCCCTGCATTTTGTTCAGCAGAACCACATGAACGGGGAGCTTCCAATGTGTGTCTAGTGAGTTTTATATTGTAAGACACTGCAAGAAAGTCTCTGATCTGCACAACCGTCAAGGGCATCACTGAGCACAGGCTTTTGCTCGTTGTCTCATTATACGATTTTTTTATATGGAGTTAACCAGCCCAGAAACTCATTAAAATTTTCCCTAGACTCCAAGTCATAGACATTTTTTTTCCTACCTATTGGCGGCCGGGACACACATTAAATCTTACATCTACTGTGTGGTTACTTTTTCCATCCTCCCTTCATACATCTGCCAGGTGGCACTTGGCTGGACTCAGGGTGATGGGTGATACCAGCTCCATCATGTTCAGCCTGCTAGCTGCTGCCAAGACAACATCACAGTGAAACAAGCAGATATGCACAGATTGGTTCCAGATGGATTTTACAGGCCTTTGTTTGACATCAGGAAAAGCAGCCTGCAAGCCTGCCCTGCAACCCTGATAATGGGCCTGATCCTGAGGCCCACCCACCCACCAACCCCAGAGAAGTCAAGTGGCCAAATCTTGCAGTTCCATTAACTTAGCTGGGCGTTTTGCTGGAGGAAAGACTTCAGGATTTGCCCTACAGAGCTGTGTGTACTTAAGGGACAGCAGGATTAAGCCTGGTGTGTGTACTGTCAGTCAGCCAGAACACAAATAAGCAGTGGGCCATGCACTTCTTTGTTAGTATGCCTTCCTCCCACGCGCATGGACAGCAGACACCAGCCAAAAAAACCAGCTGGCTGCACAAAAGTGGACAAAGTGGAAGATTCATCACAGCCATGCTGGCGATCCCTTGCTAGCTTGAATCGCCAGTCAGCGCATGCATGGTCAGTGGCTTGATGGGCTTGTGTCAAAGACGCACACACAGGAAACTGTACAGAACTTGGTCTAGAGGCTTCAGATGGCGCCGTTCTCTCTGCTGGCATTTGGATTTGTTATTGCAGGAAATCTAGGTGCTTCATCCCTTTACACCGGGCTGGCGAATGGCCACTACTCAACCTGCCCCACTAGCACAGAGTGGGGTGGTGCTGAATGTTGGGCTCCTGCCCCAAAGAAGGGTATAACCCATCAGAGCTGGGTTTTCAGTCGGGCTTAGCTCCCTGCATGCCCCTGGGGCCCAGTGTGTGCTGGTAGGTGCTGAGCTGCCCTTCTCCCCCTGTTTTTTGCTTGGCTGCAGTAAAAATTTGTATGAGGCTACTGCCCATTTACCCTGTGTTTGAACGCCTGTTCTGTCTTCCAGGTTGTTAATGGAGAAGAGGTCGAATGACAGCCGGGACCGTGGTCATCACAGGTGGAATATTAGCGACTGTCATTTTGCTTTGCATTATAGCAGTTCTCTGCTATTGTAGGCTTCAGGTACGCCTCACGGGGTTGCACGTCAGCCCATGCTTCTTTGTTTCAGCGTGACAGAGACTAGTTGGTCCAAGGGCATCTGAAAAGTGAGGGGCGGGAGAAGGGAAATGAGATCGAAGGGGCTTTTGGTGAGAGGGGACAGGAACTGCTTCTGAAGGGGGAAATGGAGACAAGTTCATTCCTGATGAACTCCAGTCACTGAAGTGTTTGGAGCGACATAAGGTGCAGCACCTGTGCAGGTGCCCTTGCAAAACTATGACCCATGAACACAGACAGGTCCCTGCTCCAGGGAGCTGACGGGCTAAGCACAGCAGGAATGAATGTGGGTTGAAGTGTTTATTGGCCCTTGTGAGTCAGGCTCTCAGCCCTTTAAGTTCTGACCCTTCACTAAATTGGCTCAAACTTTATGTCGTGGTGGGGGGAGGGGCTCAGTTTCTGAGGCGGATGGAGCCTGGTGCTGGGAAGTCCTGTTCAGCCCTCTCTGGTCCCACCCTTGAAGATTGTGCCCTACAGCGCAGTCAGTAGTATTTTATCCAGAATACAGAGTGAGACATGGGGCCTGGGACTGAACAACCCTGAACTTTGGGAATGTCCAAAAGCCCCACTCAAATCCAGCACAGGATGTTGCAAATGGCCCATCTTTTTCTCATAGGTTGAACCAAAGCTGCCCTGAAAACGTTGGTAGGTTCCAAATCCATGTGCAAATCCATTACTGTTTAGAGTGACACGGCTGTAGGCGCAAGTCCCTTTTAAGTAATCGATGGTTTCCTGTTTCCTTGGCTTTTCAGTATTATTGCTGCAAGAAGGAGGAATCTGAAGAGGATGAGGAGGAGCCAGATTTTGCCGTGCATTCCCACATCCCTCCGCTTCACAGCAACCGCAACGTAGTGCTGACCAATGGGCCTTCGCTCTACACCTCCTCCTCCTCACCCTTCAGCAACCAGCACTCCCAGTGCAGGACTGTCTACCCAACTTGTACCCACTATGAGCCACCCACCTTCTTTCTGCAGCAACCGGATGAGATCCACAATGGAGGCGACCGGGTCAGCTACAAGACCATCAGCCAGGAAGATATTGAACTGCCAGTGAACGTGACCAGCCTGCAAGCTCTGAACCCCAACCGGCTGTCAGCCATGCGAGAAGCTTTCTCGCGCAGTCGGAGCATAAGCACTGACGTCTGAGTGGCTGAAGCCCCATGCCCGTGGGCTGCCCAGCAAATGACGCCTCAGCGTGAGGCTTTTTCTATGCCGTTGTGGCTTTTAACAGCGGTGAAACTTTTAAAATCCATGGAAGTGTTTTAAAATGATGAATGTATTTATACATTAGATAGGCATATAAATATATTAAATCACTAGGTAAATGGTAAGCAAAAATTACCAGAGAGAGAGATGGTTGCAGAGGTTGCAGCTTGTATGTGGTAGGTTTTCTAGCGCTGTACATTGAAAATGTTTTCTTTTTATACTGAGGAGATTTTGATATTGTGCATCCTTTCCTACACCTAAAAAGGCCCCTCCATACCCATCATCGACAATTGCTATGGGGTAGTTTGCAATCTTAAAGGCAGGATTCCTGCAATGGCTCACAAAGTGGACGAGCACTGCACAGGTAAATAGGACTCGACAGCCTCTCTTTGTGGATGAAATTCACCCCCCACACGGGACCTGCCACCAGGTCTCTGCACCACTGATGGCCTCAAAGCAGGACCAACTGGGATTTTGTCATGCAGAATCTTGTGCAGTCTCTCTCTAGATAGGGGAGAATTTCATAGATCAGCTTAATTTATTGGTCAGTAAATCCTAACAGTTTTCCATGAGCTTTCTAGGAAACAGACGCTCTCTGTTTCCCTCTTTGCTGAAGGGAAGTGCCTTGAGGTTAAGGATGCACAACTATTGTAAAGTCTCTTCCTTCAGTGGAGGTCTCCAGAGCTGAAATGTGTCAGGCATCTGGAATCTATGGAAAGTATTTTTTTAAATAGCACATGCAAGAACTTTCAGGTTTTTATGTAACGGGAGAACAGTGCACTGAGCAGTTTGGGTTTTGCAAATATTACCAAAAAACCCCAGCAATGCCACACGCTCTTTCTAAATTAGGGAAATGAGGGCTAAACAAAAATAAAGAGGACATTTTATTTTTTCCGTCTGGAAATTTGTCACATTTTAGACTCAGAACAAAGCAACAGTCACATTCTCAACTACAAGTCACTGACAGGTGCTCAGCTAACTAGGATTACTAATTTGCAGCAGTAGCCAAGGCCACGTATGGCCCAGAACAGGGCTGCTGTGCAGTCATTAATGGCCAGGGCACGGCCTCGATTAGCTGTTTTCCCATTCCCTTCTCCTTATGGGGCTTTGCCCAGGGATTGCTCTGGAAGAGGCTTTGTCCGAGTTTTCAAGGTCATGCTCGCTGCAAAAAGTAAAAATGCACCATTGGTTTCCTTTGTTTTGATAACAGTTCAAACCCTGCCAGATTGTTGGAATGCTAGCAGCCAGAGACCTAGACCCCCCAGCAGGTCTATAGCCTGGTTTACTTACTTTAACGTGAGGAGGAAGTGAACTGCTGCCTGCGTGCACTGAAATTAGGCTCAGGCTTGTAATTTCCGAATGCTGCAAATCCATAATCACCAAATTCTCTGGAAACTTTAGAGGGCAGTTGACTGCTATTCTGATGTAGTAAGGCACTTCCCTGGCTAAAGCACAACAGGGATCATTTTCTTCATATAAATAACAAACTATCTACAATTTCTTTAGCAGAAGAAGTAACCAGCAGTGACAGAAGCTTATCGAAAGGTCCTTTGCAGCTCACTCTCTCAAGGCTTGTTTTTCTGGTGCATACAATTTGTTCTATGAACCGTCTCTTTGTAATGGCACTGTGCATGAGTCAGGCTAACAGCATTGCTCTGTAATTGCAGAACGACTCGTTCAGCTACAGAGCATGGACTGGCTGCAACTAGACTCTGATGATCTCGGCACCGTGCTCTGGTTCAGATTTCTTCATTACAGACATGCTCTCGGCAAGGAAAGCGGTTGTTTATAACCACTGTATGCAGCTGAACTGGAAATGATACTTTTGACCCTGAGCTTTATTTAATTCCATGGGAGACCTTCTAAAGTACTCGTCATTCTTTACGACTTAATAGCTTAGACCATCTTGGGTTTTTTTGTCTTGGTTTGTAACAAGTTAAATATGCTGGATTTATTCCTTACTGAGCTCCCTACCTGGGGATGCATTGCTGTAAATGTGTTCATTGGGAATGTTCCGTCTTCTAAGTGATCTGATGTAACTGCGGCTGCTTCTACAGGTCTCTTCCATTGTGCGAGTCTTATTCGAGTTTGTTTCAGATGCATTTACCCTTTGGATTCTTTGCATTTCCAGTAGCTGTTCTTATATCTCATCTTTCCTCTTTTTTTCCAGTAGATCTTTGAAACTAAGAAAGCAATGTCATCTGTTTCACTAACCTTCACATGGTGAACTGTTGTACAAGACTTCTGGACTCACTGAGGAAAAAAAAAGCAAATAAAAAAAATAAATGACTCTTTGCCATGATTTGAGGCTCAGCTTTCTTTTATTGGCGGCATTTGGAATCACGTTGCCTTGTGTTAATCCTGTTGTCTCCTAGAGGAGGGGTTTTTCCAGACATGCTCAGGATTAGCCCCCTCTGCTCCCTGTCAATGTCAGTGGGAGTCTCCACCATTGATGGCAATGGAAGCAAAGTGAAGCCAACATGCAGCTATTTTGGAAACCCTCCCCTCTTCCTATAGCTTAGCAAACATTTCTCTTTGCAAATTTATGGCTGGCAAGTGGTGACAGAAGGCCATTCATAAAATCATGCCCTTCATTTATTCAGTGAGTTAGGTACAAAGTACTGCCCCAGTCCTGGAAGGTGCACCATGGGGGCAACTTATCCACAGAGTCATATGATTATTACTTACTAGTTGTATTTACCATAATGTCTAGGAGCCCCAGTCATGGCATGGTGCTGTATGAACAGAGTCCCTGCCCTGAAGAGCTTACATCCCATTGACTTCACTAGGTCTCCTCCTGTAGTAAAGTAAGTGATGCTTGGTTGCAGGATTAGGCCCTATGCTTACAGTGACGCCTATCCAATACCTCTTCATCAGCGCCAATATCCAGGGACAGACACGCTAAAAATTCAAGAATAAAACTAGATACCACCATAAATATGACAATTTTATTAAAATATACATATGATTACAAATCAATGATTATAGGGATAAAGTTCACTGTTTGCAAACAAATATATTAAAAAGAGCACATCTTTTTTGTGATATAAAGTGCAGTTATGTTTCATTATTATATACAATATGTCAGCAATATGATTTTTATAAGGCCTATGAAACTAAAGTTTGATTATAAGATAAAATTCTCTGAAAAAGTATACACCTACATATTACAAAAGGCTTTGGCTTACGCTCATTTAGGAAATGAAATTCAGCTCCCAAACATAAAGGAAATTAAGGCTAGAAAGCAGATTTGTGGGATGAATTAGAAAACAGGTTATAGGAGCCTCTGCTAAGGTAAACATAATGGTGCTTTAATTTCACATGATTGACACTTTGACGTTCTCAATTTGAAACTCTTGCAGAAAACAAAGAACAGACCTTTTAAAACAAGTGACTGTTTTGAATTAAGAGCGAATCAAATATACAAGATTCTATGTACAGCTTTTGATAATCACATGCTACCAATGTACAGTAGTAACGAAGCTTTCACGTCAGCTTTGAAACAAAATGTTGGTGCCATTTCCCTCCGCTATGAGGAATCAGAATAGCAGTTGTGCAGTGGTGGAAAAAAACATCCTTACCCCAAGTTTGCGGCACATTTAACGCTTAATAATGCCGGTACGATGAGCTATCGGTAAGTGGTTACGTCAAACCTGGGAGCATCACCCTGGTGTATGTTACTTCTCCTGCCAAATGCTGGATGCTCAAAATGAGTCTACCCTTAATTCCTTCCGTCTCCCAAGTGCTGCAGTAATTAGTCTAATCTCTCCACTAGGAGTGGGGAGCCCTGCAGGACCTGCAGCAGGCTTTGCTGTAATACCAGTGGCTGCAGAGATTCACTTTGATTGCCAAAGCACAGTTCGTTCCAGCTTGGTCCTGACAGCTGTCATCTAGAGAAGAGAAACACATATTGGCACTCATATGAGTGAGGTCAGAAGGGAACAGTATGAAAAAAGTTACAGTCTATGTTATTAGCTCATTTCTTCCCACGCTATTTAACTCCTTGCCTCTACAACCAAGACCCCACCATGTCTGGTGCTGTACAGACACATAACATAAGGCCAGTAATGTACGTGTCATAATACACATTTGAAATGATCAGGAGTGCAGCAGTATGATGGTAAAAAATCAGTGTGAGAAACCAGCTGAACGGCGGGAGGAGGCCCGATCCCATTCCATCCGGGTGGAGCAGACATTCGCTCCCAATAAAGGGAGCTGTGAGGAAGCTTGGAGCAGGTGGGAGAGTGGACAAATGAATGGGAAACCTTCCTCCCACAATGAGGCTGCTGAGCAGAGCCAGGATCCATCACTCAGATGGCCGGAAGGACTTGCTGGTGCACAAGCATCCTACCTAATTGCTGGGTTTTTTAGCAATACTTTGCCCCCACCAAACCCCTTGCAAGCACCTTGCAAACCTCACAACGGCGAGCAGGCATCACTTTCCCTGGGTGACAGATGGGGGAGCTGGGTTACCAGAGGTGACACGGCAAGGCCATGGCAGAATCAGGCACAGAACTCAATATGACTCCTAGGTTTGTGCTTTAGCTGCAGGACTATTCTAATTCCCAAATCCTATTAGTGCATTAGAACTAAATGCTCACTAACACTCATGGTTTCTTTGAACCACCAGACTGCACTCAGATAATGAGATGGTTACAAATCCCCCAGTACATTAGGAGACCAAACTCATGGAAATAATGGCACAGCTGAACCTTACTCGAAGGTTAGTGGGAATTCACAGAGACGCACGCTACCAGAGTTAGCTTGTTCACAGTTACCTTTTGGCTTCAGGCCGCAGTTTTATTCCTTTGAGAGACACCTCTTAGCTTAACATGGCCGTCTGCAGGAATAGCATGTGTGAAGCCAACTTAGCCGGACACTAATGGGCACCTGACACCATTATGCATTTGCTGGGCTGAATGCAGATTTTTTTTCAGTTGGAAAAAATACAATATAGTAATACTACTCCTCATATATAGCTTGGACTTCTGATATAACTGATCAATCTCTATAAAACACCCCTGCTACCAAAAATTGAAACTGGTATTTAACCAATAAACCCCAGAATAACACTGGAAAGGGTGACTCAGTTTGTGTTGACCTCACCCCTTTCCCCATGCAGTTTGTTTATAAAGGGGCTGGCTCTGCATCCTAGCTTGTATTGAAGGGCTTGTCTACAGGGAGTAGTAATGGAGTCTACAGGGGGAGGAGTTCTAAAGTGTGATTGATTTCTGAAGTGTGCTAATTGGTCCATGTAGACCCTGCTGGCGTGCACTGAATGTGTCCTAGTGCACTTTAATGTAGTGTGGTTTGAAACAGTACTATGTGTATATACAAACAGAACCCCCCCCCCGATTATTGCTAGGCAAGTACACTCAAAAATAGCTAAAACAACCCCCAAAATTTAAATTAATAAATCCAGAAAAGCCCTGTAAACAGCATCATTCATCAGTAAATTTCAAATCACTTTACAAAGGTCAGTATCATTATCCACATTTTAAAGGTAAGGAAACTGAGGCACAGAGCATTGCTGTGACTTGCCCAACACCACCCAGCAGCCCAGAACCCAAGTGACCTGGGTCCCAGTCCTGTGCTCTGTCCAAAAAAAAAATCCAGACTGCCTTTGCTGCAGCTTACTGCACGGTAGCTAGTGTTCCTCATGAATAAGGATACATGCGTAGGTCCCAAATCACTGTACAAACAATACACATACATTGCCACTGAAAAGCAGCCATCTCTGGGGTGGAGGGCAGCTACGAGGCATATAACAAGTGCCCCGAGCACTGTGTAACAATGAAGGGAAGTAACGTGTTGGCCAGATTTCTGCTGTTCTGAAAAATGCCACAGGAGTGGCGTGGAGGGTGCTCAGCACCTTGGAAGATCAATGCACCTGAGAAGTAGTAGTGTGAAAATGGCTTATTCCAGTTTAGCTTTAAGCCTCTTCCCACGCAATATAAGTGAACCAATACAAGCCACTCCTATAGCGGACTGTGTCCCCACAGAGATTATACCAGTATAACGATACCTGTGTAACCATATTGGTTTAGTCTGTATAAATGGTTAAAAACTTTCCCATGTAGACAAGGCCTTAGTCTAGCTCCTGTTCCTTACTGGCTTGCACTGAAAACACAGCCCCAAACCCTGTCTTGGCAAGACAATTTGGATTCTTTCTCCTCACCTGGTGGCTCAGTGGGGCAGGGCTGCAGGTCACAGGTTTGTTTACCAACAGGCTTCACAAGCGGGTCACAGCCACGAACAATATCTGTGCCCTGGTAGCACTTCACATCTCGCATTCTCACGCCAACGCCACAGGTTTTGGTGCACTGAGGAACAGAGCGAGACAGAGATATTGTTGGCAGAGGCAGCAGGCCTCCAAGGCCTGTGCACTGAAAACCTCGATAAGAAACTGGCGAGCCTTGTTTTTGGGGTGCACAGCGACTCACTGCTCTCCTTTCAGAAAGAATCAAGTAACTCCATCTTAGTGCAACAGTTTTCTTTTGAATCAAATCTTTGGTGGCTGTGAAACCAATCCAAAAACCTGCCCGACTTCCCTCAGCACAGCACAGCACAGCCATCCGTCCGCCGGGCACCACGCACATCCCACGTCTGCAGCATCTAGGCCTTGCTTTGACCCTCTGCATGGGGGCGGGTTTCACTCCTGGGGCTGATGTAGCCAAGGGGAGCAGCACAGCACGCTGGGCAACACCCAGCCCCAACCTCCCAGTCCCCTCAGTTTTGGGGCTGCCAGATGAAACAGGGCCTGTGGCTCGTGGGCCTCGTTCAGATGTGGCAAAGCCAACACCACCTTGAGTACGGCCTGTTTCTGTTTACTGACGTTTGGATGCATTGTCACGCTGGAATTGCAGTGGAAGCTGTTGTGTTGATTCCAGACCACACCAATGACTGGTTTTAAAAACTAAACTCAACAAGCTGTCTGGCCCTCTGAAGGAACAGGCTGTACTATAATGACAGGGACCTGTGACTAGTGATTTGCCTTTGAAGCACCACGCACGGTTATTGTGCTGTGTAAATAATGATACCAACAAACACAACTTGCCAGGCAGGACAGACGCTCATCTGCAGCAGTTGGGCCAGGAACCCCCACAGTCAGACCCAGCTTTTGGGATCTGAATTCTGGCCACCGGCTGCAGAACACCAGCTGCCCCTGACACGAGATCGAAACCAGAGTCCGGTCCAGTGTTGAGTTTTCACGTGGTTAGGGAGCTGACTTGTTACACGATTTCCTGGGATATATGTAGGGATTTCATACATGTCATGCCCGAGAAATAGCCCCAGTGACTGGTTCACCCTCATTCACCACAAGACAGGCTGTAGCAGGGCAAAGTGTCTCAGCAGTGACCCCTACCAATGTGCTTCAACCCTGCTCTGCAGGGACCATCTCATGCACGAGTGGTCAGCTCCTCCTCCATGCACCATTCAGGCCATGCTCTCTCTTTGCAGAGAGGTGATGGGGGATTCATACTAGCAGTAGTGACATGGGGACACAGATGGCGCCCTACTGGAAGTGCCCCAAAACTATCAACAAAGAGACAAGGTGGGTGAGATCATATATTTTATTGGACCAACTTCCATTGGTGGAAGTCGGTCCCTTTCCTTGTGAAGCTCGAAAGCTTGTTCCTTCCTCCAAGAGAAGTTGGTCCAATTAGAGATATTACCTCACCCACCTTCTCTCTCTCATCTCCTGGGACCAGCATCATTGCAACAACGCTGCAAGCAAAACCAGCAATGCTTTACCCAGTACCACACAGGGAAATCTTTGCCTATTCCACTGACCCATCAGCAGAGTGCACACCGGGAAGTGTTTTCCTGCTCCGAGCGCCATGTGCTGACCCCAATTCTCCCAGCCCCACTCTCTGCCAATATCTCCCCCGTCCCTTTTACAGCTCCTCCCTCTGTCCCATTACACAATTACTACAGCTGCCCCTGCAGACTAAGCCAGACTTCTACAAGCGATTACAAAAATAAAATAACCCAAACCCAAACACTTCTTTTCATTGCTGTTCGCCAAAAGCACAGCAAGGACTGATTACATCCTGGCAGGACCTGCACTCCGCCCCGAGCTGCTAAGACAGCAAAAGGCTGCCTTGGCACCAGTAGCCGCCTCCTAATTAGCTCTTGGCAATCGCGCCACGCCTCTCTGGCTGAGCCATCGCCGGCCGTGCCATGTGAGCTAAACTGGAACCATTCATTTTGTGCGCCGTCTTCCTAAGGTGTTCAGGCTTCGCCATGCCAGACATAGAAGGGAAAGGATCTGGCTCTTTCGTAGTGGGGGTAGGGCTGGGAGAGGGGGGGCACGTTTTCCAAGGATTGCTGTGTTGATGAGCAGGTGTCACTCATTCACAGTGCACATATTCAAACAGTCTTGCAAAGGAATGGGACTCCCCCTGCCCCCGCATCTTTAGCGAAAGGGTGGATGTAGCACCCATGAACGGCCCTAGATTGACCACCCCGGAGATTGGTGTCCTATGAACATAACAGACATATGATGAACCCCACTGAGATGTCGGCAGAGTGAGCATTTGAAAATGTTTTACAGCTCCAGAAAGAGCAGTTTCCACGTGCTCTGCACAGGAAGAGCCACATGATTGCCTCTTCCGCCGGGTGAGGTAAGCCGTTGGGCTCTGCTGAGGGTTCCTGCCAAAGCGCCCATCAGCAATGATGTTACTGAACGCTTGGCTACTGCTTCCCAGCAGCAGAGCTCAGGGTGCTTTACAAAAGTGCACAAGTGCCATTGTCCTCATTTTACTGACAGGGAAACTGAGGCACAGAATGAGGAACTAACCTGTCTAAGCTAACACAGCAGAGATAGGAACAAAACCCACGTCTCTTGGCTCATAATCTGGTGCCCTATCCACTGCACTCTCCTACTTCTCACCAGGATGCTGCTGCCTCCCATCCATTAGTCCCCTGCTCTAATCAGATCCCCGGCTGCCCCAGAATACACCCTAGACCTCAGCAATTCCAGTTCCTACAGACTGCACCTTACCTCAGACCAGGGAGTCGTGTACCACTTGAAACAAGGCCGCTCAAAGCAGGTGGTTTCTTCTATTGGTTTCTTGGTGACGTCACAGTCGGTGGGGTTCCGTGTTTTGATTTTCCCGTTGACAATCTCCAGGCACAGCACTATCCTCTTCTTCACCCCCCGGCCACACGTGGTGTTGCACTGCCAAGGACAGAAGCCAGACAGAGAGAGAGACCAAAATGAAGCATTGGAGCAACGTCCAATGTAGTGTGACCTCAGGCAGAAGAGCCTGGAGCTTGGTACGCTCCCAGCCTGGGCTCACTCCTGGCCTCCAAGTGAACGATTTCTCCTAGCGCTGCTCCACAGGCATATTCCCCACAGCTGAGAGGAAAACACACCCAAATGGCGGCCAGGCTGCCCAGGATCCCACATAGGCCCTCCACCACCCACTGTCAACACCACAGCGGAGCAGGGGCTGGAATCACACCAGTGACCTCCCAAAGTCCTAGCAATGAGGCCAGTTGGGACACTTGAGAGCTGTAGCATTATCCCCACTTGGGGAGCCTGAGGCCAAGACAGGAGACATGCTTCATAGCAGGCCAAAGTGGGGAACAGACCCAGGAGTCAAGACCCCTTCAGCGCCCTCCCTCCCGAGGCTCGTTCCCTCATATAGATGGGACAGCCGCACCCATCGGTTGGAACAGGCACTCCTCGAGGTGGGGTGGCTCTTACCCGTTCCCAGTCCTGTGCCAGCCAATGGGAAGGACAGTTCTTGTCCCCACAGGGGTGGATAGCAAGCGGCTTGGTCTCCAGGTTGCACTGGGACTCTGGCACCACACGGCCATCGCTGGTTTTACAGTACACGTGCCTGATCATCCTCCCCTGCCCGCAGCTGCCACTGCACTGAAACAAAAAGAGCAGAGAGGTGCTGGTGAGTAATGGGTGGGTACAAATACCCCACATTCCTGGGAGCAGCCCCGCTCCTCCCTGATACCTTCTTCAAACACATGGCTGTTGAGAAGCCTTCCACAAGACCGTCATCTCGACGGGGCCACAGCAGAGCGGGCGGGATTCCTGTGTGTCTCAATCTGACCTCAGATGTGAGTCCCTTGGGGCGGGGACCGTGTGTGTACATTTTTGACGGGGCAAAATCAGCTGCCTTATGGGCAGCTCTTAACAAATGGAATGAGTTACCCCAGGCTAACCAGGAACTGACCCAACCCTGGAATTTTACTAAGCCTGGCAAAGAGCCACAGTCTTCATTCCCCTGGCGCGTTCTGAACATCAATGACCCTTTAAGATGTCTCAAGTTGGGCACCCAAAAAAAAAAAACCTCACAAAATCTTGGCCAAAGAGTTTAAGTGACTTGCCCCCAGTCACAGAGAGCTGGTCCAGAGTCCCAGCCCAAAGCCTTAACCACAAGACCATCCTTCCTTACAAAACCAATCCCCTGCATTGCTTCCTGATGGACTCAGCCAAGAAACAATGTATGCCCCTGAGTTAGAGGCCCCCAAATATTATGGTGGTAGCCATTTATTTTTAAAATGTAAGGACATTGATGGCATATGACCATGACGGGCTGGACCCTGCCACCCATGCTCACTGAGCAGCACAAAATGGGACTAGTCAGGAATATGGCACACAATGAGGGATGTGGCTGCCAATGCATCCCTGGGAAATGGAGTTTGGTCACCCCTAAACTCAAGTCTCACTGGCAGGGGAGAGGATATAAGGGGAATATAGAAAGCCAAGTGTTTTGCCTGCATTAGAGGAAACAGGTGGCAGCTTTCAAAGAGACCATGAAAAATAAGGTAAATGGTTATAAATATATCCCCTGCATTTAAATAAAAGGAACCCCACACAGGTATTGTCTTGAGCTATATTTTAAACACCGAGAGTTCCCACCTGCTTTTGTTGCGGTTCTTTAAGGAGATGCGCTACATCTCACAGTGCAGCCGTCGCCGTGGAGACCACTTATTTTTAGACAATGCCAATGAATCAAAATCTGTATAAAAATAGCTTGGGAACAAGGTCCATGTGACACAACCACACAGCACCTTTTTTTCATTAAGAATGGTTTTTTTCTGGGGGCTAGGGTGGAGGGTTGTTTTGAAAGGTAAGAACTTTGGCCATGTCAAGCAAAGATTATACCCAGAGGTGATTGAGCCAGGGATAAGACATCCTGTCACCTTCATGTAGCAGATGGAAAATGCTAAAGTCCTCTCACAGTCAAGTCACAGGGAATTTTGCCTGAGGAAGAACTGAGCAGAGATTTCAGGATCAGATCCACCTGCACAGGGAGACCTTTGTGCTGCAGCTGGGAAAACAAGGGTGTGATCCTTAGAGATGCTCTTTAACCTGAACCCTGCATCAAAACACTCCTAAACCAAGAGGAAGTTTGGTGCTGAATCCAGATCTGAATCAGAACTTTGCAGCAGGACCACCTACAATGTTAATGATGGGCTTCACTTGTGCATGGAGGCGGCAGTGCACCCCTCACTTAACTGGAAAAATCACATCAAAGCTATGGAAAGGTCTGGGGAGAGATAAAGCAAAAACAGGCACAATGAGCCTCGAATCTGTGGATCAAATTTTCAGCTAGCTACAAGTCACGCTCCAAGTTTGCACATCCACTTTTGCACACCCAACTGATTGTAAACTCAAAAGAGGGCCATGATTTTCTGCCCTTGTACACTGGAGATTCCTGCACCCCAGGGCTTGTGTGCTGGGGAGGTCTCATTTGTCATGAGAGATCTCCCAACTAAGAGCCTCACCAATGTAAGACTGAGCAGAGGAAGATATGTTGGCTGCTAGATGGGGAGGTCAGAGGTGATACGTCTGTGTCACTTAAATAGTCACCGTACTGCCCCTGGATCTATTGATTAAGCAAGCAAGCCACTTCCCTTAAATGATCATTGATCTACGAGTTGTAAGACACCCAGAAGCTCTCAATGATTGGAATGGAAAACCTGGTCTATTGCTTTATCTCTCTCACACTCCACATTATTTCAGCTATGTTCACCACATCACTTCCTCTGGTCAGTCTCACAAACAGAGCAGCCTTGGTGTAGGTAGTGACACACTCAGGCCATGTCTACATCTAAAATTTTGCAGCGCTGGTTGTTACAGCTGTATTAGTACAGCTGTATAGGGCCAGCGCTGCAGAGTGGCCACACTTACAGCAACCAGCGCTGCAAGTGGTGTTAGATGTGGCCACACTGCAGCGCTGTTGGGCGGCTTCAAGGGGGATTCGGGGAACGCGAGAGCAAACCGGGAAAGGAGACCAGCTTCGCTGTGGTTTGCTCTCGCATTCCCCGAACCACCCTGCAAACCGCAGGGAAGGAGACCTGCTTGCTCGGGGTTCGGGGAACGCGAGAGCAAGCCGGGGAAGGAGACCAGCTTGATTACCAGAGGCTTCCTCAGGTATGCTGGGATACCTGCTTATTCCACGGAGGTCAAGAAAAGCGCTGGTAAGTGTCTATACTTGATTACCAGCGCTGGATCACCAGCGCTGGATCCTCTACACCCGAGACAAAACGGGAGTACGGCCAGCGCTGCAAACAGGGAGTTGCAGCGCTGGTGGTGCCCTGCAGATGTGTACACCTCCTAAGTTGCAGCGCTGTAACTCCCTCACCAGCGCTGCAACTTTCTGATGTAGACAAGCCCTCATTTTCCACTCACGCCGAGCAAGAGAACGGTCTAAAGTAACAGCAGCAAAGATGCTCCTCTCCTTCCAAAACCCTCCCTAGTGAATTCCTCTTTTACTTCGGAGTTGAAGCGGAACCTAAACAATAGATCTGAGCTCGGAGCTTGACAGGTTCTCACTCACTCAGATACGACTGAGACAGAGAGAGGGTGAGAACACAGCTAGCTCGGCTAAATATGACAGACCAAACCGTGTAAGATAAACACTGCTCACCACTGCTCTTAAAGGGCAATCATTCTAGGGAGAAAGAACTGGAGATTATTACTACAAAGGCATCTCTCTGTCACTTGACCACCTGATTGAATAGTACCAGGGTGAATACTACCCCCCAAAAAATGTACGGATGGGACTGAAAATGGTGAATTCTCTTTCTTTGCTGATATCTGTAAGCCCTTTGATTGACCTCCACTGTGAGCTAGTTTTTGGTCAGAAGAATGAGGCCACTTCACTACCACTTGTGCGAATGCATGTTCGCATAAAATTTCACATCTGGAGCATCTGCACTGCCATCTGCAAAGGACTGAGTGGGTTTCAGAGTCAACTAACTGGAGAGCAGAAACTGCACCAGGTGACTTGGGTACCAGCCAATCACATAGGGTGAACAGATTATTGTGAGCAACCCATAGGCTGAAATAGGTTTGCCCAAACTGAACCATGATAAATAACACACACCTGTTCATCTCCCAGGGCTGAGTTCTGCTCTCAGTTACACAGGTCGATGGGAGGGCCCTTGTGGAACAGAGGTTAGAATTTGGACCAAAGTCTGGAAAGTTTGCGAAGAAAGGAGGCTGGCATCACTGCATAATCATTTGCCTGGCTCTTGTCTGCTGCACATTCAGGGAAGGGAGGAGGCCAAAGGAAAGGCAGGATGAAGTGAAGGCCCCATATTCATTGTCAAGAGGTTTCCATGACAAAAATCACTTGGATCGGCTGCTGCAGGGGTTTGGTTTTCATGTGCGGTTTGCTAGTTTTGTACGTTTGAGCCGGCAGAGGAAAAAAAAAATCTTGTGTGGTGACTGCTCGTCCTTCCAGCTTTGGCACATCTCAGGGGCAGGCAAAACCGTCTGCCATCCACCACC